>NC_141877.1:364344209-364969209 GCF_056163025.1 Triticum urartu
GAGGCAAGAAGAAAGCTGCATCCATCGACGACGTCCACCTCCTCGACTCAGGGTGCTGGATGACGACCCACAAGTATAGGTGATCAATTGTAGCTCTTTTCGATAGGTAAGAGTGTTGAATCCAACGAGGACCAGAAGGAAATGACAAGTAGCTTTCAGTAAGGTAATGCCTGCAAGTGCTGAAATTGTAAGTAACTGAGTAGTTTGATAGCAAGATAATTTGTAACGGGCAAGTAATGATAGTAGTAAAAAAAGTGCAGCAAGATAGCCCAATCCTTTTGAGGCAAAGGACAGGCCAAAACAGTCTCTTATGATAAGCAAATCGTTCTTGAGGGTACACAAGATTTTCATCTAGTCACTTTCATCATGTTGGTTTAATTCGTGTTCGGTACTTTGATAATTTGATATGTGGTTGGACCGGTGCTTAGGTGTTGTTCTTACTTGAATAAACCTCCTACTTATGATTAACCCTCCCGCAAGCATCCGCAACTACGAGAAAAGTATTAAGAATAAATTCTAACCATAGCATTAAACTTTTGGATCCAATCGGTCCCTTACGGACTAGCGCATAAACTGGGGTTTAAGCTTCTGTCACTCTCGCAACCCATCATATAATTGCTACTCCACAATGCGTTCCCTTAGGCCCAAATATGGTGAAGTGTCATGTAGTCAACATTCACATGACACCACTAAGGGAATCACAACATACATACTATCAAAATATCGAACACATATCAAGTTCACATGATTACTTGTAACACAATTTCTCCCATGACCTCAAGAACAAAAGTAACTACTCATAAATGATAATCATGCTCAAGATCAGAGGGGTATTAAATAGCATATTGGATTTGAACATATAATCTTCCACCAAATAAACCATATAGTAATCAACTACAAGATGTAATCAACACTACTAGTCACCCACAAGCACCAATCTATAGTTCCGGTAACAAGATTGAACACAAGAGATGAACTAGGGTTTGAGATGAGATGGTGATGTTGAAGATTTTGATGGATATTTCCCTCCCCAAGATGGGAGAGTTGTTGGTGATGACGATGATGATGATTTCCCCCCTCCGGGAGGGACGTTCCCCTAGCGGAATCGCTCCACCGGAGGGCAAAAGTTCTCCTTCCCAAGTTCCGCCTCGAGATGGCAGCGCTCCATCCCGAAAGTCCTCTCCTTATTTTTTCTAGGTCAAAATGACTTATATACCAGAAGATGGGCACCAGAGGTGGGCCTGGGTGAGCACAACCTACCAGGGCGCGCCTGGGCTCCCTGGCGCGCCCAGGTGGGTTGTGCCCACCTGGTGGGCCCCCTCTGGTAGTTATTTCTCCAATATTCATCATATATTTGATAAAAAATCTCCGTAAAGTTTCAGCTTGTTTGGAGTTGTGTAGAATAGGTGGCCGACATAGCTTTTCCAGGTCCAGATTTCTAGCTGCCGGAATTATCCCTCTTTGTGTATACCTTGCATATTATGAGAGAAAGGGCATTAGAATTACTCCAAAAAGCATTATTATGGATAAAAACATCATAAATAACAGTAGGAAAACATGATGCAAAATGGACGTATTAGCTCTCCCAATCTTAGACCTCGCTTGTCCTCAAGCGAAAAACCAAAATCGAAAAACATGTCCACATGCTTAGAGAGAGAGAGGTGTCGATAAAAACAAAATACGAACATAGAAGCATCATGTTCATTATTATAACAACAACAAACTTAAACATTAGACTCTTATCATAAAGCTCTTATCATAGACTTCTCATGAATAAGTGACAATTCATCACACTATTGAAGTATAAAGCAAAAAACTCTATTAAAAACCAACAAACTATGTTCTCAGTCAACTTTGCAACTACAATTCATCATCTTTTCAGGAAGGGTCACGTATCGGAGCCTTTAGGCAACTCCACATACTAAACCATCATATAGTCTTCTATGATTGCTAACACTCACCGCGTACACATGAGCAAAACGTTTCAACCGGACACATAGAAAGATAGGTGCTTATAGTTTCACCTCCCAACGTATTCACCTCAAGGGCGATGTCAACAATAATAACTCATGCTATCTATATTCAACTGGACATATGTGCCCAGATCTTTCCTCACCACATGATGCTTGCCAAAGGAGAAAAATAAAAAGGAATAGAAGGAAAACTTTGACTCTTTGCATAAAAGTAAATACATAAAAGTAAAAGATAGGCCCATCACAGAGGGAAGCAGAGGTTGCCATGCGCTTATTTGTTTGTATGCTCAACCCCTTAGTGCAAAAGAACGTCACGTTGTATTACCCCTTGTGATAGCAACCTTTATTATGTAGTCTGTCGCTTTTATTCTTCACCATCACAAGTTCGTACAACACTCAATTTTCTCTTACACTAAATGATCTCATACTTTTAGAGGCAATTTTTAGTGCCTTTTTGAACCGATGACAACTTACTTGAGGGATCTTGCTCAATTCCTAGGTAGGTATGATGGACTCTTGAAAATAAGATTTGGGTTTAAGGGTTTTTGGATGCACAAGTAGTATCTCTACTTAGTGCGGAATGTTTGGCTAGTAAAGATAGGGGCAAGCACCACATGTTAAAGGATCCATGACAATATGACTTCTATGTGAATATAAACAAACATAAACCATTAAGTTGTCTTCCTTGTCCAACGTCAACAATTTTGGCATATAATATTTTGATGGGGGCTCACAATCACAAAAGATTTCTAGGATAGTATATTTATATGTGAATCTTCTCTTCCCTTAATTAGTTCTTTCAAGAGTTGCATCATTGACTAATGTTATGTTTGTCAATCTCTAATAAAATTTTCTACTTATACGTTTCCTTATGTGGTGTCATCACCTACCATAAGATTAGTATATGATCTTTTTCATAATTTCTTTCCTTTTATTTATTTCCTTTCTCTTTTTCTTCCTTATTTCTTTTCTTTTAATTTGCAACATGAAAGTAAATAAAGCAAAACCTCAAACTAAACTTTATTATATATCTTGCACATGATTACAAGGATAAATCACTAAGCAACCTCTCGAAAAGAAAGGATCGAACTAAACTTTTATTCATCTAAAGCAAAAGATCGAACTAAAATAAGTAAAGGCAAAAGATAATGGGATGATACGATACTGGGGCACCTCCCCCAAGGTCGGCGGAAGCCAAAGGGAGTGCCCATACCCGATACTCAATTCTCCTTTGGTTGTGAAGAAGATGATGGTGGTGATGAAGTGATCCTATCCTTAAGGATCAAGAGATTCTCCAATCGATGGATGACGCTCCGGAGATGGATGATATGCTCTTGATGCAGAATATTTTCGTGAGTGAGATACTTATTTTGCGCGCAAACTGTTTCAATGATGCGAAAGGCTTCAATCTCAGTAGGGTTAAGATGAGCAAGGTAAGGCTTAAGGATATCTTCTTCTTCCTCCTCGACCGACAGTGCTTGTTCTGCCATCGAGGGTGGATCTACGGTAGCCTCCTTGCCCTTGTCTCCCTTGACAATGTTCGTAGGCTCCTCCCTCTTAAACTCGATCTTCATCAACCAAGAAACTTCTTCCATGTTTTTGTTGGAGGAGGAAGACATGATGCCTGGCTTGATAGATCAACTGAAAATAGCAAGAAAAGAGAACAGAGGATTTCTCCGCGATACGGTGATCAACAGGTTTGGGGAGTATATAAAGATTTTTTATCTTGGGGAACAAGCAAACTGTAGAAAAACGGAGTCCAGAAGGTGTTCCAGGTGGGCACAACCCGCCTGGCACGCCCTGGTGTCTTGTGCCCACCAGGGTACGCTTCCTGGAAGTTTCTTATTTTCCTATTTTTTTGAATATTCCAAAACTGACAAAAAATATTTTTGTGGATTTTGCACAGTTCGTTTACTTACTGTATCACATACCTCCTTATTTTCACGATTCTGGAGTGTTCCGGAAGGACTCTTTTATGTGTTCTTCCGGTGTCAAAGTTTGGATAATATTACTTTGAACATTAATGGGCGTACCTGAGATATAATGTTTTATTCGTTGCTCGTTAACAACCTTTCGGTTAGTACCTTCGACATTATTTATTTTGATGGCTCTAGACCGATAAACCTCCTCGATAACATAGGGTTCTTCCCATATCGAGAGGAGTTTTCCTGCAAAAAATATGAAACGAGAGTTGTACAAAAGAACATATTCTCCGACTTTAAACTCACATTTTTTGATTCTTTTATCATGCCATCTTTTAACTTTTTATTTAAACAATTTAGCATTTTCATAAGCTTGGGTTCTCCATTCATCTAAAGAGCTAATATCAAATAACCTCTTTTCACTGGCAAGTTTCAAATCATAGTTGAGTTCTTTGATTGCCTAATATGCTTTATGTTCTAATTCAAGAGGCAAATGACAAGCTTTTCCATAAACCATTTTATAAGGATACACACCCATAGGATTTTTATATGTTGTTCTATAAGCCCAAAGTTCATCATATAATTTCTTAAACCAATTCTTCCTGGACCTATTGACATTCTATTGCAAAATTAATTTTATTTCTCTATTGCTAAGTTCAACTTGACCACTAGACTAAGGATGATAAGTGTCAGGACCCCGATCCTAAGTCACACCGATCTAGGATGTAACACATCATATCACTTTGCGGCCTCACGCACGGTATTCCCATGAGTGCCACCTTACCTGGCCCGGGACCGATTACGCCTTTTGGCTCACGTATATGACAGTGTCGCTAGCATCCATATGACAGAGAACTCGGGCCGACATGACTAGTCGTAAACCCAAAGTGGCACTAACTTACAGGGACAGGCATACATGACCCAGCAACAAACGTGTCGGTCATCGCGAGTAAATCCGGGCTGTTGCAGCTAGGATAACAGGACTCCGGAGAATCCAGGCTGTAGCAGGCTAACAGGACTCCGGTAGACACCACGTGATATTTCCCCGAAGGGACAAACACAGGAACAAAGAAGGACACATGCCAGCCAAACTAAGTGTTCCGGAGCAGTAGCAAGTGATACGTCTCCAATGTATCTATAATTTTTGATTGTTCCATGCTATATTATATTTTGTTTTGGACATTATTGGGCTTTATTATACACTTTTATATTATTTCTGGGACAAACCTATTAACCGGAGGCCCAGCCCAGAATTGTTGTTTTTGCCTATTTTAGGGATTCGCAGAAAAAGAATATCAAATGGAGTCCCAACGGAATGAAACCTTTGGGAACGTGATTTTTGGAACGAACATGATCCAGAGGACTTGGACCCTATGTCAAGCAATCAACGAGGAAGGCGCGAGGTAGGGGGCGCGCCTACCCCCCAGGCACGCCCTCCACCCTCGTGGGACCCCTGTTACTCCACCGACGTACTCCTTCCTCCTATATATACCTACGTACCCCCAAACTACCAGATACGGAGCCAAAACCCTAATTCCACTGCTGTAACTTTCTGTAACCACGAGATCCCATCTTGGGGCCTTTTCCAGAGCTCCACCGGAGGGGGCATCGACCACGGAGGGCTTCTACATCAACACCATAGCCTCTCCAATGAAGTGTGAGTAGTTTACTTCAGACCTACGGGTCCATAGTTATTAGCTAGATGGCTTCTTCTCTCTTTTTGGATCTCAATCAATTTGAGAAATACTTGTGTTAAAGTTTGTGATTCCCGTAGCATGCACGTATGGTGAACCGTTACGTGATGAAGTCGGAGCATGATTTATTTATTGATTGTCTTCCTTATGAGTGGCGGTCGGGGACGAGCGATGGTATTTTCCTACCAATCTATCCCCCTAGGAGAATGTGCGTAATACTTTGCTTTGATAACTTGTAGATTTTTGCAATAAGTATATGAGTTCTTTATACCGCGCACCTTTTTGCAACAAGTATATGAGTACTTGAGTCCATGGATCAGACGCACTTTTCTTCCTTCCACCATTGCTAGCCTCTCTAATACCGCGCACCTTTCGCCGGTATCATACACCCACCATATACCTTCCTCAAAACAGCCACCATACCTACCTATCATGGCATTTCCATAGCCATTCCAAGATATATTGCCATGCAACTTTCCACCGTTCCGTTTACTATGACACGCTCTATCATTGTCATATTGCTTTGCATGATCATGTAGTTGACATTGTATTTGTGGCAAAGCCACGGTTCATAATTCTTTCATACATGTCACTCTTGATTCATTGCATATCCCGGTACACCGCCGGAGGCATTCACATAGAGTCATATTTTGTTCTAAGTATTGAGTTGTAATTGTTGAGTTGTAAGTAAATAAAAGTGTGATGATCATCATTTTTAGAGCATTGTCCCAAGTAAGGAAAGGATGATGGAGACTATGATTCCCCCACAAGTCAGGATGAGACTCCGGACGAAAAAAAGGCCATAAAAAGGCCAAAATAAAAAAATATGAGAGAAAAAGAGAGAAGGAACAATGCTACTATCCTTTTACCACACTTGTGCTTCAAAGTAGCACCATGATCTTCATAATAGAGAGTCTCCTATGTTATCACTTTCATATACTAGTGGGAATTTTTCATTATAGAACTTGGCTTGTATATTCCAATGATGGGCTTCCTCAAAATTACCTAGGTCTTCGTGAGCAAGCGAGTTGGATGCACACCCACTTAGTTCCTTTTGTTGAGCTTTCATATACTTATAGCTCTAGTGCATCCGTTGCATGGCAATCCCTACTCACTCACATTGATATCTATTGATGGGCATCTCCATAGCCCGTTGATACGCCTAGTTGATGTGAGACTATCTTTCCCTTTTTTTGTCTCCTCCACAACCACCATTCTATTCCACCTAAAGTGCTATGTCCATGGCTCACGCTCATATATTGCGTGAAGATTGAAAAAGTTTGAGAACACCAAAAGTATGAAACAATTGCTTGGCTTGTCATCGGGGTTGTGCAAGATTTAAATACTTTGTGTGGTGAAGATAGCGCATAGCCAGACTATATGATTTTGTAGGGATAACTTTCTTTGGCCATGCTATTTTGAAGAGACATAATTGCTTAGTTAGTATGCTTGAAGTATTATTATTTTTATGTCAATATTGAACTTTTATCTTGAATCTTTCGGATCTGAATATTCATACCACAATTAAGAAGAATTACATTGAAATTATGCCAAGTAGCATTCCACATCAAAAATTATGTTTTTATCATTTACCTACTCGAGGACGAGCAGGAATTAAGCTTGGGGATGCTTGATACATCTACAACGTATCTATAATTTTTGATGGTTCCATGCTATATTATATTCTTTTTTGGACATTATTGGGCTTTATTATACACTTTTATATTATTTTTGGGACTAACCTATTAACCGGAGGCCCAACCTAGAATTTTTGTTTTTTGCCCATTTTAGGGTTTCACAGAAAAAGAATATCAAACGGAGTCCAAACGGAATGAAACCTTTGGGAATGTGATTTTTGGAACGAACATGATCCAGAGGACTTGGACCCTATGTCAGGCAATCAACGAGGAAGGCACGAGGTAGGGGGCGCGCATACCCCCCCCCCCCGGCGAGCCCTCCACCCTTGTGGGCCTCCTGTTTCTCCACCGACGTACTCCTTCCTCCTATATATACCTACGTACCCCCAAACTACCAGATACGGAGCCAAAACCCTAATTCCACCGCTGTAACTTTCTGTAACCACGAGATCCCATCTTGGGGCCTTTTCCAGAGCTCCGCCGGAGGGGGCATCGATCACGGAGGGCTTCTACATCAACACCGTAGCCTCTCCAATGAAGTGTGAGTAGTTTACTTCAGACCTACGGGTCCATAGTTATTAGCTAGATGGCTTCTTCTCTCTTTTTGGATCTCAATACAAAGTTCTCCCCCTCTCTTGTGGAGATCTATTCGATGTAATCTTCTCTTGCGGTGTGTTTGTTGAGACCGATGAATTGTGGGTTTATGATCAAGTTTATCTATGAACAATATTTGAATCTTCTTTGAATTCTTTTATGTATGATTGGTTATCTTTGCTAGTCTATTCAAATTATCAGTTTGGTTTGGCCTACTAGATTGATCTTTCGTGCAATGGGAGAAGTGCTTAGCTCTGGGTTCAATCTTGCAGTGTCCTTTCCCAGTGACAGTAGGGGCAGCAAGGCACGTATTGTATTGTTGACATCGAGGAAAACAAGATGGGGTTTATATCATATTGCATGAGTTTATCCCTCTACATCATGTCGTCTTGCTTGAAGCATTACTCTGTTCTTATGAACTTAATACTCTAGATGCATGCTGGATAGCGGTCGATGTGTGGAGTAATAGTAGTAGATGCAGGCAGGAGTCAGTCTACTTGTCTCGGACGTGATGCCTATATACATGATCATATCTAGATATTCTCCTAACTATGCTCAATTCTATCAATTGCTCAACAGTAATTTGTTTACCCACCGTGAATACTTATGCTCTTGAGAGAAGCCACTAGTGAAACCTATGGCCCCTCGGTCTATTTTCCATTATATTAATCTTCCAACACTTAGTTGTTTTTATTGACTTTTATTTTACTTTGCATCTTTATCATAAAAATACCAAAAAAATTATATTATCATATCTATTAGATCTCACTCTTGTAAGTGACCGTGTAGGGATTGACAAGCCCTTATCGTGTTGGTTGCGAGGATTTATTTGTTTGTGTAGGTGCGAGGGACTCGTGCATGGCCTCCTACTGGATTGATACCTTGGTTCTCAAAAACTGAGGTAAATACTTACGCTACTTTGCTGCATCAGCCTTTCCTCTTCAAGGGAAAACCAACGCAAGTGCTCAAGAGAAAGCAGCAAGCTACCATGGCTTAGTGGAAGCACTAGGAGACATTTCCCGGTAAGAGAGGCTACCAAGGATAAACAACTAGGTTGTCGGATCCCACACATACCAAGCATTTCAAATCATACACACAATATGCTCGATATGTGCAAATACAACATGGCATCACAACAAAACTCTACAACTCAAAGTATTTATTCATTAGGCTCCGAAGAGCCAGATATTACAAACTTGGGTCTGATGACCCAGCATTCAAGTCATACAAGAAAAAAGCACATGCGGAAGCTTAACTTGTCTAAGTATAGACAACTACAAATGGAAAAGGCTGAGAAGCCTGACTATCTACAAGACCCTGCCCAGGGCACAAGATCGTAGCTGAGGTAACAAGCTAAACGTCGAAGTCCACGCGGAACTACTAGTGAGACTGAAGTCTCTCTGCAAAACATAAATTAAGCAAACGTGAGTACAAATGTACCCAGCAAGACTTACATCAGAACTAGCTACATATGCATCGGTATCAACAAAGGGGGTGGTGGAGTTTGACTGCAGCAAGCCAGCTTTGACTCGGCGGCTATCCTGAACTACGACTGCAAGTAACTCTTTTGAGGTGGCACACATGAGTCCACATATTCACCATATCAATACACCACTATGGATCCGCTCCCGTCTCCCTATGAGAACGCCATCCATAGCACTCACGCTTATCTTGCGCATTTTAGAGTATCCACTTTCACTTGCATTGTCTATGAACTACACAGGCAACCCTGAAGTCCTTTACCGCGGACGCGGCTATTCGAATAGACGATGTTAACCCTGCAGGGGTGTACTTCTTCACACACGCTCTCACCACTTACCGTCATGTACATGTTATGTATCTCGGCAACCTTCAAGCGGAAGCCTAGCGAGGGTGTCGGCCACGACCTGACTAACCACACAAGTCCATAGTCCAAGTTTATGGCCTATTCAGGTTCCATCCGCAGGGAGTCCGGCCGAGGTTTCCACATACGGCCTCGAACGATGTGTGCAGGGTTCCTGAGGCAACAAACGGGCGTCCCGTTACACCGGGCCACGTGCCTACCGCATCACAGCCCACCCCTCGGGTCAACGTTGCGCACGGCCTCCAGCATACTACAAACACCAGAAACTACTTGCAACTCCCGGACAGAGGAGAATGGCGGTTAATAAGTCGAGATGGTCCATTGGTTTTGGGCCCAATGCGTGGTAGTAGTTGTTCATGTATCACAAACACAGAACTCAGTTCCTGAGGATGGTTTCAATGAGACAACCCACCATGTACTCCTACATGGCCTCTCACCGCTACCTTTACCAAATCGTGTTCACACACTCAGCTCACACAAAGTAGGACATGTCCATCGCCATTCCAATTCATCCCCGATGAATCAAACCTGACTCAACTCTAAGCAGTAGCAGGCATGAAAAACAAGCATGAATGAGTAGGAACACCAGGGCTCAAACAACTCCTACTCATGCTAGTGGGTTTCATCTATTTACTGTGGCAATGACAGTTCATGCAGAGGAAAAGGGGTTCAACTATCGCAGCATGTAACAGATGAATCGTTGGTGTCCTAATGCAATAAAAGAGAGCAGGAGCGAGAGAGTGGGATTGTATCGAAATGAACAAGGGGGTTTTGCTTGCTTGGTGAGGGAGTCCTGGACTAAGGGGTCCTCGGGCGTCCGACCTATTAGACATGGGCCGGACTGATGGGCTGTGAAGATACAAAGACCGAAGACTCTACCCATGTCCGGATGGTACTCTCCTTGATGTGGAAGGCAAGCTTAGCGTCCGAATATGAAGATTCCTTTCTCTGTAACTGACCTTATGTAACCCTAGATCCCTCTGGTGTCTATCTAAACGGGAGGGCTAGGTTCGTAGATATATCCTCATAATCATAGTCAAACATGCTAGACTTTTAGGGTTTAGCCATTATGATCTCGTGGTAGATCAACTCTTGTAATACTCATATTCATGAAGATCAATCAAGCAGGAAGTAGGGTATTACCTCCATAGAGAGGGCCCGAACCTGGGTAAACATTGTGTCCCCAGTCTCCTATTACCATCGACCTTAGACGCACAGTTCGGGACCCCCTACCTGTCGGAGTAATGGGCCACGGGTAGGCCAACCCGAGCCCCACGACCTTTCAAGACATCGGGGCAGGCTGCGCCCCTCAAGACCACAGGGCGAAGAGCCGCCTCCTAGGGAGTCTATGGCAAGGCGGCCGACTGCCCGCTCATGGCGGAGTCCCAGGGACGACTTCCAGAGAAGCCGGCTTTGGCGAGTCGGCTGGCGACTCCAACAAACCGTGACCTCATTGAGGGGGACGGGGCAGGGGCGTGGCTACAATGAAGCCCACTCCCCACCCCTTACCAAGGGCAGACATGGCTACAGCGCGTCGTACTTGGGAAGATCTCCCCGCGGCGTGGCACTATTGCCCAGCCGGCCCTGACATCAGCGCCACTGTACCTGGTCCTGCGCCCACGACGGCTTGCCTGTACGGCCTAGAGGCAGCAGGGCCCACCAGCCAGTGAGACCTCGGGAGACGGCGGGAGCACCGCCAGTCGGACCCAACGGGAGTCGGCCCGGGGGATTCGGTCGAGCCCTCCCCCGGGCCCACGCGCCATTAATCAAGAAGAGATGGGGAGTGGCCACAGTGATCGCCCGCCAGGCGGCGGGGCTGTTGCCACGACCCCATGACCAAGCTTGCATCATCAGGAGCACGGCTACAGTAATCAGCAGCCGGCAAGACCCGCCCGTGGCGGACGCGGCCAGTCGGCTCTGTACCAGACCAGTCGGCGGGCCCCAGCAGTCGGAGGTCGGAGACACTGACGGCTGGGCCCGCGCCCAGTCACATTACCATTGTACCCCTAGGGGGGTAGGCCTATATAAACCCCCCAGGGCACCCATGCAAAGGGTCGGATCCTAGTAGTTCTATACCTCACCAGATAGAGGGAGAGAGCTAGCCTTGCCCTCTCCTACCACCATACACAGCTCAAGGAGCAACCGTGTAAACACTTGACCATAGTGATCAGGCGGAGACCCCGCAGAGCAGCAGTAGGGGTATTATCTCCCTGGAGAGCCCCGAAGCTGGGTAAGATTCGCCGGCGTGCATGTCTTCGCCTCATCCCGTTTCCAGGCACCGGTGACGTTCTACTCGCCCCCACCATGATAAGCCATCCGTTGGCATATGTCGCACCAAACCCCCAACATTTGGCGCCCACCGTAGGGCATGGTGCACCGCCGTCCGGAGATCTGTTCTGGACGAGAACCCTTTTCCTCCCTGGCGAGCGCAGCCAGCCAGGCACGCCAGACGAAGTTTGCATCGACGTGCTGCGCGGGGTGGAGATCGCCTGCGCAGCCAGCTCCTTGGTCGAACTTGTCGGCGAGGTTCGCCTGTCCGACGAACCCGCGTCCGACGCAGGCGTAGGCAGCCCCGAAAACCACCTCGCGGGCCTCCTCGATCAACTCCACGTTTCCGGCGAGCCTGTCGTAGACTTGGAGTCCGTAGGCTCCACCGAGTCGATGCTGGTCGACTCCGACACCGTGTCGGTCGACACTTTCCCCTCCAATGTGGTGGTTTACGACGAACCTCTCCCCCATGTGGAGAGCGACGGGAGCACCGTCACTAAGGTGTTGGTCATCAGTCATGACGAGTTCCCTGGTGGAAGGGCGCCCGACTCACTCGGCGCGGTGCTGCAAGACCTAGCTGGGCCCATAGATGCTGACGCAGAGACGATAGAAGCGCGCCGCCTTCAGCTTGTTGAAGGCGCGAAGAAGCTAGCCAGCATGAGACGCTTGTCAGAAGCTTACCAGTGGGAGATGGTTCGCGCTGTTGGCGGCTCGCCGGCTCCGGCAGGGCCCAGCCGCCTTGGCGTGGTTCAGCAGCGCGACGTAGCCATCGCCAGCCTGTTTGGGGCTAGCCGCCCCGTGTATGCTACGCCCGCGGAGAACATCCGAGCCGCCCAGGCAGCGGCGAATGAGCTGGACAATTTCGAGGGCGAAGAGCGCCGCCTCATGATGGAGCGAGTCCAGCGGCTCCTCGATGCGGCCGCCGCGCAGAACGAGGCCGGCTGCCGCACGGAGGCACCGCAGCGGCCAAACGATGACCCGCACCGAGATCAAGGCGCGACGTCTCGGACGCCTACTGGCGGTACCCGAGGAAGGAAGGACAAGGAGCCGACTGTCAGCCACAGTCGGACAAGGATTACCATAGAGCGCGACAGAGACGGCCGCCCGAGAGCAGTGGAACGACGGGACGACTGTCCGCCTCCCCCTCCCCGCAAGGAGAGGCGAGTCTCCCTGCCGCCTGTTGACCATCCGACTCTCGGTGACCGCCTTGGCCACCAAGAGGGAGTTGGGGAGAATCACGCCCGCTGCCGGATCGACCGACTTCATCGCTCCCTGGCGCTGGAAGAAGAAGACGAGCTGGGTCCGCCTTGTTTCGGGCCCCGCATTCGGGACGAGCCCTTTCCCAGAGGGTTCACGCTCCCAAGAGACACGCCCAAGTATACTGGCTCCGTGAAGCCGGAAGACTGGCTAGTCGACTACTCCACGGCTGTCACCATAGCAAACGGCAACAAGCGTGTCGCCATAAAGTACGTTCCGCTCATGCTCCAGGGCACGGCCGGACATGGCTGAACAGCCTAAAGCCCCGCAGCATCAACAGCTGGGTCGACTTCACCGAAACATTCATTCGCAACTTCACCAGCACGTACAAGCATCCTCCCAAGCCTCGCCAGCTCTCCCTATGCATGCAAGGTCCTGATGAGTCGACTCGCGACTACCTCACGTGTTGGGCTGAGCTCCGGAACTCCTGCGAGGGCGTGCACGAGGTGCAGGCCATCGAGTACTTCACAGCCGGGTGCCGAGAAGGCACCCTCCTCAAGCACAAGCTCCTCTGCGATGAGCCAGAAACCCTTGACGAGCTGCTGATCATAGCGGACAAGTACGCTACGGCCGACTCCTCCATGAAGACGGAAATTCAAATCAGCACGACTGGCAAAGTAGCTCCTCAGGCTCCAAGAACTCCGGCAGCAGACGCCGGTCGGCGACAACAGCAGGGCGACCACAAGCGCAAGGCCCCGCAGCTGGCTTCCAGCAGCCGGCAGGTCGCGACCGTCGAAGCCCAGCAGCCAGAAGAGCAGCCTCCACCCAAGCGACAGAAAGGCGGCAAGCCGAACTGGTTGCCGGCCTTCTCCTACGAGCAGACCTCATCAGTTGGCTGGGCGAGAAAGCTCTCCCCTTATACCAACTCATGAAGAAGACCACTTTTTTCGAGTGGAACCATTAGGCGGACGAAGCTTTCCACCAGTTGAAGAAGATGCTGACTACTCCACCCGTCTTGGCGGCTCCGACTCCCAAGGAACCTATGCTCCTGTACATCGCCGCCACCAGCCGAGTAGTCAGCACAGTCATTGTAGTAGAGCGCAAGGAGGAAGGCAAGGCGCTACCTGTCCAGAGACCAGTATATTACCTGAGCGAGGTACTGTCGACCTCCAAGCAGAACTACCCCCACTACCAGAAGATGTGCTATGGCGTGCACTTTACTGCCAAGAAATTGAAGCCTTACTTTCAAGAACATCCCATCACGGTGGTCTGCATGGCTCCACTTGCCGGGATCATCAGCAGCCGTGATGCCTCTGGTCGAGTGGCCAAGTGGGCCATAGAGCTGGCTCCTTACACCATCTACTACCAGCCCCGCACCACTATCAAATCACAAGCACTGGCCGACTTCCTCGTCGACTGGGCCGAGACCCAGTACCTGCCTCCAGCACCTGACTCCACCCATTGGCGGATGCACTTCGATGGCTCCAAGATGCGCACCGGCTTGGGAGCCGACGTCGTCCTCACCTCTCCCAAAGGCGACAAGCTCAAATATGCACTGCAAATCCATTTTGCCGCCTCCAACAACGTGGCCGAGTACGAGGCGCTCATTCACGGGCTCCGGCTTGCCAAAGAACTTGGCATTCGCCGGATCTTGTGTTATGGCGACTCGGACTTAGTGGTCCAGCAGTCGTCTGGCGACTGGGACGCCAAAGACGCAAACATGGCGAGCTACCATTTCCTCGTGCAGCAACTCAGCGGGTATTTTGAAGGGTGCGAGTTCCTCCATGTGCCAAGAAACGACAACGACCAAGCAGACGCCTTGGCACGAATCGGCTCTACCCGCCAAGCAATACCATCTGGCGTCGCCCTTCAACGCCTCCTCAAGCTGTCTGTCAAGCCTTCACCAGAATCAGGCTCCATCTTTGTGCCGGCTCCTCCCGAAGACGGCGGGCCCGACTCCAGAGTTCCGGCAGTCGGAACGGTGACTTTGGCGGGCGACTCCAAAGCTGCCACAGTCGAGCCCGGCCCGGGGACTGCAGTGACGGACTTGAAGATTCCAGAACTCGGCCCAAGGACCGAGCCAGTCGTCCTGGGGACTTCATCAGCCCAACAAGCGGTTGTTGACTCCAGCCCGCCGCCTCCCAGCCCAGCCGCCCTCGTCCAAGTCGCAGTTCTGATAGTCGACGAAATAGGAGCACCCTCATGGGCCCAGCACATCCTCAAATTTCTGGTGAACAAAGAGCTACCAACTGATGAGACCTCAGCTCGGCAAATACAACGCCGGGCAGCAGCCTATACCATAATCAACAGAGAGCTGGTCAGGCGCAGCGTCACTTGTGTCTACCAGCGCTGCGTAGAGCCAGAGCAAGGCCAGGCGATCCTCAAAGACATCCATCAAGGCGAATGTGGCCACCATGCGTCTTCAAGAGCACTCGTCGCCAAAGCTTTTCGGCATGGTTTCTTTTGGCCGACTGCCTTGGAAGAGGCCAAGGAGTTGGTCCAAAAATGCAAAGGGTGCCAAAAGTTCAGCTCCAAGCCGCACCAGCCGGCTTCCACGCTCAAGACCATCCCCATTGCTTGGCCTTTCGCTGTTTGGGGCCTAGACATGGTGGGACCATTCAAAACAGCACGAGGTGGTCTGACTCACCTACTTGTTGCAATGGACAAGTTCACCAAGTGGGTGGAAGTAAAGCCAATTAAGAAACTGAACGGTCCAACTGCCGTGACCTTCATCACCGATATCACAATTCGGTACGGCATACCACACAGCATCATCACCGACAACGGCACAAATTTTGCCAAAGGAGCCTTGGCCCATTTCTGCACAACACAGGGCATCAGACTGGACCTAGCGTCCGTCGCCCACCCGCAGTCAAACGGCCAAGTGGAGCGAGCAAACGGCCTCATCCTGTCCGGCATCAAGCCTCGGTTGATCGAGCCTCTAGAGCGCTCGGCTGGCTACTGGCTCGATGAGCTGCCAGCCGTCCTCTGGAGTCTGCACACGACTCCAAACAAGTCAACCGACTTCACGCCCTTCTTCCTTGTCTACGGTGCCGAAGCCGTCATCCCAACGGACATAGAGTTCGACTCCCCACGAGTCACCATGTACACCGAGGAGGAAGCAAAAGAAGCACGACAAGACGGCGTCGATCTGCTGGAAGAGGGCCGGCTGTTGGCACTCAGCCGGTCCAGCATCTACCAGCAGAGCCTGCACCAATACCACAACAGGAAGGTCAGGCCAAGATCTTTCCAAGAAGGCGATCTTGTACTCCGGCTGACCCAGCGAACAGCCGGCCAGCACAAGCTGTCGCCGCCTTGGGAAGGCCCTTTCATCATCAGCAAAGTACTAGGCAACGACTCCTACTACCTGATCGACGCTCAGAAGCCCCGAGCACGCAAGAGGGACGACTCCGGCAAGGAGACAGAGCGGCCATGGAATGCAAATCTTCTCAAGAGATTTTACAATTGATGAAGTATGTACCACGCTACCCTTTGTATTAAAGTACCAAGACTTCGGGCCCCCCGAGACGAGCTCGGGGACTGCCCTCTTTTGTCTATATGATAAAAATTATGCCTACAAGTATGTTACTCTTTGTCATGCCGCTTGGCACTGGGCTCGACAAGTCGGCCCGGGGACTTGCCGCCTTGCACTATGAAATGCTTCCTGCAGCCGGACAAGTAGTGTGTAACATCTAAGCCGTCTTCTTTCAGAAGCCGCAGCTCGCAGAGAGACTGTACGGTGGGCAGAGGTAAGGTAGAATGGGTGATCGCACGAAAAATGGCTAGGGACTCAAAGCGTAAAACATAGCTCAAGACGGCTTCCAAGCCCTTCTCGCAAACTGACTCTCGGACAGTGGGATTGTCGTTTTCTATCCAACTTGCTCAAACAATCTTAAAATCGGCTAAGTACTTGCTTTCCCAAAGTAGCCTAGCACTTGATCCAGCAACAGTCTGCAAAGCGGCTATCCGATTGGCAAGGCAGGCAACTAGGAGAAAGCGGCAAAGGAAAAGAGCTAAAAGAACAATGAGCAAGAAATGATAGACATATATATATATATATAACACAGGCCCTTGGCCGAATTGTCAAGCAGAGGTTCAGAATACACCTCGCGGGTGGAATTGTGCGAATTAACAAGTTCTTCAAAAGACTGCTGAAGCAGATAAAACAGAAGACACAGCGGCAGCTTAGGAGGTGGCAAACGGAGTCGGGGGGTCAGAGGAGGCGCCAGCGTCAGTCGTCGGGACGGTCGGCCGGCTAGTCTAGGCTTGATCGCCTCCGGCAGCAGTCGGATCGGTCGCACGCGGCTCGTTGCTGGAGGCGCAGTCGGGCTGAGGCTGGCCGTCTGCTCCGTCTTCTGGTGCCTCCGCCTCGGCCTCATCCTCCGCCTCGTCCTCCTCCTCGACGCTGGAGCCGATCACCTCCTCTGAGTCTTCACCGTAGTCTGGGTTCATCCCAAACCACTCCGGCGGGACCTCCTCGCCGTCTTCAGACCGCTCGGGGATGAAGATGCTCGTGTCCGTGTACTCAGTGATCACCACAGCACGCTTGACGATGGCGTCTTCCGCAGCCGCCAACTCCGGCTGGGCCTCCGACCGAAGCGTGGCCAGCCGGTCTAGATCCAGCCCCGGGTACCACGCCTTGACGAACTCCAAGGCCCGGCGCGCTCTAGCCCGGGCCGAAGAGCCCTTCCAGGCCTCGAGGCGACCAGCCGCGACCTCCAACCAGTTGGCCGTCAGGCTGGGGGTGCGCGGAGCCTGCATATCCGGCCAAAGGGCGGAGATCACCTGGGCGCCGACGCACTGAAGCCGGCGCAGCATCCGGTGAGCCGGCCGGAGGCGAGCCTCGATACTCAAGATGTGCTCATCAAGAGTTCGGGGGGCATCGGCGGCGATCTCTGTGCCCTCCGCCCTCCGACTTGCACGATCGGCCTCGATGGCTTGGATAGCGGCCTGAGACTGCCCAGGGAAGAAGTCTGCAAAAGACACGAAGAAACAAAAAAGCGAGTCAAAAACCAGGAGTCGGCACGACCTAGGTCGGTGGCTCAAAGGAAGAAAACAAAGAGACTCACCATCAACGATGTCTTCGATCTCGTGGAAGCCGGAGGACAGCATCGCCTCCTTGTCAGACCAGGAAGATCGCTCGCTCGCGAAATCGGCCAGGAGGGCGGCCTCCGTCTCCTCCGCCTCCCTCTGCGACTTCGCGAGCAGCCCCTTCTGCTCTGCCAACTGAGTGGTCAGCAGATCGCGCTCCGCGGCGAGCTTGCCGCACTCCTCCCCTTTGGCGAGCAGGGCGGAGTTGGCTTCGCTCAGCTGCTATTGAAGAGCAGCGTTGGCCCCTGAAGGAAAGAAAGAAAGACAGCAGTCGTCAATAAAGTAGGTCGCCGGGGAGATCCGGCCCGACTGCTCAGCAGTCGGCCCGAATCTCGGGGACTACAGCCCGCGGGTGCGCTAGCGCGCCCCCGCAAAGAAGAGAAAAAGGAGAAGGACTTACTCCGGCTCTCCGCCAAGTCGGCGGTCCGCTTGCCCAACTCTTCAACATTACGGTTGAAGGCGGTGACACGGAGGTTGTGGTAGTCCTGCAGCAAGCATTTCAGACAAAGTTAGTAACCAGAAGTTCATCAAATTGGAGTTCCGGACCGCCTGCTCAGAAGACGACCCGAAACTCGGGGACTACACCCAGTGGCTGCGCTGGCGCGCCCCCATAGAGAGGAACAAGAAAAATAAAGGCCCAAAGAAAAGACATACCCGAACGGCCGCCCGCGACCCCAGGAACGCCTTGGTGCAGCTCTGGAGGGCGTCGCCCTCAGCGCGGAGCTTCGCCTGGACGTCCAGGAGCGCCCGGTTCAGCGGCCCTGTGCCGCCTCCCCGCACCCACCCAACAGGTGCGGCGCTCGTTGCCTCGGCGTTTGGAGCCGCGGAGCTGGCGGTGCCGGCCTCCAGGGGGCGGGGTGCCGAAGTCGCCTTCTCCAGACGACGGCGCGCTGGCGAGCCGACCTGGAGGAGTAGCCTCGCCGCGGCCTCTTCTTCGGTCGGCGGCACCGGAGGGTCCGCTGGCTGCTCGCCTCGCACGCCTTCAGACGGCGGCGGAGGCGGCGGCGGAACGTTTGCGCCCGGAGTAGAGGGCTCGCCGCCTTCCCTCTCCTCGACGAGGTTCTCCCCACCGGCTCCTCCAGTCTGCCCCGTGAACTCCGGCGGTGGCGGCGCAGAGTTCAGCGGGGTAACAAGCAAGGCCGCCTGGCGGCGTGCGGCTTCCTTAGCCTGCTGCTTCATCGCGGCGGCGGCTTCGGCCTCCGCTAGTTTTTTCTTAGCGGAGGCCTCCGCCCTGTCGGCCTCCGCCTTCTCCAGGCGGAGGGCTTCTTCTTCATTGCGCTTCTCCTACGAATTCCGCTCCGTCGCCTCCCGGAGGTCGGCAGCGGGGTCTATCCACCGAGTGGTGGCGGGCGTCCCCGCTGACCCCATGACGGAGGCGGCGGCGACCCGCTCAAGAGAGAGGGGAGCCCTGAAGAAAGAAGGGCGAGCAGAGACTCAGACAAAACACGAAGAAAGAATAAACTTTGAAGTCAGAATACTCACGCAGAGACCAACGGCGGCTTCTTCACTCCCTTACGGAAGAGGATGGCCTTCGCGACTGCCTCGTCCCGCCGGGTCACCGTAGCCGAGCCCTTGGGCTTCTTCGGCCGGCTGCCAAACAAAGTCGGCGCAGCCCGGCGCTTCTTCCCGCCGCCTGGAGTGCCCGACGCGGCAGAAGAGCCCACGCCCGGCTGGCTGGCTCCTTGCCGATGGTGAGGGGCGACTCCTCCCTCGGCGTCGTCTTCAGGCCAGTTGGCGAAGGTAGCCGAGGGCCTGAAGTCACCTGTCGTCCCTCCTCCTCCCTCAACGTTGTTTTCCAGAGCCGCCGCCCCCAGATCGGGGTCGTCGACGTCGCTCTCCGCCCGATCGGCGGTGAACTCATGGGCCGGCCCCGAGGTGCCGGCTGGTGGGTGAAGAAGGGGATTCTAACCAAAAAGCAGACTAATTAGAACAAGACTCGGCAAGAAGAAGACAATCTAAAGAAAAGAAAGGCGACTCACCACGGGCGGGGGGTTGGCGCGGGAGTATGGCTCCTTGCCGAATCGCCAGTCCTCCGGGAGCCTGCTGTCCGAGAGGTAGTTCACCATCAGGGCCACCTCTTCGTGAGGCATGTCCTTGGTGCACATCCGACTCGGGTCGCGGACCCCGCTCATCTGGCATATCAGGTGAGGGCGGCCTTGGAGTGGGAGAACTCGGCGCGAGACGAAGGCGGCCAGCAGGTCCGGGCCAGTCAGACCCTCCGACTGCGTCAACACTCGAAGTCGCGTGATGGCGCCGGCTCCCGCAGGCGTCAGCGACCTGGCCCGGTACGACGAGTTGGGCAGTCTGCCAGCCGGCGGGCCGGCTTCGAAAGCTGGCAGATTAACCCAGTCGCCCCTAGTGGCGACGTTCCTGACATAGAAGTAGGACCGCTGCCACATCTTCACCGACTTCAACAGCGACATGGAGGGGAAGTGGTTGTTGGCTCATGTCCTTCGCACGGCGATGAAGGCGCCGCACTGAGCCAGCACGCCCGCGGCCTGGGTGCCGAGCTTGGAGAAGAAGAACTCCCCCCAGAGCTCGAGGGTGGGGAGGACTCCAAGGAAGCCCTCGCACAGAGCCACGAAGGCGGACAACAGCACCACTGTGTTGGGGGTGAGGTGGTGCGGCTGGAGTCCGTAAAACTCCATGAACGACCGGAAGAAGCTGCTCGCCGGCAGCCCCAGCCCGCACAGGCAGTGCGAGCGGAAGATGACACGCTCGCCCTCCCGCGGGGCGGGGGAAATCTCCCCCTCCGGCGCGAGACGCACCTGCACGTGATCCTCGCCGAGAAGCCGACGGGTCCGGCTGAGGAACTCGATATGGTCTTCGTGGACCTCGGAGCCGTCCCAAGTGCCGGAGCGCACTGGGGGAGGCACGACCGCGGAGGAAGAGCTCATCGTGAAGTTGTCGCCGCGGCATTCGCCGGAGCTTGGGCGTGCGGCAAGGCGAAGAAGAGAAGAGGAAGCAGGAGAGCGAGGAGCTGCGAGGAGGAAGAAGCGAGGGGTAGTGGGAAGGAGGGGCGCGCGTGCCCCCCTCTTCCCCCTACTCTTAGTCCTATGGGCTGCGAAGCCGAGGGGGCGGACGTGGGGATTTACGGCGCCTACAGCCCCACGACCCCCACGATCCACGTAAAGTTACTGCGCGCAGTAACTTCACGGGAATCCCAACCGCCCGCTAGGGCCGCAGCGGATCCGCTCGGGCGCCGAGGCGTGGTAGTGGCGGGCCCCGCCTATGGGCCTGCCCCGTCGCGTGCGTGGGATGGCAGAACGGCCTGGCCACGTGTCCTCGTGTGACAGGCCAGGAACGGGCGGCGGTCTGGAAGCTTAGCTAGCACGCCACTTGAAATCCCGCCGCAACGTTCGAACTACTGAGCAAGTCAGAATTGAGTGAGTCCGAGTTGGGCGAGTCCGACTCCTTCTAGTCAGCCCGGCGGAAGTCAATCAAGACCATGTGTTGCGCCCGGAAAGAGAAACTGCTGAGGCTTCTCGGCCGATCATCCGTGGCGCCTCACCAGCTTCGGGGACTACAGTCGGAGTAATGGGCCACGGGTAGGCCAACCCGAGCCCCACGACCTTTCAAGACATCGGGGCAGGCTGCGCCCCTCAAGACCATAGGGCGAAGAGCCGCCTCCTGGGGAGTCTACGGCAAGGCGGCCGACTGCCCGCTCACGGCCGAGTCCCAGGGACGACTTCCAGAGAAGCCGGCTTTGGGGAGTCGGTTGGTGACTCCAACAAACCGTGACCTCATCGAGGGGGACGGGGTAGGGGCGTGGCTACAATGAAGCCCACTCCCCGCCCCTTACCAAGGGCAGGCATGGCTACAGCGCGCCGTACTTGGGAAGATCTCCCCGCGGCGTGGCACCGTTGCCCAGCCGGCCCTGACATCAGCACCACTGTACCTGGTCCTGCGCCCACGACGGCTTGTCTGTACGGCCTGGAAGCTGCAGGGCCCACCAGCCAGCGAGACCTCGGGAGACGGCGGGAGCACCGCCAGTCGGACCCAACGGGAGTCGGCCCGGGGGATTCGGCCGAGCCCTCCCCCGGGCCAACGCGCCATTAATCAAGAAGAGATGGGGAGTGGCCATAGTGCTCGCCCACCAGGCAGCAGGGCTGTTGCCACGACCCCATGACCAAGCTTGCATCATCAGGAGCACAGCTACAGTAATCAGTAGCCGGCAAGACCCGCCCGCAGCGGACGCGGCCTGTCGGCTCCGTACCAGACCAGTCGGCGGGGCCCACCAGTCGGCGGAGAAGTCGGAGGTCGGAGACACTGACGGCTGGGCCCGCGCCCAGTCACATTACCATTGTACCCCTGGGGGGGTAGGCCTATATAAACCCCCAGGGCACCCATGCAAAGGGTCGGATCCCAGTAGTTCTATACCTCACCAGATAGAGGGAGAGAGCTAGCCTTGCCCTCTCCTACCACCATACACAGCTCAAGGAGCAACCGTGTAAACACTTGACCATAGTGATCATGCGGAGACCCCGCAGAGCAGTAGTAGGGGTATTATCTCCCCGGAGAGCCCCGAAGCTGGGTAAGATTCGCCGGCGTGCATGTCTTCGCCTCATCCCGTTTCCAGGCACCGGCGACGTTCTACTCGCCCCCACCATGATAAGCCATCCGTTGGGATATGTCGCACCAAACCCCCGACACTACCCGAGATCCGCCGGTTTTGACACCGACAAGTGACGTGCCCCGACACATGAAGACGACTATTGATATGTCTCCATCATATCTAATTTTCCAAACACTTTTGCCCTTGTTTTGGACTCTAACTTGCATGATTTGAATGGAACTAACCTGGACTGACGTTGTTTTCAGCAGAATTGTCATGGTGTTATTTTTGTGCAGAAATAAAAGTTCTCGGAATGACCTGAAAATCAACAGAGAATTATTTTGGAATGTATAAAAAATACTGGAATGAAGATCCACGTTAGGGGGGCCACCACCTGTCCACGAGGGTGGGGGCGCACCCTACCCCCCTAAGCACGCCCCCCTGCCTCGTGCCCCCCCTGACGCTCCACCGACCTCAACCCTGACTCCATATATTCACTTTTGGGGAGAAAAAACCAGGGAGAAGGATTCATCGCGTTTTATGATACGGAGCCGCCGCCAAGCCCTAAACTCTCTCGGGAGGGCTGATCTGGATCCTGTTCGGGGCTCCGAAGAGGGGAATCCGTCACCATCGTCATCATCAACCATCCTCCATCACCAATTTCATGATGCTCACCGCCGTACGTGAGTAATTCCATCGTAGGTGTCGGTGTCAAAACCGGCGGATCTCAGGTAGGGGGTCCCGAACTGTGCGTCTAAGGCGGATGGTAACAGGAGGCAGGGGACACGATGTTTTACCCAGGTTCGGGCCCTCTTGATGGAGGTAAAACCCTACGTCCTGCTTGATTATTCTTGATAATATGAGTAGTACAAGAGTTGATCTACCATGAGATCGGAGAGGCTAAACCCTAGAAGCTAGCCTATGGTATGATTGTATGTTGTCCTACGACTAAAACCCTCCGGTTTATATAGACACCGGAGGAGGCTAGGGTTACACAAGGTTGGTTACAAAGGAGGAGGTATGCATATCCATATTGCCTAGCTTGCCTGCCACGCCAAGTAGAGTCCCATCCGGACACGAGACGAAGTCTTCAATCTCGTATCTTCATAGTCCAACAGTCCGGCCAAAGGATATAGTCCGGCCGTCCGGAGACCCCCTAATCCAGGACTCCCTCAGTAGCCCCTGAACCAGGCTTCAATGACGATGAGTCCAGCGTGCAGTGTTGTCTTCGGCATTGCAAGGCGGGTTCCTCCTGCGAATACACCACAAAAGAATTCGAATACAAGGATAGTGTCTGACCCTGCAAAATAAGTTCCACATACCACCATAGAGAGAATAATATTTCCACAAATCTAATCTGCCGACACGTTTTGGCAGCATGACATCACGCCATGGCCCAGTAATTATTCGAACTATTTTTCTTTAACCAGCCCCGCACATAACGCGAGGCGGTTTCTTGACACGTCTTGTCAAAGCAGAGATCATGTTCCCCTTATTACGGGATTCTCATCAATACGGGCGTGGGTAACCCAACCGCGCCACCAATTACGGCGCTTGGGGGATAAGCGAGTTTTACCAGGCTAGTGGGGGGCGCATAGCTTTGTCCGCCCTTATAAAGGGATAAGGTCTCACCTTTTTCTACCCACGCCTTCTTCCTCCTTGCTCATCCATTCTCGCGGACTCGAGCTCCAACGCCCAAGTCCACATCCTTCACCTCAACTCTCTCCAAACATGTCCGGAGCGGGAGCAAGCGGATGGCCTCCTCCATCACGGAGGGACACATCAAAAAGCTACGTGGAGCCGGATACTTAGCCGCGGATATCGCGCACCGGCTGCCAGCCGCGGGGCAGGTCATCCCTACCCCGAAACCTCACAAAAGGGTGGTTTTCCTCCTCCACTTCGTCCGCGGACTGGGGTTTCCGCTCCATCCATTCGTCCGCGTTCTCATGTTCTATTATGGGCTGGACTTTCATGATCTGGCCCCGAATTTCATCCTCAACATCTCGGCGTTCATCGTTGTGTGCGAGGCTTTCCTCCGCATCCGGCACCACTTCGGCCTGTGGCTGAAGACCTTCAATATCAAGCCGAAGGTGGTGGGCGGCCAACAAGCGGAATGCGGCGGAGCCATGGTGGGAAAAATGCCCAACGTTATATGGCTCGAGGGCTCCTTCGTGGAGACCATAAAGTGGTGGCAATCGGGGTGGTTCTACATCACCGAGCCGCACGACACTAACTGGGTGGCTGCCCCCGAGTTTCGATCCGGAATCCCAACGCGGCTCACTTCCTGGAAGGAGAAGGGCCTGTCCTGGGGTTCATCGGTGGAGCTGGACGGACTCCAGAAGTGTATCCGGAACATGATAAGCAAGAAACTTAAGCTTGTCAACATAGTCCAGGTCATGCTCTTCCACCGGATCCTCCGTGTCAACAACGGGATTTTAACTTATGGGAGTTCGACCCAGCCCAGCACCAGAATCTACACGAGCTCTTCGACACGACGCATAAGGACGTCTGGAGGGTGCTGTTCAAGGGCGCCGAGGTCCCTCCTTCTCTTACCAAGGACTGCGGGCTAAGCGCGAAGCGCCCTGCGAATTCGGTAAGTTCTGTACATCTGGTAGTATATTTATTTCCCATAGCTTAACCATGTGCGCGGTCTGAGCTCACATGCCTTTGACAGGACTGGGTGGAGATATCGGAGCAGATTAACTGTTCGGCCCCTCTGCTCGAAGACCCTGCGAACACTCTCCTGATGGAGATGCAGACTTCGGCTCCTTATGAGGTGCCGGAGAAGACCAAGAAGAAGGCCAAGGGAACCCGAAAGAGTTCCTGGCGCCAGGTGGTATCGGACTCATTGTCCGATAACACTGAGAAGCACTCCTCCCGTGAAAACGAGGAGAAGGAAGATGAAGATTCTCCCCTCCAGCCGGGGGAGACAAGAAAAGGAAGGCCGCCCCAACCGGGGAGGCTGAAGGGTCCGAGAAGGGAAGGACTCTTCTTCCGGACTGCTCCACCACCGCCGCCGACGGCGAATACGAGTGGCTGCTTAGGGCCAAGCCCCTGGCGAAGTTGTAAGTATTCAGATACCAGAGTAACTCATAGCGTACCTCTGTCGCACTGCTTCTCCTAACGCCGAATATGGTTATGCAGTCCGCCCCAAGCCCGTATCGATGTATCATCGTCGGACGGTTCCTTGGACTCGTCGGACATGAATAGTGATACACTTCCAACCGCCTCCTCTCCTTGCCCTACGGATAATGCCGAGGTATTGTCTCAAGGGGCACCGAGCCGGGGGGAGACAGTCCCGGAGGCGCCTCAAGGCGACCTTCCGGACTCCAGGAGCAAAGGGAGCAAGGCTCCCGGGGGCTCCAAGTTCGTCTCTTAGCCGAACACCGCGCCGGAACCCCCAGTGGTTCTGGACTCGGGCAGGCGGCCCCCTTCCAAAAGGGGCAAGCCGCCCGTGCCAGTGACCTCTGTCCATCTAGAGGCACCGGACAACCTGCTGGGAGCACTTCGCGACGCTTCCATTGACGAAGAGCACCGCACTATTATGAGTGCGGTGATCAAGAAGGTTCAGTCCGCCAAGAGCGGACTGACTGAAGCATGTGCCAGCCTTCTAACAGGCTATGAGGTAAGTATTTAAAATATAGGAAAAATATTACCGCATAGACAGTAGCCCCTGATGCTCTGTTTGGTGTTCACAAAGAAAAGCCGAATAGAGGATCAAATAATATCTGCAGGAGTCTAATATAAGTATGTCTGTATGCGTATGCAGGCTTTGCTGCTGACCTCTGCCGCACTGACTGCGGAGGTCGCCGCACTGAAGCAGGACCTCGAGGGGTCCGAGAAAGAGCTTGGCCTTGCCAAGAGGCAGCTCGAGGAACACAAAGGTAAGTAATACCTTGTCTATATATAAAAGAAAATGTGGTTGCGAAATGACAGGATCATCATGAATGTACCAGGGGCCATGACCGAAGTGGCGACCTTGAAGCAAGCGCTGCCCGAGGGCGAAAACAAAGCGGCCAAGCAGCGCACCAAGCGGGAAAAGCAAGATGCACGGGTGGGCGAGGTGCAGCAAGAGCTCCAGGCTCTCGTGAAGAAGCACGAGGCTTTAGAGGTTGACTCGAAGATGCGAGAGTCCGAGCTTGCCGCGGCCCTCGAGAGCACAAAGAATGCCAAGGATGAAGCCCAAAAGGCCCTCCAGGAGATTGAGGCGATGGGGAAGATAGCGGCGAGTAAGGCATTCAATATGCAAAGCAAGCATGTGAAAGTAAATTACTTGTTACTTACCCGAGTCCGGAGCACTCTAGGAGCATTCGCAAATTTGCCCTACAACGTGTTGGATGCCGCGAAATATTACTAGGTCGAGGAGGGAAGCTCGACGGAGAAGTTGTTCTGGTCTCAGTATACTAGGACCGAACACCCGATGCCTATGAGCGACCAGCTGAAGCAACTGGTCGAGCTGCACAAGGCGGCCGAACAGGCCATGAAGGGCTTTACAGTCCGGATGTGGCCTGGCGACTCCCTTCCCAGCAGCTACTTCATCCTGGTGAGGCGGCTTGTGGATGCCTGCCCACGGTTGGAAGTCATCAAGCGGTCCGTCTGTATCGAAGGTGCCCGCCGGGGCTTTTGCCCGTGCAAAGGTGCACTGGGCCAAGATAGACGCCGAGAAGCTAGTGAAGGAGGGGCCGCCGCAGGGCAAGGAGCATCGCCACCCCAAGATGTATTATGAGGGTGTCCTAAAGGGTGCCCGTCTTGTGGCGGACGAGTGTGCGAAGGATGTAATGTTTGAATGAACTTGCTCGTGTGATCCTGTATTATGAAAACTTGTTCATATGCGCTATGCAACGCTTGTATGAATTTAAAATATTACCTTATGTGCGGCTATTTATCAAATCTGAGAGATGGCCAGTCGTCGGCTTCTGCCCCCCATGCCATGAGTGCTGGGGTGTTCGGGATAAATCTGAGCACTCTTTTTCCCATTGTTGGGTCCTTCGAGGGAGGTGCTCAGCACAACAAACAAGGCAATTGGACTATAATGCTTTATCAATCTCACTTAGCCGTAGAATTATACAATTTTAAATTTTGGCGAAGCCCCTAGTATTCGGAAGGCCATATTCGGGGCGCTATACACGCCTTAAGCCGGACAGAGCCGACTCCTCGCTCTAAGCGGCATAAGTCTTTAGGGACTCGAGACCTCTCGAACAGCGACCAGCTCTTGCCTTATCATGACAGTCAGTTTTAGCTTTCTCTACTGAGGTGCTTAGCCCAGCTGAACCGGGGCACAATCGCAGTAGTTCTCCCAGTGCTACCTTAACCGATATAGCAGAACGTAAGGTACAAAAACATGGGAGCCGGGCAAACCCAACTATTGACCCAAGACATGATTCGGAGCTGATGCATATAATGCTATAAGTTCGGGGTGCCGCACTGTTGAAAGTGTTCGGACTTCTCACACCGTATTATGGGGTATGCTTAAGCCCCTGGCGTATTGGCCGTACCAGAGTGTACGGGTGCTGATTGTCATGGGTTAACATATATATATATATAAGAAGAATAGAGAATGCAATAATAGTCTAGTGCTATGCATTGTTTATTCAATAAGGTGCGTCGAAGCAGAAAGATACAAGTAGTGCGATAAGCAAGAAGTAGGACTATTTGACATGTCCCCTCCAAGGGCAACCTGAGGAAGGGTATTTAAAGCAAGTATTTCACTCGTTATCAGAGTCCACCTGGGAGTTCCGTGGTGCGACGTAGCTTTCTGCCTCCTTGGTTGTTGCATCATGTGTCCGGCAATCATACTGCTGGATAGGGTTTCCAGAGATTAAAGTCCTGAAAGAGAGAAAAATAACAAAGCGGGAAGCCCCTAGTGTGGTTGAGCCGCGTCTTGGTTCGTGCCGTAGTCGTGCCCCCTCCCCACCTGTGCCCATGGTATTTTCAATGCGTAATTATGTACGCATGGCATGGATTTCGCCGTTTGGCTGGGACTGGGGTGGGGGCCGCATTGCTATGCGAGCTCGGAACGTGCCAGGCGGTCTTGTTGCCGATTACTCCATGCGCGCTTGAAAGTGTCCGGGTCCTTAATCGCCAAACTGGTGGATTGCCTAAAGAGGCTGCTTTGCGCTTCTGCTGCGAGGGCCGCAATGTGCTCCTCCGTGCGGAGAGAGCGCTCTGTGTTTCCATTGACTGTGATGACCCCCCGAGGTCCTGGCATCTTGAGCTTGAGGTACGCATAATGCGGTACCGCATTGAATCTCGCAAATGTGGTTCGCCCGAGCAGTGCATGACAGCCACTACGGAACGGGACTATATCAAAGATTAACTCCTCACTTCGGAAGTTATCCAGGGATCCGAAGACCACTTCCAGTGTGGCTGAGCCTGTGCAATGGGCCTCTACACCTGGTATGACGCCTTTGAAGGTCGTTTTTGTGGGCTTGATCCTTGAGGGGTCTATACCCATTTTGTGCACTGTGTCTTGATAAAGCAGGTTTAGGCTGCTGCCGCCGTCCATAAGGACTCGAGTGAGGTGAAATATGTCGATGATTGGGTCTAGGACCAGTGCAGTGAATCTGCCATGACGGATACTAGTGGGGTGGTCCCTACGATCGAAGGTGATCGGACATGAGGACCGTGGGTTGAACTTTGGGGCGACTGGCTCCAACGCATATACGTCCCTTAGCGCATGCTTCCGCTCCCTCTTGGGGATGTGGGTTGCGTATATCATGTTCACCGTCCGCACTTGTGGGGGGAATCTCTTCTGTCCTCCGTTGTTCGGCGGACGGGGCTCATCCTTGTCATCGCTATGTAACCCCTTATCTTTGTTTTCGGCATTTAACTTGCCGTCCTGCTTGAACACCCAACAATCCCTGTTGGTGTGGTTGGCTAGCTTGTCAGGGGTGCCGTGTATTTGACACGAGCGATCGAGTATACAGTCCAAACTGGACGGGCCCGGAGTGCTTCTTTTGAATGGCTTTTTCCGCTGACCGGGTTTAGAGCCTTTGAATCCGGCATTGCCTGCCGTATCCTCGGTATTGTCGTTGTTGATGCAGCGCTTGTGTTTGTTGCGACGTGACCTACCATTGCCATCCTTGGTATCCGAAGTACCATGGTTCTTTGATATGTTATTGCTGCGAGCCAGCCAGCTGTCCTCTCCCGCACAAAAGCGGGTCATGACTGTCGTGAGGGCTGCCATAGATTTCGGCTTTTCATGGCCAAGGTGCCGGGCGAGCCACTCGTCGCGGATGTTATGCTTAAAAGCTGCTAGGGCTTCTGCATCTGGACAGTCGACGATTTGATTTTTCTTTGTTAGGAACCGTCTCCATAATTTCCTGGCCGATTCCTCTGGTTGCTGAATTATGTGGCTCAAGTCATCGGCATCTGGTGGTCGCACATAAGTGCCCTGGAAGTTGTTGAGGAATGCGGCTTCCAGATCTTCCCAACAGCCAATGGACTTTGCTGGCAGGCTGTTGAGCCAATGCCGAGCTGGTCCTTTGAGTTTGAGTGGGAGGTATTTGATGGCGTGTAGATTGTCGCCGCGGGCCATGTGGATGTGCAGGAGGAAGTCCTCGATCCATACCGCAGGATCTGTTGTGCCATCCTATGATTCGATATTATGGGTTTGAAACCCTGTGGGATTTGGTGATCCATTACTTCGTCTGTGAAGCATAGGGGGTGTACGGCGCCTTTGTATTGGGCTATATCGCGACACAACTCAAATGAGTCTTGTCCGCTGTGTTCGGCCCGGCCGGATTTACTTTTACTGTATCTGGCGTGCGGGTACCGTCTCGCATAGTGGCGCGCCCTCGTGATCCGTAGATCGATCTTGCGTGTTTTGCTTTGTCATCCAATACGTCTCACAGGTCTGGCGTATTTCCCCATGCCTTGACATTTTTATTTGAGTGGCGTCGGAGTGTGGGCTGAGCTTTTGGCTGAAATGCCTCTTTGTCGCAGCCACGAGGTGGCCGATCAGCCGCGTCATACGCTGGAGATGTAGGTTTTGGTGCTTCCTCCTCCAGTTGGGGTAGCAACATGCGCTTTCGGTAACTCTTAGAGGGGCGTTCGAGTTTATATTCCTCGGCCGCAAGGACTTCAGTCCATCTATCGGCTAGCAAATCTTGATCAGCTTGAAGCTGCTGTTGCTTTTTCTTAAGGCTATTTGTCGTGGCTATAAGCCGGCGCTTGAAGCGCTCTTGTTCGACGGGATCCTCAGGCATGGCGAATTCGTCGTCATCTAGGCTTGCCTTGTCTTCGGAGGGAGGCATGTAATTATCATCCTTCGCCTCTCCATCTGCCGCTTTCTCGGGAGGGCTGGCTTCTCCATCCTCCTGCCCTAAATCTTGCTGGAGGGGATTGTTGTCGTCTTTGGCACTGTCCGGAGTGCTGTTATCTCCTGTGCCGGTGTCACCGCTTTTGCTTTGGCGAGACTTAGAGCGGCGCCGCTGACATCGGTGCTTCGGTTGCTTCTTGGAGGGGTCATCCTCCGCTGTCCCGTCGCCATTGCCTTCTTTGGGTGTGTCCACCATATATATGTCATATGATGAGGTGGATGTCCAGTGCCCTATGGGCAGTGGTTCTTGTTCGCCTCCTGCATCATCGTCCATGTCGTCGATGTCTTTGGAGTCGAAGTCGAGCATGTCGGTCAAATCATCGATAGTGGCTACTAAGTGGGTGGTGGGTGGGCGGCGAATTTCTTGCCGGACATAGTTTGGCCAGGACTCTCCTGACAAGGAGAGAGACCTTAATGAGTTCAGTATGTCACCGAAGGGCGAGTGCTGAAAGATATCCGTGGAGGTAAACTCCATGATCGGCGCCCAGTCGGATTCGATAGGCACGGGCGCAGGCGGTTCGGAGTCCGTGGCCGGGGAAGGATCCAACAGCTTGGCATCATGGCTCTCGTGAAGGGTAAGGTCGATACTCAACTCGATCGCTACTGAGGATACGGCCTCCGTGGCGGGGTCTATCCACCCATCCATGGATGGCACAACTGGTTCCGAATTGAGGGTCGGAGCGGCTGCCGGTGCGATCTCCTGAACACTTTCCGATGGTAGAGCTGAATCATGCTCATCGTGATCGTGTGGCGCACTAGGCAGGGGCTCGAATCCGTCGAAGATCAAGTATCCGCGGATAACGGCCGTGTAGTTTAAGCTTCCAAACCTGACCTGGTGGCCAGGGGCGTAACTCTCGATCTGCTCCAGATGGCCAAGCGAGTTGGCCCGCAGTGAGAAGCCGCCGAACACAAAGATCTATCCGGGGAGAAAAGTCTCACCCTGAACTACATCGCTATCGATGATTGAAGGAGCCATCAAGCCTAATGATGATGACACAGAGGAACTCTCAATGAAAGCACCAATGTCGGTGTCAAAACCGGCGGATCTTGGGTAGGGGGTCCCGAACTGTGCATCTAAGGCGGATGGTAACAGGAGGCAGGGGACACGATGTTTTACCCAGGTTCGGGCCCTCTTGATGGAGGTAAAACCCTACGTCTTGCTTGATTATTCTTGATAATATGAGTAGTACAAGAGTTGATCTACCACGAGATCGGAGAGGCTAAACCCTAGAAGCTAGCCTATGGTATGATTGTATGTTGTCCTATGGACTAAAACCCTCTGGTTTATATAGACACCGGAGGAGGCTACGGTTACACAAGGTCGGTTACAAAGGAGGTATGCATATCCGTATTGCCTAGCTTGCCTCCCAAGCCAAGTAGAGTCCCATTCGGACACGGGACGAAGTCTTCAATCTCGTATCTTCATAGTGCAATAGTCCGGCCAAAGGATATAGTCCGGCCGTCCGGAGACCCCCTAATCCAGGACTCCCTCACGAGTGTTCGGGTTGCACTTGGCTCTTCACCTCTTCAGGAAGTCGAACAATGATGGTACTACTACAGTGGAGTACTACTAGTATGCTTCTGGCCATCTGACACCGAATGAACTACTACATGTCCACCGCATGCGGGAGGGAGAGCGTGTAGCAAAAGCTTCTCCTAGTCCTGCGAGCCACCACACTCATGGGCGAGGCAGAGCACATTGTAATCAAACTTCTCCTTGTTGTACGAGTTGATGCAGCACATCAAAGTAGTGCACTCGATATATTTCAATAATTTTCGGTTATCGATGCATTAATTACAACACATGCATGCATGCCGTGACTTTCCTTTTGATACTTGCATGTGTTGATTTAATGCACCTTGAAGTACTATGAATATGTGATGGTAAAACTTTCTAATTCCACGGCCCTAAAGCAAGAGATGGTGATGCATGAGGAGGGCGAGATCGTGTCGACGGAATAGGACCCTACGATGGAGCTCTCTATGGTCTCTATGGACCTCACCTTGCTCCACTGCCCCATGTGCCTCCGCCCCTTGAAGCCTCTAGTGTATGAGGTTCGAATACACCTCGTATGTTCGGCTGATCGAGCAAGGTTCAGGTTTCTTGATTGATGTATTATTCGATTGATTTGTGCAATGCAAGGGAGGGCACCTGGCCTGCGCGGACTGCCGCAATGAGTGCCCGGGAACCAGCGGTAGTGCCATAAGTGCGAGTACCGCGGTGGCTTCAAAATACGGAACACGGCGATGGATGACGTCTTCTCGCCTTGGTGAGGGTGGAGTGCCCGCATGAAGGTTGTGGGCTCTACGTCACTTACCATAAGCTCGCCGATCACTAGAGCAGTGTCCACTCGCACCCTGCAAATGCCCCATGCCCGTTTGCGGCTACGAAGGCCCGCCGCCGGTGCTCCCCCACCACATCAGCACCATGCATCCTGATACGTCTCCAACGTATCTATAATTTTTTATTGTTCCATGCAGTTATATTATCATTCTTGGATGTTTTATAATCATTTTATCGTCATTTTATATAATTTTTTGGTACTAACCTATTGACATAGTGCCAAGTGCCAGTTGCTGTTTTCTGCGTGTTTTTTACATAGCAGGAAATCAATACCAAACAGAGTCCAAACACAACGAAACTTTTTGTGGATTTTTTGGACCAGAAAACATACAATGGGCCGAAGAAGCGCCTGGGGGTGCTCCAAGGGGAACACAACCCACCAGGGTGTTCCCGGAGGCCCAGGCGCGCCCTGGTGGGTTGTGACCACCTAGGGTGCCTCCCGAAACGACTCTTTGCTCTATAAATACCCCAATATTCCAGAAACCCTAGGTGGGTCGACGAAAATCAATTCCAGCCGCCACAGAGTCCAGAACCACCAAACCCAATCTAGACACCATCACAGAGGGGTTCATCATGCCCATTGGTGCCTCACCGATGATGTGTGAGTAGTTCTTTATAGACCTTCGGGTCCGTAGTTAGTAGCTAGATGGCTTCATCCCTCTCATTTGATTCTCAATAGAATGGTCTCTTGGAGATCCATATGATGTAATTATTTTGCAGTGTGTTTGTTGGGATCCGATGAACTTTGAGTTTATCATCAGATATATCTCTTTTAATCCATGGAAGTTATTTGAGTCTTCTTTGATCTCTTATATGCATGATTGATTATAGCCTCGTATTTCTTCTCCGATATTTGGGTTTTATTTGTCCAACTTGATCTATTTATCTTGTAATGGAAGAGGTGCTTTGTGATGGGTTTGATCTTACGGTGCTTGATCCCAGTGACAGAAGGGGAACCGACACTTATGTATCATTGCCATTAAGGATAACGAGATGGGGTCTATTTCTACATAAATAGATCTTGTCTACATCATGTCATCGTTTTTATTGCATTACTCTGTTTCTCCATGAACTTAATACACTAGCTGCATCCTGGATAGCGATCGATGTGTGGAGTAATAGTAGTAGATGCAGGCAGGAGTCGGTCTACTTATCTTGGACGTGATGTAGTGACCCGATCCCAATGGACGATAGTCTCTATGCTTAAGTGTCATCCCTAGATAGGTATTGCGGACACACACAGTACTCGAGGATTTATTGCAAAGTTCAATCACACACTTATTACACAAGTGCCTCAAAAAGAGTATTGATTACAATAATTTGGCTGAAAGCCATCGGAATAAGATAACTGCGGAAGCTTCAAAGATAAATGAGTCCAGCCAACTCCATGGCAAAACCGAGTGCATGACAGCAACCTATCGCACCTTACTGTTCGTCTGAAAATTCTGCAACATGATACATTACAGCCATGTAGATCAGCACATGGAATATGCTGGCAGGATAACACCATAGAGCGATGAACAAATAATAGCTATCACTACATGCATAATTTGGCTGGTGGAGGCTCTACAGTTATCATTGGAATAAAGCTAATTTTTCCCTACAACAAAGGAATATATTTTATTTAACTACAAAGTTTGTTGAAATATTGAGAAGGTACCCCCAACTCAATCCCAAATTAACATTATCAACCCAACAAATTCATTAAGTAGAGTGATGAGATCAACATAATAATTCAAGTACCAGATACTCAAGATGTCCGTAACCGGGGACACGGCTAACCATGATTAGTTTGTACACTCTGCAGAGGTTTGCACACCTTTCCCCACAAGACTCGATCTCCTCCGTTGTATTTCTTGCACTGCATAATGTTTGAGAAACGGATGACCGAGACATAGTATTTACGAAGAGGTCCTGTGGGAGTCCTGGATTAGGGGGTCTCCGGACAGCTGGACTATCTCCATTGGCCGGACTATTATACTATGAAGATACAAGATTGAAGACTTCGTCTCGTGTCCGGATGGGACTCTACTTGGCGTGGAAGGCAAGCTAGGCGATGCGTATATGGATATCTCCTCCTTTGTAATCGACCTTGTGCAACCCTAACCCTCTCTGGTGTCTATATAAACTGAAGGGTTTTAGTCCGTAGGACAACAATCACAACATACAATCATACCATAGGCTAGCTTCTAGGGTTTAGCCTCTCTGATCTCGTGGTAGATCTACTCTTGTAACACCCATATCTTCAATATTAATCAAGCAGGACGTAGAGTTTTACCTCCATCAAGAGGGCCCGAACCTGGGTAAAACTTCGTGTCCCTTGCCTCCTGTTACCATCCGGCCTAGATGCACAGTTCGGGACCCCCTACCCGAGATCCGCCGGTTTTGACACCGACAGGTCCCCTTAACCGATAGATAGGTTGGTACACCTAAAATACCCCTACTTCTGCTAGCCCATCATGGAAAGGATTCCCACAACTTACTCAACTATGCTAGAGCCCATAATGGCTTGTCGCTGCACGTCGAAGTTTCTAGCATGAATAATCTTATGATCCCTTTGAGCTTGGGTGGCATTCCCTAGGATGATCACACGGGAACCCCGGGATCTCCTAGGACAACACTGGATTCCCCAGGTGCCCACAACCAATCCACCTAGATGTGTATTAAGGTAGACACCTTAAAAATTCCCTTAGATATCAATAACTCTCACATCTTTCATGAATCTCACATACCAATCCACGTCTACGAGCATAGGAAAGTAATGCAACCATAATGTAGCAATACCCAAGGTTTGAATGTAAGGCAATATGTTCCTACCTCGTCAACTACTTCGCAATACCCACATGTTATCAAGTCCTACTCATGCAATGTTTGAGGGTTGAAACTAATGCATAAAAACTGGGTAATAAAGGGATATGATCAAAGTGTTACTTTCCTTGCTGACAATCGGAAAACCCTAGAGATTCGTAGTAGCAAGCCTCGCAGTCCGGAAACTCTATCGTGAACAAACAATAGCATACATAAGCACTCAAACATAATATGTCAAGGCAAAACCAAAAGAAAAGATCTAAACTGAAAGTTCAAGTAAAGAGCTTCGATTTGCAAAAAGAATCAATCGAATCGGAGTTACAAAACTCAAACTACGATAAAAAAAAGTTTGAATTCAAATCTTCTTGGAACCCAATTTTAAATTTTCAAAATCATGTTCAAGTTGTTTATCTGGACAGAGGGGAACAAGATGAAGATTTTGGCGTTGGTTTTACTGGATTTGGATAAACGAGCGAAAAGTAGTGAATGTTTGAAGATCAGGGATTAAATTGCGATAAAAGTAGTTATGGATAGGTCCCTAGCTGAATAATAAATAGAAAAAGAAAAATATATCAGACGAACGTCCGCTAACGGAGACTAACGAATGAATTCGTTTGTTAAAAGAACTAATCGGGTGAACGTTCGTTAATTAACGAAACCTAAAACAAAAACCAATCTAAAAAATAAAACCGACTTTAATAAAAAAACGGACGGGTTTTTCTTCGGTTTTACCGGTTCGGGTGGGATGAACCGGCGGCGGCGACGATGGGAAATAAAGGGATATGATCAAAATGTTATTTGCCTTGCTGACGATCGGAAAACCCTAGAGATTCGTAGTAGCAAGCCTCGCACTCCGGAAACTCTATCGTGAACAAACAATAGCATACATAAGCACTCAAGCATAAGATTAAAAGGTAAAACCAAAATAAAAGATCTAAACTGAAAGTTTAAGTAAAGAGCTTCAATTTGCAACAAGAATCAATCGATTCGGAGTTACAAAACTCAAACTACGATCCAAAGAAGTTCGAATTCAAATCTGCATGGAACCAAATTTTACATTTTCAAAATCATGTTCAAGTTGTTTATCTGGACAGAGGGGAACAAGACGAAGATTTTGGCATTGGTTTCACTGGATTTCGATAAATGAGCAAAAAGTAGTGAAGGTTTGAAGATCAGGGACTAAAATGCGTTAAAAGTAGTTATGGATAGGTCCCTGGCCAAAAAATAAATAGAAAAAGAAAAATATATCGGACGTACGTCCACTAACAGAGACTAACGAACGAATTCGTTCGTTAAAAGAACTAATCGGGTGAACGTTCGTTAATTAACGAAACCTAAAACAAAAATCGATCTAAAAATAAAATCGACTTTAATAAAAAAAATCGGATGGGTTTTTCTTCGGTTTTACCGGTTCGGGTGGGATGAACCGGCGGCGGCGGCATTCTCCGTCAGCGGGCGACGTCGGTGGCGGGGAGCGACTGGAGGTGGCGGCGTGCGGCGGCTTGGGCAGGCAGCGGCCTGCAGCTGCGGCGGCGACGCGGCTCGGGTGGCGGGGCGGCGGGGCAGATTGGGGAGAGAGGGGGCAGGGGGAGGGTATTTAATGAGTGGGTGAGGCGGCTTGGGGAGGGGGCAAGGGCGAGGCAGTGGCGGAGAGGTGGAGTCCAGGTGGGACTCTGGCGGCGGCGCGGGTTCCAGGCGGGAGCCAGACTTGAGGAGGCTGCGGGTCGACTGGGCTTCGGCCCAGCCGGTCAAAGTTTTTTTTAATTAATTTCGTCAAAGTGCGAAAATCCTACAATAAAAATAAATATAAATCCTAAAATCACAAAAACATTTTTCAGGGTCCTCTACTAATATTTAGGACAATATGAACTTTTTTCTGGGCTAAAATGCAATTTTTTCGAATTTAACCAAATAAAATTCAAATATATAAATATTTTTACTTAAAATTAAATTTTCCATTATTCCCACTATTTTGAAGACGTCATATTATCTTCTCTCATTATTTTATTTGTTTTGGAATAATTGGAAAAATAATTTCAAATAATAATCAGTTTTCCCAATTTTCCCAATTTTGAAAATTCAAAAATGGAATTTTTTTTTGAAAACCTCCAACTCTCTCATATGGTCCTTGAGTTGCTTAAGGTCTCTAGGATCAAAATGGCCAAATAAAAGCAATTCAAAAATGCAAGAATCATGGGTGCATATGATGACCTAATGATTAACATCCAAATTGAAAATTGGGATGTTACAAACCTACCCCCCTTAAGATGCATCTTGCCCTCGAGATTCGGGTTGGCTAGCAAATAGGTGTGGGTGGTCTTTCCGTAGGTCTTCTTCTCGCTCCCAGGTGGCTTCTTCCTCGGTATGGTGGCTCCACTGAACTTTGCAAAACTTGATGACCTTGCTGCGTGTAACTCGGCTGGCAAACTCGATAATCTTGACGGGTTTCTCCTTGTAGGTTAGGTCACTCTCCAATTGAATGGCTTCCAGGGGCACTGTATCTCTCAAAGGAATATCGGCCATCTCTGCATGGCACTTCTTCAACTGGGAAACGTGAAACACATCATGAACTCCTGACAATCCTTCGGGTAACTCCAACTTGTAGGCCACTTCTCCCATATGTTCCAAAACTCGGTATGGTCCTACAAATCGTGGTGCTAACTTTCCTTTGACTCCAATTCATTTAACACCTCGAAGTGGTGACACACGGAGATATGCTCTGTCTCCGATTTCATAGGCTACCTCCTTGGGTTTAGTGTCAGCGTAACTCTTCTGCCTGGAAGCTGCCTTCAGCCTATCACGAATCAACTTAACCTTCTCTTCAGACTCCTTGATTAAATCTGGTCCAAACAATTGATGGTCTCCAACTTCATCCCACATCAATGGTGTCCTGCACCTCCTTCCATACAAAGCTTCAAAAGGGGCCATCTTCAAACTAGCCTGGTAACTGTTGTTATATGAGAACTCTGCATAAGGCAAATTATCGTCCCAACAAGATCCATAATCTAGCGCATAAGCTCTCAACATATCCTGCAGAATCGGATTGACTCTCTCAGTCTGTCCATCTGTCTGCGGATGAAAGGCTGTACTGAACTCTAGCCTGGTACCCAAAGTCTGGTGTAACTGATTCCAAAACTTCGAGGTAAACTGTGTTCCTCTATCTGATACAATGGTCCTCAGAACTCCATGCAGACATACGATCCTGGTCATATATATCTTGGCCAACTTCGCGCTCGTATAAGTAGTTTTCACGGGGATAAAGTGAGCCACTTTGGTCAAGCAATCAACTACTACCCAGATGGAATCATAGCCTAATCGTGTCATGGGTAATCCGGTGATGAAATCCATGCCAAGTTTATCCCACTTCCATTCGGGTATCGGCATAGGCTGAAGTAGTCCTGCAGGCTTCTGGTGTTCTGCCTTAACTCTCTGACATATATCACATACTGCTACATACTCGGCAATATCCTTCTTCATACCTATCCACCAGAAACGCTCCTTCAAATCCAAATACATCTTGGTGTTTCCGGCGTGAATCGAGTATGGCGAGTCATGAGCTTCCTGAAGTATTAACTTCCTAATTTCTGGGTCATTGGGCACATAAATGCGATCCTCAAACCATAAAGGTTCATGTTCATCCTCACGAAAACCTTTGCCTTTCCTTTACTCATCTTTTCCTTTATCTCTGCAATCTCCTTATCAGTCTTCTGGGCTTCTCGAATCTTTCCCAACAATGTGGACTGAACTTCTAATGCTGCAACAAAACCGCTCGGGACTATCTCCATTCGAAATTCCCTGAGATCGTCGGCTAAATCCTATGGAAATCCTCCGGTTACGAGAGTATTAGCATAACTCTTGCGGCTCAAAGCGTCTGCTACAACATTGGCCTTTCCTGGATGATAATGCAGCTTCATATCATAATCCTTTATGAGCTCCAACCATCTCCTCTGCCTGAGATTCAGCTCCTTCTGCGTGAAAATGTACTTCAAACTCTTATGATCCGTGTATACATCACAATGGTTTCCAATAAGAAAATGTCTCCAGGTCTTGAGGGCATGCACTACGGCTGCTAACTCCAAATCATGTGTGGCATAATTCAACTCATGAGGCCGAATCTGACGTGAGGCATATGAAACAACTCTCTCATCTTGCATAGGTACACCTCAAAGTCCCTGGCGAGAAGTGTCGCAATATACTTGTAAGTCCCTGTGTATATCCGGAAGAATTAGCACTGGGACTGTAACTAAACATTTCTTCAACTCCTGAAAACTGGCCTCAAATTCTTCGGTCCATTTGAACTTGGTGTCCTTCTTAAATAACTCCGTCATGGGCTTTGCAATCTTGGAAAAATTCTCAGTGAACCTCCGATAATATCCTCCGAGTCCAAGAAAACTGCGTATCTCTCCAACTGAGGTGGGTGCCAACCACTCAGTGACAGACTGAACCTTGGAAGGGTCTACTGCTATACCTTCTCCTGATATAACATGTCCGAGAAATCCAACTTCCTTCAACCAAAACTCGCATTTGCTAAACTTGGCATATAGCTGATGTTCCATGAGCTTCTCGAGAACCAAACGCAAATGTTCCTTGTGTTCTTCTTCATTCTTCGAGTATACCAATATATCATCAATGAACAGCACAACAAAATTTTCCAAGAACTCCATGAACAACTTATTCATCATACTCATAAAGTAGGCAGGGGCATTAGTCAAACCAAAAGACTTGATAGTGTACTCATATAGCCCGTTCCTTGTGGTAAAAGCTGTCTTAGGTATATCCTGTTCTCGGATCTTCAGCTGGTGGTATCCTGATCGAAGATCGATCTTGGAGAATACTTTAGCTCCCTGCAGCTGGTCAAACAAATCATTGATCATCGGTAGTGGGTATTTGTTCTTGATCGTCACCTCATTCAGTGCATGATAATCCAGAACCATCGTCAAAGATCCATCCTTCTTCTCAACTAAGAGCACTGGGCTCCCCATGGTGATGAACTTGGTCGAATGTAACCTTTTTCCAATAACTCCTTAATCTGTTTCTTAATTTCCTCTAGATCATTTGCGGGCATTCAGTACAGTCTCTTCGATATTGGTCTGGTGCCTGGTAACAGCTCTATCAAAATTCTATATCTCGATCTAGTGGCATGCCTAGTAGTTCCTTCGGGAATACGTTGGGATAATCCTTCACAACTGGCACTTCCTCCTGAACAACTCCCAAAAGTAAATTTACTTGAGTCCTTCTTGGCGCATGCCTAGACACATACTTGATCCTTTTTCCCTCTGGGGTGGTGAGAAGTATTGACTTACTAGCACAATCAATGTTTCCACCATACATCGATAGCCAGTCCAAGCTTAGTATCACATCCAATCCTTGTGACTCCAAAATTATTAGGTCTGAAGGGAAAAACATGCCTACCTATGGTCAATGGCAACTAAAAACATCCTCTGCTAGCCATATACTCCACTCCAGGTGAGCTTACTAACATAGGTATCTTAAGGGCTATGGTGGGTAACTTAAACTTATCCGCAAATCCCCTTGATATGTATGAATGCAATGCACTAGTGTCAAAAAGAACAAGGGCGGTAAATGACTTAATCATAAACTTACCAATAACTGCATCGGGCTGCTCTTCAACTTCCTCCATGTGTACGTGGTTCACCTGCCCTCTGGTAAAGGGATTTGGTTTCTTTCCATAGCTTCCATTGCCATTTCCATTCTTTAACTCAGAACTATCATTGGCATAGTGTCCAGTCTTCCCACACTTGAAATAGGTAACATGGTTCAAATCCTTCTTGGCGGGTGCTGCCGGGTTGGAACGGCTCTGACTGTTGTTTCCTCCATTCCCATTCCCATTCTTAGGGCCACTGTGATTATGTGAACTTCCTCCATTGTGAGTATGACCTCCCTGGTTATCATGGGTATGTCCTCCCGAATTTGGGGTAAAATGAGGCTTCTGCTAAGCTCCAGAGTTGTACTTCCCTTGTCCATACTTCCATTTGCGGTTCTCTATCTGCTGCTGCTTGCCTTCAATCATAAGAGCCCTGTCTACCAACTCTTGATAGTTGGCGAATGTTGCCACCATCAACTGCATACTCAGCTCATCATTCAGCCCCTCCATAAACTTCTCCTGCTTTGCGGCATCTATGGCCACATCATCTGGGGCATAGCATGCTAACTTGCTGAACTCACCCACATACTGCCCCATAGTACGATTTCCCTAGCGTAAGTTGCGAAACTCATGCTTCTTCATGCTCATAGCTCCAACAAAGACATGTGCAGCGCGGAATGCTTGTTGAAACTGATCCCAAGTGACATTGGCCATGGGGAAAGTGATTGTGTAATTCTCCCACCATGAGGCTGCTGGTCCATCTAGTTGATGTGCAGCAAAGCGCGCCTTCTCAGCATCTGTGCAACTTGCGGGGGTCAGCTCCCTTCCAATTCTATAGAGCCAGTCATCATCAACAATCGGCTCGGTGCTATTAGAGAACACCGGCGGATTTAACCTTAGGAAATGGGCTAAGTTGTCCACTGGGGTGGTGGTGGTGGGTTGTTGTTGTTGTTGCCTTCATTCTGGACTAGCAACTGCATCAAGGCATTCTGCTGTTGGGTCAACTAAGTGAGCTCCGGTGGGAACACGAATCCGGGGTCACATCTCGGAGGCATATGATAGGTTTAGAGGGGTGAGAACAGAATAGAGTGAGGTCTAAAGAGAAAATCACTACCCATATGTACATGAGACAAACACATTCATTTCACACCACTCAATTCAAATAAGAAGCATACAACCGATATAAGCTATCGATACAGAAAGCTCGTGGACTATTGTCATATACATGGGAGAATACTAATGATAATGTGGTGGTCGACTAGAAATTTTGATCGGTGGAAGACTCCATGATATCTGCTCCAGCTTTATCTTCATAATCATCATCGTTGTCGGGGTCGGTGTCTGTGTTGTCGAGTATGATCTAATACTCTGAATGAATGTCCACTCTAGGTTCAGGATCCCCCATGAATATCCCTAGCTTCTTCTTCAGGTCTTCATTCTTCTCAAGTAGTACTACAATTTCTTCTTCATAACCATCGCACGTAGACTTGAGTTCCTGTTCTAGCTCCATGTTCCGGGTCATCACCTTCTTCGTATCTATCATGTTGGCGCACATCTGGTTCTCGTAGCGTCGAATGTGCTGGTTCAACTCATGTATGTAGGCTGCAATGGATCTGTCCTTCCTGGTGTGAATCATCTCCCATTGCTCATCTCGGCGTCCACATATCTGGTAGATGGTGTCCTTAAGATCCGTGTTGTACACCTCGCCTATGCGTACAATAGCGATGTGGGCGGCCATGCTCTTTCCAAGACTCCAGGTTGGTCCATCCAAGGAAAACTTGATGGGCTCGGTGACTAGCGTGAACGTCCTTCTTAGTACACGAACTTGAATCGTCCAGTGCTCCTCTTCTGGCAAAGTGGCGGTGTAGGTCCCGTTGAAGCTTGGTATGCCGATGTTCAGGTACCTAGTGACTTCCTTCAAGTGTCGTCTGAAAGGGGTGTCGTCATCTGGTTGAGTGAACTTGTTCCTTGGGTCCACCATCTATAGAGTAGAAATGGAGAAGAGTTAGAAATGAGTAGAGAAGAGTATCATGTGGCTTTCCCTAGTGGTTGCGTCCTATAGTCAGCGTGTGCTCTGATACCATCTTGTAGCGACCCAATCCCAATGGACCCTAGTCTCTGTGCTTAGTGTCATCCCTGGATCGGTATTGATGACACACAGTACTCGAGGATTTATTGTAGAGTTCAATCACACACTTATTACACAAGTGCCTCAAAAAGAGTACTTATTACAATAATATGGCTGAAGGCCATCTAAATAACATAAATGTGGAAGCTTCGAAGATAAATGAGTCCATCCAACTCCATGGAAAAACTAAGTGCATGACAACGACCTACCTCACCTTACTCTTCGTCTGAAAATTCTGCAACATGATACATTGCAGCCGTGTAGGTCAGCACATGGAATATGCTGGCAAGATAACACCATAGAGCAATGAACAAATAACAGCTATCACTACATGCATAATTTGGCTGGTGGAGGCTCTACAGTTATCATTGGCATAAAGCTAATTTTTCCCTACAACAAAGGAATATATTTTATTTAACTACAAAGTTTGTTGAAATATTGAGAATGTACCCCCAACTAAATCCCAAATTAACATTATCAACCCAGCAAATTCATTAAGTAGAGTGATGAGATCAACATAATAATTCAAGTAACAGATACTCAAGATGTCCATAATTGGGGACATGTCTAACCATGATTAGTTTGTACACTCTGCAGAGGTTTGCGTTCTTTTCCCCACAAGACTTGATTTCCTCTGTTGTATTTCTCGCACTGCATAATGTTTGAGAAATGGATGACCGAGACACAGTCTTTCTGAAGAGGTCCCCTTAACCGATAGATAGGCCGGTACACCTACAATTCCCCTACATCTGCTAGCCCATCATGGAAAGGATTCCCACAACTTACTCAACTATGCCAGAGCCCATAATGGCTTGTGGCCGCACACGGAAGTTTCTAGCATGAATAATCTTATGATCCCTTTGAGCCTGGGTGGCATTCCATAGGATGATTACACGGGTACCCCAAGATCTCCTAGTACAACACTGGATTCCCCAGGTGCCCACAACCAATCGACCCAGATGTGTATTAAAGTAGACACCTTAAAAATTCCCTTAGATATCAATAACTCTCACATCTTTCATGAATCTCACATACCAATCCATGTCTACGAGCATAGCAAAGTAATGCAACCATAAAGTAGTAATACCCAAGGTTTGAATGTAAGGAAATAGGTTCCTACCTCATCAACTACTTCCCAATACCCACATGTTATCAAGTCCTAGTCATGCAATGTTTGAGGGTTGAAACTAATGCATAAATACTGGGTAATAAAGGGATATGATCAAAGTGTTACTTTCCTTGCTGACAATCGGAAAACCCTAGAGATTCGTAGTAGCAAGCCTCGTAGTCCGGAAACTCTATCATGAACAAACAATAGCATCAAACTTGACGAAACATTGTTGTGGTTTTTTATGCGTAGGTAAGAACGTTTCTTTCTAGAAGTCTGTAGCAGGCACGTAAAACTTGAAACAACAAGACATCTAAGTTGTTTTTGCAGGGCATGTTGTGATGTGATATGGTCAAGATGTGATGAGATATAAATTGTTGTATGAGATGAACATGTTTTGTAACAGTTATCGGCCACTGGAAGGATCCTTATGGTTGTGGCTTTATTGTATGAAATGCAATCACCATTTAATTGCTTTACTTTATCACTAAGCGGTAGCGATAGTCGTAGAAGCAATAGTTGGCGAGACGACAACGACGCTACGATGGAGATCAAGGTGTCAAGTCGGTGACAATGGAGATCATGACGTTGCTTTGGAGATGGAGATCAAAGGCACAAGATGATAATGGCCATATCATGTCACATATTTTGATTGCATGTGATGTTTATCCTTTATGCACCTTATTTTGCTTAGTATGGCGGAAGCATTATAAGATGATCCCTCACTAAAATTTCAATGTATAAGTGTTCTCCCTGATTATGCACCATTGCGATAGTTCGTCGTGCCGAGACACCACGTGATGATCGGGTGTGATAAGCTCTATGTTCACATACAACGGGTGCAGGATAGTTTTGCACATGCGGAATACTCGGGTTAAACTTCACAAGCCTAGCATGTATAGACATGGCCTCGGAACACTGAGACCGAAAAGTCGAACGTGAATCATATAGTAGATATGATCAACATAGATATGTTCACCCTTGAAAACTACTCCATCTCATGTGATGATTTAGTCAATATGGATCACGTGATCATTTAGATGACTTGAGGGATGTCTATCTAAGTGGGTGTTCTTGACTAATATGATTAACTGAACTTTATTTTATCATGAACTTAGTCCTGATAGTTTTTGCATACCTATGTTGTAGATCAATGGCCCGTGCTACTGTTCCCTTGAATTTTAATGCGTTCCTAGAGAAAGCTAAGTTGAAAGATGATGGTAGCAACTACACGGACTGGGTCTGTAACTTGAGGATTATCCTCATTGCTGTCGGCGTTCTAGGAACGGGGGTCCCCAGACTTGCCTGCCTGCGGCCTGCGGCGTGGCTCAAAGGGGGGCCCAGCACGGCCCATCTTCACCAACATAGACCCAAGACCCTTGCGAGGGGCCAAGCCTCGCGGGGCGGACGACGCGGAGCTTCCTCAGGCACGGCCTCATCAGGATGGCTCGCGAGGAGGCGGAGACATCAAGGCGGGGTACCTCACGAGGTGCCCGTGATGCAAGCCATGACGACCAAAGGCGCCAGGTGGGTGCCAGCCCGCGCAGTGTCCTCCTTTCCTCTTCGGTGCAAAGGGGGCAAGCGCAGCCGCGGAGTACCGAGGCAACAGGCAAAGGTTGCCATTTCGGTGCAACAAGACCAAGACCAGGAGGACTGCAAGACGGAGGTCATTGTGGAGCCCAAGACGGCGTCACCACCAGAGCTTTGTGCAGGCGAAGACTACTTTTGTCAGGATAACTGGTACTAGCTGTCCCCTTTCAAATTAGCCCGCCATTGTTGGCTCCCTTCCCGCTCGATATTTGGGAAGAGGACCAGGGCCTCTATAAATAGGACTAGCCACCCCCCGGGGAGAGGGCAGAAAATAAGAATCAGAGGGAGACGAAGAAGAGACGAGAGAAAATGAGAATCAGAGAGAGAAAGAGAGAAGGGTGACTGAACTCCTCCCAGCAGTTCGTCCCCCCAGCCAAGAACAGACCCTCGCGAGGCTGTTCTTCCTTGTATTGTTCATCATCATCAGCCCAAGAGGCAATCCACCACACCACACACTGGAGTAGGGTATTACACCACAACGGTGGCCCGAACCAGTATAAACCCTGTGTCTCTCGTGTTGTTCTTTCCATAGCTTAGATCTTTGCGTGGCGGAGGGGTGCAGGTAGGTAGGAGGCGAAATCTCCGCGCGCACCCCAGTGTTCGAACCTCAAGGGTCTGCCGGCACCCGAAATCCGACATTTGGCGCGCCAGGTAGGGGTGCGCCGGAATTCGTCTTCCACCGCCCCATTCTCCCCCGACCATCGCGTCCATGTCTGACGCTCGTCGGGCCCGCGCCGAGCGCCGGGCCGCTCTCGCTTCCCGCGTCGCCCAGACGGCTCCTGTCGGCGGGCATCCTCGCTGTTCCCCGTCACCTGCCGTCAATGCCACCATCGGCCCAGCGGGGGACAAGCAGCAAGCATCGTCTCAGCATCCGTCCGTGCGGCAAGACGGCCGCACCGCTACTCCCTCGCTCACCCCAACTGGTTCCTCGTCCCGCGCACTCCGCGCACCCATGGAGGCTCGAGCTGCGCTCATCACGGGAAACAATCTCCTACACTACCGTCCCGTCAACGACGTCTATGAAGAATGGCTTGACCGCGTCGCCGAGCTCATCCGCGCCGCAAGGGGCTCTCCTGCGCCGTCCGCTCCGCTGCACCGCACCCCGCCCCACGCGGGCGACGAAGCTCCGGCGGCGCCCCGGCCGCCTCCTCCACAAGAAGGCGCCATGGCTCCAAGGCGCGTGGCCCCTGGGCGGAACCCGCTCCATCAGGTGCCAGCGCGGCAAGAGCAGAGCTGCCAAGAAGTCCCTCGCCCGCAAGAAGCTGCCCGGGCGCTCCCTGCTCCAGCACGTCGCAACCATGCTCCTGCTCCCGCATGTCAAGACCTAGCTGCAGCGCGTGGGGACATGCAAGAACAAGCTCTCCGTCACCCAAGGCCTCCCGTGGCCACAGCAGGCTGCCGCGCCTTCACCACCGAGCTACGCAGCGTTGCGTGGCCCGGCAAGTTCAAGCCGGACCTGCCTCCTCGTTACGACGGCACGGCTGACCCTGCGGAGTTCCTCCAGCTCTACGAGCTGGGCATCAAAGCTGCCAACGGAGACGAGAAGGTCATGGAGAACTGGTTTCCCATGGCGCTCAAGGACAGGGCCCGCACCTGGCTCCTGAACCTGGCTCCAGGCATGATCTCCTCCTGGGACGAGATGCGCACCCGCTTCATCGCCAACTTCCAAGGTACTCGCGACCGGCCACCCGCCGTGAGCGACATGCGCCGCATCAAGCAACAACCCGGGGAGACCCTTCAGAAGTACATCCAGCGCTTCAACAACGCACGCCTCAAGATTCCCAAGGTGACTGAGGAGGCCATCATCTCAGCCTTCTCCAACGGCGTGCGCGATGTCAAGATGAAGGAGGAGCTGGCGATGCATGAAGACCTGTGCACTTCCTTGGAGCTGTTCAACTTGGCAACCAAGTGCGCCAGGGCTGAGGAAGGGCATCTCTCCCTCCTCGAGCTGCCTGCCGCAGACCCAGAAGAGAAGAAGCCCAAGGCCAAGGATGTGAAGCGCAAGGGGGCTGCCATGCTCGCGGCAGAACCAGACACCAAGCGGGGCAGAGATCAGCCGGAACCTTCCAAGGGCAGCCGGTACTGTATGTACCACGACCTCCACACGCACAACACCAACGAATGTCAAGAGCTCCGAGCCGTGCGAGAAGGAAGGATCGGTCGTCGCCCTGACCGCGGTGACCGGGGCTATGGTCGAGGAGGAGGAAGGAACGCAGGATGTTGGGAAAACCGTGGCCCGCGCCAAGGGTGGCGCGACCAACCTCGCGAGGATTGCTGGCAAGACCTGCCTCGCGAGGGAGACTGGAGGGATCAGCCTCGCGAGGATCGCCCGCAAGGCAACGCAGGCCTCCCCCCGCAGCCGCCGCAGCCAAGGAGAAACGAGGACCGCCACCAAGACGAGGGGGCTGGGGGCTTCCAGGAGCCGCGCGCGATCGCCTGCGTCCTGGGCGGGGCTCAGGCCCCAGCCTCTCAACGCATCTTCAAGCAGTTCGCCCGCGAAGTGAATGCAGCCCTCCCCAGGCTTGCAGCCACGCGCCCTCTCAGGTGGTCGGTGTGCGCCATCACGTTCAACTCAGTAGATCAGCTCAAGTGTGCGGCTACAGCCGGAGTCCTCCCAATGCTTTGTTCCCCAATCATCTGCAATGTGGTGGTCACCAGGACCCTCATCGATGGCGGGGCAGGGCTCAACGTCCTGTCCATGGAAACATTCAACAATCTCCAAGTGCCCTACAGCCAGCTTCAGTCAACCAAGCCTTTCTCCGGAATCACCGACGGCTCCACTGTCCCGATTGGGCAGGTCCGCCTCCCTGTCACCTTCGGGGCACGCGACAACTATCGCACCGAGCTCATCGACTTCGACGTCGCTCACATTCGCCTGCCGTACAATGCCATCCTTGGGTACCCAGCGCTGGCCAAGTTCATGGCCGTAACTCACCACGGCTACAACGTCCTCAAGATGCCAGGAAGTGGCGGAGTCATCACGGTGCCCTGTGAAGAGAAGGACGCGGTGTGTTCCCTAGAACGAGCCTTTCAGGCCACGTCACTGGAAGACCTGGATCGCGGAAGCAGGAGGCTTCCCGAGACCGCCCCCAAGAAGAAGAAGACGTTGTCTGGCCCGGCCCCTAAGGAGGCAGGCCCCTCTGGGCCCGTGCCTGCCCGGGGGGAACCTCCTTCTGTCGCATAGGAAAGCGTGCTCGGCGCCCTCCTTAGGCAGAGCTCGGGGGCTCTCCCCTGGAGGGCCACCGACCTGGCTAAGGTCACGAGGGAGGCGCTTGGGCACCACATGGAGGCGTGTTTCAAAGCACGTTTCCCTCAAGAAGGAGCAAGGCAAGGAGAGCCAGACCCTCAGGAGTTCATCAGCAAGGCCAGTCAGGAGCTACAGGAGTCAAGAGTCATGAAAGGCGGCCGCCGCCTACCAGCAGTGGCTCCCCATCCAGGCGAGGATGGAGGGCTGCGCATCTGCATCGACATACCAGGGCTCAACCGAGTCGCCTCTCTGGAGCGCCTCTGGCCCTCACGAGTGGGGCGCTGCGGAGGTCTACCCCACAGCTACGTTCACATGCCTTACGGCTTGCCAAACACGGCTGTCACGTACCAGCGCCTCATGAGGGGCATCATGGAGGCACAAGAGGCCAGGCGTTCCGCAGCCCTGGCGGAGATGGAGATGGTCCGCAGGGAGCCACCAGCGCCTCCGGAGCCTTTCGAGGCCCCTGGGCCTGGGGGCTTGTGAGGATCGGCTTCCGCAGCCCACCGAGTCTGCTACACCAATACCCCTTCGTCCTCAACGTCACCAGGTGACATCTTTCAAGTTTCACTTCCAGCTGGGAGCGCCCCCCCAGGGCTGCATTATTCCCAGGCCGCGTGGGTCCGTCCCTGCGGCATGTATCCCTTTTATTTCATGTTGTTAGCTTACCTTGTTGGGGGCGCCCCTCGGGCTGCATGATCCCCAAGTTGCTCGGGCCAGACCCAGTGATGTCCGTCTTCCCAGCATCTATTTGAATGAATCCACTCCTTCGCGGCTAATGTGTTTGACCTAGCTGCCCGCTCAACTGACGCCAACTGACGGAACTGCTCTCAAATGGCACGACGCTTGCGCATGGGTCCATCCCTGCAACGCCGAAAAACCTGAATGGCTGAGCTCTGGCCGCGGCAGCCCCGCATGGCGCCACCTTGTCAAGCCTTCGGTGCCTCGTACCCCTCGGAAGCAACCAATGGCTGACTGTCAATTGTCACGGCAACCCCTTGTTTTTTCTATGATGGGTCTACAGGATCTCCTGAAGGAGCTGCGTTAGGCGAGGCCCTTGCGGTGTCTCCTTCGCTCTCATCCGCGTGAACCACTTGCACGTTAAAGGGGGGGTGCCTGAGCATCGCGACTCAGGGCTCCTACTGTCTCTCCAGCCCTCACCCTCTGGCCTTGTCCACGGCATCGCGACCTGGCATACCAGCGACGGCTGAGACTCGCTCGAGGGCCGGGACCCGAGGACGTAGATCAGAAAGGGGAGCAAAGGCGAGAGGGGAGGGACACGCGAGGACCTCGCCGAGCAACCTCGCGCCTGCTGATGCACGGACCCGGCGACACACCAGAGAGCGACCCCTGATTCTCGGGATAAGTCACCACCCGGAAGCACCAGCTACCGTGGCACCACCCCCGCACCTAATGCAATCCCGTGTTAACGACGCCGCTCTCCTTTCTCACCGAACGACGGCTGCTTGAGCGCCAAAAGGGACCTCCTGAGCATCGCGACTCAGGGACTCTTACCGGACTCCGGGTCGCTCACCTCCTGGCCTTCACCACGACATCGCGACCTGGCATACCAGCGACGACTGAAGCCACCTTGGGACTGGGACCTGTCGGCGCAGAGCACCAAGCCCTCGTGAGGTTCGAAAGGGAGGACAGAGCTAAGACGGAATGAGCAACTCGCACAGTTCTACGACAAGGGTTGTATTAACAAAACAGGATCACAGGCACCTTACAAGCCCCCACGGGACGCGTCTTTGATTCCTCGCAGGGAACAGATCCTAAAGGGACACTAACTACGCGCGCCCCTACAGAAGACGCCATCATCAACAGTGGGCCGTAAAGCACCCGCGCCAACCCCATCCAGATCAGAGTCGGCGGCGGCCTGACGAGCCCGCCCTGCTCCAGGAGCGGCGCCGACTCGGGGGCTCGTAGCTGTCGTCGCTCGTCTCCGGAGTCGCGAAGAGCTCGCCGGAGTCACTGGAACCTCCGATGCCTCCACCGCCTGAGGAGCCGCCAAGGGAGCAGTCGGCGGGCCCAGTCCTCGCCGCAGCAGGGTCCCGGCCACCTCTCCAGGGGCAGCACTCCAGCCGGCGCCCGTTCGCATCGAAGACCTTGAAGAACATCACCGAAGCACCATCGTACTTCAAGTGGATCGCGAAGGCGCCTCTTGTCCTGCAAACCCGGGCGATTTCGCTCCAGCCTCGAGTCATGAAGACCTCGCCCGGGGCAACGACCGCGACCTCTGCCTCGGTCGCGAGGGTGCTGCAGCCGGCGTGCTGCAGCCAAAGCTCCAGGGGCTCTCCTTGCGGGACGACGGAGGCGAAGAAGGGAGGAAGGCGAATCCAAGACTGAGGAGGCATGGCGACATGGAGCACGAGATCTCGGGAGGAGCCCTCGGTGTGGAACCTAGGGGGGACGACCCACACCTTCGTGACCCGGCGGCGCCGCCCGTGGCGATCAGCATCAGCTCCTTCAAGACCCTCGATGTGGGCATACAAGGGAAGCGGGAACCCCGGCGATGCCCGCACGCACCAAGGCCTCGGCACCACCTGATGGGCCCCCTCGTCCGGGCCACGGAAGACAAGCCGTTTCTTCGGCGGGAGCGGGTCAGGTTCCTCTCGGGGAGCCTTCCCCTTCTCTGCCGTCGAGAACCGGCGGATCGGAGCCATCGCAGCAAGACGGAGCAAGGACCAGGAAGAAGGAGAAGCAAGGAGGGATGGACTGGAAGGGCGCATGCCGTTCCGTACTTATAGCCGGCGAAGGCCAACCGCCGACCTCCACAATCGCAGGTAATCATGACCCACTTTGCATGCAAGGACTTGCCCAATCCGTGCAGTGGCCGAGGCGCCATGGGGAAGTGGAGACGCCCACGTCCAATCAACTGCCACGCGGCGCCCAAGGCCGCAGGCTGTTAGGGCCCGCAGCGCTTCGCTCTTGCCCTTCCGCCTCCCTGCACGGCCAAGTCCGGGCGCGCCTTGGGCCCGGGGGCTACTGTCGGCGTTCTGGGAATGGGGGTCCCCAGACTTGCCTGCCTGCGGCGTGGCTCAAAGGGGGGCCCCAGCACGGCCCATCTTCACCAACACAGACCCAAGACCCTCGCGAGGAACCAAGCCTCGCGGGGCGGACGACGCGGAGCTTCCTCAGGCATGGCCTCATCAGGCTGGCTCGCAAGGAGACAGAGATATCAAGGCGGGGTACCTCACGAGGTGCCCGTGATGCAAGCCATGACGACCAAAGGCGCCAGGCGGGTGCCAGCCCGCGCAGTGTCCTCCTTTCCTCTTCGGTGCAAAGGGGGCAAGCGCAGCCGCGGAGTACCGAGGCATCAGGCAAAGGTTGCCATTTCGGTGCAACAAGACCAAGACCAGGAGGACTACAAGAAGGAGGTCATTGTGGAGCCCAAGACGGCGTCACCACCAGAGCTTTGTGCAGGCGAAGACTACTTTTGTCAGGATAACTGGTACTACCTATCCCCTGTCAAATTAGCCCGCCATTGTTGGGTCCCTTCCCGCTCGATATTTGGGAAGAGGACCAGGGCCTCTATAAATAGGACTAGCCACCCCCGGGGAGAGGGCAGAAAATAAGAATCAGAGGGAGACGAAGAAGAGACGAGAGAAAATGAGAATTAGAGAGAGAAAGAGAGAAGGGTGACTGAACTCCTCCCAGCAATTCGTCCCCCCAGCCAAGAACAGACCCTCGCGAGGCTATTCTTCCTTGTATTGTTCATCATCATCAGCCCAAGAGGCAATCCACCACACCACACACTGGAGTAGGGTATTACACCACAACGGTGGCCCAAACCAGTATAAACCCTGTGTCTCTCGTGTTGTTCTTTCCATAGCTTAGATCTTTGCGTGGCGGAGGGGTGCAGGTAGGTAGGAGGCGAAATCTCCGCGCGCACCCCAGTGTTCGAATCTCAAGGTTCTACCAAAACCCGAAATCCGACAATTGCTGCACAGAAGAATTACATCCTTGATGCACTGCTATGTGCAAGGCCTGCTGTAGGAGCAACTGTTGACGTTATGAACGTCTGGCAAGCTAAATCCGATGACTACTCGATAGTTCAGTGTGCCATGCTTTACGGCTTAGAATCGGGACTTCAAAGACATTTTCAACGTCATGGAGCATATGAGATGTTCCAGGAGTTGAAGTTAATATTTCAAGCAAATGCCCGAGTTGAGAGATATGAAGTCTCCAACAAGTTCCATAGCTGCAAGATGGGGGAGAACAGTTCTGTCAGTGAACACATACTCAGAATGTCTGGGTACCATAACCACTTGACTCAGCTGGGAGTTAATTTCCGGATGATAGTGTCATTGACAGAGTTCTTCAATCACTGCCACCAAGCTATAAAGGCTTTGTGATGAACTATAATATGCAAGGGATGAACAAGACGATTCCCGAGCTCTTCGCAATGCTCAAGGCTATGGAGGTAGAAATCAAGAAGGAGCATGAAGTGTTGACAGTTAACAAGACCACTAGTTTCAAGAAAAAGGGCAAAGGAAAGAAGGGGAACTTCAAGAAGAATAGCAAGCAAGTTGCTGCTCCCGGGAAGAAGCCCAAGTCTGGACCTAAGCTTGAAACTGAGTGCTTCTACTGCAAAGGGACTGGTCACTAGAAGCATAACTGCCCCAAGTATTTGGCGGATAAGAAAGATGGCAAAGTCAAAGGTATATTTGATATACATGTTATTGATGTGTACCTTACTAATGCTCACAGTAGCGCTTGGGTATTTGATACTGGTTCTGTTGCTCATATTTGCAACTCGAAACAGGGGCTATGAATTAAATGAAGATTGGCTAAGGACGAGGTGACGGTGCGTGTCGGAAATGGTTCCAAGGTCGATGTGATCGCTGTCGGCACGCTACCTCTACATCTACCTTCAGGATTAGTTTTAGACATGAATAATTGTTATTTGGTGCCAGCATTAAGCATGAACATTATATCTGGATCTTGTTTGATGTGAGACGATTATTCATTTAAATCAAAGAATAATGATTGTTCTATTTATATGAGTAATATCTTTTATGGTCATGCACCCTTGATGAGTGGTCTATTTTTGTTGAATCTCGATCGTGGTGATACACATATTCATAATATTGATGCCAAAAGATGCGAAGTTAATAATGATAGTACAACATATTTGTGGCACTACCGTTTAGGTCATATTGGTGTAAAGCGCATGAAGAAACTTCATGCGGATGGGCTTTTGGAACCACTAGATTATGAATCATTTGATGCTTGCGAACCATGTCTCATGGGCAAGAAGACTAAGACTCCGTTCTCCAAAACAATGGAGTGAGCAACAGATTTGTTGGAAATCATACATGCTGATGTATGTGGTCCGATGAATATTGAGGCTCGCGGCAGGTATCATTATTTTCTGATCTTCACAGATGATTTGAGCAGATATGAGTATATCTACTTGATGAAACACAAGTCTGAAACATTTGAAAAGTTCAAAGAATTTCAGAGTGAAGTGGAAAATCATCAGAACAAGAAAATAAAGTTTCTATGATCTGATCGCGGAGGCAAATATTTAAGTTATGAGTTTGGTCTTCATTTAAAACAATGTGGAATAGTTTCGCAACTCACGCCACCTGGAACACCACAGCGTAATGCTATGTCCGAATGTCATAACCGTACTTTATTAGATATGGTACAATCTATGATGTCTCTTACCGATTTACCAGTATCGTTTTCGGGTTATGCATTAGAGACAGCTGCATTCACGTTAAATAGGGCACCATCTAAATTTGTTGAGATGACACCGTATGAACTATGGTTTGGCAAGAAACCTAAGATGTCGTTTCTTAAAGTTTGGGGTTGCGATGCTTATGTGAAAAAGCTTTAGCCTGATAAGCTTGAACCCAAATCTGAGAAGTGCGTCTTCATAGGATACCCAAAAGAAACTGTTGGGTACACCTTCTATCACAGATCCGAAGGCAAGATATTTGTTGCTAAGAATGGATCCTTTCTATAGAAGGAGTTTCTCTCAAAAGAAGTGAGTGGGAGGAAAGTAGAACTTGATGAGGTAATTGTACCTTCTCCCGAATTGGAAAGTAGTTCATCACAGAAATCCGTTCTAGTGATTCCTACACCAATTAGTGAGGAAGCTAATGATGATGATCATGAAACTACAGATCAAGTTACCACCAAACCTCGTAGGTCAACCAAAGTACGTTCTGCACCAGAGTGGTACAGTAATCCTGTTCTGGAAGTCATGTTACTAGACCATCATGAACCCACGAACTATGAAGAAACGATGATGAGCCCAGATTCCGTGTAATGTCTTGAGGCCATGAAATCTGAGATGGGATCCGTGTATGAGAACAAAGTCTGGAGTTTGGTTCACTTGCCCGATGATCGGCAAGCCATAGAGAATAAATGGATCTTCAAGAAGAAGACTGACGGTGATGGTAATGTTACTGTCTACAAAGCTCGACTTGTTGCGAAAGGTTATCGACAAGTTCAAGGAGTTGACTACAATGAGACCTTCTCACCGGTAACGATGCTTAAGTCTGTCCGAATCATGTTAGCAATTTCCACATTTTACGATTATGAAATTTGGCAAATGGACATCAAAATTGCATTCCTTAATGGATTTCTTAAAGAAGAGTTGTATATGATGCAACCAGAAGGTTTTGTCGATCCTACAGGTGCAAACAAAGTGTGCAAGCTCTAGCGATCCATTTATGGACTCGTGCAAGCATCTCAGAGTTGGAATATATGCTTTGATAGTGTGATCAAAACATATGGTTTTATACAGACTTTCGGAGAAGCCTGTATTTACAAGAAAGTGAGTGGGAGCTCTGTAACATTTCTAATATTATATGTGGATGACATATTGTTGATTGGAAATGATATAGAATTTCTGGATAGCATAAAAGGATACTTGAATAAGAATTTTTCAATGAAAGACCTCGATGAAGTTGCTTATATATTGGGCATCAAGATCTATAGAGATAAATCAAGACGCTTAATTGGACTTTCACAAAGCACATACCTTGATAAAGTTTTGAAGAATTTCAAAATGGATCAGTCAAAGAAAGGGTTCTTGCCTGTGTTACAAGGTGTGAAGTTGAGTCAGACTCAATGCCCGACCACTTCAGAAGATAGAGAGAAAATGAAAGTCATTCCCTATGCCTCAGCCATAGGTTCTATCATGTATGCAATGTTGCGTACCAAACCTGATGTGTACCTTGCTATAAGTTTAGCAGGGTGGTACCAAAGTAATCCAGGAGTGGATCACTGGGCAGCGGTAAAGAACATCCTAAACTACCTAAAAAGGATTAAGGATATGTTTCTCGTTTATGGGGGTGACAAAGAGCTCATCATAAATGGTTAAGTCGATGCTAGCTTTGACACTAATCCGGATGACTCTAAGTCACAAACCGGATACATATTTATATTGAATGGTGGAGCTGTCAGTTGGTGCAGTTCCAAGCAAAGCGTCGTGGCGGGATCTATGTGTGAAGCGGAGTACATAGCTACTTCGGAAGTAGCAAATGAAGGAGTCTGGATGAAGGAGTTCATATCCGATTTAGGTGTAATACCTAGTGCATCGGGTCCAATGAAAATCTTTTGTGACAATACTAGAGCAATTGCCTTAGTGAAGGAATCCAGATTTCACAAGAGAACCAAACACATCAAGAGATGCTTCAACTCCATCCGCGATCAAGTCATGGAGGGAGACATAGGGATTTGCAAAATACATACGGATCTAAATGTTGAAGACCCGTTGACTAAGCCTCTTCCACCAGCAAAACATGATAGGCACCAAGACTCCATGGGTGTTAGAATCATTACAATGTAATCTAGACTATTGACACTAGTGCAAGTGGGAGACTGAAGGAAATATGACCTAGAGGCAATAATAAAGTTGTTATTTATATTTCCTTATATCATGATAAATGTTTATTATTCATGCTAGAATTTTATTAATCAGAAACTTGATACATGTGTGAATACATAGACAAAACAAAGTGTCCCTAGTATGCCTCTACTTGACTAGCTCGTTAATCAAAGATGGTTAAGTTTCCTGACCATATACATGCGTTGTCATTTGATGAACGAGATCACATCATTAGGATAATGATATGATGGACAAGACCCATCCGTTAGCTTAGCATAATGATCGTTAAGTTTTATTGCTATTGCTTTCCTCATGACTTATACATATTCCTTTGACTATGAGATTATGCAACTTCTGAATACCAGAGAAACACCTTGTGTGCTATCAAACGTCACAACGTAACTGGGTGATTATAAAGATGCTCTAAATGTGTCTCCAAAGGTGTTTGTTGGCTTGGCATAGATCGAGATTAGGATTTGTCACTCCGAGTATCGGAGAGGTACCTTTGGGCCCTCTCGGTAATGCACATCATGATAAGCCTTGCAAGGAATGTGACTACTGAGTTAGTTATGATATGATGCATCACGGAACGAGTAAAGAGACTTTCCGGTAACGAGATTGAACTAGGTATGAAGATACCGATGATCAAATCTCGGGCAAGTAACATACCGATGACAAAGGGAATGACGTATGTAGTCATTGCGGTTTGACTGATAAATATCTTCGTAGAATATGTAGCAACCAATATGAGCATCCATCTTCCATTGTTGGTTATTGATCAAGGATGTGTCTTGGTCATGTCTATATAGTTCTTGAACCCGTAGGGTCCGCACGCTTAACGCTCGATGATGATTTGTATTATGAATATGTGTTTTGCTGACCGAATATTGTTTGGAGTCCTGGATGAGATCACGGACATGATGAGGTTTCTCAAAATGGTTGAGAGGTAAAGATTGATATATTGGATGATAGTATTCGGACACCGGAATGGTTCCGAAGTGTTTCGGGTTTTTATCGGATTACCGAGGGGGTTACCGGAACCCCGGGGGAAAGATATGGGCCATAGAGGGGAGGGGAGGCGGCCCACAAGGGGTGCCCCCCATGGGGAGTCCGAATTGGACAAGGGGAGGAGCAGGGCCCCCCCTTTCCTTCTCCCCCTCCTACTCCTTCCCCATTTCCCCTTCCGGTAAAAGGAAAGGGGGGCCAAATTGGACTAGGGGTCCAAGTGGGACTCCTCCCACTTGGGGCGCCCTAGGCCGGCCTCCTCCCCTCTCCATCCTTTATATACAGGGGCAGGGCCACCTCTAAGCACATCAATTGTTTCATAGCCGTGTGCGGTGCCCCCCTCCACCGTTTACTCCTTCGGTCATATTGTCATAGTGCTTAGGCAAAGCCCTGCGTAGATCACATCACCATCACCGTCACCACGCCGTCGTGCTGACAAAACTCTCCCTTGACACTTTGCTAGATCAAGAGTTCGAGGGACGTCATCGAGTTGAACGTGTGCTGAACTCGGAGGTGTCGTACGTTCGGTACTTCATCGGTTGGATCGAGAAGACGTTCGACTACATTAACCGCGTTAAACTAACGCTTCCACTTTCGGTCTACGAGGGTACGTGGACACACTTTCCCCCTCTTGTTGCTATGCATCTCCTAGATAGATCTTGCGTGATCGTAGGATTTTTTTTGAAATTGCATGCTACGTTCCCCAACAGACAAGGCGAAGCTCCGCACTGAGCATGACCTACTGAGGGTGAATATCGCTGGAAGGGTGTAGCAGGCGGAGGAGACCGCTGCCTTGTTGAAGAGGACGGGTGTCATCGTCAAGAAACTTATGGATGAGAATGACATGCTCTGCATCAAGCATGGAAGGCTGGTGTAGGAATCCGTGGATGCTGCCAAGCAGCGTATTAAGGACATGAAACTGATGAAAGAGATCATCGCCGCTCGCCGCAAGAACTAGTCTCCGTGACCTGCAGCGCATCAAGAAAGTAGAGATTAGCGAGCCAGATCATTGTATGCATCTTCCTTCTTCTGCAGTAGATGTATTTTGGGCGTAGCCGCATGTGACATTTTTAATTATCCTGTACAGACATGGCCTCGGAACACATGCAAACACTTAGGGTTAACTTGACGAGCCTAGCATGTACAGACATGGCCTCGGAACACAGAAGACCGAAAGGTCGAGCATGAGTCGTATAGAAGATACGATCAACATGCAGATGTTCACCAATGTTGACTAGTCCGTCTCACATGATGATCGGACACGGCCTAGTTAACTCGGATCATGTAATCACTTAGATGACTAGAGGGATGTCTATCTGAGTGGGAGTTCATAGGATGAACTTAATTATCCTGAACATAGTCAAAAAGATCTTTGCAAATTATGTCGTAGCTCACGCTTCAGTTCTACTGTTTAGATATGTTCCTAGAGAAAATTTAGTTGAAAGTTGATAGTAGCAATTATGCGGACTAGGTCCGTAAATTGAGGATTGTCCTCATTGCGTCATAGAAGGCTTATGTCCTTAATGCACCGCTCAGTGTGCTGAACCTCGAACGTTGTCTATGGATGTTGCGAACATCTGACATACACATTTTGATAACTACATGATAGTTCAGTGCGTAATGCTAAATGGTTTAGAATTTAGGCGCCAAAGATGTTTTTTGAAACGTCGCGGAACATATGAGATGTTTCGAGAGCTGAAATTGGGATTTCAGGCTCGTGCCCACGTCAAGAGGTATAAGACCTCCGACGATTTTCTTAGCCTGCAAACTAAGGGAGAAAAGCTCAATTGTTGAGCTTGTGCTCAGATTGTCTGAGTACAACAATCATTTGAATCGAGTGGGAGTTGATCTCCCAGATAAGATAGTGATGTTTCTCCGAAGTCATTACCACCAAGCTGCTAGAGCTTCATGATGAACTATAATATATCAGGGACATATATGATGATCCTTGAGATATTCGCGATGTTTGACACCACAAAAGTAGAAATCAAGAAGGAGCATCAATCGTTGATGGTTGGTGAAACCACTAGTTTCAAGAAGGGCAAGGGAACAAAGGGATACTTCATGAAACGGCAATTCAGCTGCTGCTCTAGTGAAGAAACCCAAGGTTGAACCCAAACCCGAGACTGAGTGCTTCTGTAATAAGGGGAACAGCCACTGGAGCAGAATTACCCTAGATACTTGGTAGATGAGAAGGCTGGCAAGGTCGATAGAAGTATATTGGATATACATTGTGTTGATGTGTACTTTACTAGTACTCCTAGTAGCACCAGGGTATTAGATACCGGTTTGGTTGCTAAGTGTTAGTAACTCGAAATAAAAGCTACGAAATAAACGGAGACTAGCTAAAGGTGAGCTGACGATATGTGTAGGAAGTGTTTCCAATGTTGATATGATCAAGCAACGCACGCTCCCTCTACCATCGAGATTGGTGTTAAACCTAAATAATTGTTATTTGGTGTTTGCGTTAAGCATAGACATGATTGGATTATGCCTATCGCAATACGATTATTCATTTAAGAAGAATAATGGTTACTCTGTTTATTTGAATAATACCTTCAAATGGTCTTACACCTGAAATGAATGGTTTATTGAATCTCGATCGTAGTGATACACATGTTCATGCCAAAAGATAGTAATGATAGTACCACCTACTTGTGGCACTGCCACGTAAGTCATATCGGTATAAAACGCATGAAGAAGCTCCATGTTGATGGATCTTTGGGCTCACTCGTTTTGAAAAGTTTGAGGCATGCGAACCATGTCTAGTGGTGTATATGCATGAAGAAACTCCATGCAGATGGATCGTTTGGACTCACTTGATTTTGAATCACTTGAGACATGCAAATCATACCACATGGGCAAGATGACTGAAAGCCTCGGTTTCAGTAAAATGGAACTAGAAAGCAACCTGTTGGAAGTAATACATTTTGATGTGTGCAGTCCAATGAGTGCTGAGGCGTGTAGTGGATATCGTTATGTTCTTACTTCACAGATGATTTGAGTAGATGTTGAGTACATTTATTTGATAAATCACGAGTCTGAATTATTGAAAGGTTCAAGTAATTACAGGGTGAAGTTGAAAGATCGTCGTGACAAGAGGATAAAAGATCTATGATATGATCATAGAGATGAATATCTGAATTACGAGTTTGGCACAGAATTAAGACATTGTGGAAATTGTTTCACAACTAATACAGCCTGGAACACCATAGTGTGATGGTGTGTCCGAACATCATAACTGCACCCTATTGGATATGATGCATACCATGATGTCTCTTATCGAATTACCACAATAGTTTATGGGTTAGGCATTAGAAACAACCACATTCACTTTAAAAAGGGGCACCACATAATTCCGATGAGGTGACACCGTATGAACTATGGTTTAGAGAAACCTAAGCTGTCATTTCTTAAAAGTTTGGGGCTGCGACGCTTATATGAAAAAGTTTCAGGCTGATAAGCTCGAACCCAAAGTGGATAAATGCATCTTCATAGGACACCCAAAATAGTTGGGTATACCTCCTGTCTCAGATCCGAAAGCAATAAGGGATTGTTTCTAGAATCGGGTCCTTTCTCGAGGAAAAGTTTCTCTCGAAAGAATTGAGTGGGAGGATGGTGGAGACTTGATGAGGTTATTAAACCGTTACTTCAACTAGTGTATAGCAGGGCACAAAGAGTTGTTCCTGTGGCACCTACACCAATTGAAGTGGAAGCTTATGATATTGATCATAAGACTTCGGATCAAGTCACTCCCAAACCTCGTAGGATGACAAGGATGCGTACTACTTCAGAGTGGTACGTAATCCTGTCTTGAAAGTCATGTTGCTAGACAACAATGATCCTACAAGCTATGGAGAAGCGATGGTGGGCCCGGATTCCGATAAATGGCTCGAGGCCATAAAATCCGAGAGAGGATCCATGTATGAAAACAAAGTGTAGACTTTGGCAGAACAGCTCGATGGTCGTAAGGCTGTTGAGTGCAGATGGATTTTAAAATGAAGACGGACAATGATGGTAAATGTCACCATTAAGAAAGCTCGACTTGTCGTTAAGATGTTTTCCGACAAGTTCAAGGAGTTGACTACGATGAGACTTTCTCACTCGTAGCGATGCTAAGAGTCTGTTGGAATTATATTAGCAGTCACTGCATTATTTATGAAATCTTGCGGATAGGATGTCAAAACATTGTTTCCTCGACGATTTTCTTGAGGAAAGGTTGTATGTGATACAACCGAAAGGTTTTGTCAATCCTGAAAAGATGCTAATAAGGATGCAAAGCTCCAGCAATCCTTCTGAGGACTGGAGTGAGCATCTCGGAGTTGGAATGTACACTTTGATGAGATGATCAAAAGATTTTGGGTTTATACAAAGTTTATGAGAAACTTGTATTTCCAAAGAAGTGAGTGGGAGCACTATAGAATTTCTGATGAGTATATGTTTTAACATATTGTTGATCGGAAATGACGTAGAATTTCTGGAAAGCATATAGGGTTATTTGGAAAGTGTTTTCAATGGAAAACCTGGATTAAGCTACTTGAGCATTGAGCATCAAGATCTATAAGGATAGATCAAAACGCTTAATGGTACTTTCAAATGAGCACATACCTTGACATGATCTTGAAGTTGTTCAAGATGGATCAGTCAAAGAAGGAGTTCTTGCCTGAGTTGTAAGGTATGAAGTTAAGACTTAAAGCTCGACCATGGCAGAATAGAGAGAAAGGACGAAGGTCGTCCCCTATGCTTAAGACATAGGCTCTACAGTATGCTATGCTGTGTACCGCACCTGAAGTGTGCCTTGCCATGAGTCAGTCAAGGGGTACAAGAGTGATCTAAGAATGGATCACAAGACAGCGGTCAAAGTTATCCTTAGTAACTAGTGGACTAAGGAATTTTCTTGATTATGGAGGTGGTAAAAGAGTTCGACGTAAAGAGTTACGTCGATGCAAGCTTAACACCTATCCGGATAGCTCTGAGTAGAGATACCGGATACGTATAATGGAGCAACAATTTAGGATAGCTCCAAGTAGAACAGTTATTTGGAATAGCTCCAAATAGAACGTGGTAGCTGAATCTAGGAGATGACATAGAGATTTGTGAAGCACACACGGATCTGAAAGGTTCAGACCCGTTGACTAATACCTCTCTCACAAGCAACATGATCAAACCCAGAACTCTTTGGGTGTCAGTCACATGGCGATGTGACCTGTGAGTGTTAATTACATGGCGATGTGAACTAGATTATTGACTCTAGTGCAAGTGGGAGACTGTTGGAAATATGCCCTAGAGGCAATAATAAATTAGTTATTATTATATTTCCTTGTTCATGATAATCGTTTATTATCCATGCTATAATTGTATTGATAGGAAACTCAGATACATGTGTGGATACATAGACAACACCATGTCCCTAGTAAGCCTCTAGTTGACTAGCTCGTTGATCAATAGATGGTTACGGTTTCCTGACCATGGACATTGGATGTCATTGATAACGGGATCACATCATTAGGAGAATGATGTGATGGACAAGACCCAATCCTAAGCCTAGCACAAGATCATGTAGTTCGTATGCTAAAGCTTTTCTAATGTCAAGTATCATTTCCTTAGACCATGAGATTGTGCAACTCCCGGATGCCGTAGGAGTGCTTTGGGTGTACCAAACGTCACAACGTAACTGGGTGACTATAAAGGTACACTACAGGTATCTCCGAAAGTGTCTGTTGGGTTGGCACGAATCGAGACTGGATTTGTCACTCCATGTGACGGAGAGGTATCTCTGGGCCCACTCGGTAGGACATCATCATAATGTGCACAATGTGATCAAGGAGTTGATCACGGGATGATGTGTTACGGAACGAGTAAAGAGGCTTGCCGGTAACGAGATTGAACAAGGCATCGGGATACCGACGATCGAATCTCGGGCAAGTATCGTACCGATAGACAAAGGGAATTGTATATGGGATTGATTAAGTCCTTGACAGCATGGTTCATCCGATGAGATCATCGTGGAACATGTGGGAGCCAACATGGGTATCCAGATCCCGCTGTTGGTTATTGACCGGAGAACGTCTCGGTCATGTCTGCATGTCTCCCGAACCCGTAGGGTCTACACACTTAAGGTTCGATGACGCTAGGGTTATAAAGGAAGCTTGTATGTGGTTACCGAATGTTGTTCGGAGTCCCGGATGAGATCCCGGACGTCACGAGGAGTTCCGGAATGGTCCGGAGGTAAAGATTTATATATGGGAAGTCCTGTTTTGGTCACCGGAAGAGTTTCGGGGTTTATCGGTAACGTACCGGGACCACCGGGAGGGTCCCGGGGGTCCACCAAGTGGGGCCACCAACCCCAGAAGGTTGCGTGGGCTAAGAGTGGTGAGGGACCAGCCCCTTAGTGGGCTGGTGCGCCTCCCACAAGGGCCCATGGCGCCTAAGAGGTGGAAAGGGGGCAAACCCTAAGGGATATGGGCCTTAAGGCCCATATTGGTGCGCCTCCCTCTCCTCTCCCCCTCTTGGCCGCCATCCTTGATCCCCATCTAGGGCTGCCGCCCCCCTAGGGGGTGGGAACCCTAGAGGGGGCACAGCCCCTCCCCTTCCCTATATATATGAGGCCTAGGGCTGCCCATAACACACGCGATTCGATCCCTCGTTGGTGCAGCCCTGCATCTCTCTCTCCCTCCTCTTCTGTGGTGCTTGGCGAAGCCCTGCAGGATTGCCACGCTCCTCCATCACCACCACGCCGTTGTGCTGCTGCTGGATGGAGTCTTCCTCAATCTCTCCCTCTCTCCTTGCTGGATCAAGGCGTGGGAGACGTCACCGGGCTGCACGTGTGTTGAACGCGGAGGTGCCGTGCGTTCGGCACTTGGTCATCGGTGATTTGAATCACGACGAGTACGACTCCATCAACCCCATTCACTTGAACGCTTCTGCTTAGCGATCTACAAGGGTATGTAGATGCACTCTCCTTCCCCTCGGTTCTGGTCTCTCCATAGATAGATCTTGGTGACACGTAGGAAAATTTTGAATTTCTGCTACATTCCCCAATAGATGGAGGTCAAAGGGCTCTCCTCCCGATAAGCATGTGCGGGGGTCTGATCGCATGCCCCCGTACTCAAATAGCTACCCCGCACGACGCCTCCTAGTCAATAAAAAAAGGGCACGCATGGCGGCATGTAAATGGTAAGTAGAACGCCCACAGTTTCAATAATATTTGTGTTTCCGATTGTAAGGTGACAGCACTTGTTCCAAAATGACTTTGTTGATTGTTAATGTGTGTGCCTTCGCAAAATCGGACAGCAAAATGACCACAGCATGTTGATGCCATGTCATGACACCAAGCCAAGTTTCATGATTTTCATGCGTGTTTTGGATTTACAGGAATTAAAAAACCAAGTTTCTCAATGTTTTCGGTCGAGCCACGATGTCCAGATGTTTGAATTTCATTCCCATTTCTTGCATGGAACCTAGAAATTTACCCAAGGACACACATGTGATTTTTCAACCAACTTTGGTGCACTGGAGCATGTGCTTGTAGTTCAAATTTGAATTATGCACATTAAATGACCAGAAACTCAATTAATGTATAAAAAGGCCAAATGAACCCGGAATAATTCCAAAATTTAACTCGACACTCATATAGTTGTATGTTCCCTTTGTAAAGAAAATCAAGGGGGGCAGCGTATATCGTGTCACACACAAAGGTGACATGCTCCCTCTCAGAACCATGAGCCTTCTTGAGATAAGCTCCGGTTTGCAAGAAGCTTATTCCAAAACTTGTTCCAATTCGGCCAATTTTTTTACCATAACATGTTAGTGCCATGACATGACACCATGCCAAGTTTCATGATTTTCAGGCATGTTTTGGATTTACAAGAATTTAAAAACCAAGTTTCTCAATGTTCTCGGCCGAGTCACGACGCCCAGATGTTTGAATTTCATTCCCATTCTTGCATGGGACCTAGAAATTCACCCGAGGACACACATGTTATCTTTCAACCAACTTTGGTGCACTGGAGCACGTGCTTGTAGGTCAAATTTGAATTATGCACATTAAATGACCAGAAACTCAATTAATGTATAAAAAAGGCCAAACGAACCCGGAATAATTCCGAAATTTAACACGACACACATATAGTTCTATGTTGCCTATGTAAAGAAAAACAAGGGGGGCAGCGTATGTCGTTTCGCACACAAAGGTGGCACGTTCCCTCTTAGAACCACGAGCCTTCTTGAGAGAAGCTTCGGTTTGCAAGAAGTTTATACCAAAACTTGTTCCAATTCGGCCAAAAAATTTACCACAGCATGTTAGTGCTATGACATGACACCACGCAAAGTGTCATGATTTCCAGGCGAGTTTTGTATTTACAGGAATTTAAAAACCAAGTTTCTCAAGGTTCTCAGCCGAGTCACGACGCCCAGATGTTTGAATTTCATTCCCATTTCTTGCATGGGACCTAGAAATTCACCCAAGGACACACATGTGATTTTTCAACCAACTTTGGTGCACCGGAGCATGCATGTGCTTGTAGTTCAAATTTGAATTATGCACATTAAATGACCAGAAACTCAATTAATGTATAAAAAAGGCCAAACGAACCCAGAATAATTCCAAAATTTAACAGGGCACTCATACAGTTCTATGTTACCTATGTAAAGAAAATCAGGGGGAGGCAGCGTATATCGTTTCGCACACAAAGGTGACACGTTCCCTCTCGGAACCACGAGGCTTGTTGAGAGAATCCCCGGTTTGCAAGAAGCTTATACCAAAACTTGTCCCAATTCGGCAAAAAATTATACATATGAAAACATGGTTTAGATTTCCCGAACATCTCGCTACCTAGACCAATGTACTGTGATTTTAATTCAACATAAAATGGATGTAAATATTTGAATTGGAGATCGTATGGTACATGTAGTTCATAGTGAAATATGATTACTACTATATGCATGTTTTCTGTTATCAAGATAATATTTAAATGATGGTATAATTCAACAACAATCATATTCAAATAAGGAAAATTGATTCAAATTTAGTCCATATTGTAGACAACAATATATATGTTCATAGGGTGGAGTAAAATGTTCATATAAGATGGAAGATCAAAATGTAGGACTACATCCATTATAAACCGCAAGTTCACCTAAAGATATATTTGAATTCAACATAACGTGGATTCAAAAATTTAAATTCGAGATCCTGGCATCTGTAATCATATAAAAAGGGACATGACTCTTTCTTGTGGTGGGAATTGATTTGTTTTTTGTTGTTCTTAAGGGAAGTGCGAATTGATTTGGTACTGTATAGGCTAATCTTGTTATCCTGATTTTTTTACATTTTTCTTGTAGTTTTTTCAATGTCAATTATAGCAATATAGTAAAAGGGGACATGACTCTCTTGTGTCTTGTATGAATTGTTTTTTTGTACACGTTAAGTTTGTTCTGCCGAACATGGAATCTGCGCCTTGTTATCCCGAAGTTTTCAAGCTCGAGTATCTTTTGTCTCTTCTGCTGTGAAATTCCTGCCTCTTCAACCCGTGTTGCGCCTTGTTATCCCAAAATTTTGACGCGCGCGAAAACTCCCTCCTCATCGGAAATCGCTCCCGCAGCCCAGACACGTGAAATCCCCCTTCTACTGTCACAGCCCTAGATTTTGCTTGTAGCTAATTACCTGAGTGAGCACCATGCATCATGTCTAAATTCTGAAAGTTGAATTGAGGTTAGTTGAAACCCTCATAAATCACTTCAAAAATAATCAACATTAAAATCTTTTCAAAGAAGTCCAAGAAAATGTTCCTCTTAGTCTCTGAAAATATTGGCAAGAGGTAAAACTTAAAACAATATTTTTGGAATCTCAGAGATATTTATTTTGGGCCTTTGAATTAAATCAATAACTATTTGCATTGGATATATATTTATTAATTAATTAATATATGTCCAATAATTCTGATCTTTGGTGAAGGGATTTGGAATAATCCAACTAGTCCCTACAAGAATTATCCGAAGCAACAAAAATGATTTAGTGTCTAAAACTAAATCAAAACAAATTACAGAAAATGCAAAACAGAAGAAAAAGAGAGAGAGAGAGAGAGAGAGAGATAGTACCTGGGCTTACCTGGCGGCCCAAGTGGCCTGCCCAGCCCACCACCGCAGCCTCCCTATCGTCTTCCTCCCCGGACAGAAGGACGAGCGCGTGTTTGCCGCGCGCTGGCCACGCGCCTCGCCAGCTCCTGCTTTCCGCTCCCCGTCGACGCCCTGGCCTTCTATGGAGATGCCACGCAAGCCCTGACCCCTCTCACTCTTCCCTGTGGCCCTCCTCTCCTCCGCTTCTCTCTCTCACCTGCGCCGAGCGCCGCCGTCGCTGCCGCTCGCTGTTGTCGTGGCCACAGCCACTGCCTCGCCTTGCCAACACGCCGAGAGGCTCTGCCTCGACCCCCTCCTTCTTCCACCCCGATCCACGCCACCGCGGGATCCCCACATCGCCGCCATGAGTCGTCTTCCCCGAGCACGGCCATCGGACGCCATCGACAAATTCGCCGCTTCCAGGTCGACCCCGAGCCCACTAAGCTGCGCTTCGACCTCCCAGTGAGCCTCGCTGTTTTCCCCTCTCTCCCCAAGCTCGTTTGCCTCCCCTAGCTAGCCTAGCCACCGCGCCCAAGAGCTTCGCCCCGCCGGGCATGGCGTCTCCGTGGCCATAGTCGCTACAGCTCGCAGATGTGCGTTCCATCGTGCTCAGCGTGCTCCCAGGAAGCCATATCACTGCTCATCTCTCTCTCCCGTACACTGTAACGTCGCGCCGGTCGAGCCCGTGCTCCGGCCGCCGCTGACCTTGACGCCGTCGTCGCCTCCGGCCATCCCACGGGCTCCTGTGTGTTCCATTGGATGCGCGAGAGCCTGGGCTTCGCACCGGTGGTCTCGGCCGCTAATTTGGTCGCCGGAGGGCAAAATCCGAGCCCCTCCGCGGTCTCGGCCTCGCCGACGACTCAACATCGGCAGGGTTTGACCCCTGTTTGACCTCCCCTGTGTCCTGACATGTGGGACCAAGCCCCTGATTAGTTAACTCTAGATTAATTAGACCTAACTAATTTAGACAACTAAACAAGTCACTGACATGTGGGCCCCACCCTGCTAACAGCCTGGTTAGGGTTAGTTTAACACTAACTAACTCAGTTAGTGGACTGAGTCACTGACCAGTGGGTCCCACTGGTCAGGTTTGACCTGGCCGACCCAGTTGACCTGCTGACGTCACACATATGTCATGCTGACGCAGTAAAGCATTTTCTGGATTTAAGTTTATTCAGGAAATTCCAGAAAATGTTTTAAACTTCCAAAAATCATAGGAATTCAACCGTAGCTTAGAATGAAATAAATTATATATGAAAAATGATCAGAAAAATATGAAGAATCTGTTTATGGCACTTTCATGCATGATTGAACAAGTTAACCTAACTGAATAGGATAAATCATGATTAGGGCAATTTATGAACTAGCATTTGGAGTTGGAGTTTAACCCTGTTTGAATTCCACTTCAATTAACTTGGCTTACTGCTGCATTAGGTCAATTTAGTTCCTTAACATGACATGGCATTCATTTGATTGTGCATTGCAGTGAGTGTTGGTTCTTTTGTGTTTGCCGGTGATTGTCCCCTCTCACTAGACGTTACTTTGATGATGTGATTGATGACACCGATGAAGAGTTATACTATCTTCAGAAGTGCCAGGCAAGCAAAACCCCCTTGTTCATTCTGATACAATCCCACTCTCTCGCTCCTGCTCTCTTTTACTGCATTAGGACAACAACGATTCAACTATTACATGCTGCGGTAGTTGAACCCCTTTCCTCTGCATGACCTATCATTGCCATAGTAAATAGATGAAACCCACTAGCATGAGTAGGAGTTGTTTGAGCCCTGATGTGCCTACTCATTCATGCTTGTTTGTCATGCCTGCTATTGCATAGAGTTGTGTCGGGTCTGATTCATCGGGAATGAATTGGAATGGTGATGAACATGTCCTACTGTGTGTGCTCTAAGTGTGTGAACACGATTTGCTAAAGGTAGCGGCGAGAGGCGATGTAGGAGTACATGGTGGGTTGTCTCATTGAAACCGTTCTTAGGAACTGAGTTCTGTGTCTGCGATCCATGAACAACTACTACCACTCATTGGGATCCTTAATTGACTCTCTCGGCTTCTTAATCACCCTAGTACTTTGTCCAGGAGTTGCAACTAGTTTCTGGTGTTTGTAGGTTATGTGTTGGCGGTTGTGCGTAGCGCTGACCCTAGGGGTGGGCTATGATGCGGTAGATACACCGTGGCACGGTGTACCGGGCGCCCGTTTGGTGTCTCGGGAACCCTGTTCACATCGTTCAGGGCCGTATGTGGAAACCTCAGCCGGACTCTCTGCGTATGGAACCTGGAGAGGCAATAAACCTGGACTAGAGACTTGAGTGTTTAGGTAGGCCGTGGCCGACACCCTCGTTGGGCTTCCGCTTGAAGGTTGCCGAGTACATGTCGTGTAAACGACGGTAAGTGGTGGGAGCATGTGTGAAGAAGTACACCCCTGCAGGGTTATCATTATCTATTCGAATAGCCGGATTCCTCGGATATGGAAACTTGGACCCCTTACATAGTTCATAGACAAGTGAAAGTGGATACTCTAAAACTCGCAAGATAAGCGTGAGTGCTATGGATGGCCTTCTCGTCGGGAGACGGGAGCGGATCCATAGTGGTGTATTGATATGGTGAATATGTGGACTCGTGTGCACCACCTCAAAAGAGTTGCTTGCAGTCGTAGTTTAGGTTAGCCACTGAGTCAAAGCTAGCTTGCTGCAGTTAAACTCCACCCCCCCTTGTTGATACCGATGCATATGTAGTTAGTTCTGATGTAAGTCTTGCTGAGTACATTTGTACTCACGTTTGCTTAATTTATGTTTTTGCGGAGAGACTTCAGTCTCGCTAGTAGTTCCGCGTGGACTTCGACGTTTATCTTGGTACCTCAGCTACGATCTTGTGCCCTCGGCATGATCTGGTAGATAGTCAGGCTTCTTAGCCTTTTTCATTTGTAGATGTCTGTACTCAGACATGTTAAGCTTCCGCATGTGCTTGATTTGTATGCTATGATTGTTGTGTCATGAGACCCATGTTTGTAATATCTCGCTCCTCGGAGCCTAATGAATAAATACTTGAGTCGTAGAGTTATGTTGTGATGCCATGTTGTATTTACACATATCGAGCATATTGTGTGTATGATTGAAATGCTTGGTATGTGTGGGATCCGACAATCTAGTTGTTTATCCTTGGTAGCCTCTCTTATGGGGAAATGTAGTCTAGTGCTTCTTGAGCCATAGTAGTCCGCTACAGCCCGGTTCACCAGAGTCCTGCTAGCCCAGCACTACTGCTCATGACACTTGACTGGCCGGCATGTGTTTCATTTCGTTCCTATGTCTGTCCCTTCGGGGAAATGTCACGCGGTGACTTCCGGAGTCCTGCCTAGCCTGCTACAGCCCGGGTTCCCCGGAGTCCTGTTAGCCCAGTGCTACAGCCCGGATTCACTCGCTGATGACCGACATGCTCGATGTGATTCATGTATGCTTGTCCCCATAGGTCTGTGCCGCTTTGGGTTCATGACTAGCCATGTTGGCCCGGGTTCTCTGTCATATGGATGCTAGCAACACTATCATATATGTGAGCCAAAAGGCGCAAACGGTCCCGGGCCATGGTAAGGCGACACCCGTGGGGATACCGTGTGTGAGGCCGCAATGTGATATGAGGTGTTACCGGCTAGATCGATGTGACTTGGAATCGGGGTCTTGACATCTACCCCTCAGCGGGAAATGTGGCCTCGTCGTCGCGTGGTCAAAACCGGTGGGGGTACGTTCGTAACTTACCCTACATTTCAGACAAGCACATCCCTAAGCCATGGCTCCCCCTACCTTCCCCTTCGCCCCCCATTCGTACACCAAGGCCACCAAAACCCACGAAACCCCATGCTCCTTCGGCGGCGTCCCGACCGCCGCCCAGCCGGAGACTCTTCCCCGATGACATCATCCATATCAATAGCTCGATGTCCTTCATCCACCGCACCGGATGAGGATTCGTCGTCGATCTCGTCGTTCCGCCGGATCAGCCGCCCCATCCTCCACCTCCAAGGAGCTGCCTCGACGTTCGCCTCGTCTATCACACCACCTCCATCCCCATAGTGTCGTCTTGACCTGCCCCACCGGAACCGCAGCACCCACACGAATTCCCCCGATGAAGCCGAGGCCTACTAGGCGCCACCAAGGAGGTTCTGCACTCACTGCTGCATTTTATATTTTATTCGATCTCATGGGGATGTCGGTCCTCGATACCGAGCAGTCATGGAGGGTCTCCATCGATGGCGCCGTCGCTGGCCACTTCCTCCACGGTGTCTCTCCCCCATGTCGTTGCTTCCTCGGCGACGACTTCCACACCAGCACTGGCTGCTGCTAAACCGGCTCTCGCTCGGGATGCTGCTCTATTCTTGTTGTCGGTCACGCTGCTGCACTGCTCTTGCTTTCGTTTGTGCTTCTGCTCTGCTATTGCTATCGGTCACGCTGCTGCTCCGCTCTTGCTCTCGTTCATGTTGCTGCTCTGCTCTGCTCTTGCTCTTGCTCGCACTGCTGCTGCTACTGCACGACCTGCGACAACTACATGAGTTGCTGCTTTAGCACTCGGTCGCGCTGCTTCTGCACGAGTTTCTCCCTACTACTATGTTCCCTGCTCGAGCGGCTACTGATTTAGATCGCTGCTTCTCTGCTACTAGTGTTCGAGCGCCCTAAACTTCTATTGCAAATCCCTTCTACTAGTTCAATCAGTTTTGATAGTAAAATTCAGTTTCGACTGTAAATTTCAGTTTCTTTAGTTAAGTTCAGAGTGAATAGTATTTACAGCATTTGTCGGAGCGGCCGTGGCGCGGCTGATGCATTTTACATCTAGAACTTTTTGATGATATATTGTACATCATCTATTGCAGATGCTATTAGAGTCCCACTTCAGATTAACGTTGTTTGTCTTATCCTGCTTCAGCCTCGCCATCGTACACCTCATCAAAGTTGCTCTAATGACGAAACCGTCCATCACAGTGGAGTAGTACCCTCGGCTCCATCTCCAGAGGCCTCAGGTCTTCTGCCATGCCTTTGACAGTCACACTAGCATCACCATCCTCCACGTCCAACCCAATGATGCCGAGGTCGACAAGGCTATGCCAAAGAGTTTGTACACTCGTCGCATCACTTTGTTACTCTGCATTCATGTCAATCCCTCGGGGATCCTTTGGTTCAAAGAAGTTGCAAATCTAGAAATGAATGAATCATGGTCACAAAGTTAACAGTGAGAAAACTAAATGCTCTTTTGAACAACAATTTGAATCGGTTTAGCAAGATAGCCATTATATGATACTCATGTGGACCAAATCTAAGCTCACAAAATATTTCGAGGGCAGGCTTCAGCCTGTTGAAGACCGCCTACTAGAATCGCCAGTGGTTAAAAGAAAAAGTGAAGGAAAACATAGGAATTGGAAACTTTACTATGGTACTACTATTCGTGCATTTGGTTAGAAGGAATGGAGCAAAGCAAAAATGGAGGATTTTTTTTCTTTGGTGTCTCTTTCAAAGAAAAAATGTAAGAATTTTAATATCCACTTGGACGTCCTTTTCAAATTAATATGCATGAAGAACAGGACTAATTGCATTACTAGCATAATAAGATTCTTATTTTTTCATTTCCGTGTGGTTTGACTTTAATTTGACAATGTTTCTCCATTCTTGTGTTCTTCCAATTCATATGAACCAAACACCCAGGTTGATAGAAATCCTATGTTTGCAAATGCTCTGTTTTGCACGTGCATTCCTATCCTATTCCTGTGTTTTTCATGTCCCTGCGTTTATAGAATCCTCCAATTCTAAGGAGCCCTTACAGATTTACTTCATTTTCAAATAGGTGTCAAAGAAAACTCTATGTGTTATGTCCTGCTCCTGTCATGCCGTCATCGACCCCACCTGAGGTGCACCATTGACGGAAGCATTCACTGCAGTAGAGATTCCCCCTACAGAATTTCTTCACCGCCTCAGCTCATCTTCCCCGTTGCTGGAAGCTACGCCAACTGCATTACCATCATCGACTGAGGAGATGAACATGAGGACTACACAGTTCCGGAAGAGAGGTCGCACTCTTTTGTGTCTGCTTACGTTATACATCGGTGATTATTACCTGCTACTTTATCGTTATGTTCACCTCGTAGACTCCGAGTCAGCTCCAAACTAATATTCAAACTTGAGTTTTAAAATTCTTGTGGGGCACATATCGAGGCAACACTGAATAGTATATGTCTACTATTTGGTTCATCTGGGGTCTTCTACGTGGTTCATGTTGGGTGGGCAACAAACAGTTGATGATCCATCGTCTATCTTTTCAACTAAACCTACAATCTACCTGCTATCATTAGTTTTGGATCTATCCACTCGTTTGCTACCATCAGTCTTGATTTCTGCATGCACCCCTTAGGCCTTACATAATCTAATACTATGTTTTTTATTACGCATGTCAGCTATTGTACACAATCGTACTAAACATGTAGAGAAAAAGAGAAGACCATTGTGTGGGAATATAATGTCATGCAGACGCCGCTCCATGGTGGGCGAAGTGGGACCCCCTCCCGCCATTCTAGATTGTATTCCAGAGGAAGATAACTGTTCAGAGGGGGATTCAGAGGGAGTCGGCCACTCCTATTTACCCCCTGAGGTGTTTTCTCTAACCTGGCACGCTAATGTTGGTCATATGATGCATATGGCGTCTCACATTGCTTACATTATACATCTTATATGTCATCAGCTTAGTTTCGATTTTCTCTGTGTGAATGCCACCTGTTTGGTTTCTATATCACACTCCCATCATTCCTAAACATTTGTCTTTTTTAGAGATTTCAACAAATGACTACATACGGAGCAAAATGAGTGAATCTACACTCTAAAATATGTCTTTATACATCTGTATGTGGTAGTCCATTTTAAATCTCTAAAAAGACAAATATTTAGGAACGGAGGGAGTATATGTGAATTATGCAATGCCATCTCCTTTAGCCATGGATCATATACGTGAATCATGTAATGCCATCATGTTTAGCCAGTCATAGTATATGTGAATTGTATTGTGCCATATTTGTTTTCATAATGTATTCCATTTGTCAACAATGTTTATACATCCATTTACTCTTCCTGTGCATCAGCCATTTGAGTCGGTCATGGGAAAATCTGGAGTGAAAACAAGGTCTTCTGAGCAGTCAGTGCTACCTGTCGATGCAGATTTATTGCTGGTTACGGATAGCTCCTCAGAGGAGGATTCAGAGACAGATGACCAGTCTTATCCCCCTGATGTGTATGCTCTAACTTGGCAGGGTTATATTGCTCATATCATGCATATGGTGTCTTGCATTGCCATGCCATCTGCTTAGATTAGACATGCTTAGTGTGAATGCCTCATGTTTGCTTCCTATATCAGATATGTGAATTATACAATGCCATGTTTTTCAGCCAGTTATCATATATGTGAATTATGCACCGCCATGTAGCCAGGCATCATATATGTGAATTATTTCATGCCATCCTTTTTTAAATTACGTATTCCATTTGTCGACAATCTATGTATATTGAACTACTCTTCATGTGTATCAGCCATTTGAGCCGGTTATGGAAAAATTAGGAGAAAAAAGTCTTCAGAGCAGGAAATGGTACCTGTTGAAGCATATATCTTGATGGTTACATGTAGCTCCTCAGAGGAGCATTCAGAGACAGATGACCAGTCCTATATATCACCTGAGGTGTATGCTCTAACTTGCAATGTTTATATTTCTCATATCATGCATATGGTGTCTTGCATTGCTTAGTTTAGACATCATATACACAATATTCAATGCCATCTGCTTAGTTTAGAGATCATACAGGCGAGTGCCATCAGGTTAGTATATGAATCAATTATGTGAATTATATCGTGCCATCTTGTATACTTAGACAACATGTATGTGAATTATTTCATCCCAACCTATTTTAGAAAGACATCATATAGTTTTGTCATGTCATCCTGTTTAGATACTCATCCTATCTTGAAGTATGCCATTATATCCTGTTAAGTTATCCATCATATATCTGAAACTGTGTCATGCTATCATGTTTAGTTAGCCATCATATATGTGAAATTGTGTCATGTTGTCATGTTTGGTTAGACAACATATATGTGAATTACCACATCTTTCTACCATACAATGTCTATACTTTCAATTTCTTTTCTTTTTTATCAGCCATTTGAATTGGAGGGGTTGATGGCAGTATCTACGGGAGTAAAAACATGTTCTTCACAAAATACGGTGCTACCCATTGATGTAGATAGAACCATGGTTGTCCTGGCCCATGAACTAGCCCCACCCTACATAATCAAGACTCTTTCAAATCGTACACTTACACCGTTGGACAAAGAACCAGCTACACTCCATCTAACCCCAACCCCAGCGGATAGTAACCCACTTCTAGTTGGCACAGCACCATGTCCACCACAGAGTACCCCCACACGAGCAGTTTGTAAAGCAACTAAAGTGCCCAAAGCACGAAGACCACCACAGCGAACCCAAACTCCACGTTTAAAGCAGAAGAGCAACTTTTCTCAGGTCAGATTCCGTAGCTATGGTCTATACTCCTTTGCTCTTGCATCACTGTATTTACTCATACCAACTAATTTCGAATTTGAAGGATCCAATTGAAACTCCAATGGTGCCACAGGTATGTTTTAAACCTATTTCTTTAACTGGATTGTTGCTCTAACTTCTTGCTCTATTTGATTTCAGTTTCAGTTGTATAAACAGTTATGTTCTCATGTCATGCACATTACAAGTGTTGCCAATGTTGTGTAGTTTCCCACACTTATATTCTGTCTATGCTGCTGTGTCTTAAAATATATGATTTGAACTGCATCTCTATCTTGATTTGGCAACATAAACTAGAATGATATGGACAATACAGTGACCATAGGACATAGATATATGTTTGTGTCATGATGTTATCCTGTCCACCTTACTACTGGAGCGGTTCACCAAAATGAGTTTCATATACTACATGCTAAGCCTGTGATGTGTCTGCTTGTTTCTCTTGTAGAATGCGAACAGAATATTGGAGAAGAGCACCCCATTATGCAACAGTAGAGAAAGTAATGCAGATAAGGTTCAAGATAGTGAGACAACCCTGTTGGTCTCCAACAAAGGTGATAAAGACTATCTTGTAGACAGTGAGACAACCCCAAAGTCCTGCGTTGATGTAGTGTTTGAGTTACTGGCCACTACCGCTGGCACAAGCTCTTTGAACTCGCTACCTGAATCACTTCGACTTCTTCAGTCTTAGCTACAAGCTGAAAGGCATCAGTCAGCTATGCTGCGGCAAGAAGCTGAAGGACTGAGGAACTTCCTGCAGAATTCAGATGCATACTTTCTGGTGCAACAGCCGCTGGACAATTTTAGCGCCAAACAAGAGAAAACTAATAAGCTTGCTAAGCTTCTTGCCAGCATGGTGGGTATCCAGGATATCGTTTCTTGATCTCTTCTAAAGTGGTTTCAGTTCTGGACTTGTTTTGTTGTCGCGTTTATTTTCACTGGTGGCCAATTTAGATGCTCAGTGTATGTAATATGCTACTTGTTCACTATATTTGATGCCCAGTGGATGTAATATTTGTAATAGCCGTAATAGCCTAGCGTAAATTGCTTGCTTATTTATTTCCTTATTGTCTTGTTTATTTTTTGCTGGTAGTCACTGTAGTTTTTTTCTGCGGTAACCTTTCTTATTTAGAACTAGGCCAGAGTAAACATTGGCAACATACTGACCGTTGTAACCATGGTCCTGCTGCCTGCTGTAGTGGACCTCCTAAGGTCTGTATGATCCATGGGCCTTCTACGGGTCGTATGATCGATTGGCCAAACATGGCCGTATGATCGATTGGCCATACTTTCGTGGACAATTAACGGACCGCAATATGGTCGTAAACGGGCTATAATGGGAATCATCTTTTTATGGGTCGTTAACAGGCCCATGTGTACAACGAGCTTAATTACAACGACAGGCATAACATGTCATTAATGGGCCATATTTGATGACACCATGAAAACGGCCCAACGGATTAAAGGGCCACAGACGGGCCAACTTTAACCATGGGCTGAATTTGGCCCACAAGCGGAACAGGCCAGTAACGGACCGTAAGTAATCGAATGCTGGAAATGGGCCCAATAATAAATGAGCCCTTAGAAGGCCGAAAGATAACACAGACTGAAACAGCCCAATGGAATAATGGGCCGGTAATGGGTATAAAGCTATATACTGTTCATTATGGGCCAACTTCACCATAGGCCGTTTATGGGCCAAGATTAAGAAAGGGCCTCATATGGGCCCAAAGACGTCATGGGCCTTATATGGGCCGGAAGTTACAACGGGCTGGAATCATATTGAACGGCCCATATGGCGCTACTGGGCCTAATTCGGATAGGCTATAACAAGCCGTACATTAACAGTACTTTGGTGGGCCGGGCAGCTACCTTTTGACTAAGTCAAATGGGGCGGCCTTTTGACCTGAATGGGCCACTGTTCGGCCATGCCACGTGTTGACGTATCATAGGCGCGTCCCGTCCATTTGTTGGATGACATATGTCCCAGCACTGAGCTGACACATGGATACTGCGGCGAATGAGAATTTTACGCATGGAAAATCCCCAATGGTTAGGGCTGTTAACGGGTTATCGAAACCAAACTAGAACCCGATAGCTTAATGGTGACCCGTTATGGTGGATGCCACATGTTGGTTACCCTTTATGAAAACACTTCCATGACGCGCAATTTATCATCATGGAAGTGGACACTTCCGTGATGATAATTTTGGTACTGTCATGGAACACTTCTACGACAACACAGTTATGTCTATCTTGATTCTCTCATAAAATCGCCATGGATGTACATGCATGACAGAAAACGTGACCTACTGTGACAAACAGATATCATCACGGAAGTGTATTTTTTTTGTAGTGCAAAGAGTAAATTTCATAAGCACCCTTAAAAGCAAAAAAATTCTTCTGTTTGTTCCACATCATAGTAATCATATACACTATTAGTGTAAGAATCTAAGGTTTAAATTCACATTAAAAGTGAAGGTGTGGAGACTTCATCTTAGAGCAACAAGTATAATCATATCTTAAGCATAAATTCCAAGCATGCCATTGCAAACAATCAATTTGATCTCACAAGAGTTTCCCCTTTTGAGACAAGCGATAATCCCTAAAGTATTCCCCTTGATCCAAAGTGTCTCCCATTATCAATTTGAATGGGGATTTATCAGGATTGTCAAAGTAGTGTGTAATATTTTCCACATAACAAGCATCGAGGGTTTTAGGAGGTTCCCCATCTCCATGAGTAGCAAGTACAACTATTATTTTTGGTATTTCGTGTTCATATCCATAACTAAAGATATAAAACAAATTATAACAGAAAAAAAACTACTTAGTGATAAAGCAAACAAGCACACACGAGAATATTCCCCCTACGCTATTGCTCCCCGGCAACGGCGCCTGAAAAAGATCTTCATAACCCACAAGTATAGCGGATCAATTGTAGCCTTTCTCGATAAGTAAGACTGTGGAACCCAATGTTGGTGTACAAAAGTACGGGTCCTTTTTGTACCCCTTTACTTGTGCGTGGGTAGTCGCTCCCACACGCTCGTGGCCACGCTTGGCAGGGCAGAGGAAGCGAAGACACAAGACAACCAGAGCAGCGCCAAGCCGAAGGCGCGAGAAGCAGAGGGACATGGTGGGCTTTCCCCGGCAAGAGCCTTGCCGGGGGAGCTTACGTAGCCCCGGCAAGAGTCTTGCCGGGGTAACTTGCCCAACACCAGCAGAGCCGCCACCCTTGAGCCTAAGAGTTCTGACACCATCAACAACATTGGAACCAAGGCTCTGGAGGCGTCTGCATGGTGTCATGCGGATCTTTGTAAAGACCAAGAACATACAAGACTAGATGAGAACTAGAAGATGGAAACCCTCCTTGCCGGGGACGCTGGCAAGGCCCTTGCCCGGGACACTTGCGAGACACCAGCAAGGCCCTTGTCGGGACATCTGCGGGGCCGCAGCCAGGCCCCCACCTGCCAAGGCTCCACCGCCGTTCCAACACAGCAGTCAACCCGCCAGCGAGGCAGGCACCTGCGTGGCGACGTGAAGCTTCCAGGCCAACTCAGCGAGCACCTGCGTGGTGGCATGCAGATCTTCGTGAAGACTCCGTCACCGCACCAACTCAGCAGCCAGCCAGTCAGCGTGGCGCTGCACGCCTAGTCAGCTTGGACGCGTGTCAGTGTGAGACAAGGCGGCGACGGACGAGACGACCTTCCTTGCCGTCCCCGATAAAGTGAGGGGGCATGTCGGCAGCGCATTAAATGTGTTTGTCCTACGGTACCAAGCGATAGACTTGTATATAGTACAACTTTCCACCTCCTGTGTGCCACTATGGCGACCCCTTTGGCTATAAAAGGAGCCCCAAGGCATACTGGAGAAGGATTCGGACTTTTTGGACCCTGCACGCTTTGTAGCTAGTCCAAGAACACCAGATAAACACAAACCAACAGGAAAAGGGTATTATGCATCACTTGCGGCCCGAACCTGGATAAACTTGTAACACCCACGATGCGGCTATATCTCCCACGTGTCGAGGCACGACTTAGAGGCATAACCGCATGGTGGTTTAGTCGCAAGTGGTGTAATCTTCACACAATCTGTCACAGCCCTAGCTTAGTCTTGCCTGTCATTGCATAATCTCCATGCATCATGTTTAAATTTTGTTAAACTTGAAATGGGGATGTTTAAACCCTAGCACCAAATAGAATTCAACCAGGCTGAATTTGAAATCATTTCAATGAACTCAAAATGCCCTTCTGAAAACTTCATCATTTTTGAATTGGTCTAGAACCTCTGCCAAAAATGGTGCATATTTTTCTAGGACAATTTGGATTTTTGAATTAATTCATAAGTATTTGAACTTGGACATTTAAATCTTATAAAAAAATTTAAATGTCCAAATAATCCTAAAAGTAATTTAGGGCTGTTGGGAAATATTTCAAAGGTGCCCAAAATTATTTTCAGGATTTTACCAAGTGGTTTAGTATTTTAGTAAATCAAAAACGACAGCAAAAAATAGAAAAACATAAACAAGAGAGAGAGAGAGAAAGAGAGAGAGAGAATACTTGTGTTACCTGTGGCCCAACTACTGTGCAGCCACCTGGCCTGGAACTGCCGGCCCAGCCCACCAGGGGCTCCCGTGTCTTCTTCCACCTCTGCCAGGAGGACAAACAGGTGTGTGGCGAGCGCCAACGCTGCCCTGACCACCTCCTGCTTCCCCGGCCCCTCCTAGCGAAACCACGGCGACGCCCCGCTCCCCTCTGGATCTTTCCCCCTTGTAGTGCGCTCTCTCCTCTCCCCTGGTGCTCCCTCTCTTGCACCGCCGAGTGCCACCATCACCAACATCACCATCCGCCGCGGCCATAGTCAACCCCTTGCCCCTCTGTCGTGCCCAAGAGCTCTGCACCATCATCGTGCGTCGTCTCCATCAGCCACGCTTCACCGGATTCCCTGTGAAGCCGCCTTCAACCTCGTCTTCATCTCCGGGCAACGGAGATCGCCACCGCCGCCCCGTCGACTCCAGAACCTCCACCAAGACGCCGAGCCCTCCGTCTGACGTGATGTGAGCTCCAGATCCGTTTTCCCCTTTCAGTGTTGTCCCTCGCATCCTACAGTCGTCGCCCCGCAAGCACCGAGCTCCGACCATCGCCATGGCCGGCAAGCCTTGGTCTCCCGAGCTCTTCCGCTCGCTCCAGTAGCACCCATGTGCTCGCAGGTTCCCCAGGAAGCCGTGTAACCCTTTGGTTGGTCCCCCCGTGCACCACAGTGTTGGCTACGTCATGCCCGTGGCTCGGCCGTCGCCAAAGCTCATCGCCAGCTATGCTCCCGGCCTCCCCGCGCCCCCTGACGCGTCCCTTGGATGCGCATGATCGCCAGCTGCCCTAGGACCAAGCAGCGCCCCTGACCGATGCCTGTAGCACCGTCCCGAACAGACGCCGTCGCGCTAGATGGTCGCCGGCGGTCCGGTTCTAGCCAGCTGACGTGGCCCTGTAATTAGGGCCTAATCCACCCACTAATTACCCACCACAGTCACTGACAGCCGGGCCCCACCGGTTTAATTAACCTACTAACGAAATTAGTTAGACTTAATTTGATTCTAGTGGACCCACACGTCAACATTGACTCTGTTGACGTGGCGTTTGACCGAACCCACCTGTCTGTGACACGAGCCAACACCGAGACACTGACATGCGGGTCCCATTGGTCAGTTTGACTTGATCGACCCCTGTTGACTTGCTGACATCACACCGATGTCATGCTGACGCAATAAATCATTTACTGGATTTTGCTTATTTCTAAATAACCAGAAAAATCCAGAAAATGACTTACACTTCAAAAAATCATAGAAATTCAACCGTAGCTCAGAATGAAATAATTTATATATGGAAAATGATCATAAAAATATGAAGGATCTGTTTATGCCTTATTCATGCATATTTGAGAAATTTAACATCACTGTTTAGGACAAACTAAGTGAATGGCATTTCAATATTAACTTGTGGAGTTTGAATTTGAACCTAGGGTTCAAACCAACTTCATCTAATATGGTTGCTAGTTGCATTAGCTCAATCAACAACATATGGCCATGTCACATTCATGCATCATATTTTTGCATTGCATTGATTGTGTTTCCTCTCTGTTGCCGGTAATTGTCCCCCTTCAGTAGATGTTGTTCTGGCGATGAGTTTGATGACACTGATGAAGAGATATGCTATCTTCGGAAGTGCCAGGCAAGCAAAACCCCCTTGTTCATTCTGATACAATCCCACTCTCTCGCTTCTGCTCTCTTTTACTGCATTAGGACAACAACGATTCAATTGTTACATGTTGCGGTAGTTAAACCCCTTTCTTTTGCATGACCTGTCATTGCCACAGTAAATAGATGAAACCCACTAGTATGAGTAGGAGTTGTTTGAGCCCTGATGTGCCTACTCATTGATGCTTGTTTGTCATGCCTGCTACTACTTAGAGTTGTGTCAGGTCTAATTCATCGGGGATGAATTGGAAAGTTGTGAACATGTCCTACTGTTGATAGCTAAGTGTGTGAACACGATTTGGTAAAGGTACCGGTGAGAGGCCATGTAGGAGTACATGGTGGGTTGTCTCATTGAAACCGTCCTTAGGAACCCAATTCCGTGTTTGTGATCGATGAACAGCTACTACCACGCGTTGGGCCTAAAACCAATGGACCCTCTCGACTTATTAACCACCTTGATCTCTGTCCAGGAGTTGCAACTAGTTTCTCGTGTTTGTAGGATATGTGTTGGACGCCGTGTGTAGCGCTGGCCCTATGGGTGGGCTATGATGCGGTAGATACACCGTGGCACGGTGTACCGGGCGCTCGTTTGGTCTCTCGGGAACCCTGCACACGTCGTTTGGGGCTGTGAACGAAGCCTTGGCCGGATCTCCTCGTGGATGGAACCCTAACAGGCGATAAACCTATACTAGAGACATGTGTGGTTAGTTAGGTCGTGGCAGACTCCCTTGCCAGGCTTCCGCTTGAAGCTTGCCGAGATACACGACGTGTACATGGTGGTAAGTGGGGAGAGCGTGTGTGAAGAAGTACACCCCTGCAGGGTAAACATGATCTATTCGAATAGTCGTGTTCGCGGTAAAGGACTTCTGGGTTGCCTGTACAGTTCATAGACAACTGAAAGTGGATACTCTAAAATGTGCAAGATAAGTGTGAGTGTTATGGATGGCGTTCTCGTAGGGAGACGGGAGCGGATCCATAGTGGTGTATTGATATGGTGGATATGTGGACTCGTGTGCGCCACCTCAAAAGAGTTATCCGCAGTCGTAGTACAGGATAGCCACTGAGTCAAAGCTGGCTTGTTGCAGTTAAACTCCACCACCCCTTTGTTGATACTGATTCATATGTACTTAGTTCTGATGTAAGTCTTGCTGGGTACATTTGTACTCACGTTTGCTTAATTTATGTTTTTGCAGAGAGAGACTGTGACGCCCCCAATTCAATCGTACACTAATCATACATGCAAACATGTACGATCAAGATCAGGGACTCACGGGAAGATATCACAACACAACTCTACAAATTAAATAAGTCATACAAGCATCATATTAAAAGCCAGGGGCCTCGAGGGCTCGAATACAAGAGCCCGATCTTAGACGAGTCAGCGGAAGCAATAATATCTGAGTACAGACATAAGTAAACAAGTTTGCCTTAAGAAGGCTAGCACAAACTGGGATACAGATCGAAAGAGACGCAGGCCTCTTGCCTGTGATCCTCCTAAACTACTCCTGGTCGTCGTCAGCGGGCTGCACGTAGTAGTAGGCACCTCCAGTGTAGTAGAAGTCGTCGTCGACGGTAGCGTCTGGCTCCTGGACTCCATCGTCTGGTCGCAGCAATCAGGTATAGGAAGGGGGAAAAGGGGGAGCAAAGCAACCATGAGTACTCATCCAAAGTACTCACAAGCAAGGAGCTACAGTACATATGTATGCATTGGTATCAAATGGAAAAGGGGTAACATATGTGGACTGAACTGCTGAATGCCGGAATAAGAGGGGGATAGCTAGTCCTGTCGAAGACTACGCTTTTGGTAACCTCCATCTTGCAGCAGAAGAAGAGAGTAGATGGTAAGTTCACCAAGTAACATCGCATAGCATAATCCTAACCGATGATCCTCCCCTCGTCGCCCTGCGAGAGAGCGATCACCGGTTGTATCTGGCACTTGGAAGGGTGTGTTTTATTAAGTATTCGGTTCTAGTTGTCATAAGGTCAAGGTACAACTCCAAGTCATCCTGTTACCGAAGATCATGGCTATTCGAATAGATTAACTTCCCTGGAGGGGTGCACCACATTTCCCAACACGCTCGATCCCCTTTGTCCTGGGTCATGCCCAGCCTTGGAAGATCAACACGTCGCAGCCCTATCTAGGCACAACAAAAAGGTCAGCACGTCGGTCTAAATCCTATGGCGCAGGGGTCTAGGCCCATCACCCATTGCACACATGCACGTTGCGAGGGCCGCCGGAAGCAGACTTAGCCCCCTTAATACAAGAGCAGGCTTATGGTCCAATCCGGCGCGCGCCGCTCAGTCACTAACGTCACAAAGGCTTCGGCGGATACCACGACGTGGAGTGCCCATAACTGTTCCCGCGTAGCTGGTTAGTGCGTATAGGCCAATGTCCAGACTCAAATCAAATACCCAGATCTCGTTCAGTGTGTTATTTTGAAATAACCACGGACGCCGACCAGGGCCAGGCCTACCTCTCTCCTAGGCGGTCTCAACCTGCCTTGTCGCCCCACCACAAAGTAACAGTCAGGGACCGTCGGGAACCCGGGCCCACCTCTACCGGGATGGAGCCACCTGCGCCTTTAGCCCCCAACAATGAAATCACTTGCGGGTACTCAACGAGTTGACTCGACTTTAGTCACCACCTGTATAGTATGTATATATGTATGTATATACCTGTGACCACCTCCCGAGTGATCACGACCCGATAGTATAGCATGGTAGACGGACTAGAATGTAGGGCCACTGATGAAGTACTAGCAACCTATACTAAGCATGTAGGATTGTAGGTAAGGTATCAACAATTGTGGCAACAATGACAGGCTATGAAACAGAATAGGATTAACGGAAAGCAGTAACATGCTACACTACTCTAATGCAAGCAGTACAGAAGATAGGCGATATCTGGTGATCAAGGGGGGGGGGCGCTTGCCTGGTTGCTTTGGCAAGAAAGAGGGGTCGTCAACACCGTAGTCGTACTGGGTAGCAGCGGCGTCGGTCTCGGTGTCTAGCGAGAGAAGAGGGGGAAGAAACAATAAATATTAAGCAAACACATGCATAGCGATGCATGACATGACAAGTATCGGTGCTAAGGGTGCCCGAATGCAGTATGAGGTGGTGCCGGTGAAGGGGGGAAACATCTGGGAAAATATCCCTGATGGTTCACGTTTTCGGACAAATAAATCAGAGGGGGAAAGTTGCGTGTTCGCTATGCTAGGGATGCGTGGCGAACGAACGGGATGCGTCTCCGGATTTGTCTCGTCGTTTTGAGCAACTTTCATGTACAAAGTTTTTCCATCCGAGCTACAGCTTATTTTATATTGATTTTAAAAGATTTAAATCATTTTTAGAATTTATTTAATTCAACATTATCCAGAATAGTGTTTGCTGACGTCAGCATGACCTCGACAGTCAAAAGGGTTGACTGGTCAACCTGACCAGTGGGTCCCACTGGTCAGTGACACATTTTAGTTACCATTTATAATTAAACTAAGCAGGATTAATTAGGGGTGGGCCCCACTGTCATTGACTACTTAATTAACTAATTAACTAATCAGGTTAATTAGGTAACTAATGTGTAATTAATTAATCAATTGTTTAGTTTAATTAATCAAAATTAATTAAGTGAATTAATTAATTAATTAATTAATTAATTTTTATTTTTATTTACTTTTAAATACGTTCTGGGCGGGGCCCCCTTGTCATTGGCCCCTGGGGGCCTTAGCAGGCGCTGGGTTTATGGGCGAGGCAACCCGAGCTAGTGGCGGGGTGCCGGCGTCGGCGGAGCAGAGACCGACGGCGCGCGGCCGTGGGGCAGCAGCAGCCACGAGCGTCGCCAGTGAGCTGGGCCGAGGCGTGGCCAAGAGGGAGGCAGAGCGGTACGGCGGCGACGCGGGATAGGGGCGCGGGCGACTCGGCAGGGCGCGGTGTGCAGAGGAAGTGAGGCGCACGCGAGTGGCGTGGGTGGCGCTGCCGTGCGGGATGGACGGATGCAAAGCGGCGAGCAGGGGCCGTGGCAGGAGAGCCCGAGGGCGCGGAGCATGCGATGCACGAGGTCACCGCGGGTGGCGGCGCGAGCCGCGGTGCGGGCGCACGAGGCCGGCGGCAGTGAGCGGAGCCGGAGCGGGAGGCATGGGCGCGGGCACGTCCAGGGTCGTGCGAGCGCGGGCGGGGGGATGGAGGTCGTGGCGAGCATGACAGGGGGCGCGCGTGGGTATGGGGACGGTGGGCGAGGCCTGGCGAGGTCGGGCAGGAGAGCAGGTGGGCGCGAGCGCTCACGCGCGGCAGAGGTCGACAGGAGCAGTAGCAGCAGATGCAGGGGAGGCGCGGCCTGGGCGTTGCCGGAGTGAGGCGAGCGCCGTGCGGGCGCGGCGGGAAGGTCAGGGGTGCGAGAAGGAGAGGCCTGGGCTCACATCAGGTGTAGGTTCGGGGCAACGGGGCACGGGGGATGTCGGAGACGAGGCGGCGCAGGGGACGAGGAGACAAGGGCGTCCGGCGAGGTGGTCGTCGGTGCCGAAGGCAGCGGGGCGCTGAGGTCGGAGCCGGGTCGCATCGAGCGAGGGCGAAGGGATCGGGCTCCTCCCGATCCAGATCCAGAGCGAGGGGGAAAGTGGTGGTCGGGGAGATTAGGGTTTGGGTCCGGGGGGAAATATGGGGAGTGGGTGGGCCTTGGCCCAGTTGGGCAGGCCAGCTGGGCCGAAGCCCAGTGGGAGGGGTTTTTCTTTAAATAATGTTTTCAATCATCGTTTGAGGTTGTTTAAGTCACTTATTAAATTTCAATAATGTTGTTTACAATTTTATCATAGCCTCTGATTTATCTATTATTTATTGAACATTTTAGTTTTAATATTTGAAAACTTTTATTGTTTGCTTGATTTTAAATTTTGAACTTGAAACGGTTTCGAACTAATGCGAGATTAGCAACAATAACCGAGGCGACGTGGCATCATTAACGTGGGATTACTGTAGCTTAATTACCCGGGCATCACAATTCTCCTCCACTACAAGAAATCTCGTCCCGAGATTTAAGAGATGGAGAAGGCGGAATTGTCTGGTTACGAAATTCTAACGAATCTTCTCAGTCTTGGTTGCTCCTCTCGAAGAGGTCGATCCATTACATTGATGTCTCCATTCCTCTGTTTTGGGCCATCATGATGAAGTCGTCATCTTTTCTTCGGAAGTTTCCTCGTACTTACGAAAAGGTTAAGGGGTATCTTCGGAAGGACTGAGTGCTACAAAGTTGCTTATCGGGTAGATAACATCAGGGAAGGTGGCGGAAAGTAACTCTTGAATTGAAACTTAAGAAATTGCCGAGAGCAAGGTAAGGAGATACCCTGAGAAGTTTCAAGCGGGTAGGCAATCGTTCGATGCCTAAACAAAGTGTGAAAGGGGGGCCAGAGCCACGAGAATAAGTATTGCGTCTGATACCGGAATTGATGATCTCATCGGAAGGTGGCTCGTGAATTACATATGAGGCCACGCGCGAGGAATAGCTTTGGGAACAAGGGGTGTACAGGAGAGTCAGGTTTCGATCCTGGGGCCTGTGGGTTATGGTCCCACCATGTGGGTTGAAAGCAGGAAAGCGCTATCAGGTGCACGGTCAAGATAGCAAGGTATGTCAGAGGATAGCCTGTCATTTATGTTGGCAACAACATTGGTACCAAGGGTGAGGGATGAAGAGAACCATTTCCCTGCTCGTTGAAATGAGGTGGACCAATAGACAAGGTTCTCGTCCATTAGTGGTTACCGGAATGTCATCATGAATAGTAACAGGGTCTTCCTGACAGAATTGTACACCGAGGTGTTTACATAAGCAGGAGAATATTACTGCTTAGATCATATAGATCACAAGAAACATTAAACCAACAAATGGAAAGGAAAATATGATTATCAGATTAAACAGAACAATGGAAAGGAAAATGTGTTTAAACACATATTTCAAGGGTATACCCTTCCCAAGGACAAGCAGAGTACGATATCCATGACAGGATATATCATAGAAAACCCTTTAGGAAAAGGGAGAGAAATTTGATGACATTACCCATACAACGGTGTTTGGATGATTAATAAAGAATTTTTATCATTGTTCTTCAAATGCTCTTATTGAAAATTGGAGTACCACAGTCATGCTTCGAGGTAGCATTGGCACGGTCTTCAAGCAAAGGTCAGACTTTGGATACAAAGGATCCATTGGAAACAACTTATAGAATAAGTCTTACAATTTCCTCATAGAACAATGGATAACCTTGCTGAAAATAAATCTATAACAATAGGGCCTCCTGCCAGGTGTGCTAGGCATGACATTACCTTGCCGGGTCATATGAAGACCAAGGTTATAACTCTTGGAAATATGTTCCAACCATCATATCTGACCGAGATTCAGATCTGATTGGTGTCAAGATAACTCAGACTCGGGACGCCTGAGAAGAGAAGGTGCAACACAAATCGACGAGATAACATTGTAAGATTCTTGGGAAATGAACTATGGAAGCGACTTCCAAAACAAGAGTTCATCATTAAACCAAGGAGAGGATGAGGAGGTGGCTGATGATCTCAGCGACAATTCATTGGGATTTCCAAAGATGGATTTCCACAATTATGTGAACAAGGAGATAACATTTGTCGGATCAAATGATATAATGAGGTATGCTCGAGGAAAACATACACAATTAAACATTGGTTGAAAAGTGCATCTGAAATATGGGTTGGGTTGCATGACCAACATCGAAATTGCGATTTAGCAACCACCACATTAAATTGGAATTATTGTCCATTAACTTTGAAGCAATAGGGTTGCTAGAGATGTTAAATTCCCAGAACATAGTTCACTCAACACGGGTACCAAGAAAAGAATGGTGATGGCAAGAAGCATCATTGTATCAAGAATTTCTTCAGAGGTGGTGAAACTCTCACAACATCCTTGATAAAAAGGCAGTAATACTTCAAGGTAGATCATAATATGAGCTGGATAGCAAGGAACTCAAGGTATAACACAGAACACGAACAAGTTTGTGTTGGAGGGAAGGCAATAAGGTGGCCGATGATAACACCAATCATCGAGGGGCAAGGATGGTATTTCTCATCAAGAATTTAATTGATATCCTGGAAGAGCTCGAAAGGCTGATGATGACCACGACACATTTGTCGAGAGATTTCATGAAGATGTAATCAATCGGTGATGACATCAAGTCAAAGGAATGATGAAGCGAAAGGTTATTGGAACCATGGGTAGGACACAAACTCGAAATCAAGTTTGTTGTTCTAGGAGAAATGATATGACGAGGAAGATGGATGTAAGCTTAGCTCATCGTCGAAAATTTTGCTACGGGGAGAAGGGCCAGGTAGCACAGTTGAAATTTTGCATGATAATGATATAGCCGATCAGGCTTGGGATGACTTGAAGGATTAATAAACTCATAAGCAACGAAAATTACTTAGAGTTATTGAATCGGAGTGCGGACTCGATTCACTATTTGGTTTTCTTGGTTGAGGACAACCCAGAACCCGTGGGAACTCTGAAATCCATGAGAAGCAAAACTAGATGAAGACTCATAAGTAGTTATGTAGTTCGGTGATATTCTTGAGATAACGGAGGTGAAACTCGGAGGTAGATCGGAATAGAACTATTCTGTATCGTAGACTTGCAATAGCAGATACTTTAATCTTGTAAAAATAGACGAGGCAATGGAGTGGTTTCCTTTCAGATATATCGAATAACATTAGCATGGTTGGAACCATGATTGCAAAAGGCCAGATCCCAGATATAAGATGAACTTATACCAAGGGAATAATTAATTTAAGAGAAGCTTTAATGGTCAGATCTACATCGTTTCCATGGGCATGAACACAAGTTCAAGGTCGACTCCCACTTCTCCAATGCATGACCATTCATTCACTTCTCGTCCTCGAAGAAGTTTTAAGGTAGAAACTTATCTGGTAAAACACCAGAAGGGTATGACTTGTGAAAACCTTCGGGTTCATACGATTTTTAGGGAAGGTATAGGTTCAACCCATCAGGACATCTTAGAAACATATACCTCAAGCTTCAAGAGTAAATGTCACCAGCTCAAAAAGCAGAGCATGGTTGGCCAAATTAGAGAATAGGATTTACCGATGGCCTTATCTATCAAGGAAAGAACTCCAGGTTTTGAGAATATGCAAGAACGGTCAGATAATAATCCACCAAAGGATCTAGCGGACCGCAAAGGATATAATGTGAGTAACGGTACTCAGCCAGAAGAAGAGACAATGCAAAGGCATGGGATTATAGAAACAACAGACTAATTCAAAGCTCACATGCTGATGAATTATGATCTCCATATCAAGGGATCAGAAGCAAATGCTCTGATGAAGGATGGATAAGTTGGCCAAGCTTAGGGGTACAATCGATGGCAATTTGATTGGTCGAGATCCAACTCATGTTTAAAATGACGCCTGAGCTAGAAGGATGAATTCTAGGATCTGATTCAGGATTGCTGGCATTCGCAACATATTGAATCAACTGACTCAAGATGATAGTGATAAAGGATACCAATAAGATTACTAGACTTATGGGATTAACCATAATGTAAGCAAGCAAGAATTTCAAGAGCAATATGCTGCTGAGGATTTTCAGATGTTCGAATGGTATTTCAAAGATTTTTTAAAAAACACCTGAATAACTGGGGATGAACGAATCCCCGGTAAGTGTGAGAAATTACCCGTAGGGGTATTCATGTTGCAAAGAACAACATGGTAGTAAGATCAAAGGATTCTCGGGACAACAGAGAGTATTTAGGGGCATCTTGCAATAACAAGAGCAACGGGGGATGTTTGTATTTATGGAAAGTGCATGTAGTTTTCCATAGAGGTTTATGATGGATGGAAATTGCAAAAGCGATGGCACAAAGTCTCGAGAGAACATCATAGAGTACCTTTGGAATCCATCGATCCACCAAGCAATCATCTGGAATGAGGGAATCTCCGGGAGGAAGTAATTACGAGAACCTAGAGTTAGAGTTAGAAAAATCATTTAACCCGAATAGAAGAGAGTTCAGAGCCACAGAGTACGGATCGAGGAGTAAAAGATCCTAATACCACCCACATGGCGACGTGGGCCCGTAAGGCACACAGCCATGTTAGTAAAAAGTTCTGTAATGTCTAGACTCGACTTCGACCAAGGAGTGTGGAAGGGGGATTCCTATAGGTAGTCGGCTCTGATACCAACTTGTGACGCCCCCAATTCAATCGTACACTAATCATACACACAAACGTGTACGATCAAGATCAGGGACTCACGGGAAGATATCACAATACAACTCTACAAATAAAATAAGTCATACAAGCATCATATTACAAGCCAGGAGCCTCGAGGGCTCGAATACAAGAGCTCGATCTTAGACGAGTCAGCGGAAGCAACAATATCTAAGTACAGACATAAGTAAACAAGTTTGCGTTAAGAAGGCTAGCACAAACTGGGATACAGATCAAAAGAGGCGAATGCCTCCTGCCTAGGATCCTCCCAAACTACTCCTGGTCATTGTCAGTGGGCTGCACGTAGTAGTAGGCACCTCCAGTGTAGTAGGAGTCGTCGTCGACGGTGGCGTCTACCTCCTGGACTCAACCGTCTGGTCGCACCAATCGGGTATAGGAAGGGGGAATGGGGGAGCAAACCAACCGTGAGTACTCATCCATAGTACTCACAAGCAAGGAGCTACACTACATATGTATGCATTGGTATCAAATGGAAAAGGGGTAACATATGTGGACTGAACTGCAGAATGCCGGAATAAGAGGGGGATAGCTAGTCCTGTCAAAGAGTATGCTTCTGGTAACCTCCATCTTGCAGTAGAAGAAGAGAGTAGATCGTAAGTTCACCAAGTAACATCGCATAGCATAATCCTAACCGATGATCCTCCCCTCGTTTCCCTGTGAGAGAGCGATCACCGGTTGTATTTGGCACTTGGAAGGGTGTGTTTTATTAAGTATCCAGTTCTAGTTGTCATAAGGTCAAGGTACAACTCCAAGTCGTCCTGTTACCGAAGATCACGACTATTCAAATAGATTAACTTCCCTGGAGGGGTGCACCACATTTCCCAACACGCTCGATCCCCTTTGTCTGGACACACTTTCCTGGGTCATGCCCGGCCTCAGAAGATCAACACGTCGCAGCCCTACCTAGGCACAACAGAGAGGTCAGCACGCCGGTCTAAATCCTATGGCGTAGGGGTCTAGGCCCATCGCCCATTGCACACCTGCATGTTGCGAGGGCGACCGGAAGCAGACCTAGCCCCCTTAATACAAGAGCAGGCTTACGGTCCAATCCGACGCACGCCGCTCAGTCGCAGACGTCACGAAGGCTTCGGCTGATACCACGACGTCGAGTGCCCATAACTGTTCCTACGTAATTGGTTAGTGCGTATAGGCTAATGGCAAGACTCAGATCAAATACCCAGATCTCATTAAGCGTGTTATTTTGAAATAACCACGGACGCCGACCAGGGCCAGGCCCACCTCTCTCCTAGGCGGTCTCAACCTGCCCTGTCGCTCCGCCACAAAGTAACAGCCATGGACCATCGGGAACCCAGGCCCACCTCTACCGGGATGGAGCCACCTACCCCTTCAGCCCCCAACATTGGAATCACTTGCGGGTACTCAACGTGCCAACCCGACTTTAGTCACCACCTGCATAGTATGTATATATGTATGTATATACCCGTGACCACCTCCCGAGTGATCACGGCCCGATAGTACAGCATGGCAGACAGACTACAATGTAGGGCCACTGATGAAGTACTAGCAACCTATACTAAGCATGTAGGATTGCAGGTAAGGTATCAACAGCCGTAGAAACAATGACAGGCTATGCAATAGAATAGGATTAACGGAAAGCAATAACATGCTACACTACTCTAATGCAAGTAGTAGAGCTGAATAGGCGATATCTGGTGATCAAGGGGGGCTTGCCTAGTTGCTCTGGCAAGAAAGAGGGGTCGTCAACACCGTAGTCGTACTGGGTACCAGTGGTGTCGGTCTCGATGTCTAGCGAGAGAAGAGGGGGAAGAAACAATAAATATTAAGAAAACAGATGCATAGCGATGCATGACATGACAAGTATCGGTGCTAGGGGTGCCCTAACGCGGTATGAGGTGGTATCGGTAAAGGGCGGAAACATCCGAGAAAATATCACCAGTGTTTCACGTTTCTGGACAAATGAATCAGAGGGGGAAAGTAGCGTGTTCACTATGCTAGGGATGCGTGGTGGACGAACGGGTTGCGTATCCGGATTCGTCTCGTCGTTCTGAGCAACTTTCATGTACAAAGTTTTCCCATCCGAGCTATGGTTTATTTTATATTGATTTTAAAAGATTTAAATTATTTTTAGAATTTATTTAATTTATTTAATTCAACTTTATCTAGAATAGTGTTTGCTGACGTCATCATGATGTCAGCATGACGTCAGCAGTCAACTGGGTTGACTTGTCAACCTGACAAGTGGGTCCTACTTGTGAGTGACACATTTTAGTTACCCATTTATAATTATACTAAGTAGGATTAATTAGGGGTGGGCCCCACTGTCATTGACTACTTAATTAACTAATTAACTAATCATGTCAATTAGGTAACTAATGTGTAATTAGTTTAATTAGTTGTTTAGTTTAATTAATCAAAATTAATTAAGTTAATTAATTCTTTAATTATTTAGTTCTTTAATTAATTAATTATTTTTATTTTTATTTATTTATATCTTTATTTTATTTTTATTTTTTTAAATACGTTCTGGGCGGGGCCCCCTTGTCATTGGCCACTGGGGACCTTAGCGGGCGCTGGGTTTACAGGCGAGGCAACCCGAGCCAGTGGCGGGGTGCCGGCGCGGCGTCGGCGGAGCAGAGAGCGACAACGCGCGGCCGCGGGGCAGCAGCAGCCACGGGCATCGCCGGTGAGCTGGGCCGAGGCGTGGCCAAGGGGGAGGCAGAGCGGTACGGCGGCGACGCGGGATAGGGGCGCGGGCGACTCGGCGGGGCGCGATGTGCAGAGGAAGTGAGGCGCGCGCGAGTGGCGCGGGTGGTGCTGCCGTGCGGGGTGGACGGCAGCGAAGCGGCGAGCAGGGGCCGTGGCAGGAGAGCCCGAGGGCGCGGAGCATGCGACGCACGAGGCCACCGCGGGTGCCGGCGCGAGCCGCGGATCGGGCGCACGAGGCCGGCGATAGTGAGCGGAGCCAGAGCGGGGGGCACGGGCGCGGGCACGTCCAGGGTCATGCGCGCACGGGCGGAGGGGGATGGAGGTCGTGGCGAGCACGACAGGGGGCGCGCGCGGGCGTGGGGACAGCGGGCGAGGCCTAGCGAGGTCAGGCTGGAGAGTAGGCGGGCGCGAGCGCTCGCGCACGCCACAGGCCGGCGGGAGCAATAGCAGCAGATGCAGGGGAGGCGCGGCCTGGGCGTTGTTGGAGCGAGGCGAGCGCCGTGCGGCGTGGTGGGAAGGTCAGGGGAGCGAGAAGGAGAGGCCGGGGCTCATGTCGGGTGTAGGGTTCGGGGCAGCAGGGCGCGAGGGATGTCGGAGACAAGGAGACGTAGGGGACGAGGAGACGAGGGCGTCCGGTGAGGTGGTCGTCGGTGACGAAGGCAGCGGGGCGCTGAGGTCGGAGCCGGGTCGCATCGAGCGAGGGCGAAGGGATCGGGCTCCTCCCAATCCAGATCCAGAGCGAGGGGGGAAGTGGTGGTCGGGGAGATTGGGTTTGGGTTCGGGGGGAAATATGGGGGGTGGGGTGGGCCTTGGCCCAGTTGGGCAGGCTAGCTGGGCCGAAGCCCAGTGGGAGGGGGTTTCTCTTTTCCTCTTTTACTTTTCTGTTTTATTTACTTTTCTGTTTTATTTACTTTTCTGTTTTAGCTAATTGTTTGGGCAACAAATGAGCTTTGTAAATCATGAGAGTTGGCCCACAAATCACAGCACAATGTATCCTACCACCAAAAACTAGTTTGGGGTAAATATCATTTCATATTTATTTTGTATTAATAAAAGGTTATTTAAATAATGTTTTAAATCATCGTTTGAGGTTGTTTAAGTCACTTATTAACTTTCAATAATGTTGTTTACAATTTTATCATAGCCTCTGATTTATCTACTATTTATTGAACATTTTAGTTTTAATATTTGAAAACTTTTATTGTTTGCTTGATTTTAAATTTTGAATTTGAAATGGTTTCGAACTAATGCGAGATTAGCAACAATAACCGAGGTGACATGGCATCGTTAACTTGGGATTACTGTAGCTTAATTATCCGGGCGTCACAGGGACTTTAGTCTCACTAGTAGTTCCGCGTGGACTTCGACGTTTAGCTTGTTACCTCAGTTACGATCTTGTGCCCTCGGCAGGATCTTGTTGATAGTAAGGCTTCTCAGCCTTTTTCATTTGTAGTTGTTTGTACTCAGACAAGTAAATCTTCCGCATGTGCTTGTTGCTTGTATGCTCTGTATGTTGGGTTATGAGACCCATGTTTGTAATACTTGGCTCCTCATAGCCTAATGAATAAATACTTTGAGTTGTAGAGTTTTGTTGTGATGCCATGTTGTATTTGCACATATCGAGCATATTGTGTGTATGATTTGAAATGCTTGGTATGTGTGGGATCCAACAACCTAGGTGCCTATCCTTGGTAGCCTCTCTTATGGGGAAATGTAGTCTAGTGCTTCCACTGAGCCATGGTAGTCTGCTACAGCCCGTTTTACCAGAGTCCTGTTAGCCCAGTTGCTACTGCTCCGGAACACTTAGACTGGCCGGCATGTGTCCTTCTTCAATCATGTGTCTGTCCCTTCGGGGAAATGTCACGCGGTGTCTTTCGGCGTCCTGTTAGCCTACTACAGCCCAGAATCCCGGAGTCCTGCTAGCCCAGGTGGTACAGCCCGAAATCACCCGCTGATGACCGACACGTTCATCGCTGGGTCATGTATGCCTCTCCCTATAAGTTAGTGCCACTTTGGGTTCACGACTAGTCATGTCGGCCCGGGTTCTCTGTCATATGGATGCTAGCGACACTATCATATACGTGAGCCAAAAGGCGCAAACGGTCCCGGGCCAGGTAAGGTGGCATCCGTGGGAATACCGTGCGTAAGGCCACAAAGCGATATGATGTGTTACATGCTAGATCGATGTGGCTTAGGATCGGGGTCCTGACAGCTTTGGTATCAGAGCCTGGCTACCTGTAGGATCACCAAGCCAAACTAGTCAATGTTGAGTCTAAAAATGCTTTAGTTATGTGTAAGGGAATTGATTGTGGGAAGGGACGTAAGGCTCTTTTTACTCTTTTACCTTATGCCCTTCTGATCTTGGTCATCCTCTCCTTTCCTACATGGGTTAAGGACTAGGATCTCATCTCTCTATCAGGTTCACGTGTTACTAACCCATAGAATCTAGGATTGTTGGTTTCAGGCCTCAGTTCAGTTTCTACTACTTTTAGTATGTTGTTAGTTGAACCAGAACCTTGATATGATGTTGTTAAGTGACTATGCAATCCTTGTGAATGTCTCAAATCTTTTTTTGAGCATTTACAGCCGTTATGTTGTCCGAGTCATCCCAGGTTGTAAATAGTCTGATGCATTTGCAAATTCCTTCTTTCCATTCCTGATGTCCCTTTGGGCCAGTTCAACCACACTAATCGGTGAGTTGAGGTACTGTATTGCCTCGACATATATTAGTAACCTTTGCATTTTAGGGAGTCACTCAGTAACCTAGCAATGCTTTGTATCATTAGTGTGATGATTCTGGCCATTATTCTCGAAAGCATCTCGTGATGCTACTTAGTAGTAGGAATTCTACTCCTGGGATTTTTTGAGCCCAAAATTTACCCTACTTACTTCATGTGGATAGTGTTTTCTAGTTCCTTTCGGATATTAGTAACCTTTGCGATACTCCTCAAGGTCCGTGGTAAATCCTTCTTCCAATACCATGAACTACTTATGGCAGAAGTTCCTTGTTGAACCAAAACATCACAATAAGAGTGGTCTTGATGAGTTCTCCATTCTGCATTGTGAATCTGCCAGTCCTACCTTTCTGCATGGATTATTTGGAAGAAATATGTTGAACTTGTTTGACATACTAAATCTATGCATCTGCAACTTAGAAAACCATATGTTCCTTTGAGTTGTCTCTCTTTAGTTGTTATCCAACCCTCGTCTATCAATTGATAGTCAGGAGTAGATGTGCATTCATGTTCATCGTTGCCTTTTACTCTTGAGGTCCGTCGAGCCATTCTATTCCGGAATGACTAGGAGAAACAAACTCCAGCACCTCATCCATATCTAGGATTGGGTCAAAGCAGTTGTGCTCCACAGATCAAAATGCCAGTCCAGCTTTTGTTCTGGTCTACCTCGGAGTATTAGCCTCTTTATGTCAAGAATGTCATGAGAATTGCACCACCTCTTATGAATTCCCTATTTAGTGATACTTCTCGCCATCATTATTCATCCCTTGGTTCCCGTGTTGTTGCAACCGGAATGCTGACAAGTGAACTATGATGTGTGAAATCTATACTCCTAGCAACTTTGTTGCTTGGAGCTAAATGGACAAAAACCACATTCTTAATGTGTTGATTATAGAATCATCACCCTAAAAAAATTGATCGTGCTACCTAGCCCTTATTTCTGGTGCACTTTTCAATCAATGGGTTAGGATAGTGAAAATCCTTGCTTATTTGATCATATCGTCTTGCCCTGAAAAGCAAGATTGTTCTCGAGCTTAGTAACATATCGGTGGTTAGTGATTTTCCGGATATCTTCACGGAAGTATCACCTGGTTGTTCCCTGGCCGTTATGTTGAGTTCGTGATCATGTTGGTTTCCTCTAAACCACCCATTCTCCAAGATTCTGTGTTGGATACCATGAACTATTTGGTTGAGCTAAACAACAACCTGGAGAGTTGGAAGATGAAAGCTTGTCCCACTTAGTTCATTTTAAAGGGATATCTTTGCGATTGTGTGTGTGTTGAAGAAAGATGATATCCTAATTGATTGATCCTCATGATCAGTTGCGGGTGTTATTATCCTATCCAATCTTTGATTTGAGCATGGGCTATCGTCAAATCAAATCAGAACCAACGATGTTCATAATGTTGTCTTACTCGTGGATGTTTCCTCGAGCATACACCATTATATCTTTCGGGTCTGACCAATGCTATCACCTTGTTCACATAATTATGGAATTCCATTTTATTTTGGAAATAAGAATGAATTGTTGTTGAGCCCATCAGCAATATTTTTATCTTCTCCATGATTTATGATGAACATCCAGCTAGTGTTGGAAACTTGTGTAATCATTTTCTTCGTGTCCCGTTCATGAAGTATATGTTTGGATGAAAGAAGATACTTCCTCTAATTCACGTGCACTTGGTGTAAGTTGTTGTCGTGACTTTGAGAAAGTTTGTTTTGCTTCCTCTGGAATCATCCCAAGTTAGTCATGTATGTGCGAAGTATTCTATGGTTTGATAGGTTTGGCCACCTCCATTCCATACGTAATTCCTAGCATACCAAGCCACTGATTGATTTGTTCAAGATAAAGGAGTCTGTTCTAAGGTTAGTACTTTAGACTTCCGCACAGAGACTTTGATATCATTAATGATGGTTCCCTACTAGAACTCGGTAGTATTTTGTTGTAAGACTACCCTGTGATCATGCTTGTCTGGGACAATGTGTTCACATGGGTGTAGCAGAACCAGCTCATGTTTTGGGGCTTGATATCATAGTTCATTTCCCGAGAATCTCGCAACATCATCTCGTCAATTTGTGTTGCAAACTTTCATTTTTCTCTCTAGACTTGATGAGTCTGGAATATCCTGACACCAACCAAATCTGAATCTCAGGCAGATATGATGGTTGGAACGTGTCCCAAGAACTATAATATTGGTTTCTCTGTAATCCGGTAAAGTGGATGTCGTGGCCAACACACCCAGTCGGAAGACCTATTATTGTAGTATCTTGATTGAGGAAGTTGGCCACCTCCCCATAAGGATCTCATAGGGTATACTCCAGAAGTTGCTCCTTACGGATTCTTGTGTTCCCGAAGTCCGACCTTTTACTTGATGTCCTAGATACCAAACCATATCAATCAATGGGTTACGCTAGCACATCAAGGAGAACATTAGAAGCAGAGTGCTAAATGTCTCTTGGTCGATCATCCAGATTCTGTTTCCTTGGCCTCGTTAAGGTGAAATCTGAGAAGGTGTTAGTTTCCTTTGCATCTGCATCGTCCATCACCATTCATCATGGTAGTATGTTGTGTTGCCAGGATCCTTGACACGGATATTGGTAAAACCTTGATGAATATGGAAATTCTCAAGTTCTTGAGAGAACACACAAGCACTAGGTTTTATCGTTGGCATTAATTGGGATTTGCTACCAGTTTCCTCGGTTATGTTATAACCTTTTCAAACAGTGGACTCACTCTGTACTATTGGGGTTTTCCCTAGTTACTAGAATCATTCCCAGCATTTGCATTTTATTCCCATCTTGCACCGCCATTGTGCCATCCTACCACGGGTTCCATCCATTTCCGACGATAAGTAGAAATCATCCATTGCGTTGTCTTCAACAAGGTAGTCCACATCATCCATCCTAGTCAGAGTATGTCATTTCTTCGAACCCTCCGAAATGATCAATTGTGATTTTCCTTAGGCTGGTATGAAGAGTTTCAATCATCTAGATATCAAAAGTAATTCTTTTTGCCACTTAAGGGAATAATTCTACGAGTCACCTCCCCCGAGGTGTCCTGTTATGGAATCATGGCACTTATCTCCTCGCTACTTTGACCCCATTCACCATCTTCTCAAGCGTGGAATTGTTGCCTACCAAATTGAACCCCGTCATATGTTCTTCCATCCCTTCCGAGGTGTGTTTGAATGTCTCCGCTCGAGAGATATTGCTATGTCTCATTCCGTGAGTTGATCCCGAGTTGTTCGATCTTCGAGAAGATCGATCCTTCTAGAGTTTCCTTTTCCTCTCGTTGCCATGTTGACTGGAGTTCTCAGAGCAAGACGACAAGACAAAGATGGTGATTGAATCAACGCCTTTATGAAGTGCAACCTGGATCGTGAAGATTATGTTAGTTTGTGTTCCCGCTTCATCTTACCCTACGCTTGAATCTCGGGACGAGATTCTTATTTAGTGGGGGTGAGTTGCCACAGCCCTAGCTTAGTCTTGCCTATCATTGCATAATCTCCATGCATCATGTTTAAATTTTGTTAAACTTGAAATGGGGATGTTCAAACCCTAGCACCAAATAGAATTCAACCAGGCTCAATTTGAAATCATTTCAAAGAACCCAAAATGCCCTTCTGAAAATTTCATCATTTTTGAATTGGTCTAGAACCTCTTCCAAAAATGGTGCATATTTTTCTAGGACACTTTGGATTTTTGAATTAATTCATAAGTATTTGAACTTGGACATTTAAATCTTATAAATATTTTTTAATTTTCAAATAATCCTAAAAGTAATTTAGGGCTATTGGGAAATATTTCAAAGGTGCCCAAAATTATTTTTAGGATTTTACCAAGTGGTTTAGTATTTTTACTAAATCAAAAACAACAGCAGAAAATAGAAAAACATAAATAAGAGAGAGAGAGAATACCTGTGTTACCTGCGGCCCAACTACTGTGCAGCCACCTGTCCTAGCACTGCTGGCCCAGCCCACCACGGGCTCCCGTGTCTTCTTCCTCCTCTGCCAGAAGGACAAACAGGTGCGTGGCGAGCGCCGACGCTGCCCTAGCCACCTCCTGCTTGCTCGGCCCCTCCTAGCGACGCCACGACGACGCCCCGCTCCCCTATAGATCTTTCCCCCTTGCAGTGCGCTCTCTCCTCTCCCCTGGTGCTCCCTCTCTTGCACCGCCGAGCGCCACCATCACCAACGTCACCGTCCGCCGCGGCCACAGTCAACCCCTCGCCCCTTTGTCGTGCCCATGAGCTCCGCACCGTCGTCCTGCGTCGTCTCCATCAGCCACGCTTCGCCGGATTCCCTATGAAGCCGCCTTTGCCCTCGTCTTCAACTCTAGGCACCAGAGATCGCCACTGCCGCCAATCGACTCTAGAACCTCCACCAAGCCGCCGAGGCCTCCGTCCGACGCGATGTGAGCTCCTGATCCGTTTTCCCCTTTCAGAGTTGTCCCTCACGTCCGATGCGAGCAGCGAGCTCCGGCCATCGCCATGGCCGGCAAGCCTCGCTCTCCCGAGCTCTTCCGATCACTCCAGTAGCACCCATGTGCTCGCAGGTTCCCCAGGAAGCCATGTAACCCGTTGGTTAGTCCCCCTGTGCACCACAGCGTCGGCTATGTCATGCCCGTGGCTCGGCCGCCCCCAAAGCTCGTCGCCGGCTATGCTCCCGGCCTCCCTGCGCCCCCTGACGTGTCCCCTGGATGCGCATGATCGCCAGCTGCCCTAGGGCCAAGCAGCGCCCCTAGACGATGCCTGTAGCACCGTCCCGAACAGACGCCGTCGCACTAGATGGTCGCCGGCGGTCAAGTTCCGGCCGGCTGACGTGGCCCTATAATTAGGGCCTAATCCACCCACTAATTACCCACCACAGTCGCTGACAGTTGGGCCCCACTGGTTTAATTAACCTACTAACAAAATTAGTTAGACTTAATTTGATTCCAGTGGACCCACACGTCAACATTGACTCTGTTGACGTGGCGTTTGACCGGACCCATCGGTCTGTGACACGACCCAGCACCGAGACACTAACATGCGGGTCCCATTGGTCAATTTGACTTGATCGACCCTTGTTGACTTGCTGACATCACACTGATGTCATGCTCACGCAATAAATCATTTACTGGATTTTGTTTATTTCTAAATAACCAGAAAAATCCAAAAAATGACTTTAACTTCAAAAAATCATAAAAAATCAACCGTACCTCAGAATGAAATAATTTATATATGGAAAATGATCAGAAAAATATGAAGGATCTGTTTATGCCATATTCATGCATATTTGAGCAAGTTAGCATCACTGTTTAGGACAAACTATGTGAATGGCATTTGAATATTAACTTATGGAGTTTGAATTTGAACCTAGGGTTCAAACCAACTTCATCTAATATGGTTGCTAGTTGCATTAGCTCAATCAACAACATATTGCCATGTCACATTCATGCATCATATTGTTGGATTGCAATGATTGTGTTTCCTCTCTGTTACCGGTAATTGTCCCCCTTCAGTAGATGTTGTTCTGGCGATGAGTTTGATGACACTGATGAAGAGATATACTATCTTTGGAAGTGCCAGGCAAGCAAAACCCCCTTGTTCATTCCGATACAATCCCACTCTCTCGCTTCTGCTCTCTTTTACTGCATTAGGACAACAATGATTCAATTGTTACATGTTGCGGTAGTTAAACCCCTTTCCTCTGCATGACCTGTCATTGCCACAGTAAATAGATGAAACCCACTAGTATGAGTAGGATTTGTTTGAGCCCTGATGTGCCTACTCATTCATGCTTGTTTGTCATGCCTACTACTACTTAGAGTTGTGTCAGGTCTGATTCATCGGGGATGAATTGGAAAGTTGTGAACATGTCCTACTATTGAGAGCTAAGTGTGTGAACATGATTTGGTAAAGGTACTAGTGGGAGGCCATGTAGGAGTACATGTTGGGTTGTCTCATTGAAATCATCCTTAGGAACCGAGTTCCGTGTTTGTGATCAATGAACAGCTACTACCACGCGTTGGGCTCGAAACCAGTGGACCCACTCGACTTATTAACCGCCTTGATCTCTGTCCAGGAGTTGCAACTAGTTTCTCGTGTTTGTAGGATATGTGTTGGAGGCCGTGCATAGCGCTGACCCTAGGGGTGGGCTATGATACGGTAGATACACTGTGGCACGGTGTACCGGGTGCCCGTTTGTTGTCTCGGGAACCCTGCACACATCATTTGGGGCTGTGAACGAAACCCCTGCCGGATCCCCTCCCGGATGGAACCCGAATAGGCGATAAACCTGGACTAGAGACTTGTGTGGTTAGTCAAGTCGTAGCCAACTCCCTTGCCAAGCTTCCGCTTGAAGGTTGCCGAGATACACGACACGTACATGGTGGTAAGTGGCGAGAGCGTGTGTGAAGAAGTACACCCATGTAGGGTAAACAAGATCTATTAGAATAGCTGTGTCTTTGGTAAAGGACTTCTGGGTTGCCTGTACAGTTCATAGACAAGTGAAAGTGGATACTCTAAGATGCGCAAGATAAGCGTGAGTGCTATGGATGGCGTTCTCGTAGGGAGACGGGAGCGGATCCATAGTGGTGTATTGATATGGTGAATATGTGCACTCGTGTGCGCCACCTCAAAAGAGTTATCCGCAGTCGTAGTACAGGATAGCCACTGAGTCCAAGCTGGCTTGCTACAGTTAAACTCCACCATCCCTTTGTTGATATTGATGCATATGTAGTTAGTTCTGATGTAAGTCTTGCTGGGTACATTTGTAGTCACGTTTTCTTAATTTATGTTTTTGCAGAGAGACTTCAGTCTCACTAGTAGTTCCGCATGGACTTCGACGTTTAGCTTGTTACCTCAGCTACGATCTTGTGCCCTCGTCAGGATCTTGTAGATAGTCAGGCTTCTCAGCCTTTTTCATTTGTAGTTGTCTATACTCAGACAAGTTAAGCTTCCGCATGTGCTTGTTGCTCGTATGCTCTGTATATGGGGTCATGATACCCATGTTTTTAATACTTGGCTCCTTGGAGCCTAATGAATAAATACTTTGAGTTGTAGTGTTTTGTTGTGATGCCATGTTGTATTTGCACATATCGAGCATATTGTGTGTATGATTTGAAATGCTTGGTATGTGTGGGATCCGACAACCTAGTTGTCTATCCTTGGTAGCCTCTCTTATGAGGAAAAGTAGTCTAGTGCTTCCACTGAGCCATGGTACTCTGCTACTGCCCGGTTTAGTGGAGTCTTGTTAGCCTAGTTGCTACTGCTCCGGAACACTTAGACTGGCCGGCATGTGTCCTTCTTCGATCCTGTGTCTGTCCCTTCGGGGAAATGTCATGCGGTGTCTTTCGGAGTACTGTTAGCCTGCTACAGCCCGGAATCCTAGAGTCCTGCTAGCCCAGTTGCTACAGCCCGAAATCACTTGCTGATGACTGACACATTCGTCGATAGGTCATGTATGCATGTCCCTATAAGTTAGTGCCACTTTGGGTTCACGACTAGTCATGTCGGCCCGGGTTCTCTGTCATATGGATGCTAGCGACACTATCATACACATGAGCCAAAAGGCACAAACGGTCCCGGGCTAGGTAAGGTGGCACCCCTGGGAACACCGTGCGTGACGCCACAAAGCAATATGATGTGTTACATGCTAGATCGATGTGGCTTAGGATCGGGGTCCTAACACAATCTCATGTACTGAATAAGAAAGGGATAATGTAACACCCCGGATGTAACTTTCCCTATTTGCACTCCAACTCTTGCCGTTTCCAGCGTTAAGTTATATTTATTTCCTCGGGTTCGGGTTTTGTCTCCGTGTGTTGTTGACGTTGTCATGCATCTCATATCATGTCATCATGTGCATTGCATTTGCATACGTGTTCATCTCTTGCATTCAGCATTTTCCCCGTTGTCCGTTTTGCATTCCGGCGCTTCGTTCTCCTCCGGTGGTCATTTCTAGCTTTCTTTCGTGTGTGGGGATTAAACATTTCCGGATTGGACCAAGACTTGCCAAGCGGCCTTGGTTTACTACCGGTGGATCGCCTGTCAAGTTTCGTACCATTTGGACTTCGTTTGGTACTCCAACGGTTAACCGAGGGACCGAAAAGGCCTCGTGTGTGTTGCAGCCCAACACCCCTCCAATTTGGCCCAAAACCCACCTAACTCTGCTCCATGTCCGAGAGCGTTTGATCACGATCGCGTGGCCGAAAACCGCACCTCATTTGGACTCTCCTAGCTCCCTCTATGCCTATAAATAGCACCCCCATTCCAAATTCCGGATCCCCCTCCCTGAAACCCTAGATCCGCTCCTTCTCGCGCCGCCGGACGTGTCCGGGCGGAGTCGGACAACGTCCGCCGCCACTGCCAGCCACTCCACGCCCGCCACCTGTCAGCTCGCCGCCGCCTCCCACCACCGGCCCGGGAGGCCCGAGCCGGGCCTCCGAGGCCCACGCGCGCCCCGCCACCTGCCACCTCGCTCCACCGCCTCGCGCCGCGCCCCGCCGCCCGCCGCCACCGCACGGGCCGCCGCCGCCAATGCGGTCCCCCGCCGCTGCCGCCTCGCGCCGCCGCCGCCGCCGCCTCCGGCCGCCGCCGGCCCCGGCCCGGCCTCTCCTCTCTCTACTCCGGCCACCACGACGCCATCGCCGGCGACCTCGGCTCCGGCCGTGAACAGTGCCGCCGCCACCTCAGGCTCCGTGCGATCCAGATCTGGATCGGAGCTACAGTAATCCCTAGGAGAGGTTGATTTTTTTACCAAGTCCCGAAATTCTTGATCCATATGCTCCTGTTCGCGGCTCCGTAACTTTGCATCCGTAGCTCCGATTTGGGCGTATAGCATATCAAAATGTTCATCTCAGAGATTACATCATTTAATTCCATTGCATCATTTTCATTTGAGCTCATCTTGATGCCCAAAATGTTGTTAGAAGAGGGCTACTTGAGTTAATTGTCAGATCTGCTACTCCGTTTAGCACTTTTGTCATTTTTGCCATGATTAATGTGTGCATGATATGCCCGTGAGTTCTTCATATGTTTTGTTAAGGGTTTTGTCATCTTTCCAGAGGTGCAACCCATGTATTTTTAGGATGTGGGTGGTGACTTGTGCAAGCTTGCAAAGTGGTGCACTTGCTAATTCTGTTTCAGGGACTTAGTGATTTCACTAAGTCCTGGGATTGTTTATCTCATGATGCCATATGTTTCTGTTGTTTCCTAGTGATCCGTGCCTCTTTTGAGAATGATCAGTAAGGGAGTTTTGTTAATATTGTAGTGCTCTATCCGTCCATGTCTTTGTTTGCAATTATGGAACAACCTAGCTTGAGTCAATCGAGCTCTACTTTTGCTTCGTTGTGAATCTGGGCAGATTGTCAACTTGTTTGCGATTTTGCCGATGTTATTGTAGTTGATCCGTGCATGCTATGCCATTGTTATTGCCATGTCTAGCTTGTATTTTGTGCCTTCTTGATGGATGTATGCTTGTCTTGCCATGACTTGCACTGTGGTGAGTGCATCGAGCTCGTAAACATGCCCTCGTGAGTTATGTTTCAACATGTCCCACTATGGATGTATGCTTGTCTTGCCATGACTTGCACTGTGGTGACTTTTCACTAAGTCTGAAAACTGATTATGTTTTTGCTATGTTCGTGTGCTTGTTAGTATATTTTGTGATCCCTTTTGGCTCAAGGTCACTAAGGGACTTTTGTTAATCTTGTTGAGTAGCTCCATTCCATGTCTTTCTTTGTCATGTTCAGGTCCTGTAGCATGTCGTTTCGTTGCTCCGAAGAGGGCTATATGATCTGAAATTCCAGACAAGTTTTAATTTCACTAAGTCTGAGATCTGTTTTACCATTTGCGTTTTTGCCATGCTTGTTTGACGCTGTTAATGGATGATTTGGCCGTAGCTCAGTGCTAGACTTTTGTTAAGAATCTTGTGTGCATCCGTTCCATGTATTTTTTTGTCATGTTTGGGTGCTGTAGCATGTTCATTTCGTTGCTTTTAGATGCCTACTTGCTACAAATCGCAGACCGGTGTCGTTTTTGAATCGCTTCCCATTTCCAAACCGTAACTCCGATTCCGGCGTTCTTGATATCGTTTTCAAGCGGTTTCATCTCATCTTTACAGTGGCACACTTGGAATTCCAAGTTGAAGCCAGGTTCATGCATTTCCTGTCATATCTTGCATGTTGCATGTTGCATCCCGCATCGCATCCCGCACAGCATATCATCTTTGCATCGTGTTGTTTGAGTTTGCACGTGGTTGATTGTATCCTTGTTGCTTGTTTGTCTTGTGTGGGTAGAGCCGGGAGACGAGTTCGCTAACGAGGAGCCCGTTGAGTTTGCTAACGAGGAGCCCGTTGAGTTCGCTAAAGATGATCATACCCTCGAAATCACTACTATCTTTGCTATGCTAGTTTGCTCGCTCTTTTGCTATGCCATTGCTACGATGCCTACCACTTGCTTGCAAGCCTCCCAAATTGCCATGTCAAACCTCTAACCCACCATTGTCCTAGCAAACCGTTGATTGGCTATGTTACCGCTTTGCTCAGCCCCTCTTATAGTGTTGCTAGTTGCAGGTGAAGATTGGAGGCCGTTCCTTGTTGGAACATCTTTTATTTACTTGTTGGGATATCATTATATTGCCATGTTATCTTAATGCACCTATATACTTGGTAAAGGGTGGAAGGCTCGGCCTCTCGCGTAGTGTTTTGTTCCACTCTTGCTGCCCTAGTTTCCGTCATATCGGTGTTATGTTCCCGGATTTTGCGTTCCTTACGTGGCTGGGTTATAATGGGAACCCCTTGATAGTTCACCTTGATTAAAGCTTGTCCAGCAATGCCCAACCTTGGTCTTACCATTTGTCACCTAGCCTCTTTTCCCTCAGGTTTCCGGAGCCCGCGGTTCATCTTATTTTAAACCCCCCCGGGCCAGTGCTCCTCTGAGTGTTGGTCCAAACTAGAGTCCTGTGCAGCGCCCCCTCGGGGAAACTCGAGGTTTGGTTTTAGTTGTATGGAGCGCTCATCTGAGTGTGCCCTGAGAAAGAGATATGTGCAGCTCCTATCGGGATTTGTCGGCACATTCGGGTGGTGTTGCTGGTCTTGTTTTAACCTGTCGAAGTGTCTTGAGTTACCGAGATACCGAGTCTGATCGGAACGTCTTGGGAGGAGGTCTATTCCTTCGTGACCGTGAGAGCTTGTCATGGGCTAAGTTGGGACTCCCCTGCAGGGATTGAACTTTCGAAAGCCGTGCCCGCGGTTATGGGCAGATGGGAATTTGTTAATGTCCGGTTGTAGATAACTTGAACCTTAATTAATTAAAATGAATCAACTGAGTGTGTTACCATGATGGCCTCTTCTCGGCGGAGTCCAGGAAGTGGACACGGTGTCGGAGTAATGTTTGCGCAGGTTGCTCTCTAGTTTCTCGCTCGCGCTTTGCCTCCTCTTCTCGCTCTCTTTTGCGAATAAGTTAGCCACCATATTTGCTAGTCACTTGCTGCTGCTCCACTCATGTTTTACCTTGCCATACCTACAAGCTCAAATAGTCTTGATCGCGAGGGTGCGAGATTGCTGAGTCCCTGTGGCTCACAGATTACTATTACACCAGATGCAGGGCCTGATGATTCCGCTCCAGGAGACGCGTACGAGCTCAGGTGGGAGTTCGACGAAGACTCTCAACGATACTATGTTTCCTTTCCCGATGATCAGTAGTGGTGCCTAGTTGGGGGTGATTGGGACCGTGTCGCATGTTGGGTTCTCTTTTATTTTGGCGCCGTAGTCGGGCCATGAGTGTTTGGATGATGTAATGTTATTAATGTACTTGATTGACGTGGCGAGTGTAAGCCAACTATGTTATTTTCCCCTTCATTATTTATATTACATGGGATGTTCTGAAGATTGCCTAACTTGCGACATATGCCTTCAATGCGATTATGTCTCTAAGTCGTGCCTCGACACGTGGGAGCTATAGTCGCATCGAGGGTGTTACAAGTTGGTATCAGAGCCTTCCCCGACCTTAGGAGCCCAGTTGCTTGATCGTTTTTAGCGGTCGAGTTGTGTCTAGAAAAATGTTTTGCGTCATTTAGGAATTATATATCAGAGAGATTAGGAATTGTTTTTACTTCCCAGTCTCCTCATCGCTCTGGTAAGTCATCCTGACGTAGAGTTTTGACTCTTCTCTTCTCAAATTTCACTAAAAAAAATTTTAGGATCACGCGGGTATCTTGGAATCGTTCCGATGGTTTTATGATGAGAACATTGACTTGGTGCCTCCTGTCAGGGGTTTAGTGGAAGTGTCCCGGGGAGTTGAGCTCTGAGGTGTTGTCATCATAATTTTATCGTTGCAGTTCTGGAATACCTGAGTCTAGTACGCCGACATCGAAAATCTCTTTTGTGCAGTTCGTTGGTGAGATAACCTCGACGCCACCCAGTACTGGGGCGGGAGTTTGGGAGTATCGCCATAACTTGTATAACGGATGCTTTTCGAAGGTTGAGGTAGATGGTTTCCGAAGGTTTCTTGGTTATGTGTTGAAGGATGGATACAGCTGGATGTAGGATTTGCTAGTTTGGGTGAGATATTATGCTTCCCCTGTATCCCCAACACCTGATTGCATAACCGGAAAGTTTCGGGAGTTTCATAGGTGGGAATTCTAGTAGCTCTAGTTCTTCTTCCACGGATATTGGTTTGAGATTGGGATTTCTTACCGATTATTCGTTCTTGATCCGTACCTTGTTGATTTATTTCTCTACCTTAATTCTACGTGGCTTCTCAATTTATGGATATGTGACCATTTCAAGAGGAGTGCATTTGTTCATTTTGTTCGGATGTGAAGACTATATGTTGCAATTTTCATTCCGTTGGAATCAACTTCAATATTTTATCTATCAATGTGCTAATGGTGGTCAACTTCTTCAGGATGGCTCCTCCTACGCGCACGACTCCGAATCCTGATCCGCCACCACCACCACCTCCTCCAGAGGCATGGCAAGCTGTGATGGCCGCAACCAATGCAAACACACAGCTGATCATGCAAATTCGTCAAGAGCGCAATCAAGGCAGTCAAGGGAATCAAGGCAGCAATCAGAGTCACTTTGCTACACTCAACCAGTTCCTTGCTAACAGGCCAAAGACTTTCAGCAATTGTGTTGAGGCAACCGATGCTGACGATTGGCTTGTGGATCTGTGCAAGCATTTCGAGTGCAGTAACGTCAGGCCTGAGGACTTTGTGAAGTTCACTTCCTTCCAACTCAAAGATCAAGCTGCAGAATGGTTCCAGCAGTACAAGGACTCTAGAGGTGGACGTGTTATCACTTGGGATGATTTCCGTCGAGATTTCCGAGCTCATCATATTCCCCAGAGCGTGGTTGAAAGCAAGCGTGAGGAATTCCGCAACCTGAAGCAAGGCTCTTTATCTGTCTATGACTACAACAAGTTGTTCCAGAAGCTCGCTCGCTTTGCTAAGCAAGATGTCCCTGATGAGAAGAGCATGATATATCAGTTCAGGGGTGGTCTCAGAGAAGAAATTCAGCTCGCTCTTGTTCTCTTTGAGCCCTTGAGATACGATAAGTTCTACAACATGGCACTGAAGCAAGAGGCTGCTCAGTTGAGGTGTGATGCTTCCAAGAAGCGAGTCAGAGATGTTACTCCTTCTTCCTCTACTCAAGTGGCCAAGCAGCAGAAGTATTGGCTTCCTCCTCCTTCGTTCCATCAGCCGTATCAGCAGAAGAGCAAAGGTGGCAGTGGTTCTTCCCACCCACCCAACCCTGGCTTTCAGAACAAGACTTCGTCTCAAGCTCCAAGATCGAGTGCTCCATATCACCGTCCGCTTTTAGAGGTCACGTGCAACAAGTGCCAACAGAAGGGTCACTATGCCAACAAATGTCTCAACCAGAGGCGTCTTCCTCCTCCTCCTCCTGTCAGATCGGCAAGTATAGCTGTCGTCAAGCATAACCCCAAGCATGCCAAGGTCAATTTGATGAATGCAGCTCAGGCAGAGGACTCGTCAGATGTGATCATGGGTAACCTTCCTGTTAATGATATTCCTGCAAAAGTTCTTTTTGACACGGGTGCATCACATTACTTCATTTCCAAACCTTTTGCATCAAAGTATGAGTGTGATTATCAGTATCTGCAAAGTTCCTTGCAAATTGTGTCACCGGGCAAGCAGATGACAGCTAACACCTGCGTCCCGGAGGTTACTATCACATTGGGTGACTACAAGTTCCTTTCTTCCCCAATTGTTCTTGGTAACTCGGATATTGATCTTATTCTCGGAATGGATTGGCTTTCTAAGCACAAGGCACATCTTGATTGCGCTGCCAGGCAGATTCAATTGACTCATTCGTCTGAGGATGTGATTGTCTTTGCCGCTCGGGATAATACTATCTGTCTGTTTTCTCTCAATGAGAAGGGTGAATTGGACGCTATCTCGCAAATTCCAGTCGTTTGCGAATATCAAGACGTCTTTCCAGAAGAGCTCCCAGGAATGCCTCCGCACCGGCCAGTTGAATTCGTTATTGATCTTGAGCCTGGCACGGAACCTGTGTGCAAGCGTCCTTACAAGCTCGGACCTGAAGAGTTGAAGGAGCTGAAGAAGCAACTCGATATGCAAGACAAAATGGGTCTCATCCGGCCTAGTTCTTCTCCGTGGGGTTGTGGTGTTCTTTTTGTGAAGAAGAAGGATGGAACGGACCGACTTTGTGTTGATTACCGTCCAGTGAACAAGAAGACCATCAAGAACAAATATCCACTTCCCAACATCAATGAGCTGTTCGAACAACTCAAAGGTGCCCAAGTATTCTCCAAGCTTGATCTCCGTATGGGTTATCACCAGATTCGCATTCGTGAAGAACATATTCCCAAGACAGCATTCAGAACAAGTTTTGGTTCATATGAATACACTGTCATGTCTTTTGGCCTCGCCAACGCTCCTCCGACATTCTCTCGAACGATGAACTTCATCTTCAACGCCTACACCAATGACTTCGTTTTGGTCTATCTCGACGACATTCTGGTTTTCTCGAAGAACAAGGAAGATCATGCCAAACACTTGCGTTTGGTTCTCGATAAGCTCAGGGAACATCAGTTCTATGCCAAGTTCTCCAAGTGTGAATTTTTGCTTGATGAGGTTCTTTATCTTGGTCATATCATCTCTGCCAAGGGCATTGCCGTGAATCCTGATAAGGTGTCTGCAATTATGAATTGGGAACCTCCTCAGAACGTGAAGCAACTCCGCAGTTTTCTCGGTCTCGCAAGCTATTGCCGTAGATTCGTTGAAAACTTTTCTAAGATCGCAAAGCCTCTCTCAAATCTTCTTCAGAAGCACGTCAAGTACGTTTGGTCTCCGGAGTGCGATATTGCTTTCAACACTTTGAAAGAGAAGTTGATCACTGCTCCAGTTCTGACTCCGCCTGATGAATCCAAGCCGTACGAGGTCTTTTGTGATGCCTCTCTCCAAGGTCTTGGCGCAGTATTGATGCAAGAGAAGAAAGTTGTTGCTTATACCTCTCGCCAGTTGAAGCCTAATGAGAAGAACTACCCCACTCATGATCTCGAGTTGGCGGCAGTTGTGCATGCTCTTTTGACTTGGAGACATCTTCTATTGGGAAGAAAAGTGGACATTTTCACTGATCACAAGAGTCTCAAGTACATCTTCACTCAGCCTAATCTCAACCTCAGGCAAACTCGATGGGTCGAAATGATTCAAGAGTATAATCCGAGTATTGAGTATACTCTAGGCAAGGCCAATGTGATTGCTGACGCTTTGAGCAGGAAGGCTTACTGCAACAGTCTTATCCTCAAGCCTTATCAACCCGAGCTTTGTGAAGCTTTCCGCAAACTTAATCTGCAAGTTGTTCCTCAAGGTTTCCTCGCCAACCTTCAAGTCTCTCCTACCTTGGAAGACCAGATTCGCCAAGCCTAGCTTCTTGATGCTATGGTGAAAAAGGTGAAGATTGGGATTGCCAAGAGTCAATCCAAGTACAAGTGCTACCGCCTTGATGACAAGGACACTCTCTTCTTTGAGGATCGTATTATTGTACCCAAAGGTGACCTCCGTAAAGTGATCATGAACGAGGCTCACAATTCTCTCCTCTCCATCCACCGTAGGAGCATGAAGATGTACCAGGACCTTAAGCAAGCTTATTGGTGGACTCGAATGAAGCGCGAGATCGCTCAATTCGTGAATGAATGTGATGTCTGCAGAAGAGTGAAGGCAGAACACCAAAGGCCAGCTGGTCTCCTCCAACCTCTTGCTATTCCAGAGTGGAAGTTTGACCACATTGAAATGGACTTCGTGACTGGGTTTCCAAAGTCCAAGCGTGGCAATGATGCTATATTCGTTGTCATCGACAAACTCACCAAAGTGGCTCACTTTCTGCCTATCAAAGAGTCGATCACTGCAGCTCAATTGGCGGAACTTTATACCTCTCATATTGTCTCTCTACACGGTATTCCTCAAGTGATCTCTTCAGACCGTGGCAACATCTTTACCTCGAAGTTTTGGGATTCTTTTTAGAAGGCCATGGGCACCAACATCCGCTTCAGCACAGCTTTCCATCCTCAAACAAGCGGTCAAGTCGAGCGTGTCAACCAGATTCTTGAAGATATGCTCAGGGCTTGTGTGATCTCCTTCGGCATGAAGTGGGAGGATTGTCTTCCTTATGCTGAATTCTCCTACAACAACAGTTTTCAAGCAAGTTCGGGCAAGGCCCCATTTGAAATTATGTATGGCAGGAAGTGCCGTACCCCTCTCAACTGGTCTGAAACCGGTCAACGTCAGCTTTTGGGTAATGACTTAATCACAGAAGCAGAAGAAATGTGCAAAGTCATTCGTGATAACCTCAAAGCAGCCCAATCTCGTCAGAAGAGCTACTATGACGGTAAGCACCGTGATTTGGCTTTCGAGATCGGAGATCATGTTTACCTCCGCGTCTCTCCTATGAAAGGTACTCGTCGCTTCGGTATCAAAGGGAAGCTTGCCCCTAGATACGTGGGACCTTTCAAGATTGTCAGCAAGAGAGGCGACCTCGCCTATCAACTCGAGCTTCCTTCAAACTTTACAAATGTTCATGACGTGTTCCATGTCTCTCAGCTTCGAAAGTGCTTCAAGACTCCTGACCGCACCGTCAACTTCGAGGACATTGAGCTCCAAGAAGATCTCTCTTATCGTGAGCAACCAGTTGCTATTCTTGAAGAGACTGAACGCAAGACTCGCAACAAGTCAATCAAATTTCTCAAAGTCAAGTGGTCACACCATTCCGACCGTGAAGCTACCTAGGAACGCGAGGATCACCTCCATTCTGAGTACCCGGCGTTCTTTCAGTCCTAGATCTCGGGACGAGATCTTTTCGTAGTGGTGGAGTGTTGTAACACCCCGGATGTAACTTTCCCTATTTGTACTCCAACTCTTGCCGTTTCCGGCGTTAAGTTATATTTATTTCCTCGGTTTCGGGTTTTGTCTCCGTGTGTTGTTGACATTGTCATGCATCTCATATCATGTCATCATGTGCATTGCATTTGCATACGTGTTCATCTCTTGCATTCGAGCATTTTCCCCGTTGTCCGTTTTGCATTCCGGCGCTTCGTTCTCCTCCAGTGGTCATTTCTAGCTTTCTTTCGTGTGTGGGGATTAAACATTTCCGGATTGGACTGAGACTTGCCAAGCGGCCTTGGTTTACTACCGGTAGACCGCCTGTCAAGTTTCGTACCATTTGGACTTCGTTTGGTACTCCAACGGTTAACCGAGGGACCGAAAAGGCCTCGTGTGTGTTACAGCCCAACACCCCTCCAATTTGGCCCAAAACCCACCTAACTCTGCTCCATGTCCTAGAGCGTTTGATCACGATCGCGTGGCCGAAAACCGCACCTCATTTGGACTCTCCTAGCTCCCTCTATGCCTATAAATAGCACCCCCATTCCAAATTCTGGATCCCCCTCCCTGAAACCCTAGATCCGCTCCTCCTCGCGCCGCCGGACGTGTCCGGGCGGAGTCGGACAACGTCCGCCGCCACCGCCAGCCACTCCACGCCCGCCACCTGTCAGCTCGCTGCCGCCTCCCACCACCGGCCCGGGAGGCCCGAGCCAGGCCCCCGAGGCCCACGCGCGCCACGCCGCCTGCCACCTCGCTCCGCCGCCTGGCGCCGCGCCTCGCCGCCCGCCGCCACCGCACCGGCCGCCGCGCGCCACCGCGGGCCCCCGCCGCTGCCGCCTCGTGCCGCCGCCTCCGGCCGCCGCCGGCCCCGGCCCGGCCTCTCCTCTCTCCACTCCGGCCACCACGACGCCATCGCCGGCGACCTCGGCTCCGGCCGTGAACAGTGCCGCCGCCACCTCAGGCTCCATGCGATCCAGATCTGGATCGGAGCTACAGTAAACCCTAGGAGAGGTTGATTTTTTTACCAAGTCCCGAAATTCTTGATCCATATGCTCCTATTCGCGGCTCCGTAACTATGCATCCGTAGCTCCGATTTGGGCGTATAGCATATCAAAATGTTCATCTCAGAGATTACATCATTTAATTCCATTGCATCATTTTCATTTGAGCACATCTTGCTGCCCAAAATGTTGTTAGAAGAGGGCTACTTGAGTTAATTGTCACATCTGCTACTCCGTTTAGCACTTTTGTCATTTTTGCCATGATTAATGTGTGCATGATATGCCCGTGAGTTCTTCATATGTTTTGTTAAGGGTTTTGTCATCTTTCCAAAGGTGCAACCCATGTATTTTTAGGATGTGTGTGGTGACTTGTGCAAGCTTGCAAAGTGGTGCACTTGCTAATTCTGTTTCAGGGACTTAGTGATTTCACTAAGTCCTGGGATTGTTTATCTCATGATGCCATATGTTTTTGTTGTTTCCTGGTGATCCGTGCCTCATTTGAGAATGATCAGTAAGGGAGTTTTGTTAATATTGTAGTGCTCTATCCATCCATGTCTTTGTTTGCAATTATGGAACAACCTAGCTTGAGTCAATCGAGCTCTACTTTTGCTTCGTTGTGAATCTTGGCAGATCGTCAACTTGTTTGCGATTTTGCCGATGTTATTGTAGTTGATCTGTGCATGCTATGCCATTGTTATTGCCATGTCTAGCTTGTATTTTGTGCCTTCTTGATGGATGTATGCTTGTCTTTCCATGACTTGCACCGTGGTGAGTGCATCGAGCTCGTAAACATGCCTTCGTGAGTTATGTTTCAGCATGTCCCAGTTTTCACTAAGTCTGAAAACTGATTATGTTTTTGCTATGTTCGTGTGCTTGTTAGTATATTTTGTGATACCTTTTGGCTCAAGGTCACTAAGGGACTTTTGTTAATCTTGTTGAGTAGCTCCATGCCATGTCTTCCCTTGTCATGTTCAGGTCCTGTAGCATGTTGTTTTGTTGCTCCGAAGAGGGCTATATGATCTGAAATTCCAGACAAGTGTTAATTTCACTAAGTCTGAGATCTGTTTTACCATTTGCATTTTTGCCATGCTTGTTTGAACCTGTTAATGGATGATTTGGCCGTAGCTCAGTGCTAGACTTTTGTTAAGCATCTTGTGTGCATCCGTGCCATGTATTTTGTTGTCATGTTTGGGTGCTGTGGCATGTTCATTTCGTTGCTTTTAGATGCCTACTTGTTGTAAATCGCAGACCGGTGTCGTTTTTGAATTGCTTGCCATTTCCAAACCGTAACTCCGATTCCGGCGTTCTTTATATCGTTTTCAAGCGGTTTCATCTCTCCTTTCCAGTGGCGCACTTGGAATTCCAAGCTGAGGCCAGGTTCATGCATTTCCTATCATATCTTGCATGTTGCATCCCGCATCGCATCCCGCATAGCATATCATCTTTGCATCGTGTTGTTTGAGTTTGCACGTGGTTGATTGTATCCTTGTTGCTTGTTTGTCTTGTTTGGGTAGAGCTGGGAGACGAGTTCGCTAACGAGGAGCCCGTTGAGTTTGCTTTTGAGGATCCAGTCTACTCTGACAACTGTGCAGGCAAGATGATCATACCCTCGAAATCACTACTATCTTTGCTATGCTAGTTTGCTCGCTCTTTTGCTATGCCATTGCTACGATGCCTACCACTTGCTTGCAAGCCTCCCAAATTGCCATGTCAAACCTCTAACCCACCATTGTCCTAGCAAACCGTTGATTGGCTATGTTACCGCTTTGCTCAGCCCCTCTTATAGCGTTGCTAGTTGCAGGTGAAGATTGGAGGCCGTTCCTTGTTGGAACATCTTTTATTTACTTGTTGGGATATCATTATATTGCCATGTTATCTTAATGCACCTATATACTTGGTAAAGGGTGGAAGGCTCGGCCTCTCGCCTAGTGTTTTGTTCCACTCTTGCCGCCCTAGTTTCCGTTATATCGGTGTTACGTTCCCGGATTTTGCGTTCCTTACACGGTTGGGTTATAATGGGAACCCCTTGATAGTTTGCCTTGATTAAAGCTTGTCCAGCAATGCCCAACCTTGGTCTTACCATTTGCCACCTAGCCTCTTTTCCCTTAGGTTTCCGGAGCCCGCGGGTCATCTTATTTTAAACCCCCCAGGCCAGTGCTCCTCTGAGTGTTGGTCCAAACTAGAGTCCTGTGCAGCGCCCCCTTGGGGAAACTCGAGGTTTGGTTTTAGTTGTATGGAGCGCTCATCTAAGTGTGCCCTGAGAAAGAGATATGTGCAGCTCCTATCGGGATTTGTCGACACATTCGGGCGGTGTTGCTGGTCTTGTTTTAACCTGTCGAAGTGTCTTGAGTTACAGAGATACCGAGTCTGATCGGAACATCTTGGGAGGAGGTCTATTCCTTCGTTGACCGTGAGAGCTTGTCATGGGCTAAGTTGGGACTCCCCTGCAGGGATTGAACTTTCGAAAGCCGTGCCCGCGGTTATGGGCAGATGGGAATTTGTTAATGTCCGGTTGTAGATAACTTGAACCTTAATTAATTAAAATGAATCAACTGAGTGTGTTACCGTGATGGCCTCTTCTTGGCGGAGTCCGGGAAGTGGACACGGTGTCAGAGTAATGTTTGCGTAGGTTGCTCTCTAGTTTCTCGCTCGCGCTTTGCCTCCTCTTCTCGCTCTCTTTTGCGAATAAGTTAGCCACCATATTTGCTAGTCGCTTGCTGCTGCTCCACTCATGTTTTACCTTGCCATACCTACAAGCTCAAATAGTCTTGATCGCGAGGGTGTGAGATTGCTGAGTCCCTGTGGCTCACAGATTACTATTACACCAGATGCAGGGCCTGATGATTCTGCTCCAGGAGACGCGTACGAGCTCAAGTGGGAGTTCGACGAAGACTCTCAACGATACTATGTTTCCTTTCCCGATGATCAGTAGTGGTGCCCAGTTGGGGGTGATTGGGACCGTGTCGCATGTTGGGTTCTCTTTTATTTTGGCACCGTAGTCGGGCCATGAGTGTTTGGATGATGTAATGTTATTAATGTACTTGATTGACGTGGCGAGTGTAAGCCAACTATGTTATTTTCCCCTTCATTATTTATATTACATGGGATGTTCTGAAGATTGCCTAACTTGCGACATATGCCTTCAATGCGATTATGTCTCTAAGTCGTGCCTCGACACGTGGGAGCTATAGTCGCATCGAGGGTGTTACAGATAAAGAGTTGGCTTACAATCGGCACTTCACACAAATAACATGTTAAACATACATCATCCAGAGTACAATTAAGGCCTGACTACAGAACCAAAATAAAAGAAGACAACCCCAAATGCTAGATCCCCGATCGTTCCCAACTGTGCTCCATTACTGATCAATAGGAAACGAAACATAACAACGACCAAGATCTTCATCGAGGACTCAGCAACTGTTTGGAAGTATCCGTGAGTCATGAGGACTCAGCAATCTCACACTCGCGAGATCAAGAATATTTAAGCTTATGGGTAGGATAGGGTAATGAGGTGGAGCTGCAGCAAGCACTAAGCATAGATGGTGGCTAACATACACAAATAAGAGCGAGAAGAGAAGCAACGCAACGGTCGTGAAGCTAGAAGTGATCAAGAAGTGATCCTGAAACTTCTTACGTTCAAGCATAACACAAGAACCGTGTTCACTTCCAGGACTCCGCCGAAAATACACCGTCATGGCTACGCACGCGGTTGATGCATTTTAATTAAGTCAAGTGTCAAGTTCTCTACAACCGAATATTAACAAATTCCCATCCGCCACATAACCACGGGCACGGCTCTCGAAAGTTTATACCCTACAGGGGTGTCCCAACTTAGCCCATCACAAGCTCTCACAGTCAACAAATGATATTCCTTCTCCTGGGAAGACCCGATCAGTCTCGGAATCCCAGTTACAAGACATTTTGACAAAGGTAAAACAAGACCGGCAAAGCCGCCCGATGTGCTGACAAATCCTGATAGGAGCTGCACATATCTCGTTCTCAGGGCACACCAGATAGGTCAAGCTACGAGTAAAACCAGCCCTCAAGTTGCCCCGAGGTGGCCCCGCAGGATGCCCGGTTCGGACCAACACTTAGAGAAGCACTGGCCCGGGGGATTAAAATAAAGATGACCCTCGGGCTCCGGAAACCCAAGGGAAAAAGGCTTAGGTTGTTAGGCAAATGTAAAACCAAGGTTGGGCCTTCCTGGAGGAGTTTTATTCAAAGCGAACTGTCAAGGGGTTCCCATAACACCCAACCGCGTAAGGAACACAAAATCAAGGAACATAACATCGGTATGACGGAAACTAGGGCGGCAAGAGTGGGACAAAACACTAGGCATAAGGCCGAGCCTTCCACCCTTTAGCAAGTATATAGATGCATTAATTAAAATAAGAGATATTGTGATATCCCAACATATCCATGTTCCAACATGGAACAAACTTCAGCTTCACCAGCAACTAACAACGCTATAAGAGGGGCTGAGCAAAGCGGTAACTTAGCCAAACAACAGTTTGCTAGGAAAGGTATTTTTCTACCCCATTTACATATAAAGTTTATTAAATTCGGAGCTACGGTTAATTAGTTATGAATTAAATCATTTTAACATGTCAATATGGCAAAACAATGCAAACAACAAGTTTAAACATTTTTAACATGGATGAAAGTTGCAAATTATTAATCTACACAAAATTCTAAGCATTTTAAATATATAGTTTGTTTAATTCTGATGCATGGTTTGTGAAATATTAATGCATGAACAATAAGGGGTTTTCTGTAAACCTACAGTCTCCGGATAATTAGCAAATTCGTTCGTGAAAAAAAACAGGCATCGACCGAATTGGAGCTACAGGCTGAAACATGACATGGGTGCTGGGGGTTGCCTCACATAATGGGCCTTGGCCCGGTCGGTGAAGTGCAGCAGGCCGGCTGGAGAGCTGGGCCTCGCGCAGGATGGGGCCCATGTGCGGTTGAAGGCAGGGCTCGAGTGGGCGAGGTCAATGCTCGTTCAAGGACGCAGCAGAAGACGGCGACGGCGGGGACGCAGTCAATGGCGGGGACACATGGACTCCAGCGAACGGTGGGATGGAGCAGAAGGGCGGATCCGGCGGGCGACGCGGCGGGGAGGTGGACGAAGAAGGCGGGCCGGGGGCCCTTGGGCAGTGCCGCGGGGAGGTCGTCCATGGCGTCTGCCTCCCGTGAAGGTTAGAGAGAGAGAGATAGTGAGACAAGAGGGAGAAGGAGAGGAAAAAGGGAATGGCGGGGGGAGCAGAGGGGCGGCCTGGTAGTCTAGGTCGTCGGAGGGCGAGGTCGCCGGCAGCAGGTCGAGCTCCTGCTCGAGGAAGGAGGCGCGCGAGGTGCTGCTTCGGCACGGCAGTTCAAGGCGGCGGGGTCGACGTGCTCGGGAACGAGGGCGCCATGGGAGGAGTTCAGGTCGGAGGCGTTCATGGTGTTCCCTGATTCAGCAAAAGAGAGAGAGAGAGAGCATGCTTAGCGGAGGGAGGAACCAGAGGAGGGAGAGAAAGGAACAATGAGGGGCCACGGCGAGCAGTTCCTGCTGGTGCTCGGCGTCGAGGTTTGTCGGGGCAGAGAAGGAGCTCCTCTCCTTTGGGCTTGAGCGAAGCAAGGAGGAAGAGGCATCGGGAGGGAGAAGAGCTTGGGTAGGGGGCTGTGTGGATGGATTGGATCTGGGTGTGGCTGGTGGTTGGCGCAGGGGGAATGAGAGGATCCCGAGGTGGGAGATGAGTGCGGCGGCGGTGGCTGGGAGGATCCCTAGAAATTAGGGATTTGGTCTCGGCTTAGGCTAAAATATATAGCGAGTGGTAAGGTTAGGGGTTACTCGGGCCCTCCGATCGCAATCGGACAGACGAGAAATAAATAGGTAGGGAGTTCAAATAAGAAAACGGAGATGTTTTGTAGATGTTTGGGGATGATGCGGACCCAGGGTAACGACGGCCCGCTTCCGGGTTCGGGGAAGTTTCGGACGCGCACGCGAGGGGGTCTGACAAAGGTCGTCAAAGACAAGGGGGCCTTGGTGGGGCTAGTGGGCTGTGCAAAGAAGGCCTTGTAGGCTGAGAGGAGAGAAGAGAAACAGAGGCCCGACCACAGTTTTCGGAGACCGAAAACGTCCGACATTAGGCCGACTATATTGCCGCTATAGTTATCCGTTGGGGCGTTAGACGGACTCCGAATGCGATGAAACTTGACAGTCGGCCTATCTACACTATAATAAGACCGCACGCCAACTTTCATCCCATTTTGAGAACATCTTCCGACCACTTATAAAATAATATTTCGGACGTGCCGTGGGCGCGTGCAAGTGTGGTTGGGCTCAGAACGGACAATGGGGAGAACTGGGGAACCCGGACGGATGCAAGTTTTGAAAACATGATGATGCAATGCACATGATGACATGGCAAGATGTGACACGCAAGCAAATGACATGGCAACGACAGCGGATACTGGAAGACACCTGGCGCGTCGGTCTCGGGGCGTCACAACACTCCACCACTACGGGAGGATCTCGTTCCGAGATCTAGGGATAGCACCGGAGGAAAGAGGAAGGGGAAGAGGTAAAACTTAGTTGCTTCTTGTACAAAGGAATGAAACCAATGAACCTTGAGAGCTTAAACAGTTTCGAGAAAGGAATACAACAGAGATGAACGAAGTTGAAAACACTCCGTTAGAAAAGAGGAACAAGGGACATTGTGAAAAACCTTGAGGTTAAGTGCCAAGATAGATATTGAAACCACTTTGGTTAAAACAAGATAGAGAAAGAATAGGAATAATATAATTTGGTCAGCACTCCAACTGTAAAAGGAAGTCATTGAACATGAACTTACAAGATGAGAGGATACTTGATGAAATCAACAACACACTGCCTCCGGAACAATTGAAAGAATGGCACAAGGGGTAAGAAAGATCTCAGACAGCACGCCGTTTGAGAAGGGAGGCAAAACTTGATAAGTTGAGAGACCTTGAATGGAGGACATGACATTCCGGTTGAATGGATAAGCAAAGGAAAGAACATGATCTTAGACAAAAATGGGACGATGGATCGAAGTGAGCAACATCACAATGTCTCCGGAAGAAAGAATAGGAGATAGATCATTGGAATAACCGAATGGAGAAGAAAATGCCAGCTTCTGCCACAACGGAGCTTGGAAAGCACCCTTCCAAGAAGGTTATACGGAGTTGTTGGAAAACTGACAACGAAACGAATAAGCTTGTAGTGGGCTTATGGAAAACTACTCAAAACTATGAGGTGAAATTCTGCCACTAACGGAAACAATAGATTGGATTGATATCAACAAGGAGACGAGAAACTTATTCCACCGGCAGGATAAATGAAGAACCTGGGTCATTTATGAGCACCATAAATAGCAAAATCCTTAGGGAAAGCTTTAGGTGAAATATAACACAATATAACTCCAACGAAGAGATTAATGGATTGCAAAGGATCTCCTGAACGAAAAGAAAATGATGGGTTTACATATCTCATCCGTGAGAACTTGCAAATCCTGAAACACGAAGGGAAATTGTCAAGAATGACATAACACCACCTCAAAAGATAAGGTAGAAATAATTGCACTTAGGAATGCAGGAAGAATACTTGAACTCCTCAAAACAAAACATGTGTTGAACATCATGTTTATTTTAGAGTATAGCTTGGCAGAACTTAACTTCGAGAGAAATCTTGAAGAACAATTGAAGAATGAAAAGAATCCTTGATCAACCAGCATGTAACCTCCATGAAGAACTCCGGAATGATAACATAAAAGAATTGAAGGTTTGAAGCGAACAAGATTGAAGTCTTGCAATCATTAGATGGAGCTTTGCGATGATATAACCGAGAAAACTTGGAACTCCGAAAAGAAAGATGAACAATTTAAACCGAGAATTTTGATGAACCTCCGGAATAAGGATTTGAAATTACTCGATTAAACAAGAATAAGAATTACATTATGCTTATCCTTCATCAATTAAATTGATGACACACAATGGATTTGGCATACTACTCATTCTCATTGGAAATGATTAAGGAGAGATATAGCGCAAACTTGAGAAAGGTCTTCAACGAACCACCGGTAGGATTTAAACAACGAATTAATTAATATGATAACCATGGAATAGAATCTTGAGCAAACCACCATAAGAATTGAAAATGAAAGTAGCAAAGGCAAAATTCACCGGGAAGAATTGGAAAACGAATGAAGATACTTGCTGGGATTTAGATACATGAGAGCAAAGAGATCATGAACTGATTAGAGGATATTTGAACGATGCACCGGTATGATTTGGAGAACGAGAGCTGAAAGCTGGAATGAATAATAGAAAGGTTGACCAACCATGAAAAGAATTTGAAAGCGATATTGGAGAAGGCAATTGACTGATGAAAATTCATTCTTACGTCAAACTTTGAAATGAATTTGAGAATAGCTCCGGGAAAAATTAGAAGAGTCAGGTAAGATCCTGGGAAAAGACCTGCGGGTTAGGGCCCACTCAAAAGATACACCATTGAATGATTTAAAAGAGAGATTGGGCCGGTTGAGTTAAATGGCTTGAATGAGGTAACAACCACGATTAAGAATGGAAACACGGATCTTCCGAGATATCTTCAACACTCCAGAATAAATGAATAGCGAGAAGTGGATGATTAAGAGGTGCACCGGCATGAGAAGACATTTGAAACGAGGAAAGGACATGATCGACAAAGCTTGACTTGAATCCACCAGAGAAGAAAGAGAACGAATAATGATGAACTTGCGGCTCCGTTAGTATCTTTCTGAGAATCACCGGATAACAACATTAACGGAAAAGAATGGAGAGGCTTCCCATCAATAAAAAAATACTTGATTAAGAAATCTGAGACCTTGAAGAAAAAGGGTGGGAGGGCGGGAAAAACAAAGGCAACTTGGGACGGATGAAACAAATAACGTTGAGAAGACTTTGACTTAACCTTGCGGATGTTGAAAATGATCGGATCCACTTGAAGAGAAACACACCGGTTGAAAAGGATTGACATGACAATCTCGATTATCATGAAGGATTAGTATTCACATAGAAATATGATAACACCGTTTAGGGAAGGTATGGAATCAACACTTGACATTGAAGCAACTCGAATACCATAACTTAAAAACAAAACAAAGGATTGGCTTACAGAATAAGATGGAAACAAACATATGATAGACCCCATATCGTATCATGTGTCTGTCGGAAAGGTATCCTAGGAGATACTTGAATTCCCACTTATAAACTCCCGAGACTTTCTGGTTATGCAATCAGGTGTTGGGGATACAGGGGAAGCATAATATCTCACCCAAACTAACAATCCCTACATCCAGTTGTATCCATCCTTCAACACATAACCAAGAAACCTTCGGAAATTGTGTACCTCAACCTTCGAAAAGCATCTGTTATACGAGTTATGGCAATACTCCCGAACTCCCACCCTAGTACTGGGTGGCGTCGAGGTTATCTCACCAACAACTGCATAAAAGAGATTTTCGATGTCAGCGAACTCAGGTATTCCAGAACTGCAATGATAAAATTGTGACGACAACACCTCGGAGCTCAACTCCCCGGGACACTGCCACAACCCCTAAATGTCAGGAGGCACCAAGAACAATGTTCTCGTCACAAGATTATCGGAATGATTCCAAGATACCCGCGTGATCCTTAAAAAAATTCCAGGAAATTTGAGGAGAGGAGAGTCAAAACATCCACATCATGAGACCTCACTAGAGCAATGAAGGGGCTGAGGAGTAAAAAGAATCCTACTCTCCGATATATATAATCCTAAGAATCAAAACATTTTGTTCTAGATTCAACAACGTCGGGGATTCGATCAAGCAGGGGGCTCCTAAGTCAGGGATGGCTCTGATTACCAACTTGTAACACCCACGATGCGGCTATATCTCCCACGTGTCGAGGCACAACTTAGAGGCACAACCGCATGGTGGTTTAGTCGCAAGTGGGGTAATCTTTACACAATCCGATGTACTGAATAAGAAAGGGATAAAGAGTTGTCTTACAATCGCCACTTCACACAAATAACATGTTAAACATACATCATCCAGAGTACAATCAAGGCCCGACTACGGAACCAAAATAAAAGAATACAACCACAAATGCTAGATCCCCGATCATCCCAACTGGGCTCCATTACTGATCAACAGGAAGCGAAACATAACAACGACCAAGATCTTCATCGAGCTCCCACTTGAGCTGGGTTGCGTCACCTGCACTGGTATCATTGGCACCTGCAACTGTTTGGAAGTATCCGTGAGTCACGAGGACTCAGCAATCTCACACCCGCGAGATCAAGACTATTGAAGCTTATGGGTAGGATAGGGTAATGAGGTGGAGCTGCAGCAAGCACTAAGCATATATGGTGGCTAACATACGCAAATAAGAGCGAGAAGAGAAGAAATGCAACGGTCGTGAAGCTAGAAGTGATCAAGAAGTGATCCTAAAACTACTTACGTTCAAGCATAACACAAGAACCGTGTTCACTTCCTGGACTCTCCCGAAAAGAGACCGTCACGGCTACACACATGGTTGGTGCATTTTAATTAAGTCAAGTGTCAAGTTCTCTACAACCGGATATTAACAAATTCCCATCTGCCACATAACCGCGGGCACGGCTCTCGAAAGTTTATACCCGGCAGGGTTGTCCCAACTTAGCCCATCACAAGCTCTCACGATCAGCGAAGGATATTCCTTCTCCCGGGAAGACCCGATCAGTCTCGGAATCCCGGTTACAAGACATTTTGACAATGGTAAAACAAGACCAGCAAAGCCGCCCGATGTGCCGACAAATCCCGATAGCAGCTGCACATATCTCGTTCTCAGGGCACACCAGATAGGTCAAGCTACGAGTAAAACTAGCCCTCAAGTTGCCCCGAGGTGGCCCTGCAGGATGCCCGGTTCGGACCAACACTTAGAGAAGCACTGGCCCGGGGGGTTAAAATAAAGATGACCCTCAGGCTCCGGAAACCCAAGGGAAAAAGTCTTAGGTTGTTAGGCAAATGTAAAACCAAGGTTGGGCCTTGCTGGAGGAGTTTTATTCAAAGCAAACTATCAAGGGGTTCCCATAACACCCAACCGCGTAAGGAATGCAAAATCAAGGAACATAACACCGGTATGGCGGAAACTAGGGTGGCAAGAGTGGAACAAACACCAGGCATAAGGCCGAGCCTTCCACCCTTTACCAAGTATATAGATGAATTAATTAAAATAAGAGATATTGTGATATCCCAACATATCCATGTTCCAACATGGAACAAACTTCATCTTCACCTGCAACTAACAATGCTATAAGAGGGGCTGAGCAAAGTGGTAACTTATGCAAACAACGGTTTGCTAGGAAAGGTGGATTAGAGGCTTGACATGGCAATATGGGAGGCATGATATAACAAGTGGTAGGTAGCGCGACATAGCGATAGAGAGAACAACTGTCAAGCAAAGATAGAAGTGATTTCGAGGGTATGGTCATCTTGCCTGAGATCCCGCAAGGAAGAAGAACGAGTCCATGAAGAAGACAAGCGGACGTAGTCGAACGAATCCTCACAACTGCGGAACGAAACCGAAACTAACGAGAGAAGCAACCCGAAAAGAAGCAAGCAACATAGTAAACAACCATCACATAAACATGGCATGATGCACAACCAAGTATGATGCATGTCCGGTTTAAAGAGGCATGGCATGGCAAAGTGCACAAACAAAACTACAGGTTAAATGGAGCTCAATATGCAACGAGTTGCATATTGACGAAACACCACGTTCGATTATTTAGTTCTCTCCTGTTTAAGTACTCAACAATATTAAAGGTTGGTTAGCATGGGGTGAAGCATATGAAAACTACCTATCTAGGCAAGTTTAAATGAGGCTGGAACAACAAACAACAAGTCCGGAAAATCCCCATGTTCATATTTATGGATTTGGTACTATTCTGCCATAAACCATATTTTTAGAGTTGTTAAACATGCAATATGAGTGCACCATGTTAAACTAGACATTTTTCTACCCCATTTAAATATAAAGTTTATTAAATTCAGAGCTACGGTTAATTAGTTATGAATTAAATCATTTTAACATGGAAATATGGCAAAACAATGCAAACAGCAAGTTTAAACATTTTTAACATGGATGAAAGTTGCAAATTATTAATCTACACAAAATTCTAAGCATTTTACATATATAGTTTGTTTAATTCTGATGCATGGTTTGTGAAATATTGATGCATGAACAATAAGGGGTTTTCTATAAAACTGCAGTCTCTGGATAATTAGCAAATTCGTTCGTGAAAAAATAGGCATCGGGCCAAATTGGAGCTACAGGACGAAACATGACATGGGTGCTGGGGGTTGCCTCACACAATGGACCTTCGCCCGCTCGGTGGACTGCAGCAGGCCGGCTGGAGCGCTGGGCCTCGCGCAGGACGCGACCCATGTGCGGTTGAAGGCAGGGCTCGAGCGGGCGAGGTCAACTCTCGTTCAAGGACACATCAGAAGACGGTGACGGCGGGGACGCAGTCAACGGCGGGGACATAGGGACTCCGGCGAGCGGCGGGATGGAGCAGAAGGGCGGATCCGCCAGGCGACGCGGCGGGGAGGTGGCCATGGGAGGCGGACCGGGGGCCCTTGGGTAAGGACGCGGGGAGGTCATCCATGTTGTCTGCCTCCTGTGAAGGTTAGAGAGACAGATAGTGAGACAAGAGGGAGAAGGAGAGGAAAAAAGGAAGGGCGAAGCGGAGCAGAGGGGCGGCCTGGTAGTCTAGGTCGTCGAAGGGCGAGGTCGCCGGCAGCAGGTCGAGCTTCTGCTCGAGGAAGGAGGCGCGCGAGGTGATGCTTTGGCACGGGAGTTCGAGGTGGCGGGCTCTACGTGCTCGGGAACGAGGGCACCATGGGAGGAGTTCAGGTCGGAGGCGTTCATGGCGTTCCCTGATTCAGCAAAAGAGAGAGTGCATGCTTAGCGAAGGGATGAACCAGAGGAGGGAGAGAAAGGAACAATGAGGGGCCACGGCGTGCAATTCCTGCTGGTGCTCGGCATCGAGGTTCGCCGGGGCAAAGAAGGAGCTCCTCTCCTTTGGGCTTGAGCGAAGCAAGGAGGAAGAGGCATCGGGAGGGAGAAGAGCTCGGGTGCGGGGCTGCATGGATGGACTGGATCTGGGTGTGGTTGGTGGTTCGCGCAGGGGTAATGAGAGGATCCCGATGTGGGAGATGAGTGCGGCGGCGGCAGCTAGGAGGATCCCTAGAAATTAGGGATTTGGTCTCGGGTTAGGCTAAAATATATAGCAAGTGGTAAGGTTAGGGGCTAATCGGGCCCTCCGATCGCAATCGGACGGACGAGAAATAAATAGGTAGGGAGTTCAAATAAGAAAACGGAGATGTTTTTTAGATGTTTGGGGATGATCTGGACCCAGGGTAACGATGACCAGGGGATGTTTAGGTTCGGGAAGTTCCGGAAGCGCACGCGAGGGGGTCTGAGAGAGGTCGACAAAGACAAGAGGGCCTAGGTGGGGCTAGTGGGCTGCGCAAAGAAGGCCTTGTGGGCTGAGAGGAGAGAAGAGAAAGAGAGGCCCTACCGCAGTTTTCGGAGACCGAAAACGTCTGATGTTAAACCGACTATATTGCCGCTATAGTTATCCGTTGGGGCGTCAAACGGACTCCGAATGCGACGAAACTTGACAGTCGGCCTATTTACACTATAATAAGCCACATGCCAACTTTCATCCCATTCCGAGAACATCTTCCAGCCTCTTATAAAATAATATTTCGGATGTGCCGCGGGCGCGTGCAAGTGTGGTTGGGCTCATAACGGACAACGGGGAGAACTGGGGAACCCGGACGGATGCAAGTTTTGAAAACATGATGATGCAATGCACATGATGACATGGCAAGATGCGACATGCAAGCAAATGACATGGAAACGACAGTAAATTCTGGAAGACACCTGGCGCGTCGGTCTCGGGGCGTCACAAAACCCCCCCCGTGTTGATCTTCTAAACCCGCTCTTTCCACAACCCCGCGCCCGCCAACCGTAGAAGGGATTCCCTATGATCCCATAGGTGTCACTTCCACCGACATCTTTGGCATGCCAGGTAGGAGGCGCAAGCTAGGAAAATCCGGTTTTGGAGTCAACTTACCAACTCCTTCGTTGCGATGGCTCGAGAAGAGAAGGTGACGTCAATCAACCGCGCTCTGGTGCCGTCCACAACCGCAATGACCGTCCGCTTGGCCGCAAAAATCTAAGTCGCGCACAACCTTGAGCAATTCTTTTCAATATAAGGTTATTCTCCTCGAAAGATCTTGCTCTTTGTATGGAAAACCTGCACGCAATGGCACCCTTCCACTATTGGCAACGCCCTTGTTCAGTTTCGAGTCCGCTCAAAAGTTCAAGTGGCCGTGTTGAGAACGGCAAGGTGACGTTCCCGCTATTAGCAACGCCCTTGTTCTGTTTCGAGTCCGCTCAATAGTTCAAGCGGCCGCACTAAGAGCAGCAAGGTGGTTTGTCTGGCAGCAAGCGCCCCCCTGGCAGGCTATGATACGTCTCCAACGTATCTATAATTTTTGATTGTTCCATGCTATTATATTATCTGTTTTGGATGTTAATGGGCTTTATTTTACACTTTTATATTATTTTTGGGACAAACCTATTAACTGGAGGCCTAGTCCAAATTGCTGTTTTTTTTTTGCTTATTTCAGTGTTTCGCAGAAAAAGAATATCAAACGGAGTCCAAACAGAATGAAACCTTCGGGAGCGTGATTTTTGGAACAAACGTGATCTAGAGGACTTGGAGTGGACGTCAAGCAACCAACGAGGTGGCCATGAGGTACGGGGCGTGCCTACCCCTCCTGGGCGCGCCCTCCCCCTCGTGGGCCCCACATGGCTCAACCGACCTACTTCTTCCTCCTATATATACCTACGTACCCCGAAAACATCCAGGAGCACCACGAAACCCTATTTCCACCACCGCAACCTTCTGTACCCAAGAGATCCCATCTTGGGGCCTTTTTCGGAGCTCCACCGGAGGGGGCATTGATCACGGAGGGCCTCTACATCAACTCCATGGCCCCTCCGATGATGTGTGAGTAGTTTACCTCAGACCTTCGGGTCCATAGCTAGTAGCTATATGGCTTCTTCTCTCTCTTTGGATCTCAATACAAAGTTCTCCTCGATTCTCTTGGAGATCTATTCGATGTAATCTTCTTTTGCGGTGTGTTTGTCGAGATCCGATGAATTGTGGGTTTATGATCAAGATTATCTATGAACAATATTTGAATCTTCTCTGAATTCTTTTATGTATGATTGGTTATCTTTGCAAGTCTCTTCGAATTATCACTTTGGTTTGGCCTACTAGATTGATCTTTCTTGCAATGGGAGAAGTCCTTAGATTTGGGTTCAATCTTGCGGTACTCGATCCCAGTGACAGAAAGGGAAACGACACGTATTGTATTGTTTCCATCGAGGATAAAAAGATGGGGTTTATATCATATTGCATGAGTTTATCCCTCTAAATCATGTCATCTTGCTTAAATCGTTACTCTGTTCTTATGAACTTAATACTCTAGATGCATGCTGGATAGTGGTCGATGTGTGGAGTAATAGTAGTAGATGCAGGCATGAGTCGGACTACTTTTCACGGACGTGATGCCTATATACATGATCATACCTAGATATTCTCATAACTATGCTTAATTCTATCAATTTCTCGACAGTAATTTGTTCACCCACCGTAATACTTATGCTATCTTGAGAGAAGCCACTAGTGAAACCTATGGCCCCCGGGTCTATTTTCCATCATACAAGTTTCCAATCTATTTTATTCTGCAATCTTTACTTTCAATCTATATCATAAAAATACAAAAAATATTTATATTATTATTATTATTATCTCCATCAGATCTCACTCTTGCAAGTGGCTGTGAAGGGATTGATAACCCCTTTATCGCGTTGGTTGCGAGGTTCTTATTTGTTTGTATAGGTACGAGGTGACTCGCGCGTGGTCTCCTACTGGATTGATACCTTGGTTCTCAAAAACTGAGGGAAATACTTACGCTGCTTTGCCGCATCACCCTTTTCTCTTCAAGGGAAAACCAACGCATGCTCAAGAGGTAGCTGATACGTCCATTTTGCATCATGCCTTTATATCAATATTTATTGCATTATGGGCTGTTATTACACATTTTGTCACAATACTTATGCCTATTCTCTCTTATTTTACAAGGTTTACATGAAGAGGGGGAATCTCGACAGCTGGAATTCTGGGCTGGAAAAGGAGCAAATATTAGAGACCTATTCTGCACATCTCCAAAAGTCCTGAAACTCCACGGGAGTTATTTTCAGAATATATAAAAAAAACTAAGCGAAGAAAGCACCAGAGGGGGGCCACCCACCATCCATGAGGGCGGGGGCACGCCCTACCCCCTGGGCGCGCCCCCTGCCTCGTGGGCCCCTTGGTGGCCCTCCGATACCCATCTTTGGCTATATGGAGTCTTTCATCGAGGAAAAAATCATAAGCAAGCTTTCGGGAAGAAACTCCGCCGCCACGAGGCGGAACCTTGGCAGAACCAATCTAGGGCTCCGGCAGAGCTGTTCTGCCGGGGAAACTTCCCTCCGAGAGGGGGAAATCATCACCATCGTCATCACCAACGATCCTCTCATCGGTAGGGGGTCAATCTCCATCAACATCTTCACCAGCACCATCTCATCTCAAACTCTAGTTCATCTCTTGTATCCAATCTTTGTATCCAAACCTCAGACTGGTACCTGTGGGTTGCTAGTAGTGTTGATTACTCCTTGTAGTTGATGCTAGTTGGTTTACTTGGTGGAAGATCATATATTCAGATCCATTATGCATATTAATACCCCTCTGATTATGAACATGAATATGCTTTATAGTAGTTACGTTTGTTCCTGAGGACATCGGAGAAGTCTTGCTATAAGTGGTCATGTGAATTTGGTATTCGTTCGATATTTTGATGAGATGTATGTTGTCATCCCTCTAGTGGTGTCATGTGAACATCGACTACATGACACTTCACCATTGTTTGGGCCTAGAGGGAGGCATCGGGAAGTAATAATTAGATCATGGGTTGCTAGAGTTACAGAAGCTTAAACCCTAGTTTATGCGTTGCTTCGTAAGGGGGCTGATTTGGATCCATATATTTCATGCTATGGTTAGGTTTACCTTAATACTTCTGTTGTAGTTGCGGATGCTTGCAATGGGGGTTAATCATAAGTGGGATGCTTGTCCAAGTAAGGACAGTACCCAAGCACCGGTCCACCCACATATCAAATTATCAAAGTACCGAATGCGAATCATATGAACGTGATGAAAACTAGCTTGATGATAATTCACATGTAACATCCCAAATTTTCAATTTGGAATGTTATACATTAGATCATCAATGCATATCATATATTATTTGCTTTTGGATTTTGATCCTAGAAACTCTACGCAACTCAAGTACCCACGGAGAGAGTTGGGGATTTCGTTATTTTCATATTTGAGTTTTCTCAAATTTTGAGAATAGGATCATTTGATTTTATTTATTTTATAATCAATTATTTCTATTACAAAATTATGAGAGAGGGAATAAAATGACTTTCCCAAAATAAAGAAATATTGAGGATTTAATAATAAAATCAAATAAGATTTTGTTTCGGAGTTTTTCGTTATCTTATTTGAATTTAGAAAAAATGTTCGTTTTTCAAAATTGCATTTAGGCCCCAAATAAATGTTCACCTTGTGCGGCTTGATTTTAGAAGCCAGGGAAAATTTATTTCCGGATTTTTGGAGTCTGTTTAGTATTTCTTTTTATTTTCTTCTGCACGTAATTATTTAAAAAAAATTGCACCGACCTACGGGCCGTGTCCGACAGGGACTCCGACCCGTGTAGGCTTTATAAGCCGTGGGGAGCCCAGCCGAAGCCAGCCCGCCCGCGCCCCCGAAACCCTAGCGCGTCGCCCGACCCCGCCGACCCCGTCGCCGCACGTCGCAGCGCCGTCGCCGAAGCCGCCGCGTCGCCTCCTCGCCGACCCGCCGCCCGAGGTTCGCCTCGAAAACTGTGCCGCCATTTTTAAAAAAAAAAACAGTTCGGTTTTTCCGCCGGTTTTTTTAGTTTCGGTTTTCCTTTTTTTTATTAGATCGGTTTTTTTGGTTTAGGTTAATTAGCGAACGTTCGTTCGTTAATCCGTTCGTCGTTTTTCTTTTTCTCGGATTAAATCCGCGATTTTTCTGATCGCGATTCCTGATCCGATTTTCGTTTTAGTATAACTTTTCGCTTGTTTATCGGAATCAGGCGATTCAAGCACCTGGAGTTTCGTATCGAAACCCTCTATCTGTTTAACCAACTTAAACAAGTTTTTGCTACTGTAAAAATTGCCTTAGATCCAGATTAGTAGAACGAAGTTGTTTTCCTTTGTCGTTTGACTTTCGTTGCTTCGTTTGATTTGATTCTTTTTGCCAACCGGAGTTCTTAAGTTGAACCTTCTGGTTAGATCTCTTATTTGAGTTTTACCTGTGCATTAGATGAGTGCTTATTTTATGCTTGTTTGTTTGTCTACGATACAATACCCGGAGTGCGCCGCCTGTTACTTCGAATCTCTAGGTTCCGCGGATCATCAGCAAGGCAAGTAACACTTCGATCATACCTTTTCCAACTACCCAGTTTTATTGCATTAGATCAATCCTCAAACATTGCATGATTAGGATCTAATTAAATTGTGGGATGGGAAGTAGTTGAGGTAGTACCTATTACCTGTTTATTATTAAACCTTTTAGAGTTACTTCTACGTTTGCCTATTATGCCATGCTATGCTAGTAGACATGGATTGGGTGAGTGATATCCATGACAGATGTGAGTTGTTAATTAATGGTTTATCTAAGGTGGCAACTTAAACACACATCTGGGTGGATTGAGGTACCTGGGTATTCCAAGATTGCCTGTTTCTTTTGGACCGCCAACCAGGCTCAAAGGGATCATGAGATTTTTCATACTAGAAACTTCCGTGTGCAGCCACAAGCCATTATGGGCTCTGGCATAGTTGATGAAGTCATGCAAACTCTTACAGGGTAGACATCATATGTAGGGGAAAGTAGGTGTAACGGTCTATCCATCGTAAGGTGCTAGCGCTTCTGAAAGACTATGTCTCGGTCATCCGTCTTCTCAAACACCATGTAGTGCGAGAAACCAAACGGAGGCTATCGAGTCTTGTGGGGAAAAGTGTGCAAACCTCTGCAGAGTGTATTAAACTAATCATGGTTAGCCGTGTCCCTGGTTATGGACTTTTTGAGTATCTAGTACTTGGATTATCATGTGAATCTCAACATGTTACTCTAAAATTTAATTTTGTTGGGTTTTGTTAATGATGATGCTTAATTGGGATTGAGGATGGTGTCAACCATTCTCAATGTTTAACAACTACCATGATAGTTAAATAAATTTATTCCTTTGTAGTAGGGAAAAATTGGCTTTACGCAAAACTATAACCATAGAGCTTTCCACCAGCCAAATATGCATATAGTATAGCTGTTTCATTCCATTACTCTCTACGTGTTACCTTGCCAGCATATTCCATGTGCTGACCCGTTTTGGGCTGCAACGTTAATGTTGCAGACTTTTCAGACGACGATTAAGGAGTTTTTAGGTCGTGGTTCTATACTCAGTGATGCCGTTGGAGTTGATGGACTCACTTATCTTCCAAGCCTTCCGTTGTTATCATTATTAGATGGCCTTAAGCCATATTTATTGTAATAAGTTCTCTATTGAGACACTCGATGTAATAAGTGTGTGATTGCTACTCTGTTATAAATCCTCCGAGTACTGTGTGGTGTCAGCATTACTGATCCAGGGATGACACCGGAGCACAGAGATCAGACTATTTGAGGTTTGGTCGCTATAGAGATGGTATTAGAGCACACACTGACTGTAGGACACGACCACTAAGCTAAAGACCTAGATCACTATTCACTCTTTTCTCTTCTGACCTCTCATCTTTTCTACTCTTTAGGATGGCGGATGCAAGGAACAAGTTCACGCAACCGGATGAAGATACACCCTTTGGACGTCACTTGAAGGAAGTCACTAGATACCTGAACATAGGAGTACCAAGCTTCACCGGAACCTACAACGCCACTTTACCTGAAGAAGAGCGCTGGATGATTCAGGTTCAAGTTCCAGGAAGGACGTTCATGCCAGTCACTGAGCCCATAGAGTTTTCTTTTGATGCACCAACTTGGAGTCTAGGAAAGAGCATGGCAGCTCACATCGCCATGGGACGCATTGGAGAAGTCTACCGCAATAATCTCAAGGATACTATCTACCAGATTTGTGGGCGCCGAGATGAGCACTGGGAGATGATCAGCACCAAAAAGGATAGATCAATTGCAACTTTTATCCAGGAGTTAAACCAGCACATTCGACGACAGGAGAACCAGATGTGCGCCGACATGATAGACCTGAAGAAGGCAAGGACAAGAATCAAGGAACTGGAGGAAGAACTCAAGGCTACACGTGAAGATTATGAAGAGGAAATTGAAGTACTAGTGGATAATAATGCCGACCTAACAATGAAGTTAGCAATATTTATGGGAGACCCTACACCAGTAGAAGAAGACGAAGAACACAAGGAGATTAGCCCATAAGACTACATCATCATCGACGACACCGACTCGGACCCAGATGATAGCGATGATGACTATGTTGATGAAGTTGGAGCAGATATCATGGAGTCTGCAACCGAAGAATATTTTTAGTAGACCACCTCATCAGTAGTAGTAGTCCACCATGTAAATATAGTAGACTGAGCACTTTTGCGATAGTTAGATCGATTGTATGCCCTTGTTTGATTGAATGAAGTGAATTGTTTGCTTTTGCCTCATGTGCATATGGGTAGTGTTTTCTCTTTAGACCCCCTCTATTCTTACATCTCATCTTTTCTAAACCCTCAGATGCCTCCGAGACGTGACCCCGGATTTACCTTTCCACCGGAGCTCACCCAGTTGATCCAGCAGCAGAACACATTGATGCAGTTGCTACTCCAGAATCAGAATCAGGGGAACAACAACCCACCACCACCACCACCTGTTGATCACTTAGCCCGTTTTCTTAGGCTGAATCCGCCGGTGTTTTCCAGTAGCACCGAGACGATAGTAGCAGATGATTGGCTCCGCAAGACAGCTAGAGAGATGACCACAGCAGGATGCACATATGCGGAGAAGGTGAAGTTTGCCGCACATCATCTTGAAGGACCCGCAGCATCATGGTGGGAGAATTTAACGGCCACTTTCCCTGTCGACACTGTCACATGGGACCAGTTTCAGCAGGCCTTTCGTACTGCCCATGTTTCAGAAGGAGCTATGGCCATGAAGAAGCGTGAGTTCCGCAACTTGCGCCAAGGAGGACGGACAGTTGGCCAATATGTGGAGGACTTTAGTAAATTAGCACGTTATGCCCCAGATGACGTTGCTACAGATGCAGCCAAGCAGGAGAAGTTTCTGGAAGGACTGAATGATGAGTTGAGCATGCAGTTGATGGTAGCAACCTTCAACAACTACCAGGAGTTGGTAGACCGTGCTCTTATGATTGAAGGCAAGCATCAGCAAATTGAGAACCGCAAGAGGAAGTATGGACAAGGAAAGTACAATTCAGGAGCTCAGCAGAAGCCACGTTTTACCCCTAGACCGGGAGGACATTTTCAGCATACCCATGGAGGAGGTAGCTCACACAATCACAATGGCACCAAGAATGGTAATGGGAATGGAGGAAGCAATGGCCAGAATCACACCAACCCATCAACCCCAGTCAAGAAGAACCTGAGCCAAGTCACTTGCTTTAAGTGTCAGAAGATCGGACATTATGCCAATGAATGTCCTGAAGGCCAGAATGGCAATGGAAGTTCTGGGAAGAAGCCGAACCCTTTCAACAGGGGATAGGTGAACCACGTTAACGTGGAGGAGGTTGAAGAGCAGCCAGATGCCGTAATCGGTAAGTTTTTGGTTAAGTCATTTACTGCACTCGTTCTTTTTGATACTGGTGCATCGCATTCATACATATCAAAGGGATTTGTGGATAAGTATAACCTGCCCACTAAGGTTCTTAGAACACCTATGCTAGTAAGCTCACCAGGAGCGGAGTATATGGCTAGTCAAGGGTGTTTTCAAGTGCCATTGAGTATAGGTAGGCATGTGTTTCCCTCGGATTTAATCATTTTGGAATCACAAGGATTAGATGTAATTCTAGGTATGGATTGGCTGTCGATGTACGGAGGAAACATCGATTGCGCCAGTAAGACAATTTTGCTTACTACCCTAGAAGGGAGAAGGATCAAGTATGTATCCCGGCATGTGCCAAAAGGGACTCAAGTAAATTGTTTAACAGGAGTTGTGCAGGAGGAAGTACCAGTGGTAAGGGATTTCCCTGAAGTATTTCCAGAGGAGTTACCAGGCATGCCTCCGGATAGAGATATTGAGTTTTTGATTGAGCTATTGCCAGGCACAGGGCCAATATCAAAGAGACCATACAGGATGCCTGCAAAGGATTTGGTGGAAATTAAGAAGCATATTAAAGAGTTACTGGATAAGGGATATATTCGCCCAAGTTCTTCGCCTTGGGGATCGCCCGTACTTCTAGTGGAGAAGAAGGATGGATCGTTAAGGATGGTTGTTGATTATCGAGGATTGAATGAAGTAACCATCAAGAACAAGTACCCACTACCAATGGTCAATGATCTATTTGATCGATTGCAAGGAGCTAAGGTATTTTCCAAGATCGATCTGCGATCAGGATACCACCAGTTGAAGATTTGGAACAGGATATACCCAAAACGGCTTTTACCACCAGGTATGGGCTGTACGAGTATACCGTTATGTCATTTGGTCTGACTAACGCACCTGCCTATTTTATGAACATGATGAACAAAGTGTTTATGGAGTTCTTGGATAAGTTCGTCGTAGTGTTCATTGATGATATCCTGGTTTACTCGAAGAATGAAGAGGGGCATAAGGAGCATTTGCATTTGGTACTTGGTAAGCTCAGAGAACATCAGTTGTATGCCAAGTTCAGCAAATGTGAGTTTTGGTTGAAGGAAGTAGGATTCCTCGGACATGTTATATCTGGAGAAGGAATAGCAGTAGATCCCACTAAAGTTGATACCATGACCAAGTGGGAAGCACCAACCACGGTTGGAGAGATATGGAGTTTTCTTGGACTCGCAGGATACTACCGGAGATTCATTGAGAATTTCTCCAAGATTGCAAAACCTATGACGGAGTTATTAAAGAAGGATACCAAGTTCATATGGACTGAGGAATGTGAGGCTAGTTTCCAGGAATTGAAGAAACGCTTGGTTACTTCACCAGTGTTGATTTTGCTAGATCAGACCAAGGACTATGAGGAGTATTGTGACGCTTCACGTCGAGGACTTGGAGCAGTGCTTATGCAGGAAGGGAGAGTTGTTTCATATGCCTCAAGACAACTGAAACCTCATGAGTTGAATTACGCATGATTTGGAATTAGCAGCCGTAGTGCATGCACTGAAGACTTGGAGACATTTTCTCATTAGAAACCATTGCGAGGTGTATACGGATCATAAGAGTTTGAAATACATTTTCACGCAAAAGGAGTTGAACCTCAGACGAAGGAGATGGTTGGAGCTCATCAAGGATTATGATATGAGATTGCATTACCATCCCGGAAAGGCTAATGTAGTAGCTGACGCATTAAGCCGTAAGAGCCATGTCAATACATTAATGATGGGAGAAATACCAAGGGAGTTATCCGAAAATCTTCGAGAGTTATGTTTGGAAATAGTTCCGAGAGGCTATGTAGAAGCATTGGAGATTCAGTCAACTTTGATGGATAGAATCAGAGAAGCTCAGAAGACTGACAAGGAGATTGCCTCTATAAAGGACAAAATGAGCGAAGGAAAGGCTAAAGGGTTTCGTGAGGATGAGCACGACACCCTATGGTTTGAAGACCGTGTTTATGTGCCCAATGACCCAGAGATCAGGAAGTTGATTCTGCAAGAGGCACACAATTCACCATATTCGATTCACCCAGGAAATACCAAGATGTACTTGGATTTGAAGGATATTTTCTGGTGGACCGGAATGAAGAAGGATATTGCGGAGTATGTAGCAGTTTGTGATGTGTGTCAGAGAGTAAAGGCAGAGCATCAGAAGCCAGCAAGATTGTTACAACCATTGCCGATACCCGAATGGAAGTGGGATAAGCTAGGCATGGATTTTATCACGGGATTACCAAGGACTCGTTCCGGCTATGACTCAATTTGGGTTGTAGTTGATCGGTTGACGAAAGTAGCTCATTTCATCCCGGTAAAGACCACTTACACCAGTGCTAAGTTGGCAAAGATATACATGACCAGGATCGTATGTCTGCATGGAGTTCCGAGGAATATCGTATCAGATAGAGGAACCCAGTTTACCTCAAAGTTCTGGAGGTAGTTGCACGAAACTTTGGGAACTAGGCTAGAATTCAGTACAACTTTTCATCCACAGACAGATGGACAGACCGAGAGAGTCAATCAGATTTTGGAGGACATGCTGAGAGCTTGTGCGCTAGATTACAGATCTAGTTGGGACGAGAATTTGCCATATGCATAGTTCTCTTACAACAACAGTTACCAAACCAGTTTGAAAATGGCCCATTTCGAAGCCTTGTACGGAAGGAGGTGCAGGACACCGTTGTCATGGGACGAAGTTGGAGACCGCCAGTTGTTTGGGCCTGATTTGATTAAAGAGTCTGAACAGAAGGTGAAATTGATTCGCGATAGGCTCAAGGTAGCTCAGTCCAGGAAGAAGAGCTACGCAGATTCTAAACGCAAGGAGACAGTTTACAAAGTCGGAGACCGAGTTTATCTTCGAGTATCTCCACTTCGGGGAACAAAGCGTTTTGGTGTTAAGGGAAAGTTAGCGCCACGATTTGTAGGACCATACCGAGTATTGGAACGTATGGGAGAAGTGGCCTACAAGTTGGAATTGCCCGAAGGATTGTCAGGAGTTCATGATGTGTTCCACGTTTCTTAGTTGAAGAAGTGCCACGCGGAGATGGCTGACATACCCTTGAGAGACACAGTGCCATTGGAAACAATTCAGTTGGACAACGATTTGACCTATGAGGAGAAACCAATTAAGATTCTCGAGTTTGCCAGCCGAGTCACTCGCAACAAGGTTATCAAGTTTTGCAAAGTTCAGTGGATCCACCACACGGAGGATGAAGCCACCTGGGAACGAGAGGAAGATTTGCTCAATGACCACCCTCACCTATTTTCTAGCCAACCCGAATCTCGAGGGCGAGATTCATCTTAAAGGGGGTAGGTTTGTAACATCCCAAACTTTCAATTTGGAATGTTATACATTAGATCATCAATGCATATCATATATTAATTGCTTTTGGATTTTGATCCTAGAAATTCTACACAACTCAAGGACCCACGGAGAGAGTTGGGGATTTCGTTATTTTCATATTTGAGTTTTCTCAAATTTTGAGAATAGGATCATTTGATTTTATTTATTTTATCATCAATTATTTCTATTACAAAATTATGAGAGAGGGAATAAAATGACTTTCCCAAAAGAAAAAAATATTGAGGATTTAATAATAAAATCAAATAAGATTTTGTTTCGGAGTTTTTCGTTATTTTATTTGAATTTAGGAAAAATGTGCGTTTTTCAAAATTGCATTTAGGCCCCAAATAAATGTTCACCTTGTGCGGCTTGATTTTAGAAGCCCGGGAAAATTTATTTCGGGATTTTTGGAGTCCGTTTAGTATTTATTTTTATTTTTCTTCTGCGCGTAATTATTAAAAAAAATCACACCGACCTACGGGCCGTGTCCGACCGGGACTTCGGCCCGCGTAGGCATTATAAGCCGGGGGAGGGGGGAGCCCAGCCAAAGCCAGCCTGCCCGCGCCCCGGAAACCCTAGCGCGTCGCCCGATCCGCTGATCCCGCCGTCGCCGCGCCGCCGCCTCGCCGACCCGTCGCCCGAGGTTCGCCTCGAAATCCGTGCCGCCGTTTTTTTTTGAAAAAAACCGTTCGGTTTTTCCGCCGTTTTTTCGTCGGTTTTTTTAGTTTCGGTTTTTGTTTTTTTATTAGATCGGTTTTTTTGGTTTAGATTAATTAGCGAACGTTCGTTCGTTAATCCGTTCGTCGTTTTTCTTTTTCTCGGATTAAATTCGCGATTTTTCTGATCGCGATTCCTGATCCGATTTTCGTTTTAGTATAACTTTTCGCTCGTTTATCAGAATCAGGCGATTCAAGCGCCTAGAGTTTTGTCTCAAAACCCTCTATCCGTTTAACCAACTTAAACAAGTTTTTGATACTGTAAAAATTGCCTTAGATCTAGATTAGTAGAATGGAGTTGTTTTCCTTCGCCGTTTGACTTTCGTTGCTTCGTTTGATTTGATTCTTTTTGCCAACCGGAGTTCTTAAGTTGAACCTTCTGGTTAGATCTCTTATTTGAGTTTTACCTGTGCATTAGATGAGTGCTTATTGTATGCTTGTTTGTTTGTCTGCGATACAATACCCGGAGTGCGCCGCCTGTTACTTCGAATCTCTAGGTTCCGCGGATCATCAGCAAGGCAAGTAACACTTTGATCATACCTTTTCCTACTACCCAGTTTTATTGCATTAGATCAATCCTCAAACATTGCATGATTAGGATCTAATTAAATTGTGGGATGGGAATTAGTTGAGGTAGTACCTATTACCTATTTATTATTAAACCTTTCGGAGTTACTTCTATGTTTGCCTATTATGCCATGCTATGCTAGTAGACGTGGATTGGGTGAGTGATATTCATGACAGATGTGAGTTGTTAATTAATGGTTTATCTAAGGTGACAACTTAAACACACATCTGGGTGGATTGAGGTACCTAGGTATTCCAGGATTGCCTGTTTCTTTTGGACTGCCACCCAGGCTCAAAGGGATCATGAGATTTTTCATACTAGAAACTTCCGTGTGCAGCCACAAGCCATTATGGGCTCTGGCATAGTTGATTAAGTCGTGCGAACTCTTACAGGGTATACTAGCAGATGTAGGGGAAAGTAGGTGTAACGGTCTATCCATCGTAGGGTGCTAGCGCTTCTGAAAGACTATGTCTCGGTCATCCGTCTTCTCAAACACCATGTAGTGCGAGAAACCAAATGGAGGTGATCGAGTCTTGTGGGGAAAAGTGCGCAAACCTCTGCAGAGTGTATTAAACTAATCATGGTTAGCCGTGTCCCCGGTTATGGACTTTTTGAGTATCTAGTACTTGGATTATCATGTGAATCTCAACACTCTAAAATTTAATTTTGTTGGGTTTTGTTAATGATGATGCTTAATTGGGATTGAGGATGGTGTCAACCATTCTCAATGTTTAACAACTACCATGATAGTTAAATAAATTTATTCCTTTGTAGTAGGGAAAAATTGGCTTTACGCAAAACTGTTACCATAGAGCTTTCCACCAGCCAAATATGCATATAGTATAGCTGTTTCATTCCATTACTCTCTATGTGTTACCTTTCCAGCATATTCCATGTGCTGGCCCATTTCGGGCTGCAACGTTAATGTTGCAGACTTTTCAGACGACGATTAAGGAGTTTTTAGGTCGTGGTTCTATACTCAGTGATGCCGTTGGACTTGATGGACTCACTTATCTTCCAAGCCTTCCGCTGTTATCATTATTAGATGGCCTTAAGCCATATTTAGTGTAATAAGTTCTCTATTGAGACACTTGATGTAATAAGTGTGTGATTGCTACTCTGTTATAAATCCTCCGAGTACTGTGTGGTGTCAGCATTACTGATCCAGGGATGACACCGGAGCACGGAGATCAGACTGTTTGAGGTCTGGTCGCTACATCACATGTGTCCTCGGGAGCGCTTTCCTTCATACAGAGTTTGTCCACGCTTGTCCTTTGCTCCAAAAAGGATTGGGACATCTTGCTGCGCCTTATTTATTTCTATTGCTTGCTACTCATTACAAATTACCTTATCACAAAACTATCTATTACCGATAATTTTAGTGCTTGCAGAGAATACCTTACTGAAAACTGCTTATCATTTCCTTCTGCTCCTTGTTGGGTTCGACACTCTTACTTATCGAAAAGGCTACAATAGATGCTATACACTTGTGGGTCATCAAGCCTCTTTTCTGGTGCCGTTGCCGGGGAGTGAAGCGCCTTTGGTAGGTGGAATTTGGTAAGGAAAAATTTATATAGTGTGCTGAAATTTACTGTCACTTGTTACTATGAAACATAATCCTTTGAGGGGCTTGTTCGGGGTATCTTCACCCTGACTTGTAGAGCAAAGAGTTGCTCCTCAACCTACTAAACCTATTGAAAATGTTTACTTTGAAATTCCTTCGGGTATGATAGAGAAACTGCTAGCTAATCCTTTTGCAGGAGATGGAACATTGTGTCCCGATTTACACTTAATCTATGTGGATGAAGTTTGTGGATTATTTAAGCTTGCAGGTATGCCCGATGATGTTATCAAGAAGAAGGTCTTCCTTATCTTTGAAGGTAGAGGCATTGACATGGTATAGGCTATGTGATGATATGGGATCATGGGACTACAAGCGATTGAAATTGGAATTTCATCAGAAGTTTTATCCTATGCATTGCTCAAGCTTGGGGGAGGCATAAGTCAATGTTATATTCATGCCCCAATCATGAGCTCTCAAAAGAAATGATTATTCAAAAAAATTATGCTTGGCTTTCTCTCAGTAATCGCTCCATGCTCGATAATTATTGTACTGAATCTTTTATGATGCAGACTATTGAACTCAAATGGGATTTATTGGAAAGAATTAAACGCAACTTGCTACCTCTTGAGCACTGCATTGGTTTTCCCTTGAGGAGGAAAGGGTGGTGCAGTAAAGCAGCGTAAGTATTTCCCTCGGTTTTTGAGAACCAAGGTATCAATCCAGTAGGAGACCAAGCGCGAGTCACCTTGTACCTACACACACAAATAAGAACCTCGCAACCAATGCGATAAAGGGGTTGTCAATCCCTTCACGGCCACTTGCAAGAATGAGATCTGATAGAGATGATAATAATAAGATAAATATTCTTGGTATTTTTATGATATAGATTGAAAGTAAAGATTGCAAAATAAAATAGATTGGAAACTTGTATGATGGAGAATAGACCCAGGGGCCATAGGTTTCACCAGTGGCTTCTCTTAAGATAGCATAAGTATTACAGTGGGTGAACAAATTACTTTCAAGCCATTGATAGAAAAGCGAATAATTATGAAAATATATAGGTATGATCATGTATATAGGCACCATGTCCGAGACAAGTAGACTGAAACAATTCTGCATCTACTACTATTACTCCAGACATCGACCACTATCCAGCATGCATCTAGAGTATTAAGTTCATAAGAGCGGAGTAACGCCTTAAGCAAGATGACATGATGTATAGGGATAAACTCATGCAATATGATGTAAACCCCATCTTTTTATCCTCGATGGCAACAATACAATACGTGTTGTTTCCCTTTCTGTCACTGGGATCGAGCACCGCAAGATTGAACCCAAAGCTAAGCACTTCTCCCATTGCAAGAAAGATCAATCTAGTAGGCCAAACCAAACTGATAATTCGAAGAGACTTGCAAAGATAAATCAATCATACATAAAAGAATTCAGAGAAGATTCAAATATTGTTCATAGATAATCTAGATCATAAACCCACAATTCATCAGATCTCGACAAACACACCGCAAAAGAAGATTACATCGAATAGATCTCCAAGAGAATCAAGGAGAACTTTGTATTGAGATCCAAAGAGAGAGAAGAAGCCATCTAGCTACTAGCTATGGACCCGAAGGTCTGAAATAAACTACTCACACATCATCGGAGGGGCCATGGAGTTGATGTAGGGGCCCTCCGTGATCAATGCCCCCTCCGGCGGAGCTCCGAAAAATGCCCCAAGATGGGATCTCTTGTGTACAGAAGGTTGCGGCAGTGGAATTAGGTTTTTGTGGTGCTCCTGGATGTTTGCGGGGTATATGGATATATATAGGAGGAAGAAGTAGGTCGATGCAGCAACGAGGGGCCCACGAGGGTGGAGGGCATGCCCTGGGGGGTGAGCGAACCCCCTGCCTCGTGGCCTCCTCGATTGTTTCTTGACGTCCACTCCAAGTCTCCTGGATCACGTTTGTTCCAAAAATAATGCTCCCGAAGGTTTGATTCCGTTTGGACTCCGTTTGATATTCATTTTTGGCAAAACTCTAAAATAGGCAAAAAAAACAGCAATTTGGGTTGGGCCTCCGGTTAATAGGTTAGTCCCAAAAATAATATAAAAATGTAAAAATAAGCCCATTAACATCCAAAATTGATAATATAATAGCATGGTACAATCAAACATTATAGATACGTTGGAGATGTATCAAGCATCCCCAAGCTTAATTCCTGCTCGTCCTCGAGTAGGTAAATGATAAAAAAAGAATTTTTGATGTGGAATGTTTTCTAACATATTTCTCAATGTAATTTTTCTTTATTGTGGCATGAATGTTCAGATCCGAAAGATTCAAGATAAAAGTTTAATATTGACATAGAAATAATAATACTTCAAGCATACTAACTAAGCAATCATGTCTTCTCAAAATAACATGGCCAAAGAAAGTTATCCCTAAAAAATCATATAGTCTGGCTATGCTCTATCTTCATCACACAAAATATTAAATCATGCACAACCCCGATGACAAGCCAAGCAATTGTTTCATACTTTTGATGTTCTCAAACTTTTTCAATCTTCACGCAATATATGAGTGTGAGCCATGGATATAGCACTATTGTGGAATAGAATGTTGGTTGTGGAGAAGACAAAAAAGGAGAAGATAGTCTCACATCAACTAGGCGTATCAACAGGCTATGGAGATGCCCATTAATAGATATCAATGTAAGTGAGTAGGGATTGCCATGCAACGGATGCACTAGAGCTATAAGTGTATGAAAGCTCAACAAAAGAAACTAAGTGGGTGTGCATCCAACTTGCTTGCTCACGAAGACCTAGGGCAATTTGAGGAAGCCCATCATTGGAATATACAAGCCAAGTTCTATATTGTAAAATTCCCACTAGTTTATGAAAGTTACAACATAAGAGACTCTCTATCATGAAGATCATGGTGCTACTTTGAAGAACAAGTGTGGAAAAAGGATAGTAACATTGTCCCTTCTCTCTTTTTCTCTCATTTCATTTTCTCTTTTTATTTGGGCCTTCTTTTTTTTCTTTTTAGCCTCTTTTTTTTATTTTTTTCGTCCGGAGTCTCATCCCGACTTGTGGGGGAATCATAGTCTCCATCATACATTCCTCACTAGGATAATGCTCTAATAATGATGATCGTCACAATTTTTTTATTTACAACTCAAGAATTACAACTCAATACTTAGAACAAAATATGACTATGTGAGTGCCTCCAATGGTGTACCGGGATATGCAATGAATCAAGATTGACATGTATGAAAGAATTATGAACGGTGGCTTTGCCACAAATACGATGTCAACTACATGATCATGAAAAGCAATATGACAATGATGAAGCGTGTCATAGAAAACGGAACGGTGGAAAGTTGCATGGCAATATATCTCAGAATGGCTATGGAAATGCCATAATAGGTAGGTATGGTGGCTGTTTTTAGGAAGGTATATGGTGGGTTTATGGTACCGGCAAAAGTTGCGCGGTACTAGAGAGGCTAGCAATTGTGGAAGGGTGAGGGTGCGTATAATTCATGGACTCAACATTAGTCATAAAGAACTCACATACTTATTGCAAAAATCTATTAGTTATCAAAACAAAGTACTACGCTCATGCTCCTAGGGGGATAGATTGGTAGGAAAAGACCATCGCTCGTCCCCGACCGCCACTCATAAGGAAGGCAATCAATAAATAAATCATGCTTCGACTTCATCACATAACGGTTCACCATACGTGCATGCTACGGGAATCACAAACTTCAACACAAGTATTTCTCAAATTCACAACTACTCAACTAGCATGACTCCAATATCACCATCTCCATATCTCAAAACAATCATCAAGTATCAAACTTCTCTTAGTATTCAATGCACTTATATGAAAGTTCTTATTATGCCTAAAAGAAAATTGCCATGTTGTTCTAAAGGACTCTAAAAATAATATAAGTGAAGCATGAGAGATCAATTATTTATATAAAATAGAACCACTGCCGTGCTCTAAAAGATATAAGTGAAGCACTAGAGCAAAAACTATATAGCTCAAAAGATATAAGTGAAGCACATAGAGTATTCTAATAAATTCTAATTCATGTGTGTCTCTCTAAAAAGTTGTGTACAGCAAGGATGATTGTGGTATAATAAAAAGAAAAGACTCAAATCATACAATACGCTCCAAGAAAAACACATATCATGTGGCGAATAAAAATATAGCTCCAAGTAAAGTTACCGATGAACGAAGACAAAAGAGAGGATGCCTTTCGGGGCATCCCCAAGCTTAGGCTTTTTGGTGTCCTTGTATTTTACCTTGGGGTGCCATGGGCATCCCCAATCTTAGGCTCTTGATTCTCCTTGTTCCATAATCCATCAAATCTTTACCCAAAACTTGAAAACATCACAACACAAAACTTAACAAGACAATCTTGTGAGCTCCGTTAGCGAAAGAAAACAAAACACCACTTCAAGGTACTGTAATGAACTCATTATTTATTTATATTTGTGTTAAACCTACTGTATTCCAACTTCTCTATGGTTTATAAACTCTTTTACTAGGCATAGATTCACTAAAATAAGCAAACAACACACAAAAACAGAATCTGTCAAAAACAGAACAGTCTGTAGTAATCTGTAACTAACGCAAACTTCTGGAAGCCCAAAAATTCTAAAATAAATTTCTGGACGTGAGGAATTTATATATTAATCATCTGAAAAAAGATTTAACTAAATATCACTCTCCAATAAAAAATGGAGGCAATTCTCATGAGCACTAAAGTTTCTATTTTTCACAGCAATATCAAAAAGACTTTCCCCAAGTCTTCCCAACGGTTCTACTTGGCAGAAACACTAATTAAACACAAAAAACACAACCAAAACAGAGGCTAGATAAATTATTTATTACTAAACAGGAGAAAAAAATCAAGGAATAAAAATAAAATTGGGTTGCCTCCCAACAAGCGCTATCATTTAACTCCCCTAGCTAGGCATAAAAGCGAAGATAGATCTAGGTATTGTCATCTTTGGTAGGCAATCCATAAGTGGCTCTCATAATAGACTCATATGGTAATTTAAATTTATTTCTAGGAAAATGTTCCATGCCTTTCCCTAATGGAAATTGGAATTTAATATTCCCTTCCTTCATATCAATAATTGCACCAATCGTTCTAAGGAAAGGTCTACCAAGAATAATAGGACATGAAGGATTGCAATCTATATCAAGAACAATGAAATCAATGGGCACATAACTCCTATTTGCAATAATATGAACATCATTAATCTTTCCCATACGTTTCTTAATAGTGGAATCCGCAAGGTGCAAGTTTAAAGAACAATCATCAAATTCATGGAAACCTAGCAAATCACACAAAGTTTTTGGAATCATGGAAACACTAGCACCCAAATCACACAAAGCATAGCACTCATGATCTTTAATTTTTATTTTAATAGTAGGTTCCCACTCATCATAAAGTTGTCTAGGGATAGAAACTTCCAACTCAAGTTTTTCTTCATAAGATTGCATCAAAGCATCAATGATATGTTTAGTAAAAGCTTTATTTTGACTATAAGCATGAGGACAATTTAGCATGGATTGCAACAAGGAAATACAATCTATCAAAGATCAATTATCATAATTAAATTCCTTTAAATCCAAGATACTGGGTTCATTGCTATTTAAAGTTTTAACGTCTTCAATCCCACTTTTAACAATTTTTGCATCAAGATCTCAAAACTCCGAATTTTTGGGACGCCTTCTAACTAAAGTTGACTCATCTCAAGTCCCATCATTATCAAGATTCATATTTCAAAACAAATATTTAATAGGGGACACATCAATCACTTTTAGATCTTCATCCTTATTATCATGAAAACTAGAAGAACACGCTTTCACAAAGTAATCTTTCTTAGCACGCATCCTAGCGGTTGTTTCTTTGCACTCATCAATGGAAATTCTCGTGGCTTTGAGAGACTCATTGATATCATGCTTAAGTGGAATAGATCTAAGTTTCAAAGAATCAAGATCAAGAGAAATTCTATCCACGTTCCTAGCCAACTCATCAATCTTATGCAATTTTTCTTCAATCAAAGCATTGAAACTCTTTTGTGAAGTAATAAATTCTTTAATACTAGATTCAAAATCAGAGGGAATCTTATTATAAATTCCATAAGAATTGTTGTAGGAATTACCATAATTATTATAGGAATTACTAGGAAACGGCCTACAATTAAAATTACCTCTATACGCGTTATTACCAAAATTGTTCCTACCAACAAAATTCACATCCATAGATTCATTATTATTCTCAATCAAAGTAGACAAAGGCATATCATTAGGATCAGTAGGAGCACTCTTATTAGCAAAAAATTTCATAAGGTCATCCATCTTTCCACTCAAAACATTAATCTCTTCAATTGCATGCACCTTTTTACTAGTAGATCTTTCAGTGTGCCATTGGGAATAATTAACCATAATATTATCTAGGAGTTTGGTAGCTTCTCCTAAAGTGATTTCCATAAAAGTGCCTCCCGTGGCCGATTGTAAAATATTTCTAGAAGCAAAATTCAATCCGGCATAAAAATTTTGTATAATCATCCATAAATTCAGTCCATGTGTAGGGCAATTACGTATCATTAATTTCATCCTCTCCCAAGCTTGGGCAACATGTTCATGATCCAGTTGCTTAAAATTCATAATATCATTTCTAAGAGAGATGATCTTAGTGGGAGGAAAATAATTAGAGATAAAAGCATCTTTGCACTTATTCCATGAATCAATACTATTTTTAGGCAAAGACGAAAACCAAGCTTTAGCACGATCTCTAAGTGAAAATGGAAATAGCTTAAGTTTAACAATATCATTACCCACATCTTTCTTCTTTTGCATATCACACAAATCAACAAAGTTGTTTAGATGGAAGCGACATCTTCACAAGGAAGGCCAGAAAACGGATCTTTCATGACAAGATTCGGCAAAGCAGTATTAATTTCACAAGATTTAGCATCGACAAGGGGAGCTATCGGAGTGCTAATCAAATCATTATTGTTGGTATTGCCAAAGTCACACAATTTAGTATTATCTTGAGCCATCGTGACAAGCAAGCAATCCCACACACAAGCAAACAAGCGAAGAAGCAAAAGAGGAAAATTGAAAAAGAGAAGGGGAACGAAAAAAGAGGGCGAATAAAACGGCAAGGGTGAAGTGGGGGAGAGGAAAATGAGAGGCAAATGGCAAATGATGTAATGCGAAGGATAAGAGTTGTGATGGGTACTTGGTATGTCTTGACTTGGCGTAGATCTCCCCGGCAACGGCGCCAGAAATCCTTCTTGCTACATCTTGAGCACTGCGTTGGTTTTCCCTTGAAGAGGAAAGGGTGGTGCAGTAAAGCAGCATAAGTATTTCCCTTAGTTTTTGAGAACCAAGGTATCAATCCAGTAGGAGACCACGCGCGAGTCACCTCGTACCTACACACACAAATAAGAACATCGCAACCAACGGGATAAAGGGGTTGTCAATCCCTTCACAGCCACTTAGAAAGAGTGAGATCTGATAGAGATGATAATAATAAGATAAGTATTTTTGGTATTTTTATGATATAGATTGAAAGTAAAGATTGCAAAATAAAATAGATTGGGCACTTGTATGATGGAGAATAGACCCAAGGGCCATAGGTTTCACTAGTGGCTTCTCTCAAGATGGCATAAGTATTACGGTGGGTGAACGGATTACTGTCGAGCAATTGATAGAAAACAAATAATTATGAGAATATCTAGGTATGATCATGTATATAGGCATCACGTCCGAGACAAGTAGACCGAAACAATTCTGCATCTACTACTATTACTCCACACATCGACCGCTATCCAGCATGCATCTAGAGTATTAAGTTCATAAGAACAGGGTCACGCCTTAAGCAAGATGACAAGATGTAGAGGGATAAACTCATGCAATATGATGTAAACCCCATATTTTTATCCTTGATGGCAATACAATACGTGTCGTTTCCCTTTCTGTCACTGGGATCGAGCACCGCAAGATTGAACCCAAAGCTAAGCACTTCTCCCATTGCAAGAAAGATCAATCTAGTTGGCCAAACCAAACTGATAATTCAAATAGACTTGCAAAGATAAACAAATCATAATAAAAGAATTCAGAGAAGATTCAAATATTGTTCATAGATAATCTGGATCATAAACCCACAATTCATCGGATCTCGACAAACACACCACAAAAGAAGATTACATCGAATAGATCTCTAGGAGAATCAAGGAGAACTTTGTATTGAGATCCAAAGAGAGAGAAGAAGCCATCTAGCTACTAGCTATGGACCCGAAGGTCTCAAATAAACTACTCACATATCATCGGAGGGCCTCTACATCAACTCCATGGCCCCTCCGATGATATGTGAGTAGTTTATCTGAGACCTTCGGGTCCATAGCTAGTAGCTAGATGGCTTCTTCTCTCTCTTTGGATCTCAATACAAAGTTCTCCTCGATTCTCCTAGAGATCTATTCGATGTAATCTTCTTTTGTGGTGTGTTTGTCGAGATCCGATGAATTGTGGGTTTATGATCCAGATTATCTATGAACAATATTTGAATCTTCTCTGAATTATTTTATGTATGATTTGTTTATCTTTGAAAGTCTCTTTGAATTATCAGTTTGGTTTGGCCAACTAGATTGATCTTTCTTGCAATGGGAGAAGTGCTTAGCTTTGGGTTCAATCTTGCGGTGCTCGATCCCAGTGACAGAAAGGGAAACGACACGTATTGTATTGCCATCAAGGATAAAAATATGGGGTTTACATCATATTGCATGAGTTTGTCCCTCTACATCTTGTCATCTTGCTTAAGGCGTGACCCTGTTCTTATGAACTTAATATTCTAGATGCATGCTGGATAGCGGTCGATGTGTGGAGTAATAGTAGTAGATGCAGAATTGTTTCGGTCTACTTGTCTCGGACGTGAAGCCTATACACATGATCATACCTAGATATTCTCATAATTATTTGTTTTCTATCAATTGCTCGACAGTAATCTGTTCACCCACCGTAATACTTATGCCATCTTGAGAGAAGCCACTAGTGAAACCTATGGCCCTTGGGTCTATTCTCCATCATACAAGTTCCCAATCTATTTTATTTTGCAATCTTTACTTTCAATCTATATCATAAAAATACCAAAAATACTTATCTTATTATTATCATCTCTATCAGATCTCACTCTTTCTAAGTGGCCGTGAAGGGATTGACAACCCCTTTATCCCATTGGTTGCGATGTTCTTATTTGTGTGTGTAGGTACGAGGTGACTCGCGCGTGGTCTCCTACTGGATTGATACCTTGGTTCTCAAAAACTAAGGGAAATACTTATGCTGCTTTACTGCACCACCCTTTCCTCTTCAAGGGAAAACCAACGCAGTGCTCAAGATGTAGCAAGAAGGATTTCTGGCGCCGTTGCTGGGGAAATCTATGCCAAGTCAAGACATACCAAGTACCCATCACAACTCTTATCCTTCACATTACATATTCTCTGACTTTAGTGAAAAGATTTGTGAAGTTTTCATGGATGATTTCTCTGTTTATGGATCCTCTTTTGATGATTGCTTGAGCAACCTTGATCGAGTTTTGCAGAGATGTGAAGAAACTAGCCTCGTCTTGAATTGGGAGAAGTGCCACTTTATGGTTAATGAAGGTATTGTCTTGGGGCATAAATTTTTTGAAAGTGGTATTGAAGTTGACAAAGCTAAAGTTGATGCTATTGAAAAGATGTCGTGTCCCAATGACATCAAAGGTAGTTTCCCTGGTCATGCCGGTTTTTATAGGAGGTTCGTTAAGGACTTCTCAAAAATTTCCCGACCTCTGACTAACCTATTACAAAAAGATATTCCTTTTGTTTTTGATGATGATTGTGTAGAAGCATTTGAAATACTTAAGAAATCCTTGATTTCTGCACCTATTGTTCAGCCTCCTGATTAGAATTTACCCTTTGAAATCATGTGTGATGCTAGTGACTATGCTGTAGGTGATGTTCTAGGACAAAGAGTTGATAAAAATTAAATGTTATTAATATGCTAGTAAAACTCTAGACAATGCCCAGAGAAATTATGCTACTACTGAAAAAGAATTCTTAGCAGTTGTATTTTCTTGTGATAAGTTCAGACCTTATATTTTTGTTTCTAAAGTAACTATTCACACTGGTCATGCTGCTATTAAATATCTTATGGAAAAGAAAGATGCTAAACCTAGACTTATTAGATGGGTTCTCCTACTACAAGAATTTGATTTGCATATTATTGATAGAAAGGGAGCTGAGAATCCCGTTGCAGACAACTTGTCTAGGTTAGAGAATGTTCTTGATGACCCACTACCTATTGATGATAGATTTCCTAATAAAAAATTATTTGTCATAAATGCTTCTCGCACTACTCCATGGTATGCTGATTATGCCAATTATATTGTTGCTAAATTTATACCACCCAGTTTCACATACCAGCAAAAGAAAAGGTTCTTCTATGATTTAAGACATTACTTCTAGGATGACCCACATCTTCATAAAGAAGGAGTAGATGGTGTTATTAGACGTTGTGTACCTGAGCATGAACAGGAACAGATCCTACGTAAGTGCCACTCCGAGGCTTATGGAGGACACCATGCTGGAGATAGAACTGTAAACAAGGTATTGCAATCTGGTTTTTATTGGCCTACTCTCTTCAAGGATGCCCGTAAGTTTGTTTTGTCTTGCGATGAATGTCAAAGAATTGGTAATATTAGTATACGTCAAGAAATGCCTATGAATTATTCACTTGTTATTGAGCCATTTGATGTTTGGGGCTTTGATTATATGGGACCTTTTCCTTCCTCTAATGGGTATACACATATTTTAGTTGTTGTTGATTACGTTACTAAGTGGGTAGAAGTTATTCCAACTAGTAGTGCTGATCATAACACCTCCATTAAGATGCTTAAAGAAGTTATTTTTCCAAGGTTTGGAGTCCCTAGATATTTAATGACTGATGGTGGTTCACATTTTATTCATGTAGCCTTTCGTAAAATGCTTGCTAAGTATGATGTTAATCATAGAATTGCATCTCCATATCATCCACAGTCTAGTGGTCAAGTAGAACTTAGCAATAGAGAGATTAAATTAATTTTGCAAAAGACTGTTAATAGATCTAGAAAGAATTGGTCCAAGCAACTTGATGATGCATTATGGGCTTATAGAACTGCATATAAAAATCCTATGGGTATGTCTCCATATAAAATGGTTTATGGTAAAGCATGTCACTTACTTCTTGAATTAGAACATAAGGCATATTGGGCTATTAAAGAGCTCAACTATGACTTCAAACTTGCCGGTGAGAAGAGATTTTTTGACATTAGCTCACTTGATGAATGTAGAACCCAGGCTTATGAGAATGCCAAACTGTTTAAAGAAAAAGTTAAAAGATGGCATGACAAAAGGATACAAAAGCGTTAGTTTAATGTAGGTGATTATGTGTTGCTATTCAACTCTCGTTTAAGATTTTTTGCAGGCAAACTTCTCTCTAAATGGGAGGTCCTTACGTTACCGAGGAGGTCTATCGTTCCGGTGCCATAAAAATCAACAACTTCGAAGGCATAAATCCGAAGGTGGTGAACGGTCAAAGAATCAAACACTATATCTCAGGTAATCCCATAAATGTTGAAACTAATATTATTGAAACCGTAACCCCGGAGGAATACATAAGGGACACTTTCTGGAATGTTTCAGACTCCGAAAAGGAATAGGTACGTGGTACGGTAAGTAAACCGACTCCAAAACTGTTCTAATGGCAATTTTTATCCGTTTTGGAATATTTAAGAAAATAGGAAAATAAGAAGTAGTCCGAGAAGGACACGAGGCGTCCACGAGGGTGGAGGGCACGCCCTACCCCTTGGGTGTGCCCCCTGCCTCGTGGGCACCTCGTGTGCCCTCCGGAATCCGTTTTCTTGCATGATACTTCTTTTGGTCGGTAAAAATTAATTATATAATCTCCCAAAGTTTTTGACCACCGTATCATGCAAAAATCTGTTGTTCTTGTTTTGAGCTATTTTCTGCCAGGGTTGTCAAGACCAAGCATCATGTCGTCTCCCTCCTCCTCCAACAATGAGGGCAACGATGCTTGGCTAATGAAGATAGAGCTGAAGAGAGGAGAACCTGGAGAGATCAACAAGGATGATGGGATCAAGAAGGCCATGGGGGATCAAGTTCCGACAGTAGTAGAAGAAGACATCCTTCAAACTCACCACAATCTCTTTACCCCAACGGAGATTGAAGCTTTCAAGATGATTGAGTTAGCTCGCATTCAAAACAAGTATCTCACAAGTGAAAATATTTTGTTGAAGGAGCATGAGGGAGTCCTGGATTAGGGGGTCTCCGGATAGCCGGACTATATCCTTTAGCCGGACTGTTGGACTATGAAGATGCAAGATTGAAGACTTCGTCCCGTGTCCGTATGGGACTCTCCTTGGCGTGGAAGGCAAGCTAGGCAGTACAGATATGTAGATCTCCTCCCTTGTAACCAACCTTGTGTAACCCTAGCCCCCTCCGGTGTCTCTATAAACCGGAGGGTTTAGTCCGTAGGAAAAGATATAATCATACCATAGGCTAGCTTCTAGGGTTTAGCCTCTACGATATCGTGGTAGATCAACTCTTGTAATACTCATATCATCAAGAACAATCAAGAAGGACGTAGGGTATTACCTCCATCAAGAGGGCCCGAACCTGGGTAAACATCGTGTCCCCTGCCTCCTGTTACCATACACCTTAGATGCATAGTTCGGGACCCCCTACCCGAGATCCGTTGGTTTTGACACCGACATTGGTGCTTTCATTGAGAGTTCCACAGTCTCGTCATCATAAGGAGGGATGGCTCGTCTCGTTGTCAAGGACAACATCACCTCTGGGGGAGCCCTGGCTATAGGCCAAACTCTTCGACTAGGCGGCTTCCTCATGACCGCCCGCTCGGCCGCTGTGCCGACGATGACTTCTCGGGTCATCGAAAATAGCCTCCACATCAGCTCGAAATTCGCCGAGCATATGGATCCAATGGAGCTCTCCTCTTTGAACAAGCTCTTGGATCGCATCGCCGCTCTGGGAGTCTCTACGGACTACGATCGGATCGGGCTTAAACCCAACCAAAGGGATATTAACTCTCCGCTGGTCACCCATCAGATAGCGGTGGTGGAGGAGCAATGTGGCGATTCTCCCTCTATCATGAGGATGAACTATGTCCGGATTCCCGAGCTCTCTGAGCCGGATACCGCTCACGGGAGGACATCGCCCTAACCCTGAACCTAGAATCAGGCCGCATACCGAACCCGCGGGGCAACATCCCAGAGCCCGAACTCCTAAGATCGGAAACTCCCCTGCCTCGGGATCTCAGATTGGGTCAAGGTCTGGACTTAAATCCACCCACCCACCCAGATACAAATGATCTTTCCCACATCAGGCAAGCGCCCCAAGAGACATTACATCACTATTGGGCCAGATTTCTCCTTGTAATGAACAAGGTCAAGGACTGTCGCGAGGAAGACACAATTTCGTTCTTCTACAATAATTGCACGGACAAGGGAATCCTCAACGCCATAAGTCGCTGTGACATAGCACACTTCACCGACTTGGCAGCCGTAGTATGGAAATATTGTGCGATGGAAAGCGCCTGCAAAACCAAAACACAATTTTGGGATAATCCGGCTCTGACAAAACCCCCAGCCCGAACTAAAAGCGTGCACTCTCATAAGTCGCCCGACTCAATTACAAAGAAGCAAAATCCCACTACAGGGCGTGGAACCATATTGGAGGGATGGCTTAACGGGCCCTGCAAGATTCATAGTACAGCGGATACCATATCAACACATAGCCTTAGAGCATGTTGGGTATGCCGGCAGGTGGCCAAGAGCGGTGAGGACCTCCTCATCCAAAATGCCTCAGAACACCTTCCCATGGATAACTACAGTATTGACGGTCTTCGAGACCTTCGCCTCAAATAATAGGCGTAAGCGAGCACTCCGCAGCCTTGCCGAAGTCTGCCACATGGCAGCAATAAATCCATGGAGCGACACGGCTATCACCTTCAATGTCAGTGACGAACCTAAATTCCGAACAACCCGAGCACCAGCCACTTTGGTCCTCAGTCCAATTGTGGACGGCTTTCAGCTCACTAAAGTGCTCGTGGACGGCGGCAGCGGATTAAACCACATTTATGAGGAGACTCTTCAAAAAGTGGAAATAGACAGCAACCGTATTGAGAAAAGCAGCACAACCTTCCGAGGAATCATCCCCGGTTGGGAGGCACGTTGCGTTGGGAAAATCACACTAGATGTGGTATTCGGCACTTCGGAGAATTATAGGTCCGAAGAAATCACATTCCAAGTGGCCCCGTGCAGTAGCGGATACCATGCCCTTCTAGGGCGGGAGGCATTCACGATTTTTCCAACCATACCACATTACGGGTACATGAAGCTCAAAATGCCCGGAGCCAATGGAATCAAAACAGCCGCACTGGCCCTCGAGGCATTATCCAAAGCCCTTATGGCAGAGGAGTTAACCGCGTTGCGCTCCACAGTGGATAGGGACGACGTGATACTAGACAAAAGATCCAAGTCCACCTCCTTTAAACCAGCGGATGAAATAGTCAAATTCCAAGTCCATCCAACGGACCCCACAAAAACAGCATCCATTGGGGCACAGTTAAACCCCGTCGTAGACGCCGCACTACGGGAGTTCCTGCGTGAGAATTGGGACATATTCGCCTGGCATCCTTCAGACATGCCAGTAATCCCACACAGGCTGGCCGAGCATAGCCTCAACATTCTAAAAGGATTCAAGCCGGTCAAGAAGAATCTTCGGCGTTTCTCCGAACCTAAGCGACAAGCCATGGGAGAGGAGCTAGCCAAATTACTGGAGGCCGGATTCATTAGAGAAATAAAGCATCTGGACTGGCTAGCAAACCTGGTGATGGTGCCAAAGAAGGACAAATCTTGGCGCCTTTGTGTCGACTTCAAGAACCTTAATAAGGCTTGCCCAAAGGATCCCTTCGCCCTCCCTCGCATCGATCAAATTATCGACGCTACCGCAGGACACGACTCATTGTGCTTCCTCGACGCATACTCCGGTTACCACCAAATCAAGATGGCGGATTCCGATCAAGCCGCAACGACATTTATCACTCCATACGTCCCTTTCTGTTTTAACACAATGCCATTCGGGCTCAAAAACGTCGGCGCAACGTATCAACGCATGATTCAGACATGTCTGGAAAAGCATATCAGCAAAATAGTGGAGGCATATGTCGACGATGTGGTCATTAAAACCAGACACGTCGACTCCTTAGAAGACGACTTGAGGCTCACATTCGACAATCTCCGAACATATGATATTAAGCTCAATTCGGAAAACTGCATTTTCGGCATACCCGCCGGAAAGCTCCTGGGCTTTATCGTCTCCAGCAGAGGAATTGAAGCAAATCCGGCTAAAATCCGGGCTCTATCGTAGTTGGCTATTGTGGGAGTCCTGGATTAGGGGGTCTCCAGACAGCCGGACAATCTCCATTGGCCGGACTGTTAGACTATGAAGATACAAGATTGAAGACTTCATCTCGTGTCCGGATGGGACTCTACTTGGCGTGGAAGGCAAGCTAGGCAATGCGGATATGTGTATCTCCTCCTTTGTAACTGACCTTGTGTAACCCTAACCCTCTCCGGTGTCTATATAAACCAGAGGGTTTTAGTCCATAGGACAACATAAAATCATACCATAGGCTAGCTTCTAGGGTTTAGCCTCTCCGATCTCATGGTAGATCTACTCTTGTACTACCCATATCATCAATATTAATCAAGCAGGATGTAGGGTTTTACCTCCATCAAGAGGGCCCGAACCTGGGTAAAACATTGTGTCCCCTGCCTCCTGTTACCATCCGCCTTAGACGCACAGTTCGGGACCCCCTACCCGAGATTCGCCGGTTTTGACACCGACATTGGTGCTTTCATTGAGAGTTCCTTTGTGTCGTCGCCGTTAGGCTTGACGGCTCCTACTATCATCGATGGTGATGCAGTCCAGGGTGAGACTTTTCTCCCCAGACAGATCTTCGCATTCGGCGGCTTTGCACTGCGGGCCAATTCGCTTGGCCATCTGGAGCAGATTGAAAGTTACGCCCCTGGCCACCAGGTCAGGTTTGGAAGCTTAAACTACACGGCCGATATCCGTGGAGACTTGATCCTTGACAGATTCGAGCCTCTGCCTTGTGCGTCACGCGGTCACGATGAGTACGATTTAGCTCTACCATCGGATAGTGTTCAAGAGATCGCACAGGCAGCCGCTCCGACCCTCAATTCGGAGCCAGGTGTGCCTTCCGCGGACAGGTGGATGGACCCCGCCACGGAAGCCTTACCCTTAGCGGCGATTGATCCGAACATCGACCTTACCTTGCACTAGAGCCGTGTTGTTAAACTGCCGGATCCTTCTCCGGCCACGGACTCCAAACCGCCTGCGCCCGTTCCTATCAAATCCGATTGGGCGCCGATCATGGAGTTTACCTCCGAGGATATTTTTCAGCACTCACCCTTTGGCGACATACTGAACTCATTAAGGTCTCTCTCCTTGTCAGGAGGATCCTAGCCGAATTATGTCCGGCAGGACTGGGATGCGGACGACGAAGAAATTCGCGGCCCACCCACCACCCACTTAGTAGCCACTCTCAATGACTTAACCGACATGCTCGACATTTACTCCCAAGACATCGACGGTATGGACGACGATGCGGGAGACACAGAGGAACGACTGCCCACAGGGCACAGGACGCCCACTTCACCACATGACGTATACATGGTGAACACACCAAAAGAAAACAACGACGAGGAACGGAAGGACGCAACGAAGGGTTGTCCCCTCGAGAAGCAGTCAAAGCGGCGGCGTAAACACCGCTCCAAATCCCACCTCGATATAAAGAACGATCATACAGACCCAGCATTAGAGAAAGGGGAACCATTGCCGGACCACGGCAACACGAAGGATCAAGCCGAACAACCTGACTCTATCAAAGATAATAGTCCAGACGACTTCACACCGGACAGACACCCGGAGCAACAGAATGCCCGTCAAAGGCTTGTTGCCACCGCAAGGAGTCTAAAAAAGCAGAAGCAAAGACTCAAGGCTGCACAAGACACACTCGGAATCAGATGGAGCAAAGTACTCAACGCAGCAGCGAACTACGCCGGTAATCGCCCCACCAAGAGCTACCCGAAGCGGAAGTTGCTACCCGAATTTGATGAGGAGGCCTTAGATCCCCCGCAACCAAAAATTAAAACGGCCACCTGGCCGGATAGACGACCTCACGGCCAACATAGAGCGGCAAGCAATGCTGCACATAAGCCAATACACGATCCACGCAAGGGCTCGCATCAAAAGGACGGCGCAACCAGATCCATCTATGGACCATGCAGGTGCGCTCCAGCATACGATGCAACGCAACAAACATCCGAACACTACGGTACACCTAGATACAGGGGTGCCGCAAACCCCCTATGTTTCACCAACGAGGTACTGGACCATGAATTTCCAGAGGGATTCAAACCTGTAAGCATAGAGGCATACTACGGAACAACAGACCCTAGGGTCTGGATTGAGGACTATATCCTCCATATCCATATGGCTCGAGGAGATGATCTCCATGCCATTAAGTATTTTCCCCTCAAACTCAAAGGGCCAGGTCGGCACTAGCTTAAAAGCCTCCCCGAAAGCTCCATTGGAAGCTGGGAAGAGCTCGAAGACGCTTTTCGGGCAAATTTTCAAGGGACTTATGTCCGACCTCCGGACGCGGACGATTTGAGTCATATAACTCAACAGCCCGGAGAGTCAGCCCGAAAGCTTTGGAACAGTTCCTTACTAAAAAGAACCAAATAGTCGACTATCCGGACGTCGAAGCCTTGGCAGCTTTTAAGCATAGCGTCCGTGACGAATGGCTTGCCAGACACCTCAGCCAAGAAAAGCCGAGAACAATGGCAGCATTACCAAGCCTCATGACCCGCTTTTGCGCGGGTGAGGATAGCTGGCAAGCCAGATGCAGCACCAGCAACCCCAGTACATCCAAAGTTAGAGATGGAAACAGGAAATCACGGCGCAACAACAATAATAAATGCCGGAATAAAGAAGACAGCACAAAGAGCACAGCAGTAAACGCCGGATTCAAAAGCTCTCGGCCAAGTTAGCAAAAGCCGCCCTCTAAAGGCGCCAGAGACGAACTGGCCAGCCTAAACAAAATTATGGACCAAGTATGTCAGATCCATAGCACCCCCGGTAAACCTGCTAATCATACCCACAGAGAATGTTGGGTCTTCAAGCCGTCCAGCAAGCTCAACGTCATACACAAGGGGGAAGATACACCAAGCGAGACGAGGATGAGCCTCTCAAGCAAGACACTAGGGAACAAAGAAAATTTCCACCAGAAGTCAAAACAGTTAACGTGTTACACGTGATAAAGGGGAGAAACAAAGCAGCACTCCCAGATAAATATGCCCAAGGGCCTATCACCGCGGAGTCCAGCCACTGGTCGTTTCAACCGATCACTTTTGACCATCGGGATTACTCAACAAGTATCCGGCGTGCAGGATGGGCTGCCCTGGTATTAGACCCAATAATTGACGGATACCACTTTACATGAGTCCTGATGGATGGTGGCAGCAGTTTAAACATGATATACTAGGATACAATCCGCAAAATGGGGATAGACCCAACGAAAATTTGCCTAAGCAATACTACCCTTAAACGAGTAACGCCAGGCCCAGGGGCTCATTGCACGGGCTCCCTGCTACTAGAGGTTATATTCGGCTTCCCCAATAACTTCTGTAGCGAACATTTAACATTCCACATTGCTCCGTTCCAAAGTGGCTATCAAGCACTACTTGGGCATGAAGCTTTCACTCGCTTTAATGTAATACCGCACTATGCTTCCCTTACGCTTAAGATGCCCAGTCCACGTGGCATCATTACAGTAAATGGAAATATTAAGCGATCCCTGCGCGCCGAAGAGAGTGCGACTGCCTTGGCAGCCGCACACTAAAAAGGGCCTCACCAGCTAAAGCATTTGATAGGTCGTCAAGACCACGGACACGGTTAGACGAGTCCGGCGCAGCCATATGTAACTCACACAGGTTTGATAAGCCACACCCCTATTACAAATACAAGGGGCTCAACGCGCGCAGACAAGTGGCAATTTTTACTCATCTTGAATTATACATGGTTTCTTCAAACCTACCTTTTTGCACGACAACTTTTCACCTAAGTTTTTATCTTTTACAGATGACCATCGTGCTACACCCGTCCAGGATACAGCACAATGGAGACACAGGCGCAGACGTGCAGCAGGGACCCGCTCCAAGGATTCTTTTTAGATTAAGACCCTGCGTCAACCTTTTTTACTGTCTCTTGTTGGTACACATCCCTCGGATTCTCAGTACAATTGAGAAGGATGCTGGCGTCTTGGCATGTGGCCGCGTCAAAATAATGCACATACCTGGACACCAGGGGCTTCTTACAAAGGGCACTATTTAGGCCCGGTTTATACCATAAAGACCGAATACCTTAGGGAGTGTTCGGCGTCGCGAGTTTGGCCTTATATGCATCAGCTCTGAATCATGTCTTTGGTCAAATGTTGGGTTTGCCCGGCTCCTATGTTTTGGTACCTTACATTCCGCTCTATCGGCTAAGGTAGCACTAGGAGAACTACTGCGATTGTGCCCCGGGTCATCCGGATGAGCACCTTAGTAGAGAAAGCCGAAAACTGACTGTCATGATATAGCGTGAAACTGGTCAACCACTCGATGACCTATCGGAATGTTAGAATTCCTCCGCCTTAATGAAGGGCCGTTTCCTGGCGAGGCATGTACGCACCCCGAATTCGGGAGAGTGCGGAGCCAATAGGGGCTATATAGTAGCCCCACTGTCAAACGCCTATGGCTAAGTGAAAGTGTTAAAGCATTATAGTCCGGTTGCCTCATTCGCTGCACTATCACCTCCTTAATAGGACCAAGACGTTGGGTTAAGTGTGAACACGCGTCTTCTGCGAACACCTCCGCATTATATGCGTGGGGGCTGAAGCCGACGACTGCAATCTTTCAGGTTATACACATGTATACATAAACGGCCTCACAGGAGGCATCATATTACTTTCAGGCAAAAGTATAAACACAACCTTAATAAATTTCATAAAAACACTGTGTTTACAATGGGAATACATGTCACTCAAACATAATATTCTTCGAGCATTGGGCCTCTATCAAACAAGCACCCTCGAGAACCTCTTCGAAATAGTGCTCGGCAGCCACTCGGCCTATGGCCGAACCCTGTGCCACAACAGTGGTAGCATCCATATCCGCCCAGTATGCTTTAACTCGGGCAAGGGCCATCCGCGAGCCTTCTATGCACGCCGACCTCTTCATCGCATTGATGCGCGGCACTGCACCAAGGAACTGCTGCACTAAGCTGAAATAGTTGTTCAGTTTCGGCTTTGCCGGCCACAGCTGATCCACGACAAGCCTCATGGCGAGTCCGGACAACCTATTCAGTTCAGCCCATTCGGCTAGCTGATCAGTCAATGGAAGCATACGCTCTGGAACGTTGAATTGCGACCAGAACAGCTTGTCCACTTCACGATCTATTTGACCTTGGAAGTATTTGGCTGCATCGGCAGCGCTCGCCGCCAAGTCCATATATGTGTCTGCCGAACTCCACAGCCGATCCAGAGGGGCATACCGTGGATCTCTGAACTTTGTCCGTAGCATGTACGGCTTCCCAGCCGCAATATCCCCGGCTTCACGCAACTCCTTCTTCGCTCTCATAGCAGAGCGGGTGTCTTTGTTCGCCATCGTGGCCTTTTCAAGGTCCGCTGCCTTCAATCGGTTCTCTTTTTCAAGGACCTGGCAATGGTCGGCAGTGTCTTTTAATTCTACGGCCATCTTGGCCATCTTCTCTTTGCTCTCGCAATGTGAGGCCTTCTCGGCTTTCAACTCTTCGGCCGCCTTCAAAGCAGCCGCATTACTAATCCTTGCTTGTTCTTTGGCTCGGGCAAGTTCCGCCCACAAGGTTTCCACGGTGGCAGCTCCATCTGCAGTCACAACATATTAAAGATACTGGCGTCATGCTGCTCTTACTATGTGGCATTCACCAGAAAATAACACTTACCCTATGCCTCGTCAAGCCTCTTGTTAACAAGCTCGATATCGGCATCCGCCGCATCCAGTTGTCGCTTCAGTTCGGCAAATTCTTGAGTCCGGCTAACCACCGGAGCTCCCACTACCTGCACATTAAAGCGGTATGGTTATTGCCTAGGACTACGATCCTCTATTTGTCGCCGTTCTCGGTGACAACCAGAGTCTCAGGGGCTACTATCTACATAGGGCACACCTAAAATGTGCGGTACCATCACAAATGTACATCATTTTACGTACCTCAAAGCCCGTCAGTAGACTCATAAAGGCATCATGCAACCCGCTTTCGGCGGATGAGATCCTTTCCATCACCGTACCCATCAATGTACGGTGTTCTTCTGAGATGGCCGCTCGCTCCAAAGCTCTCTCAGTACGTACGACCGCATACCAGACGGTGCTGGACTCTTCTGTTTGCTCTCTTCGAGAGCCGGACGCTGGGGACTTCGGGTGACTATAGGATTATCTTCTGGCCTCATCGGATCCGGAGAGGCCCTCCGTGATGACACTTCAAGGTCGCCCGCTTCTTGAGCGGAGGAGTCCGGGGGAGGCGTTTCGCTCTCCATCATCTCCGGAAGAAGATCCCCCGAAGATGAGCTCCGCTGAGAAGGGCTAAGATCCGAACTGCAATAAATACTTCGGTTATTTTCCTCAGAGGCAAGGTAGTATATCTTTATGATTACTTACAGCTCGTTGGAGGGCTGATCCCCGCGCGGACTTTGTACGTCAAGAGCACCCTCCAAGGCAGGACCCTCTGGCGGAGATTTCTTCTCCCGCTTGGAAACCTTGGTTTCTGGATCTTCAGAGGTAGTCCTCTTCCTTCCCCGGGGTGAGAGAATGTCCGATTCCTCCCCTCGGTTATCCTCCCTCATGGAGGCGCTCGTTCCCTCGGTCAAAATGGGTAGCGATGGAGGTCCGCTTTCGCCCTCATTATTCCCCCTTTGTCTTCCTTTGAGGGCTCCGGGCAAGGTGCTAGCTCAAGCATCTTTTCCAGTACCGGATTTTCCAAACCCTCAGGAAGGGGGGCCGAACACCGAATCATCTTCGCCTTTGTTATCCAGTCCTGGTCAAAGAGCGATTTCTCAGAATGACGTCGTGGTAAACAAAAGACGGTGTGTTCGGCTGAAGGATTACTTACTTGGTCGGCTGTACGGTTGCTGCTCAGGCCCACGTCCTCGGTGGTATCCGGACACTCTATTTGGGGTCCGAAGAATGATTTGTACATCTCCTTGTGCGTCAGGCATAGGAAATTCTGAATAGTACGCGGCCCTTCTGGGTTGAACTCCCACATGCGGAGGGGCCGACGTTTGCAAGGCTGGACTCGACGAACCAGCATGACTTGCGCCACCATAATCAAACTAAAATCTCCTTCGAAGAGATTTTGGATGCGGCTTTGCAGTATAGGCACGTCCTTGGCAGGACCCCAGCTCAGCCCTCTGCTAATCCATGACACCAGTTGTGGTGGAGGGCCTAAGCGGAAAGCAGGGGCAGCCACCCACTTGGCACTTCTGGGAGCTGTGATATAAAACCAACCCTGTTGCCATAATCCGGACACCTCTGGAAAGGAACCTTTGGGCCACGGAGCTCCTGTTATCTTGCTTATTAATGCGCCTCCGCACGTTGTATACTGCCCCTCGACCATCTTCGGCTTCACGTCAGTGGTCTTGAGCTACAGGCCGAAGTGAGGGGTGATGCGGAGGAAGGCCTCACACACGACAATGAATGTCGAGATGTGGAGAAAGGAGTCCGGGGCTAGATCGTGGAAATCTAGCCCGTAATAAAACATCAACCCCCTAACAAAGGGATCCAGAGTGAGGCCTAGTCCTCGTAGGAAGTGGGAGATGAACACAACGTCTTCGTTGGGTTCAGGAGTAGGGATGACCTGCCCTCGGGTAGGCGGCCGATGCGAAACCTCGGCGGTCAAGTATCTGGCCTCCCACAACTTCTGGATGTCTTCTTCCGTAACGGAGGAGGGAATCCACCGGCCTTGAAGGCTAGATCCGGACATGATTGAAGATCCGGAGCACCTGACCTGGGCTTTGGGTGTTAGAACTCGAGGCGGGGGAAGGATTCGATTGAGAACGGGAGGGAAAAAAGTAAAAGCCTTGTCCCTTTATAAAGAGGGTGAATATCAAGCGTCCTCTCCGTAGCCGTTTGGGACTTGCCTATAATCTAGGAGTCCTAGACACGGTTGGGTTACCCACGCCCGTATTGATGAGAATCCCGTAATAAGGGGACACGATCTTTGCTTTGACAAGACGTGTCGAAAAACTGCCTCGCGTTATGTGTGGGGCTAGTTAAAGGAAACGGTTCGAATAATCACCGGGCCATGGCATAATGTCGTGTTGCCAAAACAAGTCAGCAAATTAGATTTGTGAAAATATTATTCTCTCTACGGTGGTATGTGGAACTTATTTTGCAGGGTCGGACACTATCCTTATATTCAAATTCTTCCATGGTATATTCGGAGGAGGAACCCGCCTTGCAATGCCGAAGACAATACTGCGTGCCGGACTCATCGTCATTGAAGCCTGGTTCAGGGGCTACTGTGGGAGTCCTGGATTAGGGGGTCTCTAGACAGCCGGACTATCTCCATTGGCCGGACTGTTAGACTATGAAGATACAAGATTGAAGACTTCGTCTCGTGTCCGGATGGGACTCTACTTGGCGTGGAAGGCAAGCTAGGCAATGCGGATATGTTTATCTCCTCCGTTGTAACCGACCTTGTGTAACCCTAACCCTCTCCGGTGTCTATATAAACCGGAGGGTTTTAGTCCGTAGGACAACATACAATCATACCATAGGGTAGCTTCTAGGGTTTAGCCTCTCCGATCTCGTGGTATATCTACTCTTGTACTACCCATATCATCAATATTAATCAAGTAGGACATAGGGTTTTACCTCCATCAAGAGGGTCCTAACCTGGGTAAAACATTGTGTCCCCTGCCTCTTGTTACCATCCGCCTTAGACGCATAGTTCGGGACCCCCTACCCGAGATCCGCCGGTTTTGACACCGACAGCTATCCCAACTGACCTCAAGAAAATCCAGAAATTAACTAGATGTGTGGCCGCCTTAAGCCGCTTTATCTCCCAATTAGGAGAAAAGGCACTCCCCCTTTATCGCCTTCTTCGGCACACCGAACACTTCGAGTGGACAGACGCAGCCACGGCCGGGTTGGAAGAAATAAAAGCCATCCTGGCCACCAACCCAATCTTGGCCGCGCCAAACGTCGGCAAACCAATGCTGTTATATATAGCGGCAACTCACCAAGTCGTCAGCGCAGTGCTCGTAGTCGAACAAGAGGTGGACGTACATAAATTCCCACTTCAAAAGCCGGTATATTATGTATCCACTGTCCTCACTCCATGCAAATCACGGTACCTACATTATCAAAAGATAGCATACGCGGTATTCATGTCATCCCAGAAATTACAACACTACTTTCAAGATTGTTCAATTACGGTGGCCTCCGAAGTACCACTCAATGACATAATAAACAGCCGCGATGCCATGGGCCGGATTGCCAAATGGGCTATCGAGCTCCTCCCGTTCGACATAACATATAAACCACGGCGAGCCATTAAGTCGCAAGTATTGGCCGATTTTGTCACCGAATGGACAGAAGCCAAACTCCCTAAAGAGTACGGCACGTACTCCAATTGGATCATGCACTTTGATGGCTCTAAAATGCTGGCTGGTCTGGGGGCCGGCGTCGTCCTGACATCCCCCACCGGAGATACAGTTCAATACATACTCCAAATACTATACACAGACTCCAATAACACAGCCGAATACGAGGCCCTATTACACGGTCTCCGGATGGCAGTTTCCATGGGCATTCGGCGCCTGGAGGTGCGTGGGGATTCAAACCACGCAATATCTCAAATAAATGGAGACTTCAATGCCAAGGATCCGAAAAATGGCGGCATACCGCAACGCCTTCCTCAAAATGTTAGCTCGGTTCGAGGGGCTTGAATTCCACCACGTGGCTCGGGAAAACAATCAGGCGGCGGATATCCTCGCCCGTATCGGCGCTAAACGCGACCTTGTCCCACCCAACATCTTCCTGGAAAAATTGTTTAAGCCATCCGTGGTATGGGAGGGGGACACCGGTAACAATAATCCGGACCCGACCACAACATCAGATACCGAACACTCTGACACAATCGGAGGCTCTGTCATCGAAATAACACCTTCAGCCCACGTGATATTGGCCGTAATCGCCCCGTGGACAGAACTATTCCTGGCCTACCTAACCAGGCAGGAACTACCCGAGGACCAAAATGAGGCGTGCTGCATAGTGCGGCGATCTAAAGCCTACAAGGTCCACGAGGGAGAGCTTTATAAGAAAAGCACAACCGGAGTCCTTCAAAGGTGCATCTCCGAAGAGGAAGGGCGGAAGCTTTTGGCAGAAATCCATGCCGGACTTGGCGGCCATCACGCCGCAGCCCGGGCCCTTGTAAGCAAGGCCTTCCATGCAGGTTTCTATTGGCCGACGGCCCGGGCAGATGCGCAACATCTGGTCCAACATTGCGTCGGTTGCCAGCTTTTTGCAAACCAAAGCCATATGCCGCCTACCGCTCTCCAAACAATCCCCATTACTTGGCCCTTTGCGGTCTGGGGGCTTGATATGGTCAGACCCCATAAAGGGGGAACCCACAAGAAAAAATACTTACTGGTCATGGTGGATAAATTCACCAAATGGATAGAAGCCAAACCTGTCAAAATGGCTGAATCCGGACCGGTGATAGACTTCATATCCGGGGTTGTACACCATTACGGCGTCCCCCACAGCATCATCATTGACAACGGCATGAATTTTACAGCCGACAAGGTGAAACTTTGGTGCAGCAACATGGGCATCAAGCTCGATTATGCTTCTGTCTATCACCCGCAAACTAACGGTCAAGTCGAGCGAGCGAATGGTATTATCATGAGCGGCATTAAACCTAGATTAGTGCGGTCCTTAAAGGAATCAGACACGCACTGGGTAGAGGAGCTCGACTCTGTACTATGGGGGCTGCGGACCACGTCGAATCGCACTACCGGATACACACCATTTTTTATGGTGTACGGCACTGAGGCGGTTCTGCCCTGCGACATAATTCATGACTCACCTCGAGTGCGCATGTACAAAGAAAGAAAGGCCAAGCTCGATCGGCAGGACAGTTTGGACGCCCTGGAGGAGGAGCGCGACGTGGCAAAAGCCCGTTCCACATTCTATCAGCAACTGGCTCGAAGGTATCAAAGCAGAGAAGTGCGGGCCAAAACCTATAACGTTGGCGAACTAGTTCTACGCCTGCCGGAGAAGAAAAAGAACAAGCTCAAGCCCAAATGGGAAGGTCCCTTAATTATTGACCAGGTTCTGACCGGTGGAGCGTACCGTCTGCGGGATGCATCGGATAATCGACTCGAGCCAAACCCATGGAACACAGCCAGACTCCGAAGATTCTACGCCTAGCGCCGGACTCTAAGTTCGTCTCCTTACCTCCGTCAATTTTTTGCATATCCGTCTCTTCTCTCTTTCTCTCTCTCTCTCTTTTCTTCTCTTCAAGGCCCTAAAGGGCTAAACATGTGTCTTGGTTACACAATCTTGACGCGCTAACCGCGCTCATTATACCTGGGGGCTTCTTACATAAAAGCTTAATCCAATTATTTTTTCCGGGCTTTGTGCCCCACACATGTGTTATTCTTCCGCATGTACCTTTTTTCGCCATTATATGCATCGATATGACTTAAGTTTTGGCCAAGATGGGTTGACTGGCTCTTGTATTTATGCCCTATGTTCCTGTTAATTCGGCTAGGGCATAAGGGGAGCACCTCTGCGATTGTTACTGTTGGGTCAGCCGGATGTGTACCTCAGACTGGGTGAAGCCGAAAGCTAGCGTTCTTAGGAGAATATTCAGTCGGTGAATAAAAGATGACTTTTATTTAAATTGACACATGCCCCCAGATGTTTATAGCCTGCATCTCTTTTCACAGTTCGGACATGCACATTAGGGCATGCGTACCCAGGGAAAGGAACCCTTAACGGACTATTCTCCCTGGAAGATGTTTCTTACTACCCATGTAATATAACATAGCTAATTGGGTACTTGTCTGTTCAAGCACTTATGACCCCTACGCCTGGTTTTCATGCATACCCCGGTTTTTACATAACCGAGCAGGTATTCGGATACACTCCGGACTATCGGGTCCAGAGGTCGAAGCGAAAAGGTCCGCCATGACAAATGATTTACAATCCGGCTAGGGACATTACATATGTCACTTGAAGTACACAATCACTAAGACTGATTAAATTCTTCTTCTATACCATCCAACAGGCTGTCTAGCCTACAATCCTGTTGGAAATACTTTGCGGCTAATTCTACTTGATCATACACTAAACTGACAGGGATCTCTTTCCCATCGGGTCCACAGGTCCGACCTCGGCCATGTGGTTTGGGTCCGCTTTGGTATATCGCGTCTTCACCATAGCCCAGGCTTCCCTTGCACCTTGTCAGCAGGCTGATATCTTCCACAATCGGAAGCGCCGCCGCGCTCCCTTGAGCTTCTCTATAAGCTCCCCCATGCCTCCTGGCGGGGACGCGGATGGCCACAAGGTTTGGGCAATACCCTGCATCACCTGCCGAACTTGCTCGTGCAGTTGTGAGAGCTCTGGTAGAAGATCACCCGAAGACCCGGGCATCTCTTCCGTGCGACGACCCGTCAGCATACCTATAGACATAACTCTGTTAGCCGGCTTCTTCGTCGAACTCCTTTAAAAGTTCGTTCAAGCACTTACTAAAAATTTCGCGCCGAAGCCGCTTATTCTCCTTCACGGAGTCCGCAAGCTGGGCTCGGACATCTTTCAGTTCCACGCCGCCCAACCGGATATTGGCGTCTTGGAGATTATTTTTCTCCTGCCTGACTCGCGTAAGTACGCACTCGCCAGCATTTAGCTGTCGATCAGCACTTGCCGCATTCACCGCCACTGCCTCCGGATTGACTCCGGGGCCACCTGCAACATCTATTGTTAGATTTGCATACATGCCGCATACTACCTAGTACCCGTATTCTTTGCAATGGAAACAAGTGTTACCAGAGGGACCCTTCTCGGACTCCTTCAATGCGGCAACAGCGGCCCCTAGCTGGGCCTTGCACTCTTCCAGCTCTTGAGACAATTGGGAATTCTTCTCTGTAAGAACCTACACAAATAATGATCCTTAAATCAGTTGTGTCAACTGTTTCAAGTCTCAGGGGCTACTGATACATATAATCGTCAGATTTGCTTACCCGTATATCCCTTACATACTGGTATGTGGCTCTAGCTAGACCATTTTGAGCAGCACGGATGTACGCATCTCCGAAGTTGAAGGCATCAAACGCCTCTGGTGAGAAACAAGCATCACGGAGTATGGCCCGGCGATGCCTGTGATTCATGGCGCTCTTCACTTCAGAATTTGTAGCGAATAGTCTGTCTGCATCCTCTATAGGAGGAGCATCTGGCGTCCGCTCTGTGTTAGCTTCTGCCTCTATATCCGGCCCTGGAGCCCGGCTGGTGGAGGCGTGATCGGCAGCCTCTCCGGATATATTCCGGCGAGCGTTTTTTCTACTAAGAAACATGGACGTCATTATATTTTAAGAAACACGATAACCATGGAGCGAGGTTTTGTGTCATACCTCTACGCCAGCGTCTCCGTCCTGACCGCCTTCCTTTTTGGCCTACCCGGCTTCGATGCCCCTTGTTGGCGAGTCGCTGCGGGTTCGGCACGGCGTCCCGAAGGCCTTCCCTATAAAACACCATATGTGTACGGTAGGTGAAGTGCGTAAAAGGGGATCCTTTTGGAAGTTGGGACTCCGGTCTTTTCTTACATGCGATGCAGGGAGTAATCCAAGATAGTTGGCTTATAGTAGGCCCAAGCCCAGAGGGGGCTTAAGGCCCGTAAGTATAAACCGCCATGTATGAATAAAACTTATAAAGTAAGGCATGTAGAGATGTCACCGAGCCGGACACGTTGTATGAGCCGGCCGGGAATCTGTAGGCCGCAGGGCGTCAACCCGTGTATATAAGGGGACGACCCGGTGGCGACTTAGGGCAGGAAACAACAGATCGAGAGCCAAGCTAGCGTATTCGCTCCTTGGTCATCGAAACCTAGCAATACCACATCAACTGGACTAGGCTTTACCTTTACCGCAAGGGGCCGAACCAGTATAAACCTCTCGTGTCTTTTGTCCCGATTAACCCCTTTAAGCTTCCTAGTTGCGATGGCTCCACGACTAAGTCCTTTCACTAGGACATCTACAGTGACAATTCCACGACAGTTGGCGCCCACCGTGGGGCCAGCGCATGGTGGATTTGAGTTCTTGAAGGGCAGCTTCGAAGGGCTCAAGGGATACGCTATGGGCCGGATGACCAAGAGTCATCGCGGCAAGCTCTACATCGACGATGCGGGCTGGGGCCCCGACGCCGGCTCAATTGAGTACGGGTACCGGGTCCTCTTCAGCGGAATCCACGTCTTCATCGGTCGGATCGGCGAGCCGGGCCCTGAGCGGGACATCTGCGCAGACCTCATCGAGATGGCTCAGCGTGCGAGACCCGCCTAGACTCAGCCCGCCATGAGGCATCCCTTCGTGGGTTGCATCCATGGAGGGGAGTTTTCTGAAGGATCTGTGGATGGCGGTGAGACGGCCATCTACTCTGACGGTGAGTCGTCTACAGGTGAGACAGATTCATTGTATCAACTACAAGATGGAGGGCTCGGGGGCTGGAGTTGTTTTAACTTCCCCTCGAGGTGACAAGTTTTGTTATGTGTTGCGGTTGATGTTTCCTTGTACTAACAACGCAGCTGAGTATGAGGCCTTACTCCATGGTCTTCGAATGGCTAAAGAAATGAGTTTAAGCCGGGTACGGTGCCTTGGCGACAAAGATTTGGTGGTGACACTTCTCCAACGTATCTATAATTTTTGATTGTTCCATGCTATTATATTATGAACCTTGGATGTTTTATATGCATTTATATGCTATTTTATATGATTTTTGGGACTAACCTATTAACCTAGAGCCTAGTGCCAGTTTCTGTTTTTTCCTTGTTTTAGGGTTTCAAAGAAAAGGAATATCAAACAGAGTCCAAACGGAATGAAACCTTCGGAAAAGTTATTTTTGGAAAGAAAGCAACACAGGAGACTTGGAGTGCACGTCAGGGGATCAACGAGGAAGCCACGAGGCAGGGGGCGCGCCCACCCCCCCTAGGCGTGCCCTCCACCCTCGTGGGCCCTACATGGCTCCCCTGATGTATTTCTTCCGCCTATATATATCCATATACCCTAAAACGATCGGGGAGCACAATAGATCAGGAGTTCCGCCGCCAGAAGCCTCCGTAGCCACCGAAAACCAATCTAGACCCGTTCCGGCACCCTGCCGGAGGTGGCAATCCCTCTCCGGTGGCCATCTTCATCATCCCGGCGCTCTCGATGACGAGGAGGGAGTAGTTCTCCCTCGGGGCTGAGGGTATGTACCAGTAGCTATGTGTTTGATCTCTCTCTCTCTCTCGTGTTCTTGATTTGACATGATCTTGATGTATCGCGAGCTTTGCTATTATAGTTGGATCTTATGTTTCTTCTCCCCCTCTACTCTCTTGTAATGGATTGAGTTTCCCCTTCGAAGTTATCTTATCGGATTGAGTCTTCAAAGATTTGAGAACACTTGATGTATGTCTTGCCATGTGTATCTGTGGTGTCAATGGGATATCACGTGATTCACTTGATGTATGTTTTGGTGATCCACTTGAGGGTTCCGCCCATGAACCTATGCATAGGGGTTGGCACACGTTTTCGTCGTGATTCTCCGGTAGAAACTTTGGGGCACTCTTTGAGGTTCTATGTGTTGGTTGAATAGATGAATCTGAGATTGTGTGATGCATATCGTATAATCATACCCATGGATACTTGAGGTGACATTGGTGTATCTAGGTTACATTAGGGTTTTGGTTGATTTGTGTCTTAAGGTGTTATTCTAGTACGAACTCTAGGGCTGTTTGTGACACTTATAGGAATAGCCCAACGGATTGATTGGAAAGAATAACTTTGACATGGTTTCGTACCCTACCGTAATCTCTTCGTTTGTTCTTCGCTATTAGTGACTTTGGAGTGACTCTTTGTTGCATCTTGAGGGATAGTTATGTGATCCAATTATGTTATTATTGTTGAGAGGACTTGCACTAGTGAAAGTATGAACCCTAGGCCTTGTTTCCTAGCATTGCAATACCGTTTACGCTCACTTTTATCATTAGTTACCTTGCTGTTTTTATATTTTCAGATTACAGAAACCTATATCTACCATCCATATAGCACTTGCATCACCATCTCTTCGCCGAACTAGTGCACCTATACAATTTACCATTGTATTGGGTGTGTTGGGGACACAAGAGACTCTTTGTTATTTGGTTGCAAGGTTGTTTGAGAGAGACCATCTTCATCCTACCCCTCCTACGGATTGATAAACCTTAGGACATCCACTTGAGGGAAATTTGCTACTGTCCTACAAACCTCTACACTTGGAGGCCCAACAACGTCTACAAGAAGAAGGTTGTGTAGTAGACATCAAGCTCTTTTCTGGTGCCGTTGCTGGGGAGGTGAGTGCTTGAAGGTATATCTTTAGATCTTGCAATCGAATATTTTTGTTTCTTGTTTTATCACTAGTTTAGTCTATAAAAGAAAACTAAAAATGGAATTAAGTTTGCCTCATACGCTTCATCTTTTTAATATCTTTCGTGAGTATGATGGAAAGGAAAATTGTGCCAAGTGTTAGAAGAAGAATGCATTAAAATGTTTGGCACTAAATCTTTGAATGATGAGCATGATTGCAATGTTGTTAGTATGAACTCCTTGAATATCCATGGTACTAATGATGATTGCACTAGTTATGATGAAAATGTCTCCTATAAACATGTCAATTTTTGTGGAGTGCATTGGGTTTGTAAGTACACACCAAATAGGGAAGATAGATATTGCAAGAGGCATAAGTACTTAGAAACTAAATTGTTACAAGAAAGGCTAGATGATTGTGCTGAAAATTTAAATTTTCTTAGCCGTACTTGTGAACTTTGCGATGGACGTGATCATTTCAGTACCCAATGCAAATTGTTTCATGATCGTGTCATGTCCAAAAATTGTGATGACTTGATTTCCCTTGCGCATTATAATGAACTCAGTTTGCTTATGGGTTACGAAGAAATGAAACGTATAGCTAAGCATCTTCCAGAATTTGCCTGTTATAAACTTCTTGGTTTTGATCTGGAGGAAATTTATATGTATTGTGCGGTGAATTGCATTGAAAATCCTTATATTGCCAATTACATAAAGAAAAGAAAACAAATAGAGGATGAAGAGAATACTAACGAAAGGGAAGAGACTTCTCAATACCCTTCTATTATTTCTTATGATGAATCAGGTAACGAGGAGGAGCCTTCTATTCAACCAATCTCATTAATAAGGAGATCCAAAAAGAGGATTGAACCCACACATGAGGTGAAGAAGAAGAAAAGAAAAAGGAAGAGAGGTAAAAAGATATCTCTCCCAAATAATGTTGCTCCCATTATTGTTGTGACTCATGAAAATAAATCAAAAATAATTGTGGAAGATGATGCACTTGATGATGATCTCGTTATGCCTATTGCTTGTTGTGATGATTATGATTGGCAAGATAATGATACTTCTTATGATCTTGAAAATCTTTTTGGCATTTGCTTGGAAGAATATGATAATTGCTATACTATTGGTGCTATCCATACTATTGATGATGAGAGTGATTATGCTTATGATATGAAAAGGCCCAAGCTTGAGGATGCTATGTTTGATGAAGATGATGTTTTTGAGAATATATTTGCTGCAATTAATGTTTGTCCCAAGCTTGGGGATGCTACGTTTAATGAAGATGATATTTTTAGTCTCCCAAGTTTTGATATGCAAATTTATAATGATGATAGCATGCCTCCTACCTATGATGATTATTGTGATGATACTTATGCTATAAAAAGTAGTGATTATATTTATAAAACTTGTCATGATTATGATTACCCCTTTTCTGAACATTACTCTTTTAATGTGGAAACAATTTATAGTATTCGAGTCTCTTATGATACTCCCATTATTCCGAATGAGAAGAATTTTGCTTATGTGGAGAGTAATAAAAATTCTATGCTTGTAGATCATGAAAAGAATGCTTTAGGTTCTGGTTATATTGTTGAATTCATTCATGATGCTACTGAAAATTATTATGAGGGAGCAATATATGCTTGTAGGAGTTGCAATAATATCAAGTTTCCTCTCTATGTGCTTAAAGTTTTAAAGTTATCCTTGTTTTACCTTCCTATGCAAGTTGATTCTTGTTCCCACAAGTTGTTTGCTAACAAAATCCCTATGAATAGGAAGTGGGTTAGGCTTAAATGTGCTAGTCATATTCTTCATGATGCCCTCTTTATGTTACAATTCTTATCTTTTATATGAGCATCATTAAAATCATCATGCCTAGCTAGGGGCGTTAAACGATAGCGCTTGTTGGGAGGCAACCCAACTTTTTTTTGTTCCTTTATTTTTGCTCCTGTTTAGAAATAAATAATTTATCTAGCCTCTGTTATGATTGAGTTTTTATGTTTTAATTAGTGTTTGTGCCAAGTAGAACCGTTGGGAAGACTTGGGAAAAGTCTTTGCGATCATGCTGTAAAAAACAGAAACTTTAGCGGTCACAAGAATTGCTGCCGATTTTTATTGGAGAGTAATATTTAGTTAATTATTTTTGAAGATGATTAATAGATAAATTCCTCACGTCCAGAAATTTATTTTAGAATTTTTGGGGTTCCAGAAGTATACGTTTGATCCAGATTACTACAGACTGTTCTGTTTTTGACAGATTCTGTTTTCGATGTGTTGTTTTCTTATTTTGATGAATCTATGAGTAGTATCGGAGGGCATGAACCATAGATAAGTTGGAATACAGTAGGTTTAACACCAATATAAATAAAGAATGAGTTCATTACAGTACCTTGAAGTGGTGTTTTGTTTTCTTTCGCTAACGGAGCTTACGAGTTTTCTGTTAAGTTTTGTGTTATGAAGTTTTCAAGTTTTGGGTAAAGATTCGATGGACTATGGAATAAGGAGTGGCAAGAGCCTAAGCTTGGGGATTCCCAAGCACCCCAAGGCAATATTCAAGGACAAACAAGAGCCTAAGCTTGGGGATGCCCCGGAAGGCATCCCCTCTTTCGTCTTCGTTCATCGGTAACTTTACTTGGAGCTATATTTTTATTCACCACATGATATGTGTTTTTCTTGGAGCGTCATTTTATTTTCTTTTGCTGTGCTTTCTGTTTTAATAAAATGTTATAGGGTCTTCATATAGTTGCATAATTATTCGACTACTCATTGATCTTCACTTATATCTTTCGGAGTAGTTTGTTGTTGCTCTAGTGCTTCACTTACATCTTTTTAGAGCATGGTGGTGGTTTTATTTTATAGAAATAGATGAACTCTCATGCATCACTTATATTATTTTGAGAGTCCTAAACAGCATGGTAATTTGCTTTGGTTATGAATTTAGTCCTAATATGATGGGCAACCAAGAGGGATATAATAAAAACTTTCATATAAAGTGCATTGAATACTATGAGAAGTTTGATACTTGATAATTGTTTTGAGATATGGAGATGGTGATATTAGAGTCATGCCAGTTGAGTAGTTGTGAATTTGAGAAATACTTGTGTTAAAGTTTGTGATTCCCGTAGCATGCACGTATGGTGAACCGTTATGTGATGAAGTCGGAGCATGATTTATTTATTGATTGCCTTCCTTATGAGTGGCGGTCGGGGACGAGCGATGGTCTTTTCCTACCAATCTATCCCCCTAGGAGCATGCGCGTAGTACTTTGTTTCGATAACTAATAGATTTTTGCAATAAGTATGTGAGTTCTTTATGACTAATGTTGAGTCCATGGATTATACGCACTCTCACCCTTCCACCATTGCTAGCCTCTCTAATACCGCGCAACTATCGCTGGTACCATAAACCCACCATATATCTTCCTCAAAACAGCCACCATACCTACCTATTATGGCATTTCCATAGCCATTCCGAGATATATTGCCATGCAACTTTCCACCGTTCCATTTATTATGACACGCTTCATCATTGTCATATTGCTTTGCATGATCATGTAGTTGACATCATATTTGTGGCAAAGCCACCGTTCATAATTCTTTCACACATATCACTCATGAGTCATTGCACATCTCGATACGCCACCAGAGGCATTCATATAGAGTCATATTTTGTTCTAAGAATCGAGTTGTAATTCTTGAGTTGTAAGTAAATAAAAGTGTGATGATCATCATTATTAGAGCATTGTCCCAGTGAGGAAAGGATGATGGAGACTATGATTCCCCCACAAGTCGGGATGAGACTGTCGGCATTCTGGGAACGGGGGTCCCCAGACTTGCCTGCCTGCGGCCTGCGGCGTGTTTCAAAGGGGGGCCCAGCACGGCCCATCTTCACCAACACAAACCCAAGACCCTCGCGAGGGGCCAAGACTCGCGGGGCGGATGACGCGGAGCTTCCTCAGGCGCGGCCTCGTCAGGCTGGCTCACGAGGAGGCGGAGAGATCAAGGTGGGGTACCTCACGAGGTGCCCGTGACGCAAGCCATGACGACCGGGGGCGCCAGGCGGGTGCCAGCCCGCGCAGCATCCTCCCTTCCTCTTTGGTGCAAAGGGGGCAAGCGCAGCCGCGGAGTACCGAGGCATCAGGCAAAGGTTGCCATTTCGGTGCAACGAGACCAAGACCAGGAGGACTACGAGACGGAGGTCACCGTGGAGCCCAAGACGACGTCATCACCAGAGCTTTGCGCAGGCGAAGACTACTTTTATCAGGATAGTTGATACTAGCTGTCCCCCTTCAAATTAGCCCGCCATTGTTGGCTCCCTTCCCGCTCGATATTTGGGAAGAGGACTAGGGCCTCTATAAATAGGACCAGCCACCCACAGAGCAAAGGGACAGGCAGACAGGCAGGGAAGGAGAGAGACAGAGATGAAAAGAGAGAGAGAGAGACAGAGAAAGGTGACTGAGCTCCTACCAGCAGTTCATCACCCCAGCCAAGAATAGACCCTCGCGAGGCTGTTCTTCCTTGTATCGTTCATCATCATCAGCCCAAGAGGCAATCCACCACACCACAAACTGGAGTAGGGTATTACACCACAACGGTGGCCCGAACCAGTATAAACCCTGTGTCTCTTATGTTGTTCTTTCCTACTTCAGATCCTAGCAAGGCGGGGGGGGTGCAGGTAGGTAGGAGGCGAAATCTCCATGCGCACCCCAGTGTTCGAACCTCAAGGGTCTGCCGGAACCCGAAATCCGACATTTGGCGGGCCAGGTAGGGGTGCGCCGGGATTCGTCTTCCACCACCCCGTTCTCCTCCGACCATCACGCCCGTGTCCGACGCTCGTCGGGCCCGCGCTGAGCGCCGGGCCGCGCTCGCTTCCGCGTCTCCTAGACGGCCCCTGTCGGCGGGGGTCCTCGCCGTTCCCCATCACCTACCGTCAACGCCGCCACCGGCCCGGCGGGGGACGAGCAGCAAGCATCGTCCCAGCATCCGTCCATGCGGCAAGATGGCCGCACCGCGACTCCCTCGCTCACCCCAGCTGTTTCTTTGTCCCGCGCGCTCCGTGCGCCCATGGAGGCTCGAGCTGCACTCATCGCGGCGAACGAGCTCCTGCGCTACCGTCCCATCGACGACGTCTATGAAGAATGGCTCGACCGCGTCGCCGAGCTCGTCCGCGCCGCAGGGGGCTCTCCTGCGTCGTCCGTTCCGCTGCACCGCACCCCGCCCCGCACGGGCAGTGAAGCTCCGGCAGCGCCCCGGCCGCCTCCTCCTCAGGAAGGCGCCATGGCTCCAAGGCGCGTGGCCCCTGGGCAGAACCCGCTCCGTCAGGCGCCAGCGCAGCAAGAGCAGAGCTGTCAAGAAGTCCCTCGCCCGCAAGAAGCTGCCCGGGCGCTCCCTGCTCCAGCACGTCGCGACCATGCTCCTGCACCCGCGCGTCAAGACCCCGCGCTGCTTCCAGCTGCAGCGCGTGGGGACATGCAAGACCAAGTTCCCCGTCATCCAAGGCCTCCTGTGGCCACAGCAGGCTGCCACGCCTTCACCGCCGAGCTACGCAATGTCGCGTGGCCCGGCAAGTTCAAGCCAGACTTGCCTCCTCGCTACGACGGCACGGCTGACCCTACGGAGTTCCTCCAGCTCTACGAGCTGGGCATCGAAGCTGCCAATGAAGACGAGAAGGTCATGGTGAACTGGTTCCCCATGGCACTCAAGGACGGGGCCCGCACCTGGCTCCTGAACCTGGCTCCAGGCACAATCTCCTCCTGGGACGAGATGCGCACCTGCTTCATCGCCAACTTCCAAGGCACTCGCGACCGGCCACCCGCCGTGAGCAACATGCGCCGCATCAAGCAACAGCCCAGGGAGACCCTGCAAAAGTACATCCAGCGCTTCAACAACACGCGCCTCAAGATTCCCAAGGTGACTGAGGAGGCCATCATCTCGGCCTTCTCCGACGGCGTGCGCGACGTCAAGATGAAGGAGGAGCTGGCGATGCATGAAGACCTGTGCACTTCCCTGGAGCTGTTCAACCTGGCAACCAAGTGCGCTAGTACCGAGGAAGGACGTCTCTCCCTCCTCGAGCTGCCTGCCGTAGACCCAGAAGAGAAGAAGCCCAAGGCCAAGGATGTGAAGCACAAGGGGGCTGCCGTGCTCGCGTCAGAACCAGACACCAAGCGGGGCAGAGATCAGCCCGAACCTCCCAAGGGCAGCCGGTACTGTGTGTACCACGACCTCCACACCCACAACACCAACGAATGTCAAGAGCTCCGAGCCGTGCGAGAAGGAAGGATCGGCCGTCGCCCTGACCGCAGTGACCGGGGTTACGGCCGAGGAGGAGGAAGGAATGCAGGACGCTGGGAAGACCATGGCCCGCGCCAAGGGTGGCGCGATCAACCTCGCGAGGATCGCTGGCAAGACCCACCTCGTGAGGGAGGCTGGAGAGATCAGCCTCGCGAGGGAGACTGGAGGGATCAGCCTCGCGAGGATCGCCCGCAAGGCAACGCATGCCTCCCACCGCTGCCGCCGCAGCCAAGGAGAAATGAGGACCGCCACCAGGACGAGGGGGCTGGGGGCTTCCAGGAGCCGTGCGCGATCGCCTGCATCCTGGGCAAGGCCCAAGCCCCAGCCTCTTAGGGCATCTTCAAGCAGTTCGCCCATGAAGTGAACGCAGTCCTCCCCAGGCTCGAAGCCACGCGCCCTCTCAGGTGGTCGGTGTGCGCCATCACGTTCAGCTCAGCAGATCAGCTCAAATGTGCGGCTACAGCCGGGGTTCTCCCGATGCTTTGCTCCCCAATCATCAGCAACGTGGTGGTCACCAAGACCCTCATCGATGGCGGGGATGGGCTCAATGTCCTGTCCGTGGAAACATTCAACAACCTCCAAGTGCCCTACAGCTAGCTTCAGCCAACCAAGCCTTTCTCCGGTATCACTGACGGCTCCATGGTCCCGATTGGGCAGGTCCGCCTCCCTGTCACCTTCGGGGCACGCGACAACTACTGCACCGAGCTCATCGACTTCGACGTCGCTCACATTCGCCTGCCGTACAATGCCGTCCTTGGGTACCCAGCGCTAGCCAAGTTCATGGCCGTAACTCACCATGGCTACAACGTCCTCAAGATGCCAGGAAGCGGCGGGGTCATCACGGTGACATGTGAAGAGAAGGACGTGGTGTGTTCCCTGGAACGAGCCTTTCAGGCCACGTCACTGGAAGACCCAGATCGTGGAAGCAGGAGGCCTCCCGAGATCGCCCCTAAGAAGAAGAAGACATCGTCCGGCCCAACCCCTCAGGAGGCTGGCCCCTCTAGGCCCGCGCCTGCCCAGGGGGAACCTCCTTCCATCGCATAGGAAAGCACGCCCGGCGACCTCCTCAGGCAGGGCTCGGGGGCTCTCCCCTGGAGGGCCACCGACCTAGCCAGGGTCACGAGGGAGGCGCTTGGGCACCACATGGAGGCATGTTTCAAAGCACATTTCCCTCAAGAAGAAGCAAGGCAAGGAGATCCAGACCCTCAGGAGTTCGTCAGCAAGGCCATTCAGGAGCTACAGGAGTCAAGAGTCATGAAGGGCGGCCACCGCCTACCAGCAGTGGCTCCCCATCCAGGCGAGGATGGTGGGCTGCGCATCTGCATCGATATACCAGGGCTCAACCGAGTCGCCTCTCTGGAGCGCCTCTGGCCCTCGCGAGTGGGACGCTGCGGAGGCCCACCCCACAGCTACGTTCGCATGCCTTACGGCTTGCCGAACACGGCCGACACGTACCAGCGCCTCATGAGGGGCATCACAGAGGCACGAGAGGCCAGGCGTTCCGCAGCCCTGGCAGGGATGGAGATGGCCCGTGAGGAGCCGCCAGTGCCTCCGGAGCCTCTCGAGGCCCCTGGGCCTAGGGGCTCGTGAGGATCGGCTCCCGCAGCCCACCGAGCCTGCTACATCAACGCTCCTTCATCCTCAACATCATCAGGTGACGTCTTTCGAGTTTTATTTCCAGCTAGGAGCGCCCCCCCAGGGCTGCATTATTCCCAGGCCGCGTGGGTCCGTCCCTGCGGCATGTATCCCTTTTTATTCCATGTTGTTAGCTTACCTTGTTGGGGGCGCCCCTCGGGCTGCATGATCCCCAAGCCGCTCGGGCCAGGCCCAGCGACATGTATCCCATTTGCGTTTATTTCCGATTATGCGTTAGACCCACCATGCTTGATTATTTGATGCCGGTCCACGTCACCTTTTCCTCTCCATGCCGACCACTTGCACGTTAAAGGGGGGGTACCTGAGCATCGCGACTCAGGGCTCTTACTGGCTCTGCAGCCCTCACCCTCTGGCCTTGTCCATGGCATCGCGACCTGGCATGCCAGCAACGGCTGAGACCAGCTCGAGGGCCGGGACCCAAGGACATAGAGTGCCGACATCTAGCCAAATTTGCAGGGACACATCACAAGATAAGGCCCAGTGCCAGGCGCAACCCGCCTAGAGGTAGGGCCCCGTGAGTCCCGCGCTGGCTCACGGGTGCCCAGATACACCTCGCCAGGCCCTACCGTGCCAGCCACGTGTCAGGGCGGGGCTGTACACGCCCCGGGGGCTCCTCCCGGAGGGGGGGGGGCCCTCCCACGTACCAGTGGAAGCACCATGCTCCGCGCTGGCTGACGACACTGCCGAGGAGCGGCTATGCCCGTACACATATGGTAGCGCTATGCTCCGCGCTGGTGATAAACAACTGAGGGTGGCCCCCGGGGCTGCACCAACCTCAGGGAGCCCAGAGCTCAGTGTCTAGCCTCATCGTAACACCTCCCCTCGGGAGTGCCGCGCGAGGGGGCTTGGCACGGGGGCTGCGCCTGGGTCACACCCAGACGCACGCCGCTCAGCCAGGTCCCCCCGGGCCTGGTTCGTCACGCGTCTCTCCCCGAGCGGAGCCAAGGTACGAAGGCCGTTTGGGCATCAAGGGGGACTCCTGAGCATCGCGACTCACGAGCCTAACTGGTCACGTAGCCCCTCACTCCATGGCCCTGTCCTGGTTTCCGGTCGGGACCAACGCTGAGTGAGGTACGCGCGCGGCCGGGCTCTGCAGACGTAGAACGGTAGATCCACCCGCATCACGCCTCCTTACTTGTTGTTCGCGCGTCAAGGGGGACTCCTGAGCATCGCGAATCAGGAGCCTAACTGGTCACGTAGCCCCTCACTCCGTGGCCCCGTCCTGGTTTCCGGTCGGGGCCAACGCTGGGTGCGGTACGTGCGCGGCCGGGCTCTACAGACGTAGAACGGTAGATCCACCCGCATCACACCTCCCTACTTGCTGTTCGTGCGCCAAGGGGGACTCCTGAGCATCGCGACTCAAGAGCCTAACTTGTCACGTGGCCCCTCACTCCTTGGCCCCGTCCTGGTTTCTGGTCGGGACCAATGCTGGGTGAGGCATGCGTGGGGCCGGGCTCTGCCAGCGTAGAACATAAGCAAGTAGGAAGGGAAAGCACAAATTTCAAGGAATTCAAAAGCAAATATTACAGTCCACACTGTTATCTCAATGCCAAACGCAAGTTTAAATGCCTCCCCGAGGCATGATACATGTGCAGGAATTAAAGGCAGGACAGGAGCCGCGATGGAGTCACTTGTCGGCGATGGAGCAGCGCGGATTGGGTACGCCTCACGGAGCGGTGGGGTCAGCAGTGCCTTGCTTCGACTTGGTGCTGAAGGCCCGGAACTTCCCCAACAGGGCCTCTGCGCGACCTTTCACGGCCTCGGCAGCGGCAGCGGCACGCTCACCGCTCACTGGCTCCAGCAGGCTGTCGAGGTCGACACCGGGATCGCGAAGGTAGATGTGGGTGAGGACCCGCGTCATTGCTGCAGAAGACAGGACACGCGCCTCGGCCTCGGCCGCTGGGCCAAGGCCAAGGGCGACATCTTCAAGGGCGTGAACCAGGAAGGGAAGCAGCTTGGCGGGGCCGTCCTCGGCGCCAGCCAGTGGGCTCTCCAGGCCGCTGTCATAAAGCGTCCTCAGTGAGGAGCGAGCCCCCGCCTCCATCTCCGCGAAGGCCACGCGGTCCTCGGCAAGAACCAGGGCCTCATCGTCCAGCTTGGCCTTCCTCGCCCCAACTCCTGCTCCAGCGCGCCTAGGCGGTCGCGGCGTTTCTTGAGCTTGACCTCCCTCTCCTTGAGAGCCGCCTCGCGAGCCTTCACGCCTTCTTCCTGCTCTTGGCGAAGGCGGGCCTCGTTCGTGAGCTGGTCCCGCAAACCTTGTAGTTCGCCCTCCAGCGCCTTGCAATAATCACGGATGTCGACCACCTCCCCCAGGGCTGCATCACGAGCAGCCTTCGCCTCAAGGACGGCCTGCTTCTCCTTGTCGCATGCCGTCGAGGCCTGGACCAGCGCCGCCCGAATCGAAGCGTCGGAGCGAACCCATCCTGAAGCCAGCTCCAAGCGCCCGGCCACCAAGCGGGGGACGGCGCCAAGAAGATCCTGACGCAGTCGGTCTAGCTCAGCAACAGCACGATCCAGAACGGCAGAAGGAGTCGGAGAGACAGCAGCCAGTGGAGTAGGAGGAGAAGAAGGCAACGCGGCCACAGCACCATGAGGCGGATTCTGCCGCGCCCCGACAGCTGAAGTGGCGGCGGCAGGCAAGAGCACCTCAGGAGCCACTTGGGCCGTGGGGGCTGAGCTCGCCCCAGCCGGCTCAGCCAGGCCTCGTGAGGACGACCGGGTAGGATAAGCCTGTGCGTCGCGGTCACCCTCCTTCGCAGGCAGAAGCGCAACCACGGATGGAACCTCGGGAGCCCCCTTCGGCTTCTTTGCGGCGGGCGCCAGCCTACCCAAGAGATGCGGACGTCAAGCTTCAGAAGCAGAGCAAGAGATAAAGACAAGAATCGAACGCTTACGGGTCGTCGCCAGTGAGCTCAAGCGGCCTCCAGCCAAATTTGAAGCCTGAAAGCCGGCTGGAAGCGTCAACCTCGGGAAGCTTGGAGGCGGAAGGCGCATCTGCGGTCCGCCCTGGGGCCGGGGCAGACCCGCGGGAGATCAGCCCGGTTCTGTCCTTCTTAGGGATCGGGGGTGAGCTCCCGCCGTCCTGATCGTCGTTGTCCTCGTCGTCGTCTTCGTCGTCATCCTCATCATCATCGCTCGGGGAGAGGCGGAGAATGCGGGACCTGCACCGGGGGAGAGGAGCCCTCGACTCTCCGTCAGTCGCCTCGGAGTCAGGCCCTTTTCCCCGCTCCCTTCCTTCCTCCTCTTCGCTGGAGTCATCGGAGGGCACATCCACCGGTTCCTCGGGAGTTTCCATGGGCACAGGCCCATCCCCGTTGAAGACGGGCATGGACTTCACTACCTGCTCCCAGTCGTCGCGGAGGAACAAGGGCGTAGGAGCGCCTGCCAACCTCGCCACATCGCCCCCGACCAGAGATTGGAGGACAGCAGCCAGATCTCCGTCGGCTAAGGCCGCGGGGCTCGGACGGGGCCTCCACATCGGAAGTGAGTACTACCGAAGCGGAGCCAGCTGGTGCTCCAGGAATTCCCTCAGCAGCGACGCGCCGGTCAGCTTCGCCGCCGCCATGTTGGCCGGCCTAAGATCCGCATCCATCTTCTCCAACATCAGCTTCGCGCGGGGGTCCGTGAGCTCCGCTCGACCCCAATTGTTGGAGCTCGTGGGCTGCTCCGTGGGCAAGATCAGCCGAGGGTGGATGCGCCCAGCATCCACCAAGACCCACTTGCTCCTGAAGCCCTCAATCCTTTTCCCGGGGTTCGAAATGGCAATGGCGCCACCATACGCGACGAAGCTCACGCACGCGGAAGTAGTACCACGAGAGGTCCGGAGGTAGAAGTAGTAGCGTAGCAAGGCCACTGAGGGCTGCACCCCTACGTGAGCCTCGTAGTAATAGGTGAAGATTGCCAGGAGAAGGACGGAGTTGGGGTGGAGATGCAGGGCTTGTAGCTTATAGTGGCGGAGGACAGAGAAGAAGAACTCGGAGAAGGGAGGCACCAGGCCGGCAGCAATAGCACTTACAAAGAGCGGATAGAAGGTGCTCCCTTGACCCTCAGGGGTGGCGGAGCCGGCTTTGAACACCTTCACCCCATTGACGCCCCGCGCCGTCGCCATCCGGCGCAACCGGGCGAGGCTCGCCTCCGACACATTCGGCGGATCCAGGGCAGACGAGTACCAAGCCATGGCCGGGGGCTGACGAGGCGCCATGGCTTCCTAGGTCACACGGTCGGAGTGGATCTGGAAATTTTGGAGGAAGGAAGGAGAGGCGCAAGAAAGGGGACCTCAGCAGCAACCATGGAAAGCAAGAAGCAAAGCCTAGGTGGACGCCGCTCCTTTATCAACTCGAGCGGTTGCAAGGGCGCCCACATCCAATCAACCGCCACGCGGCGCCCAAGGCCGCAGGCTGTTAGGGCCCGCGGCGCTTCGCTCTTGCCCTTCCGCCTCCCTGCACGGCCAAGTCCAGGCGCGCCTTGGGCCCGGGGGCTACTGTCGGTGTTCTGGGAACGGGGGTCCCCAGAATTGCCTGCCTGCGGCCTGCGGCGTGGCTCAAAGGGGGGCCCAGCGCGGCCCATCTTCACCAAGACAAACCCAAGACCCTTGCGAGGGGCCAAGCCTCGCGGGGCGGATGACGCGGAGCTTCCTCAGGTGCGGCCTCGTCAGGCTGGCTCACGAGGAGGCGGAGAGATCAAGGCGGGGTACCTCACGAGGTGCCCGTGACGCAAGCCATGACGACCGGGGGCGCCAGGCGGGTGCCAGCCCGCGCAGCGTCCTCCCTTCCTCTTTGGTGCAAAGGGGGCAAGCGCAGCCACGGAGTACCGAGGCATCAGGCAAAGGTTGCCATTTTGGTGCAACGAGACCAAGACTAGGAGGACTACGAGATGGAGGTCACCGTGGAGCCCAAGACGACGTCATCACCAGAGCTTTGCGCAGGCGAAGACTACTTTTGTTAGGATAGTTGATACTAGTTGTCCCCCTTCAAATTAGCCCGCCATTGTTGGCTCCCTTCCCGCTCGATATTTGGGAAGAGGACCAGGGCCTCTATAAATAGGACCAGCCACCCACAGAGCAAGGGACAAGCAGACAGGCAGGGAAGGAGAGAGACAGAGACGAAAAGAGAGAGAGAGAGAGCTAAAGGTGACTGAGCTCCTCCCAGCATTTCATCACCCAGCCAAGAACAGACCCTCGCGAGGCTGTTCATCCTTGTATTGTTCATCATCATCAGCCCAAGAGGCAATCCACCACACCACAAACTGGAGTAGGATATTACACCACAACAGTGGCCCGAACCAGTATAAACCCTGTGTCTCTTGTGTTGTTCTTTCCTAGTTCAGATCCTAGCAAGGCGGGGGGTGCAGGTAGGTAGGAGGCGAAATCTCCACGCGCACCCCAGTGTTCGAACCTCAAGGGTCTGCCGGAACCAGAAATCTGACAGAGACTCCGGACAAAAATAAATAAATAAAAGAGGCCAAAGAAGCCCAAATAAAAAAAGAGAAAAGAGGCCATAAAAAAGAGAAGGCCCAAATAAAAAATGAGAGAAAAAAGAGAGAAGGGGCAATGCTACTATCCTTTTACCACACTTGTGCATCAAAGTAGCACCATGATCTTCATGATAGAGAGTCTCTTGTTTTGTCACTTTCATATACTAGTGGGAATCTTTCATTATAGAACTTGGATGGCATATTACAATGATGGGCTTTCTCAAAATGCCGTAGGTCTTCGTGAGCAAGAAAATTGGATGCACACCCACTGAGTTTCTTTTGTTGAGCTTTCATATACTTATAGCTCTAGTGCATCCGTTGCATGGCAATCCCTACTCACTCACATTATATATATTGATGGGCATCTCCATAGCCCATTGATACGCCTAGTTGATGTGAGACTATCTTCTCCCTTTTGTCTTGTCCACAACCACCATTCTATTGCACCTATAGTGCTATATCCATGGCTCACACTCATGTATTGCGTGAAGATTGAAAAAGTTTGAGAACATCAAAAGTATGAAACAATTGCTTGGTTTGTCATCGGGGTTGTGCATGATTTAAATATTTTGTGTGGTGAAGATGGAGCATAGCCAGACTATATGATTTTGTAGGGATAGCTTTATTTGGCCATGTTATTTTGAGAAGACATGATTGCTTAGTTAGTATGCTTGAAGCATTGTTGTTTTTATGTCAATATTAAACTTTTGTCTTGAATCTTATGGATCTGAATATTCTTGCCACAATAAAGAGAACTACATGGATAAATATGTTAGGTAGCATTCCACATCAAAAATTCTGTTTTTATCATTTACCTACTCGAGGACGGGTAGGAATTAAGCTTGGGGATGCTAATACGTCTCCAACGTATCTATAATTTTTGATTGTTCCATGCTATTATATTATCAACCTTGGATGTTTTATATGCATTTATATGCTATTTTATATGATTTTTGGGACTGACCTTTTAACCTAGAGCCCAGTGCCAGTTTCTGTTTTTTCCTTGTTTTAGGGTTTCGAAGAAAAGGAATATCAAATGGAGTCCAAACGGAACGAAACCTTTAGAAAAGTTAATTTTGGAAACAAAGCAACAGAGGAGACTTAGATTGCACGTCAGGGGATCAACGAGGAAGCCACGAGGCAGGGGGCGCGCCCTCCACCCTCGTGGGCCCCTCATGGCTCCCCTGATGTATTTCTTCCGCCTATATATATATCCATATACCCTAAAACGATCAGGGAGCACAATAGATCGGGAGTTCCGCCGCCAGAAGTCTCCGTAGCCACCGAAAACCAATCTAGACCCGTTCCAGCACACTGTCGGAGGGGGCAATCCCTCTCCGGTGGTCATCTTCATCATCCCGGTGCTCTCCATGACGAGGAGGGAGTAGTTCTCCTTCGGGGCTGAGGGTATGTACCAGTAGCTATGTGTTTGATCTCTCTCTCTCTCGTGTTCTTGATTTGGCACGATCTTGATGTATCGCGAGCTTTGCTATTATAGTTGGATCTTATGTTTCTTCTCCCCCTCTACTCTCTTGTAATGGATTGAGTTTCCCCTTCGAAGTTATCTTATCGGATTGAGTCTTTAAAGATTTGAGAACACTTGATGTATGTCTTGTCGTGCGTATCTGTGGTGACAATGGGATATCATGTGATTCACTTGATGTATGTTTTGGTGATCAACTTGCGGGTTCCGCCCATGAACCTATGCATAGGGGTTGGCACACGTTTTCGTTGTGATTCTCCGGTAGAAACTTTGGGGCACTCTTTGAGGTTCTATGTGTTGGTTGAATAGATGAATCTGAGATTGTGTGATACATATCGTATAATCATACCCATGGATACTTGAGGTGACATTGGAGTATCTAGGTGAGGGTTTTGGTTCATTTGTGTCTTAAGGTGTTATTCTAGTATGAACTCTAGGGCTGTTTGTGACACTTATAGGAATAGCCCAACGGATTGATTGGAAAGAATAACTTTGACGTGGTTTCGTACCCTACCATAATCTCTTCATTTGTTCTCCGCTATTAGTGACTTTGGAGTGACTCTTTGTTGCATGTTGAGGAATAGTTATGTGATCCAATTATGTTATTATTGTTAAGAGGACTTGCACTAGTGAAAGTATGAACCCTAGGCCTTGTTTCCTAGCATTGCAATACCGTTTACGCTCACTTTTATCATTAGTTACCTTGATGTTTTTATATTTTCAGATTACAAAAACCTATATCTACCATCCATATACCACTCGTATCACCATCTCTTCGCCGAACTAGTGCACCTATACAATTTACCATTGTATTGGGTGTGTTGGGGAGACAAGAGACTCTTTGTTATTTGGTTGCAGGGTTGTTTGAGAGAGACCATCTTCATCCTACGCCTCCTACGGATTGATAAACCTTAGGTCATCCACTTGAGGGAAATTTGCTACTTTCCTACAAACCTCTACACTTGGAGGCCCAACAACATCTACAAGAAGAAGGTTGTGTAGTAGACATCAGGTGGCTTAGCAAGTATCAGGCAAGTGGGATTCCAAGGATCCTCTCATGGTGGCTTATCACCGTGAGGTTGACGCTGTTGTTGGACACTTCAAGGGTTATCAAGTGGAGCACATTGACCGCAGAAAGAACGAAGCAGCCGATGCTTTAAGCCGGTTGGGATCTCAGCGTAAGCCGGTGCCGCCTAACACTTTTTTAGATGTTCTGCATAACCCTTTTGTCAAGTTGCCTACAGAGGAAGACTTGGCTGTTCCAGACCCGGAAGCCCAATTGGTGGTGGCTCTTCATGTCATTCCAGATTGGACAGTGCCGTATTTGGCTTATATAACCTGGGGCGAGTTGCCGGAGGATGAGAGCTTGGCTAGACAGATAGCCTGGTGGTCTAAGTCAATGACAATTTCCAATGGTGAGTTGTATCATCGTAGTGTCACCGGAGTGTTTCAATGTTGTGTCTCTCCTAAAGAAGGTCAAGAAATTCTTCGTGAGATCCATGAAGGAGATTGTGGCCACATGTCGGTTCAAAGTCTCTTGTGGCCAAAGCTTTCCGTCATGGTTTTTACTGGCTAACGGCTCACACCGATGCAGAGGATCTGGTCAGTAGGTGTGATGGGTGTCAAAAATTCGCACGATGGGCGCACGTGCCGGCTCGGGAATTACGGATGATTCCAATTACTTGGCCGTTTGCAGTCTGGGGTCTTGATTTGGACCTTTCAAAAGATCCAAAGATAAAAAGACGCACCTTTTGGTGGCAGTGGACAAATTCACAAAGTGGGTTGAGGAAGAGCCGGTTAGTAAGTGTGATGCGGCCACGGCGGTTCAATTCATGAAGAAAGTGATCTTTCGTTTTGCTTTTCCACACAGCATTATCACTGACAATGGCACTGCTACCTCTTGATCACTGTGTTGGTTTTCCCTTGAAGAGGAAAGGGTGATGCAGCAGAGCAGCGTAAGTATTAACCTCAGTTTTTGAGAACCAAGGTATCAATCCAGTAGGAGGCCACGCACGAGTCCCTGGCTCCTACACAAACAAATAAACTCCTCACAACCAACGCGATAAAGGGGTTGTCAATCCCTTCACTGTCACCTACGAGAGTGAGATCTGATAGATATGATAAGATAATATTTTTTGTATTTTTATGATAAAGAGAAATAAAGATGCAAGTAAAATAAATGGAAAAGGAAATAACAAAGTATTGGAAGATTAATATGATGGAAAATAGACCCGGGGGCCATAGGTTTCACTAGAGGCTTCTCTCGGGAGCATAAGTATTACGGTGGGTGAACAAATTACTGTTGAGCAATTGACATAATTGAGCATAGTTATGAGAATATATAGGTATGATCATGTATATAGGCATCACGTCCAAGAAAAGTAGACCGACTCCTGCCTGAATCTACTACTATTACTCCACACATCGACCGCTATCCAGCATGCATCTAGAGTATTAAGTTCAAGAGAACAGAGTAACGCTTTAAGCAAGAAGACATGATGTAGAGGGATAAACTCATGCAATATGATATAAAACCCATCTTGTTATCCACGATGGCAACAATATAATATGTGCCTTGCTGCCCCTACTGTCACTGGGAAAGGACACCGCGAGATTGAACCCAAATCTAAGCACTTCTCCCATTGCAAGAAAGATCAATCTAGTAGGCCAAACCAAACTGATAATTCGAAGAGACTTGCAAAGATAACCAATCATACATAAAAGAATTCAGAGAAGATTCAAATATTGTTCATAGATAAACTTGATCATAAACCCACAATTCATCGATCTCAACAAACACACCGCAAAAGAAGATTACATCGAATAGATCTCCACAAGAGAGGGGGAGAACGTTGTATTGAGATCCAAAAGCAGAGAGGAAGCCATCTAGCTAATAACTATGGACCCGTAGGTCTAAAGTAAACTACTCACACTTCATCGGAGGGGCTATGGTGTTGATGTAGAAGCCCTCCGTGATCGATGCCCCCTCCGGCGGAGCTCCGGAAAAGGCCCCAAGATGGGATCTCATGGATACAGAAAGTTACGGCGGTGGAATTAGGGTTTTCGCTCTGTATCTGGTAGTTTGGGGGTACGTAGGTATATATAGGAGGAAGGAGTACGTCAGTGGAGCAACGTGGGCCCCACGAGGGTGGAGTGCGCGCCTGGGGGGTAGGCGCGCCCGGGGGGTAGGCGCGGCCCCCTACATTGTGCATTCCTGGTTGATTACTTGATGTAGGGTCCAAGTCCTCTGGATCATGTTCATTCCGAAAATCACATTCCCGAAGGTTTCATTCCGTTTGGACTCCGTTCGATATTCTTTTTCTGCGAAATCCTAAAATAGGAAAAAAAACAGCAATTCTGGGCTGGGCCTCCGGTTAATAGGTTAGTCCCAAAAATAATATAAAAGTGTATAATAAAGCCCAATAATGTCCAAAACAGGATATAATATAGCATGGAATAATCAAAAATTATAGATACGTTGGAGACGTATCAAGCATCCCCAAGCTTAATTCATGCTCGTCCTCGAGTAGGTAAATGATAAAAACGGAATTTTTGATGTGGAATGCTACTTGGCATAATTTCAATGTAATTGTCTTAATTGTGGTATGAATATTCAGATCTGAAAGATTCAAGACAAAAGTTCAATATTGACATAGAAATAATAATACTTCGAGCATACTAACTAAGCAATTATGTCTCTTCAAAATAACATGGCCAAAGAAAGTTATCCCTACAAAATCATATTGTCTGGCTATGCTCCATCTTCACCACACAAAGTATTTAAATCATGCACAACCCCGATGACAAGCCAAGCAATTGTTTCATACTTTTGGTGTTCTCAAACTTTTTCAATCTTCACGCAATACGTGAGCATGAGCCATAGACATAGCACTATATGTGGAATAGAATGGTGGTTGTGGAGAAGACAAAAAGGGAGAAGATAGTCTCACATCAACTAGGCGTATCAACGGGCTATGGAGATGCCCACTAATAGATATCAATGTGAGTGAGTAGGGATTGCCATGCAACGGATGCACTAGAGCTATAAGTATATGAAAGCTCAACAAAAAGATCTAAGTGGGTGTGCATCCAACTTGCTTGCTCACGAAGACCTAGGGCATTTTGAGGAAGCCCATCATTGGAATACACAAGCCAATTTCTATAATGAAAAATTCCCACTAGTATATGAAAGTGGTAACATAGGAGACTCTCTATCATGAAGATCATGGTGCTACTTTGAAGCACAAGTGTGGAAAAAAAGGTGTAACATCCCAAAATTTTAAATTTTGGAATGTTATAATAAATAGATAGATTTGACTGATTGTTTGATTGATTGTCTGAAAGTTAGTGAATTCGAAACTTTTGAAAGTTAAATGAGAGGGAATAAAAGGACTTTCCCAAACTTTCATATTTGTTTTCTAATCTTCGTGAATTCAAATTCTTTTCAAATACAAAACCCTAGAGAGAAGATGACATGACTTCTTCCATTTAAAATGAAAGGGGTGTTTGAAAAATATTTGAATTCCATTGGGAAATATTTTCCACTTCAGAAACTTTATGCAACTCAATGATTTTCACGAGAGAAGATAAAATGACTTCTTCAAATTATGAAATATGAGTTGGGAGTTTCAAAGGATCAATTTCAAGTCCTTTTGGAATTAATTTCCATTTGGATTTATTTGAGTTTTATTCAAATTATTTTTCTCCAAAAATAAAATATATGGAAATTAGGGTAACATGATTCCCTACAACAGAAAATTGGAGAAAAAATAATTTGAAATCATTTTGGTATTTTTAAAATAATTTTAGTTGGATTTTAATAGACCAGTAGCACTCTTTGATTTATCTGAATTTGTGTGGATTTTATTTGAAGTTATAAAAATGTTCATGTCGTAGAAAAACTTTTTCTGAAAATTTTGATATATTATATGCCTATATAATATTTTTAGTTCTTGCTTTTATTCTTTTGGAACGAAAATGTTTAAGAGAAAAAAAAACTCTCCGAACAGTGCCAGGCCGAAGCCCAGCACTGCTCTCCCTCTCTCTCTCTCCCCGTGCCAGGCCAGGCCGGCCCAGCCGAAGCCAGGCCAAGGCCCAGCCCACCACCTCATTGTCCCCGAGCTCAGGAGGGACTCCCGAGCGAGCACGCCGCCGTGCCGTGGCCTCCACGGAAGCCGTCGCCGCCTTACCCCTCCTCCACGCCACCTCCTCTCCTCCCCTTATATAGCGCGGCCCGAGCCCCGCCTCTCTTTCCTCGCCTCGCCGCGCTGCATCCCGCTGCCACCGCCGCATGCATCTCGCCACCGCCGCCGCGCCGCATCACCGCTGCAGCCGCTCGCCTGCGCCACTGCGCCGCTCCCCGCGCTGCCCTCGCCCCTCGCCGCCCTCGCCCTCGTCGCGAAGTCGCGCGCCGCTTGCTCGCCTCGCCGCTGCCGCGCTTCGCCGGAGCCCGCCGCAAACCGTCGCCGCCGCGCCGGAAACCACCGCCACCGCCGCCCCTAACCGGTAATAGACCGCCCCGGTTCACCAGTTTGGTTTTCATTTTTTTTAAAAAGACCCTAGATCGGTTTTCTACAAAAAAAAACCTAGATCTGTTTTTTTTAAAGTCTAGTTATTCAGTGAACTATTCGTTAGTTAGGGTTCGTAGCGAACGGTTTTTGTTCGGTAGTGTTCGGTAGCGAATGTTCGCTATTTAGATTTTTTTCCTTTTCTGTTTAAATACGCCGGGGACCTATTCGTGATAATTTTTCTTCACAGATTAGTCCCTGTAGTTCAAACGATCATTACTTTTTACTCGTTAGTCCAAATCCAACGAAACCAATGCCCACATCTTCATTATAATCCCCTCTATCCATTAATCCAACTCAAACATGTTTTTGAAAAGTTTAAAATTTGAATTAGAGCAGATTTGAATTCAAACTTCGTTTGATCATAACTTGAGTTTCGTAGCTCCGTTTGAGTTGATTCTTTTTGCAAATCGAAGCTCTTGACCTAAACATTCTAATAAGGCCAAATTCACATAATTTTGGTACTGTTAGAAATTGTTTTACGTTGCAAGAGCTATTTGCTTGGTTTTGAAGTTTTTCGAATCGTCTTCTTCGATCTTTCTGATCTTTTGAGTGATTGCTTATGTGTGGTTACTATTGCTTGCTTACGATAGATTGACCGGAGTGTGACGAGTAGAGCTATCAAGATTTTTGAGTGCGAATCATCTTCATCAACATTGCAGGCAAGTTCACACTTTGATCATACCTGTAACATCCCAAATTTCCAATTTGGAATGTTATACACTAGATCATCATGCATATCATATTTTCTTGCATTTTGGTTGATCCTAGAAATTTCACGCAACTCAAGGACCTTCGGAGAGAGTTGGGGATTTCGTTATTTTCATATTTGAGAGTTTTCTCGAATTTGAAAAGAGGATCATTTGATTTATTTATTTCATCTTCAATTATTTTCCTATATCAAAAATGAGAGGGAATAATATGACTTTCCCAAATTTAGGAAAAATGAAGATTTAATAAATAGATCAATTTTGTTTGCCGGAGTTCATTTGCTTTTTATTTGGATAGGGAAAAATGCGTGTTTTAAAAATTGCATTTTAGGTCCGGAGTAAAGTTCATTTTGTTCGACTCATTTTTAGGAGTCGGGGAAAATTTACCTTAGAATTTTTGGAGCCCGTTTAGATTTTCTTTTTTGTGTTTTTCTGCGCGCGAGACCGTTAAAAAAAAAGGAACTCCCGCAGGCCAGCCGGACCAAAGATCCAGACAGCCGCCGCCCCAGCCTCCCTGTGCGCCAGCGCCAGGCGCAGGCAGCCAGGCCGCCGCCTCTTGCCTCTTAGCCGAGTCCTAGAAGGACTCTAGGCTAGCCCCCTTTCCTTTGTTTCGTTTTCCTTTTTCCTACTCTATTTCTTGTCCCCTACCCCAAGAAACCCCCTCCCCTCACCAATATAAATACCCCAACACCCCCCCCTCTAAACCCATCAAATCAAACCCCAAGCCCAAGCCGCGCCCCACCCCGCGCCCTACACCGCCGCCGCGCCACCCCGCACCCGCGCCGCCGTACCTTGCCCACGCCGCCGCCGCCCTACGCCACGCCGCCGGAGCCCCTCGCCGGAGACCTCGTCGGAGGTTGCCCCGCGTCTCTTTTCCTCGGATCGTTTTCTTCTAATCGTTCCGATTCTTTTCTTCTCTTCTGATTCATTTTCTAGATCGGTTTTTCGTTTCGGTTTTCTTCTCCGAAACCCTAGATCGGATTCGTTTTCTTTCCGATTTAGTTGCCTTTGGACCGTTCGCCGGACCGTTCATCCTAACGAACGTGATCACCGAATTCTTCTAGGTTAACGAACGTCCGTTCGTATAACCGTTCTTCTTTTTTCTTCTCGTCGGATTTATTCCGCGATCGCGATCTCAGATCCGATCTTCGTTCTAGTCTTTCTTCTCACTCGTTTATCGGAATCAGGTGATTCAAGCGCCTGGAGTTTCGTTTCTAAACCGCCGTTCCGTCTAATCAACTTAAACAAGTTTTTGCCCCGGTAAAATTTGACCTAGTTACAATTTGCTAGAACCGAGTTGTTTTCTTCCGCCGTTGTTTACCGTTTCTTTGTTCGGTTCGTTATTTCTTTGCAACCGGAGTTCTTAAGTTGAACCTTCTGGTTCATTCTCTTGTTCGAGTTTTACCGGTGCATTAGATGAGTTCTTATTGTGTGCTTGTTGTTTGTCTGCGATAGATTACCCGGATTGCGCCGCCTGTTACTTCGAATCCCTAGGTCTCGCAGATCATCAGCAAGGCAAGTAACACTTTGATCATACCTTTTCTACAACCCATGTTTTATTGCATTAGATTAATCCTCTCACATTGCATGATTAGGATCCAATTAAATTGTGGGATGGTAAGTAGATGAGGTAGTACCTATTACCTATATTATTATGAAACCTTTGGGAGTTACTTCTACGTTTGCTTATTATGCCATGCTATGCTAGTAGACGTGGATTGGGTGAGTGATATCCATGACAGATGTGAGTTGATAATTTTAATGGTTTATCTAAGGTGGCAACTTCAACACACATCTGGGTGGATTGAGGCACCTGATGTCTATCAGGACTTGCCTGTTTTTTTTCGGACGGCCACCCAGGCTCAAAGGGATCATAAGATAATTCATGCTAGCAACTTCCGTGTGCAACCACATGCTACTATGGGCTCTGGCATAGTTGACTAAGTTGTGCGAACTCTTACGGGGTGGACTAGCAGATGTAGGGATTGTAGGTGGTACGGTCTACCCCACATGTAAGGTGCTAGCGCTTCTGAAAGACTATGTCTCGGTCATCCGTTTCTCAAACACCATGTAGTGTGAGAAAACAAACGGAGGCGATTGAGTCATGTGGGGAAAAGTGCGCAAACCTCTGCAGAGTGTACAAACTAATCATGATTAGCCGTGTCCCCGGTTATGGACAACTTGAGTATCTAGTATTTGAATATCATGTGAATCTCATCATGTTACTTCTAATTAATGTTGTTGGGTTTTAATTGTTCACTTAATTGGGATCGGAATGCTGTCAACCATTCTCGATGTTTAACAACTACCATGATAGTTAAATAAATTTATTCCTTTGCAGTAGGGAAAAACTAGCTTTACGCAAAACTGTAACCATAGAGCTTTCCACCAGCCATATATGCATGTAGTATAGCTGTTTCATTCCATTACTCTCTATGTGTTACTTTGCCAGCATATTCCATGTGTTGACCCGTTTTCGGGCTGCAACTTCTCATGTTGCAGACTTTTCAGACGACGAGTAAGGTGCTTTTAGGTCGTGGTTCTATACTCAGTGATGCCGTTGGAGTTGATGGACCCATTTATCTTCCGAGTCTTCCACTGTTATCGACACTAGATGGCCTTAAGCCATGTTTATTGTAATAAGTTCTCTTTGAGACAACGATGTAATAAGTGTGTGATTGCCACTCTGCTATAAATCCTTCGATGTACTGTGTGGTGTCAGCATTACTGATCCAGGGATGACACCTGAGCACAGAGCGCTTGATCCATTCGGGTCAGGTCGCGACAGAGAATGGAATCAGAGCACACGCTGATTGTAGGACACGACCACTAAGTTAAAGCCATAGATCACTATTCTCTTCTCATTTTCTAACTCCTCATCTTTTCTACTCTATTAGGATGACGAACGCGAAGATTAAGTACGCTCGACCGGATGAAGGCACACCTTTTGGATTTCACCTGAAGGAAGTCACCAAGTACCTGAACATTGGATTACCAAGCTTCACGGGAACCTTCAACGCCACTCTGCCTGAAGAGGAGCGCTGGAAGATTCAAGGTCACGTTCCGGGAAGAACATTCGCGCCAATCACGAAGCCTATAGATAGTGTTTTCAATGCACCAACCTGGAGTCTGGGAAGGAGCATGGCAGCTCATATCACCATAGGACGCATTGGAGAAGTTTACCAAGAAGACCTCAAGGACACTATCTACCAGATTTGCGGACGCCGAGATGAACAATGGGAGCTAGTCATCACCAAGAAGGATAGATCCATTGCATCATTCATCCAGGAGTTAAACCAGCACATTCGACGCCACGAGAACCAGATGTGCAATGATATGATAGAGTTGAAGAATGCAAAGGCAAGGATCATCAAGCTAGAAGGAGAACTGAAGTCTACACGCAAGGACTACATGGACGAGATCGTAGCTCTAGCAAGACACAATGGCGATCTTAAGCAGGAGATTGAAGAACTCAAGAGGAAGTTAGCATCCAAAGAGGATGACGAGTACGTCGCATGTCCGGACAACTACATCATCATCGACGACACCGATTCGGATCCAAGTGAACCTGACTTTGAAGACGAAGCAGGAGTAGATATCATGGAGTCTTCCACCGGTTCAAATTTCTAGATGACCACCAGATAGTAGTAGTATTCCCCCATGTAAACATCATAGTCAAACACTTTTGCGATAGTTTTACACCGATTGTAAGCCCTTGTTTGATTGAATGAAGTGATTTTGTGTGCATTTGCTCATGTGCATTGGGGTAGTGTTTTCCCTTTAGGCCTCACTCTATTTCTTATATCTCATCCTTTCTAAACCCTCAGATGCCTCCGAGACGTGACAATGGATTTCCACCGAAGCTCACTCAGTTGATCCAGCAGTAGAATCAATTGATGCAGATGTTAGTCCAGAACCAACAGAACAACAACAACAACCCACCACCACCACCACCTGTTGACCACTTAGCCCGTTTCCTTAGGCTGAATCCGCCGGTGTTTTCCAGTAGCACCGAGCCAATAGTAGCAGACGATTGGCTCCGCAAGATAGGAAGGGAGTTGACCACTTCAGGATGCACGGATGGTGAGAAAGTGAAGTTTGCCGCTCACCAGCTTGACGGACCCGCGGCAGCATGGTGGGAGAATTTCACAGCCACTTACCCAGTTGACACTGTCACATGGGATCAGTTTCAGCAAGCTTTCCGCACTGCCCATGTTTCAGCAGGAGCTATGGCCATGAAGAAGCGTGAGTTCCGCAACTTACGCCAAGGAGGAAGGACAGTTGGCCAGTACGTTGACGATTTCAGCAAGTTAGCACGTTATGCCCCGGATGACATTGCTACGGATGCAGCTAAGCAGGAGAAGTTTCTGGAAGGACTGAATGATGAGCTAAGCATGCAGTTGATGGTAGCAAGTTTCAACAACTACCAGGAGTTGGTAGATCGTGCCATCAGGATTGAAGGAAAGCAACAGCAGATTGAGAACCGCAAGAGGAAGTATGGACAGGGGAAGTATAACTCTGGAGCCCAGCAGAAGCCCCGTTTTACCCCTAAACCAGGATTTCAGTTTCAGCATACCCATGGAGGAGGTAGTTCGCACAACCACAATGGCCACAAGAATGGTAATGGGAATGGAGGCAGCAACGGCCAGAACTGGACCACCCCATCGACCCCAACCAAGAGAGATCTGAGTCAAGTCACTTGTTTCAAGTGTTCCAAGACCGGACATTATGCCAATGAATGTCCCGAAGGCCAGAATGGAAATGGCAATGGAAGCTCTGGGAAGAAGCCGAACCCTTTCAATAGGGGACAGGTGAACCACATTAATGTGGAGGAGGTTGAAGATCAGCTCGATGCAGTAATCGGTAAGTTTCTGGTTAAGTCATTTACTGCACTCGTTCTTTTTGATACTGGTGCATCGCATTCATACATATCAAGGGGATTTGTGGATAAGTATAACCTACCAACCCAAGCCCTTAGGTCACCCATGTTAGTAAGCTCACCAGGAGTGGAGTTTATGGCTAGACGATGGTGTGATCGGTTACCATTAAGGATTGGTAACTATGTGTTTCCCTCAGACCTAATAGTATTGGAATCTCAAGGATTGGATGTGATATTAGGCATGGATTGGTTATCGAAGTATGAAGGGAACATTGAATGTGCTAGTAAGTCAATTTTGCTTACCACACCCGAAGGAAGAAGGATCAAGTATGTATCCCGGCATGTGCCAAACAGGACACAAGTGAACTACTTAACAGGAGTTGTGCAAGAGGAAGTACCAGTGGTGAAGGATTTTCCTGATGTATTTCCTGAGGAATTACCAGCCATGCCACCGGATAGAGACATTGAGTTTTTGATTGAGTTATTACCAGGTACAGGCCCAATATCGAAGCGACCGTACCGGATGCCAGCAAAGGATTTGGTGGAAATTAAGAATCAGATTAAGGAATTATTGGATAAAGGTTACATTCGCCCAAGTTCTTCGCCTTGGGGATCACCCGTACTTCTAGTGGAAAAGAAGGATGGATCATTAAGGATGGTTGTAGATTATCGGGGATTGAATGAAGTAACCATCAAGAATAACTACCCACTGCCAATGATCAATGATCTGTGTGATCGTTTGCAAGGAGCTAAAGTGTTTTCCAAGATCGATTTGCGATCAGGGTACCACCAATTGAAGATTCGGGAGCAGGACATACCTAAGACAGCATTCACCACAAGATATGGACTGTATGAGTATACCGTTATGTCATTTGGATTGACTAACGCACCTGCCTATTTTATGAACCTGATGAACAAAGTGTTTATGGAGTTTTTGGATAAGTTCGTCGTAGTGTTCATTGATGACATCCTGGTTTATTCAAAGAATGAAGAGGAGCATAAGGAACATTTGCGTTTGGTTTTGGAGAAACTAAGGGAACATCAGTTATACGCCAAATTCAGCAAATGTGAGTTTTGGTTGAAGGAAGTTGGATTTCTTGGACATGTTATATCTGGAGAAGGTATAGCAGTTGACCCCACAAAGGTTGAGACCGTAACCGAATGGGAATCACCAACAACAGTTGGAGAGATCCGGAGTTTTCTTGGACTCGCAGGATACTACCGGAGATTCATTGAGAACTTTTCAAAGATTGCAAAGCCTATGACAGAGTTGTTGAAGAAGGATACTAAGTTTAATTGGACTGAGGAGTGTGAGGCTAGTTTCCAGGAGTTGAAGAAACGTTTGGTCACCTCACCAGTATTGATTTTGCCAGATCAGACCAAGGATTATGAGGTGTATTGTGATGCTTCACGTCGAGGACTTGGAGCAGTGCTTATGCAGGAAGGAAGAGTTGTTTCGTATACTTCACGGCAACTGAAGCCTCATGAGTTGAATTATGCCACGCATGATTTGGAGTTAGCAGCCGTAGTGCACGCATTGAAGACGTGGAGACATTTCCTCATTGGAAATCATTGTGAGGTGTACACGGATCACAAGAGTTTGAAGTACATTTTCACGCAGAAGGAGTTGAACCTCAGACAGAGGAGATGGTTGGAGCTCATCAAGGATTATGACCTGAGATTGCATTACCATCCCAGAAAAGCTAATGTAGTAGCTGACGCATTGAGCCGTAAGAACCATGTCAATACCCTAATGACGGGGAAAATACCCCAGGAGTTAGCAGAAAACCTTCGTGAGCTATGTTTGGAAATAGTTCCTAGAGGCTATGTAGCAGCATTGGAGATTCAGTCAACATTGATGAATAAAGTTAGAGAAGCTCAGAAATCTGACAAGGAGATTGCTGCTATAAAAGAGAAATTGAGCGAAGGAAAAGCAAAAGGATTTCGTGAGGATGAGCACGACACCCTATGGTTTGAAGACCGTGTTTATGTGCCAAATGACCCGGAGATCAGGAAGTTGATTTTGCAAGAGGCACATGATTCACCGTATTCGATTCACCCAGGGAATACCAAGATGTATTTGGATTTAAAGGAAACATTCTGGTGGACCGGAATGAAGAAGGATATTGCAGCATATGTAGCAGTTTGTGACGTATGTCAGAGAGTAAAGGCAGAGCATCAAAAGCCAGCAGGATTGTTACAACCATTGCCGATACCCGAATGGAAGTGGGATAAGATAGGCATGGATTTTATCACAGGACTACCCAGGACAAAGGCAGGCTACGATTCGATATGGGTAGTAGTTGATCGTTTGACAAAGGTAGCACATTTCATTCCAGTTAAGACCACTTACACCAGTGCTAAGTTGGCAAAGATATACATGACTAGGATCATTTGTTTGCATGGAGTTCCAAAGAGTATCGTATCAGATAGAGGAACCCAATTTACCTCAAAGTTTTGGAATCAGTTACATGAAACTTTAGGAACCAGACTAGAGTACAGCACAACTTTTCATCCGCAGATAGATGGACAGACCGAGAGAGTCAATCAGATTTTGGAAGATATGCTGAGAGCTTGTGCACTAGATTATGGATCTAGTTGGGACGATAACTTGCCGTATGCGGAGTTTTCTTATAACAACAGTTACCAAACCAGTTTAAAGATGGCACCTTTCGAAGCTTTATACGGAAGGAGGTGCAGGACACCGTTGTCATGGGACGAAGTTGGATACCATCAATTCTTTGGGCCAGATTTGATTAAGGAGTCTGAACGGAAAGTTAAGTTGATTCGCGATAAGCTCAAGGTAGCCCAGTCCAGGCAGAAGAGCTACGCAGATTCTAAATGCAAGGAGACAGTTTACAAAACCGGAGACAGAGTTTATCTCCGAGTATCCCCACTTCGAGGAGTTAAGTGCTTTGGAGTTAAGGGAAAGTTAGCACCGCGTTTTGTTGGACCGTATAAGATCTTGCAATGTATGGGAGAAGTCGCTTATAAGTTGGAATTACCAGAGGGACTGTCAGGAGTTCATGATGTATTCCATGTTTCTCAGCTGAAGAAATGTCATGCCGAAATGGCGGAGGTACCGCTAAGAGATACCGTGCCGCTTGAAGCGATTCAGTTGAAGGACGACTTAATATATGAGGAGAAACCAGTCAAGATTCTCGATTATGCCAGCAGAGTTACTCGCAGCAAGGTTATCAAGTTTTGCAAAGTTCAGTGGAACCACCACTCAGAGGATGAAGCCACCTGGGAGAGAGAAGAAGATTTGCTCAAGGACCACCCTCACCTATTTTCTAGCCAACCCGAATCTCGAGGGCGAGATTCATTTTAAGGGGGGTAGGTTTGTAACATCCCAAATTTGCAATTTGGAATGTTATACACTAGATCATCATGCATATCATATTTTCTAGCATTTTGGTTGATCCTAGAAATTTCACGCAACTCAAGGACCTTCGGAGAGAGTTGGGGATTTCGTTATTTTCATATTTGAGAGTTTTCTCGAATTTGAAAAGAGGATCATTTGATTTATTTATTTCATCTTCAATTATTTTCCTATATCAAAAATGAGAGAGGGAATAATATGACTTTCCCAAATTTAGGAAAAATGAAGATTTAATAAATAGATCAATTTTGTTTGCCGGAGTTCGTTTGCTTTTTATTTGGATAGGGAAAAATGCGTGTTTTAAAAATTGCATTTTAGGTCCGGAGTAAAGTTCATTTTGTTCGACTCATTTTTAGGAGTCGGGGAAAATTTACCTTAGAATTTTTGGAGCCCGTTTAGATTTTCTTTTTTGTGTTTTTCTGCGCGCGAGACCGTTTAAAAAAAGGAACTCCCGCAGGCCAGCCGGGCCAAAGGCCCAGCCAGCCGCCGCCCCAGCCTCCCTGTGCGCCAGCGCCAGGCGCAGGCAGCCAGGCCGCCGCCTCTTGCCTCTTAGCCGAGTCCTAGAAGGACTCTAGGCTAGCCCCCTTTCCTTTGTTTCGTTTTCCTTTTTCCTACTCTATTTCTTGTCCCCTACCCCAAGAAACCCCCTCCCCTCACCAATATAAATACCCCAACACCCCCCCCTCTAAACCCATCAAATCAAACCCCAAGCCCAAGCCGCGCCCCACCCCGCGCCCTACACCGCCGCCGCGCCACCCCACACCCGCACCGCCGCACCTTGCCCACGCCGCCGCCGCCCTACGCCACGCCGCCGGAGCCCCTCGCCGGAGGTTGCCCCGCGTCTCTTTTCCTCGAATCGTTTTCTTCTAATCGTTCTGATTCTTTTCTTCTCTTCTGATTCGTTTTCTAGATCAGTTTTTCGTTTCGGTTTTCTTCTCCGAAACCCTAGATCGGATTCGTTTTCTTTCCGATTTAGTTGCCTTTGGACCGTCCGCCGGACCGTTCGTCCTAACGAACGTGATCACCGGATTCTTCTAGGTTAACGAACGTCCGTTCGTATAACCGTTCTTCTTTTTTCTTCTCGTCGGATTTATTCCGCGATCGTGATCTCAGATCCGATCTTCGTTCTAGTCTTTCTTCTCACTCGTTTATCGGAATCAGGTGATTCAAGCGCCTGGAGTTTCGTTTCTAAACCGCCGTTCCGTCTAATCAACTTAAACAAGTTTTTGCCCCGGTAAAATTTGACCTAGTTACAACTTGCTAGAACCGAGTTGTTTTCTTCCGCCGTTGTTTTCCGTTTCTTTGTTCGGTTCGTTCTTTCTTTGCAACTGGAGTTCTTCAGTTGAACCTTCTGGTTCGTTCTCTTGTTTGAGTTTTACCGGTGCATTAGATGAGTTCTTATTGTGTGCTTGTTGTTTGTCTGCGATAGATTACCCGGATTGCGCCGCCTGTTACTTCGAATCCCTAGGTCTCGCGGATCATCAGCAAGGCAAGTAACACTTTGATCATACCTTTTCTACAACCCATGTTTTATTGCATTAGATCAATCCTCTCACATTGCATGATTAGGATCCAATTAAATTGTGGGATGGGAAGTAGATGAGGTAGTACCTATTACCTGTATTATTATGAAACCTTTGGGAGTTACTTCTACGTTTGCTTATTATGGCATGCTATGCTAGTAGACGTGGATTGGGTGAGTGATATCCATGACAGATGTGAGTTGATAATTTTAATGGTTTATCTAAGGTGGCAACTTAAACACACATCTGGGTGGATTGAGGCACCTGATGTCTATCAAGACTTGCCTGTTTTTTTTCGGACGGCCACCCAGGCTCAAAGGGATCATAAGATAATTCATGCTAGTAACTTCCGTGTGCAGCCACATGCTACTATGGGCTCTGGCATAGTTGACTAAGTTGTGCGAACTCTTACGGGGTGGACTAGCAGATGTAGGGGTTGTAGGTGGTACGGTCTACCCCACATGTAAGGTGCTAGCACTTCTGAAAGACTATGTCTCGGTCATCCGTTTCTCAAACACCATGTAGTGCGAGAAAACAAACGGAGGCGATCGAGTCATGTGGGGAAAAGTGCACAAACCTCTGCAGAGTGTACAAACTAATCATGATTAGCTGTGTCCCCGGTTATGGACAACTTGAGTATCTAGTATTTGAATATCATGTGAATCTCATCATGTTACTTCTAATTAATGTTGTTGGGTTTTAATTGTTCACTTAATTGGGATCGGAATGCTGTCAACCATTCTCAATGTTTAACAACTACCATGATAGTTAAATAAATTTATTCCTTTGCAGTAGGGAAAAAACTAGCTTTACGCAAAACTGTAACCATAGAGCTTTCCACCAGCCATATATGCATGTAGTATAGTTGTTTCATTCCATTACTCTCTATGTGTTACTTTGCCAGCATATTCCATGTGCTGACCCGTTTTCGGGCTGCAACTTCTCATGTTGCAGACTTTTCAGACGACGAGTAAGGTGCTTTTAGGTCGTGGTTCTATACTCAGTGATGCCGTTGGAGTTGATGGACCCATTTATCTTCTGAGTCTTCCGCTGTTATCGACACTAGATGGCCTTAAGCCATGTTTATTGTAATAAGTTCTCTTTGAGACAATGATGTAATAAGTGTGTGATTGCCACTCTGCTATAAATCCTTCGATGTACTGTGTGGTGTCAGCATTACTGATCTCGGGATGACACCTGAGCACAGAGCGCTTGATCCATTCGGGTTGGGTCGCGACAATACCTTTTCTACAACCCATGTTTTATTGCATTAGATCAATCCTCTCACATTGCATGATTAGGATCTAATTAAATTGTGGGATGGGAAGTAGATGAGGTAGTACCTATTACCTTTTTATTATGAAACCTTTGGGAGTTACTTCTACGTTTGCTTATTATGCCATGCTATGCTAGTAGACGTGGATTGGGTGAGTGATATCCATGACAGATATGAGTTTGTTAATTTTAATGGTTTATCTAAGGTGGCAACTTAAACACACATCTGGGTGGATTGAGGCACCTGATGTCTATCAGGACTTGCCTGATTTCTTTTGGACCGCCACCCAGGCTCAAAGGGATAATAAGATCATTCATGCTAGTAACTTTCGTGTGCAGCCACAAGCCATTATGGGCTCTGGCATAGTTGAGTAAGTTGTGCGAACTCTTACGGGTAGACTAGCAGATGTAGGGGATGTAGGTGGTACGGTCTACCCACATGTAAGGTGCTAGCGCTTCTGAAAGACTATGTCTCGATCATCCGTATCTCAAACACCCTGTAGTGCGAGAAACCAAATGGAGGCGATCGAGTCTTGTGGGGAAAAGTGTGCAAACCTCTGCAGAGTGTACAAACTAATCATGATTAGCCGTGTCCCCGGTTATGGACAACTTGAGTATCTAGTACTTGAATATCATGTGAATCTCATCATGTTACTTTAAAAGAATATTGTTGGGTTTAATGATGTTACTTAATTGGGATTGAGAATGCTGTCAACCATTCTCAATGTTCAACAACCACCATGATAGTTAATTAAAATGTATTCCTTTGCAGTAGGGAAAAATTGGCTTTACGCAAAAACTTTATAACCATAGAGCTTTTCCACCAGCCAAATATGCATGTAGTGATAGCCATTGTTCATCATTTTCTCTATGGTGTGAATTTGCCAGTACATTCAATGTACCGACCCGTTTCGGGCTGCAACGTCTCATGTTGCAGGTTTCTTACGACGAGTAAGTGATACGTTAGGGTTACGGTTTCTACACTCAACTTTGCCGTTGGTGTTGATGGGAATCCACAACCTTGTTGCTTCTGCTATATGGATTGAGGTAATAGTATTTACGTTACTTTATACATGTGATTTACCTCTGTTATAAATCCTTCGAGTACTGTGTGTGTCAGCATACCGATCCAGGGATGACACTTAAGCACAGAGACTTGATCCATTCGGGTCGGGTCGCTACAAAAGGATAGTAGTATTGCCCCTTATTTATTTATTTATTCTTTTTTTTGGGCCTTCTTTTTTTGGCCTTTCTCTTTTTTTATTGGGACAATACTCTATGAATGATGATCATCACACTTCTATTTATTTACAACTCAATGATTACAACTCGATACTAGAACAAAGTATGACTCTATATGAAGGCCTCCGGAGGTATACCGGGATAGCAATGATGCATGAGTGACTTATATGAAAGAATTATGAATGGTGGCTTTGCCGCAACTAAAATGTCAACTACATGATCATGCGAAGCAATATGACAATGATGGAGCGTGTCATAGTAAACGGAACGGTGGAAAGTTGCATGGCAATATATCTCGGAATGGCTATGGAAATGCCATGATAGGTAGGTATGGTGGCTATTTTGAGGAAGGTATATGGTGGGTGTATGATACCGGCGAAAGGTGCGCGGTATTAGAGAGGCTAGCAATGGTGGAAGGGTGAGAGTGCATATAATCCATGGACTCAACATTAGTCATAAAGAACTCACATACTTATTGCAAAAATCTATTAGTTATCGAAGCAAAGTACTACACGCAAGCTCCTAGGGGGATAGATTGGTAGGAAAAGACCATCGCTCGTCCCTGACCGCCACTCATAAGGAGGACAATCAATAAATACATCATGCTCCGACTTATTAACATAACGGTTCACCATACGTGCATGCTACGGGAATCACAAACTTCAACACAAGCATTTCTCAAATTCACAACTACTCAACTAGCACGACTCTAATATCACCATCTCCATATCTCAAAACAATTATCAAGTTTCAAACTTCTCGTAGTATTCAACACACTCATAAGAATTTTTTATTAGTATTGAATGCCTAAAATAATTAAAGCAAATTACCATGCTGTTTTGTAGGACTCTAAAAATAATCTAAGTGAAGCATGAGAGAACAAAAGTTTCTATAAAACAAATCCACCATCGTGCTCTAAAAGATATAAGTGAAGCACTAGAGCAAAAACTATATAACTCAAAAGATATAAGTGAAGCACATAGAGTATTATAACAATTTCCGAATCATGTGTGTCTCTCTCAAAAAGGTGTGTGCAGCAAGGATGATAGTGGAAAACTAAAAAATAAAGACTCAGATAATACAAGACGCTCCAAGCAAAACACATATCATGTGGTAAATAAAAATATAGCTCCAAGTAAAGTTACCGATAGAAGTAGATGAAAGAGGGGATGCCTTCCGGGGCATCCCCAAGCTTTGGATTTTAGGTGTCCTTAGATTATCTTGGGGTGCCATGGGCATCCCCAAGCTTATGATCTTTCCACTCCTTGTTCCATAATCCATCAAATCTTTTACCCAAAACTTGAAAACTTCACAACACAAAACTTAAAGTAGAAAATCTCGTGAGCTCCGTTAGCGAAAGAAAACAAAACACCACTTAAAGGTACTGTAATGAACTCATTCTTTATTTATATTGGTGTTAAACCTACTGTATTCCAACTTCTCTATGGTTTATAAACTATTTTACTAGCCATAGATTCATCAAAATAAGCAAACAACACACGGAAAACAGAATCTGTCAAAAACAGAACACTCTGTAGTAATCTGCAGCTAACGTAAGTTCTGGAACCCCAAAAATTCTAAAATAAATTTCTGGACGTGAGGAATTTATATATTAATCATCTGAAAAAAGAATTAACTAAATATAACTTTCCAAATAAAAATAGCAGGAGTTCTCGTGAGCGATAAAGTTTCTGTTTTTTACAGCAAGATTAAAAAGACTTTCCCCAAGTCTTCCCAACGGTTTTACTTGGCACAAACACTAATTAAACACAAAAAACACAACCAAGACAGAGTCTAGATAAATTATTTATTGCTAAACAGTAGCAAATAGCAAGGAATAAAAATAAAATTGGGTTGCCTCCCAACAAGCGCTATCGTTTAACGCCCCTAGCTAGGCATCAAAGCAAGGATAGATCTAGGTATTGCCATCTTTGGAAAGCAATCCATAAGTGGCTCTCATAATAGATTCATAAGGTAATTTAATTTTATTTATAGGGAAGTGTTCCATGCCTTTCCTTAACGGAAATTGGAATCTAATATTCACTTCCTTCATATCAATAATTGCACCAATCGTTCTATGGAAAGGTCTACCAAGAATAGTAGGACATGAAGGATTGCAATCTATGTCAAGAACAATAAAATCCACAGGCACATAATTCCTATTCGCAACAATAAGAACATCATTAATTCTTCCCATAGGTTTCTTAATAGTGGAATCCGCAAGGTGCAAGTTTAAAGAGCAATAATCAAAATCACGGAAACCTAGCAAATCACACAAAGTCTTTGGAATCATGGAAACACTAGCACCCAAATCACACAAAGCATAGCATTCATGATCTTTAATCTTAATTCTAATAGTAGGTTCCCACTCATCATAAAGTTTTCTAGGGATAGAAACTTCCAACTCAAGTTTTTCTTCATAAGATTGCATCAAAGCATCAACGATATGTTTGGTAAAGGCTTTATTTTGGATACACAAGGAAGCACAAAACCATTCAAACATATCCTTTGACAAATTCTATGATGAGCTTCATGAGTGTCATTTTTGGATACACAAGTGCTCTTCCTTGCAAGAACTAACCCATGTAGGTAGATGAACTCAAACTCCAAGTGGTGCTCCCAACTCTTGATGAGCTACATCAACCTTGAGCACCCACACAAGTTCAACTACATGAGAAAGAATCACACCACCACCCAAGGTATGTTATTCCATCTTAGAGAAGCTTTACTCCAAGACATGAGTCAAAGCAACTCAACAAGATGTGAATACATCAAGATGCTTAAACGAAAAATGGTAACCCCATTTTGAGCTTAAACGATGAGTATGACCTATGATCAAGTGTTCTCACTTGACTCCTAAGTCAATATACTCTAACATAGGTGACTGTGTCACCGCCCAATCCTACATGAAGTTATCTTGTGTTCTTTTCTGTGTTATTGCATTTGTCTCATGCATGTTTAGTTTCTGTCATTTAACAAAAAAAACTTCATCTAGATCTTTCAGTTTCTTCTCTTTTCTCTTTGTGTTTGTTCTGCATTTTCTGCATTTAATTCATTGCAAATCTTTGTGAGATCTTACTTGTCTAGTGAGCTGAGGTGACAAGTGTGTTTCTATGTGTAAACTCGGTACCACCGACTTGCAAATTTCGGTCCAACCGAATATATTCGGTACCACCAAAATATACCACTCGGTGCCACCAACTTTGCAATCAGAAAACCAATTTGCCACTTATTCTACATTTCATCGGATCCAGCTCCACTCAATGAATCTTGTCCTCTACAAGCATCACAATTTTATCCTCTGCTTTGTGCTGAATCTCAAGGACCAAACCTATTTCGACGGATTCTAGGAAAAACCTTCTTGGAAATTGATGTCAAAGGGGGAGAGAGAGATCACATCAAAGCCTGTAGGAAAGAGAGATCACACCAAGAGAGAAAAAGTGTTAAGGGGGAGAGAAAGTCTCAAGGATCCCAGATGCTGTTAAGGGGGGGAGAAAAATACTCAAGGATCCCAGATGCTAGATGTTCAAGAGGAGAGATGCCACATGTCTTTTTGGGGGAAAGACATGTTCATATGAACTCATTTGAATTAATTTCTATTCAGCTCTGATTTTCTGTCTCCTATCTCCTCCCAATATCCCATGTAAGATTCAGGGGGAGCAAGACACCTAAAGGAGAAGAAATCAGCCAAATTCATTGCATATCTTTATTCTTGGGGACATGTTGAATCCAATGTTATCACTCTCTACATGTCATCCCAGTCTTGGTATTCTTGTGGTTTCTTTTGTTTGCTCTGGCTAGTGGACGTACCTGTGTTATCTAACCTTGTTTGTGCAGGTTCATTCCATTCTAAGCCAACTCGAGACCACAAGTTAAGTATATGCATCAAAATCATGAGTATGAGGAGTTCTTGCTTATGTACATATTGTTTGTAAGAAGGACTCATGAGCATGAAGGCATTTTTTTAATCTTTTGCTCTAATGCATATGGCCAAGATACATGTAACACATTGCCTGCTCTGTCATGTTTATGCTCTCACATGCCACTATATTTCATATTTACATGAGTGCATACATGTAGGGGGAGCCTATGCTTGTTACATGTCCTTCCAAAGCTTTACTTGTTGTTCTTTATATCTTTATCTAAAGCTTTGATGTATGTTGCCATCAATTACCAAAAAGGGGAGATTGAAAGCACAAGTGCTCCCTAGGTGGTTTTGATAATTGATGACAACATATCTCGTGTTGGACTAACACTTCTATCTAGCATGTTTCAGATAAGTTCAACAATGGCATGGCATGGATGTGAAAGAGGAACCCTCAAAATGCTAAGGACAAAGGATTGGCTCAAGCTCAAAAGCTCAAGACTCTTCATTTTATATTTTAGTGATCCAAGATCACATTGAGTCCATAGGAAAAGCCAATACTATCAAGGAGGAATGAGGTGTTGCTTAATGAGCCTCTTGCTCCATGTGCTTAATGATATGCTCCAAAATCCTCAACTACTTTCCCACATCCACATATGACCTAAACTCTAAGCCAAACTCGGTCCTACCGATTTTTCCTATCCGGCGCCACCGAGTTTCACTTGTCATTAGCCACTGCCAAACCCTAGAAATTCGGTTCTACCGATAAGGATCTCGGTCCCACCGAGATGGGGTTGCAAACTCTCTGTTACCCATTGCACTATTCTTGGTCCCACCGAGTTTGTGTAATCGGTCCCACCGAGATTGCAATGTAAACTCAGTGTTTCCCCTTTGTAACTTTCGGTCTCACCGAGTTCCACTCGGTCTCACCGAAAGAGCAAATCGGTCCCACCGAGTTTGCCTGACCAACTCTCTGGTTAGCTAATTACCAAACTCGGTCTCACCGAGTTTGTGTAATCGGTCTCACCGAGATTACGTTATGCCCAAACCCTAACCGAATCGGTCCTACCGAGTTGCATGTCAGTCCCACCGAAATTCCTAACGGTCACTAGGTTTACCATTTCGGTCCGACCGAGTTTTCTGATTCGGTCCCACCGAGATTGGTAAATTGTGTGTAACGGTTGGATTTTGAGTGGAGGCTATATATACCCCTCCACCTCCTTCTCATTCGAGGAGAGAGCCATCAGAACACACACACCATTCCTACTCATATGTTCTGAGAGAAAACCACCTACTCATGTGTTGAGACCAAGACATTCCATTCCTACCATATGAATCTTGATCTCTAGCCTTCCCAAGTTGCTTTCCACTCAAATCTTCTTTCCACCAAATCCAAATCCTATGAGAGAGAGTTGAGTGTTGGGGAGACTATCATTTGAAGCACAAGAGCAAGGAGTTCATTACCTACACACCATTTGTTACTTCTTGGAGAGTGGTGTCTCCTAGATTGGCTAGGTGTCACTTGGGAGCCTCCGACAAGATTGTGGAGTTGAACCAAGGAGTTTGTAAGGCCAAGGAGATCGCCTGCTTCGTGAAGATCTACCGCTAGTGAGGCAAGTCCTTCGTGGGCGTTGGCCATGGTGGGATAGACAAGGTTGCTTCTTCGTGGACACTTTGTGGGTGGTTGCTTCTTCGTGGACCCTTCGTGGGTGGAGCCCTCCGTGGACTCGCGCAACCATTGCCCTTGGGTGGAGCCCTGTGTGGACTCGCGCAACCGTTACCCTTCGTGGGTTGAAGTCTCCATCAACGTGGATGTAGGATAGCACCACCTATCCGAACCACGGGAAAAACATCCATGTCTCCAATTGTGTTTGAAATCTCCAAACCCTTCCCTTTACATTCTTGCAAGTTGCATGCTTTACATTCCGCTGCTCATATACTCTTTGCTTGCTTGCTTGATATGTATTGTGTGCGCTGAAATTGTGCCTAAACTCCACTTAACCAAAAAGGCTTAAAATTGCAACTTTAGCACAAAGTGTCTAATCACCCCCCCTCTAGACACATCTACTTCTAGATCCTACAAGTGGTATCAGAGCTTTGGTCTCCATTGCCTTGGTCTAATCACCATTGGAGGAAGATGGATGGGTCTACTCTAGGGAGTCTTAGACATAGAGTGCCTATTCTTGATGGAAAGTATTTTCATGAGTGGAAAAATGAGATGCTTGTAATCTTCAATCAATATCATTTGAACAAGTATATTGCTAGCTCTTGTGCACCCCATATTGATCCCTTGCATCCTACCCTAGATGAAGATATTGACATGATTCGCAATCTTAGAACTATTGAGCTCATCATTAGAGGATTGCCCAAAAATCTGATTGCTAGTTTGCCTACTCAAGATTGTGCCTATACTATATGGAAATTTCTTGAGGATCGATTTCCCAATCATTCCTTGAAAACTTTGGATGAAATTCTCCATAAATCCATTGCCTTGAGTAAGATGAACTCTAGTGATCCTAGTTTTGGTAAATGTCTTCTTAAACTTGCCAATCTTAAGCATGCTAAAGGGGATGTTGGAATCATTAATGATATCATACTCAAAGCCTTGAGAATTCATAAAAGCAACCACTTTGATCATTTATCTAATGAATTGCCCTCTCTAGGAAATGACGAGTCACAAGATCATGATGAACATGAATATTATGATGATGATGATAGTGACTTCGATCTCGACGATGCAATGAGACATTTTGGTCTTATGGCAAATCTTCGGGGATATGAATCAGGAGGAAAGGAATGGGTTCTTGATAGTGGATGTACTGATCATATGACCGGAGATGAAGAGATGTTTCGTGAGCTTGCTGAAAACAACGGTCCTCGAAAATATGTCACCTTTGGTGATAATTCAAAGGGTAAAGTGGTTGGCCTTGGTAAGGTGGCCATCTCACATGATAGCTCCATTCAAAATGTCATGCTCGTTGAATCTCTTGGCTACAACTTACTTTCAGTATCTAGACTTGCTGATTTCGGTTTGAATGTCCTATTTACTGAGGTAGATTGCCAAGTATTTCGTCGGGACAATCATAAAATGGTCTTTACCGGTATGCATAGAGGTGATCTTTACATCGTAGATTTCTCTAAAAAGGCACAACCTAAAACTTGCTTTGTTGCTAAATCCTCAAAAGGTTGGTTGTGGCATAGACGACTAGGTCACGTTGGCATGAGAAACCTTAACAAGCTTATTAAAGGAAATCATATCCTTGGAGTTAACGATGTCATATTTGATAAGGATAGACTTTGCAGTGCTTGTCAAGCAGGTAAACAGGTTGGAGGAAGACATCAAGTGAAGAACATCATGACCACAAGGAGGCCACTTGAGCTGCTTCACATGGATCTTTTTGGTCCCAATGCCTACAAGAGTCTCGGTGGAAATTCCTTTGGTCTAGTTATAGTTGATGATTTTTCAAGATTTACGTGGGTATTTTTCCTCAATGATAAATCGCAGGTCCACAAGATCTTCAGAAACTTCGCTAGGAAAACCCAAAATTAGTTTGATGTGAAGATGAAGAAGGTTCGGAGTGACAATGGAACGGAGTTCAAGAACGCAAATGTGGACACCTTTCTTGACGAAGAAGGGATTTCACACGAGTTCTCGGCTACATACACACCTCAACAAAATGGAGTTGTTGAGAGGAAGAACCGGACGCTCATTGAAATGACAAGGACAATGCTTGATGAATACAAGACGCCAAAGCACTTTTAGGCAGAAGCAGTTGAGACAGCTTGTCACGCAACAAATCGCTTATATCTTCACAAGCTACTCGGCAAGACGGCATACGAGCTCCTCACCGGTAACAAGCCTCAAGTTGGATACTTTCGAGTATTCGGCTCAAAGTGCTACATTCTTGATAAGCATCGTCGTTCAAAGTTTGCTCCCATATCTCATGAGGGTTTTCTACTTGGTTATGGCTCAAACTCTCACACTTACCGTGTCTACAACAATTTCACCCGAAAGGTTGAAGAGACGGTAGATGTGAAGTTTGATGAATCTAATGGCTCACAAGTAGAGCAATTGCCAATTGATGTAGGAGACAAAGATCCTTCAGAAGCAATTCAAGATTTGTCCATTGGCAAAATTCGTCCAACGGAGGTGAAGGAGAGTACTTCATCCATCCAAGTGGAAGCTTCTACTTCACAACAAGGTGAACCAAGGATTGACACGGAAGCATCCACAAGTGGGCCACACCAAGATGAAGAAAACGAGGAAGTACGTCAAGATGAACATCAACAACCTCCTTCCCCACCACGACAAGAGAACGACGACGTCAACAATGAAGAAGGCCAAGAAGAAGAAGAAGAAGATGAAGAAGATGCTCAACAAAGACCCAAGCAAAAGCTCTCACGAGTTCGAGCAAGAATTGCCAAAGATCATCCCGTCGAGCAAATCCTCAATGATATACAAACCGGGAGAATCACTCGCTCAAAAACTCGCTTAGCTAACTTTTGTGAAAACTATTCATTCATCTCGAGCATTGAACCAATGAAGGTTGAAGAAGCATTGGAAGATCCGGATTGGATAAACGCTATGCATGAAGAGCTACATAATTTTGAGAGAAACCAAGTTTGGACATTGGTTGAGAAGCCCGACAACAACCACAACATCATTGGTACCAAATGGGTGTTTCGCAACAAGCAAGATGAAGATGGACAAGTGGTCCGCAACAAAGCACGTCTCGTCGCCCAAGGATACACACAAGTCGAAGGTATGGACTATGGTGAGACATATGCTCCCGTTGCTAGACTTGAGTCCATTCGCATCTTACTTGCCTATGCGAATCACCATAATATCACCTTGTACCAAATGGACATTAAAAGTGCTTTTCTAAATGGAGAAATAGAGGAGGAAGTTTATGTCAAACAGCCTCCCGGCTTTGTCAATCCTAAGAAACCAAATCATGTTTACAAACTTCACAAAGCTCTTTATGGTCTTAAACAAGCTCCTAGAGCATGGTATAAATGCTTGACCAAGTTCCTTACTACAAGTGGTTTTGAAATTGGTAAAATTGACTCTACTCTTTTCACTAAAAAGGTTAATGGAGAACTTTTTGTATGCCAAATTTATGTTGATGACATCATATTTGGTTCAACTAATCCTCTCTTTAGTGAAAAGTTTGGAAAGCTAATGTCAGAGAAGTTTGAGATGTCTATGATGAGTGAACTCAAATTCTTTCTTGGATTGCAAATCAAGCAAACTAAAGAAGGTACATTTGTCTCTCAAACAAAGTACACCAAGGACTTATTCAAGAAGTTCAATATGCAAGAATGCAAAGGTATGTCTACACCCATGCCAACTAGTGGACATAATGATTTGACCAAAGATGGTGAACCCGTTGATCAAAAGGTTTATCGCTCTATGATTGGTTCATTGTTATACCTATGTGCTTCACGTCCCGATATTATGCTAAGTGTATGCATGTGTGCACGATATCAAGCTGCTCCTAAAGATTGTCATCTTAAGGCTGTGAAAAGGATACTGAGATATTTAATCCATACACCAAACTTTGGCATTTGGTATCCTAAGAGGTCTTCTTTTGATCTTGTTGGCTATTCCGACTCAGATTATGCCGGAGACAAGGTTGATAGAAAGTCCACTTCGGGTACTTGTCAATTTCTTAGCAGATCTCTTGTGTCTTGGTCTTCCAAGAAACAAAACTCCGTATCCTTATCCACCGCCGAAGCGGAATACATTGCCGCTGGTTCATGTTGTGCTCAATTACTTTGGATGACCCAAACTCTTAAAGATTATGGGATTTATGTGAAACATGTTCCACTGCTTTGTGACAATGAAAGTGCTATCAAAATTGGTCATAATCCTATACAACATTCTCGAACTAAGCATATTGAAGTTCGTCATCATTTCATTCGAGATCATGTTGTTAAGGGTGACATCAATCTTAAGCATGTTCGCACCGATAAACAATTGGAGGATATATTCACTAAACCGCTTGATGAGAAAGTGTTTTCCAGGTTGAGAGGAGAATTGAACATCATTGATGCTTCGAATTTTGAGTAGAAACTCCATTGGATACATGCAAGACATGAGCTTATGACTAATCCATGATATATCCCTTGTGATAACTATCTTCTGTCTTGGATATATTTGTACCTTGCATGTTGTCTAACCAATGTAGGCGCTTGGTTGAATCTAATTCCATGAGATTGTGACTCACTCACATCTTGAGCAATCTCTACATCACCAAGACTCTACACAATGGTGGTTGAAGACAAGGAAGCACAAAACCATTCAAACATATCCTTTGACAAATTCTATGATGAGCTTCATGAGTGTCATTTTTGGATACACAAGTGCTCTTCCTTGCAAGAACTAACCCATGTAGGTAGATGAACTCAAACTCCAAGTGGTGCTCCCAACTCTTGATGAGCTACATCAACCTTGAGCACCCACACAAGTTCAACTACATGAGCAAGAATCACACCACCACCCAAGGTATGTTATTCCATCTTAGAGAAGCTTTACTCCAAGACATGAGTCAAAGCAACTCAACAAGATGTGAATACATCAAGATGCTTAAACGAAAAATGGTAACCCCATTTTGAGCTTAAACGATGAGTATGACCTATGATCAAGTGTTCTCACTTGACTCCTAAGTCAATATACTCTAACATAGGTGACTGTGTCACCGCCCAACTCTAGATGAAGTTCGCTTGTGTTCTTTTCTGTGTTATTGCATTTGTCTCATGCATGTTTAGTTTCTGTCATTTAACAAAAAAAAACTTCATCTAGATCTTTCAGTTTCTTCTCTTTTCTCTTTGTGTTTGTTCTGCATTTTCTGCATTTAATTCATTGCAAATCTTTGTGAGATCTTACTTGTCTAGTGAGCTGAGGTGACAAGTGTGTTTCTATGTGTAAACTCGGTACCACCGACTTGAAAATTTCGGTCCAACCGAATATTTTCGGTACCACCGAAATATACCACTTGGTGCCACCGACTTTGCAATCAGAAAACCAATTTGCCACTTATTCTACATTTCTTCGGATCCAGCTCCACTCAATGAATCTTGTCCTCTACAAGCATCACAATTTTATCCTCTGCTTTGTGCTGAATCTCAAGGACCAAACCTATTTCGACGGATTCTAGGAAAAACCTTCTTGGAAATTGATGTCAAAGGGGGAGAGAGAGATCACATCAAAGCCTGTAGGAAAGAGAGATCACACCAAGAGAGAAAAAGTGTTAAGGGGGAGAGAAAGTCTCAAGGATCCCAGATGCTGTTAAGGGGGAGAGAAAAATACTCAAGGATCCCAGATGCTAGATGTTCAAGAGGAGAGATGCCACATGTCTTTTTGGGGGAAAGACATGTTCATATGAACTCATTTGAATTAATTTCTATTCAGCTCTGATTTTCTGTCTCCTATCTCCTCCCAATATCCCATGTAAGATTCAGGGGGAGCAAGACACCTAAAGGAGAAGAAATCAGCCAAATTCATTGCATATCTTTATTCTTGGGGACATGTTGAATCCAATGTTATCACTCTCTACATGTCATCCCAGTCTTGGTATTCTTGTGGTTTCTTTTGTTTGCTCTGGCTAGCGGACGTACCTGTGTTATCTAACCTTGTTTGTGCAGGTTCATTCCATTCTAAGCCAACTCGAGACCACAAGGTAAGTATATGCATCAAAATCATGAGTATGAGGAGTTCTTACTTATGTACATATTGTTTGCAAGAAGGACTCATGAGCATGAAGGCATTTTTTTAATCTTTTGCTCTGATGCATATGGCCAAGATACATGTAACACATTGCCTGCTCTGTCATGTTTATGCTCTCACATGCCACTATATTTCATATTTACATGAGTGCATACATGTAGGGGGAGCCTATGCTTGTTACATGTCCTTCCAAAGCTTTACTTGTTGTTCTTTATATCTTTATCTAAAGCTTTGATGTATGTTGCCATCAATTACCAAAAAGGGGGATATTGAAAGCACAAGTGCTCCCTAGGTGGTTTTGATAATTGATGACAACATATCTCGTGTTGGACTAACACTTCTATCTAGCATGTTACAGATAAGTTCAACAATGGCATGGCATGGATGTGAAAGAGGAACCCTCAAAATGCTAAGGACAAAGGATTGGCTCAAGCTCAAAAGCTCAAGACTCTTCATTTTATATTTTAGTGATCCAAGATCACATTGAGTCCATAGGAAAAGCCAATACTATCAAGGAGGAATGAGGTGTTGCTTAATGAGCCTCTTGCTCCATGTGCTTAATGATATGCTCCAAAATCCTCAACTACTTTCCCACATCCACATATGACCTAAACTCTAAGCCAAACTCGGTCCTACCGATTTTTCCTATCCGGCGCCACCGAGTTTCACTTGTCATTAGCCACTGCCAAACCCTAGCAATTCGGTTCTACCGATAAGGATCTCGGTCCCACCGAGATGGGGTTGCAAACTCTCTGTTACCCATTGCACTATTCTCGGTCCCACCGAGTTTGTGTAATCGGTCCCATCGAGATTGCAATGTAAACTCAGTGTTTCCCCTTTGTAACTTTCGGTCTCACCGAGTTCCACTCGGTCTCACCGAAAGAGCAAATCGGTCCCACCGAGTTTGCCTGACCAACTCTCTGGTTAGCTAATTACCAAACTCGGTCTCACCGAGTTTGTGTAATCGGTCTCACCGAGATTACGTTATGCCCAAACCCTAACCGAATCGGTCCTACCGAGTTGCATGTCAGTCCCACCGAAATTCCTAACGGTCACTAGGTTTACCATTTCGGTCCGACCGAGTTTTTTGATTCGGTCCCACCGAGATTGGTAAATTGTGTGTAACGGTTGGATTTTGAGTGGAGGCTATATATACCCCTCCACCTCCTTCTCATTCGAGGAGAGAGCCATCAGAACACACACACCATTCCTACTCATATGTTCTGAGAGAAAACCACCTACTCATGTGTTGAGACCAAGACATTCCATTCCTACCATATGAATCTTGATCTCTAGCCTTCCCAAGTTGCTTTCCACTCAAATCTTCTTTCCACCAAATCCAAATCCTATGAGAGAGAGTTGAGTGTTGGGGAGACTATCATTTGAAGCACAAGAGCAAGGAGTTCATTACCTACACACCATTTGTTACTTCTTGGAGAGTGGTGTCTCCTAGATTGGCTAGGTGTCACTTGGGAGCCTCCGACAAGATTGTGGAGTTGAACCAAGGAGTTTGTAAGGGCAAGGAGATCGCCTACTTCGTGAAGATCTACCGCTAGTGAGGCAAGTCCTTCATGGGCGTTGGCCATGGTGGGATAGACAAGGTTGCTTCTTCGTGGACCCTTTGTGGGTAGTTTCTTCTTCGTGGACCCTTCGTGGGTGGAGCCCTCCGTGGACTCGCGCAACCATTGCCCTTGGGTGGAGCCCTGTGTGGACTCGCGCAACCGTTACCCTTCGTGGGTTGAAGTCTCCATCAACGTGGATGTAGGATAGCACCACCTATCCGAACCACGGGAAAAACATCCGTGTCTCCAATTGCGTTTGAAATCTCCAAACCCTTCACTTTACATTCTTGCAAGTTGCATGCTTTACATTCCGCTGCTCATATACTCTTTGCTTGCTTGCTTGATATGTATTGTGTGCGCTGAAATTGTGCCTAAACTCCACTTAACCAAAAAGGCTTAAAAATTGCAACTTTAGCACGAAGTGTCTAATCACCCCCCCTCTAGACACATCTACTTCTAGATCCTACAGTGCCTCCCGTGGCCGATTCTAAAAGATTTCTAGAAGCAAAATTCAATCCAGCATAAAAAATTTGTATAATCATCCACAAATTCAAACCATGTGTAGGGCAATTACGTATCATTAATTTCATCCTCTCCCAAGCTTGTGCAACGTGTTCATGATCAAGTTGCTTAAAATTCATAATATCGTTTCTAAGAGAGATGATCTTAGCGGGAGGAAAATACTTAGAGATAAAAGCATCTTTGCACTTATTCCATGAATCAATACTATTTTTAGGCAAAGACGAAAACCAAGCTTTAGCACATACCTCTAAGAGAAAAAGGAAATAGCTTCAGTTTAACAATATCATTGTACACATCTTTATTCTTTTGCATATCACACAAATCAACAAAGTTGTTTAGATGGGTAGCGGCATCTTCACTAGGAAGGCCGGAAAACGGATCTTTCATGACAAGATTCAGCAAAGCAGCATTTATTTCACAAGATTCAGCATCGGTAAGAGGAGCAATCGGAGTGCTAATAAAATCATTGTTGTTGGTATTGGTAAAGTCACACAATTTGGTATTATCTTGAGCCATCGTGACAAACAAGCAATCTGACACACAAGCAAACAAGAAATGGGAAAAAAGAGGCAAATAAAGAAAGAGAGGGAGGATGGAGAGAGAGGGCGAATAAAACGACAAGGGTGAAGTGGGGGAGAGGAAAACGAGAGGCAAATGGAAAATAATGTAATGCGGGAGATAAGGGTTTTTGATGGGTCTGGTATGTTGACTTTTGCGTAGACTCCCCGGCAACGGTGCCAGAAATCCTTCTTGCTACCTCTTGAGCACTGCGTTGGTTTTCCCTTAAAGAGGAAAGGGTGATGCAGCACAGTAGCGTCAGTATTTCCCTCAATTTTTGAGAACCAAGGTATCAATCCAGTAGGAGGCCACGCACGAGTCCCTCGCACCTACACAAACAAATAAACTCCTCGCATCCAACGCGATAAAGGGGTTGTCAATCCCTTCACGGTCACCTACGAGAGTGAGATCTGATAGATATGATAAGATAATATTTTTGGTATTTTTATGATAAAGAGAAATAAAGATGCAAGTAAAATATATGTCAAAGGAAATAACTAAGTATTGGAAGATTAATATGATGGAAAATAGACCCGGGGGCCATAGGTTTCACTAGAGGCTTCTCTCGAGAGCATAAGTATTACGGTGGGTGAACAAATTACTGTTGAGCAACTGACAGAATTGAGCATAGTTATGAGAATATCTAGGTATGATCATGTATATAGGCATCACGTCCAAGACAAGTAGACCGACTCCTGCCTGCATCTACTACTATTACTCCACACATCGACCGCTATCCAGCATGCATCTAGAGTATTAAGTTCAAGAGAACAGAGTAACGCTTTAAGCAAGATGACATGATGTAGAGGGATAAACTCATGCAATATGATATAAACCCCATCTTGTTATCCTCGATGGCAACAATACAATACGTGCCTTGCTGCCCCTACGGTCACTCAGAAAGGACATCGCAAGATTGAACCCAAAGCTAAGCACTTCTCCCATTGCAAGAAAGATCAATCTAGTAGGCCAAATCAAACTGATAATTCGAAGAGACTTGCAAAGATAACCAATCATACATAAAAGAAAACAGAGAAGATTCAAATATTGTTCATAGATAAACTTGATCACAAACCCACAATTCATCGATCTCAACAAACACACCGCAAAATAAGATTACATCGAATAGATCTCCACAAGAGAGGGGGAGAACTTTTTTATTGAGATCCAAAAAGAGAGAAGAGTCCATCTAGCTAATAACTATGGACCCGTAGGTGTGAAGTAAACTACTCACACTTCATCGAAGGAGCTATGGTGTTGATGTAGAAGCCCTCCGTGATCGATGCCCCCTCCGATGGAGCTCCGGAAAAGGCCCCAAGATGGGATCTTGTGGATACAGAAAGTTACGGCGGTGGAATTAGGGTTTTGTCTCCGTATCTGGTAGTTTGGGGGTACGTAGGTATATATAGGAGGAAGGAGTACGTCGGTGGAGCAACGTGGGCCCCACGAGGGTGGAGGGCGTGCCTGGGGGGGTAGGCGTGCCCCCCTACCTCGTGCCTTCCTGGTTGATTGCTTACGTAGGGTCCAAGTCCTCTGGATCATGTTCGTTCCGAAAATCACGTTCCCGAAGGTTTCATTCCGTTTGGACTCCTTTGATATTCTTTTTTTGCGAAACCCTAAAATAGGCAAAAAAACAGCAATTCTGGGTTGGGCCTCCGGTTAATAGGTTAGTCCCAAAAATAATATATAAGTGTATAATAAAGCCCAATAATTTCCAAAACAGGAATAATATAGCATGGAACAATCAAAAATTATAGATACGTTGGAGACGTATCAGGCACTAACCTATCCCAAGGAGCTATGGAAGAATTCTATCAACGGGAACATATCCGGCTAGATGTTTCGTCAGTATCTCACCCCCAATCTAATGGTCAAGCTGAAAGAGCCAATCAGGAAATCCTGAAAGGTCTCAAACCCCGGCTTATGGTCCCTTTACAACGGACGCCGGGTTGTTGGGTGGAAAAGTTACCCTCTATGATATGGAGCATCAATACTACCCCTAACAGGTCTACGGGTTATACGCCTTTCTTCATGGTTTATGGAGCAGAGGCAGTCCTGCCCAGTGACATCCAGCATGACTCGCCCCAAGTGGCGGCTTATGTTGAAGCTGATAATGAACAAGCCCGTCAGGATGCGCTTGACCTATTGGATGAAGAGCGTGACTTAGCGGCAGCCCGCTCAGCGATTTACCAAAAGAACCTGCGCCGTTATCACAGTCACCGGGTTAAGTCAAGAACCTTTCAAGAAGGTAACCTGGTGCTCCGGCTCATCCAGGATTAGTCTGATGCGCACAAGCTATCCCCACCTTGGGAAGGACCCTTTGTGGTCACCAAGAACTTGAATAACGGGTCATACTACCTTATCGATATTCAAGAGCACAAAGACTCACGTAAGTCGGAGGAGGAGACCCGCCGGCCATGGAATATTGCTCATCTTCGGCCTTACTACACTTGAACCACCGGCTCTCATAGTGTACATACTTTTACATTGTATATATTATGATAAGTAATAAAGCAGGACCTCTGTCCTTTTTATCCTTAATGATCACATGTCTTTGTTATTTTAAGTATAAAACGACAAATTGGGGGCTGATCGTGTTCGAATCTAGCTTAACCCTCTTGGCCTGGATCATGATCTTATTCGAATCTAGCCGTTAAACCTCATGATCACTAGGGGGCTTCCTGTTCAAACATAGGTCGTATTCGAACCAAAGAGAACATAGCTGCCGTTACCCTCTTGATTGGCGCAAAGCCAAACTCACTAGGGGGCTTCTTGATCGTATCCGAATCATAGCTTAACCCCTTTTGAGTCTGACTTGGATCATATTTGAATTAGGGTCGTGAAAAACCTCTCAAGGTCATTTAGGGGCTTCCTGTTCAAACATAGGTCGTATTCGAACCAAAGAGAACATAGCTGTGGGTACCCTCTTGATCGGCGCAATGCCAAAGCCACTGGGGTCTACATGATCGTATTCAAATCCTAGCTTAACCACTTTGGTCCAGTTTACTGATCGTATTCAAATCAGAAACCTCCAAAAAAATTGGTATTTGATTGTTTGAAAGATAATATTTTGTTTTACTGGTTTTTGTTGTCTAGAATCTAACTGTAAGTATGGTTTCGATTTAAACCGGCTTGGTTCTTTGACAATGAGTTGCCAGTGTATAACAGTCATCATGCATACGGAAGTATTGGCTTCTAAAAAGATTGGTTCGTTACCCTTACTGTTCAGGTCACATAAACCGGCAGTCCAGATTCAAGAACACAGGTATGATATTGTCGTTTAAAATTCATAAACAGACTTATCTGTGTTTTTCTTTAAAAGGCTTTCCAGATTTATTTATCTTTACATCTAGCCTTGATTATACCGATATGTTAATTTCATAGTTATGTATTGGGTGTTTTGACCCGTCCGGCGACAAACCGCCAGGACAGTTTTTCATCTTTTACATATAGGAACAGATTCAAACGCTACAGATATGATAAAGGATGTAAAGCATATATTGACATGACGGATAAAAGTGTCGTACACAGTATGATATGCATGATGGCATAGGTAGAACATGAAGTTTTGAGCTAGCCTATTACAAGGCGTTTGGAGCCCAAAAGGTTAATACTGTTTTTCAACTAAGCACATGTTAAGCTAAAGCTGGTTCATTAAATCTTGGCTGGATTATTTGGGTGGTTACGACTCCTCCCTCGCCGGTTCATCTTCCTCCACTGTTTGGAAACTGGGCTTAGACCAATCAAAGCCATGAAGAGCAACGAACTCAGCTTCATCATCAATTAGACCAGACAGGTCAATTTCTGGGGCAAAGGTATGTTGGCGAACCGGTGGGATTAGATCTGTCACTTTATACGAAGGAGTCGCCATCTTTTTATTATCAGCATCAAAACCTGACTGATACTTATCAACATTGGTCTCATCGCCAAGGATGGTAGCATGAGGTCGAATTCCCTTCACACAAGTAGCAAAATCTTCTTGATCAAACGGAGTCCTGTCTTCCTTAAAGTTGGGATACCCCTTGGCTACATCCGCCGGGTCTAGCTCCGCACCTAGGCTTTGGAGCGGCTTAGAGCGGTTAGGGCTCCGGCTCTTGCATAGGACCGTTTGACTTCTTGGAATCTGGCGGGTAAGATAGATAACTTCTATAAGACATCACTCAAAAGGTTTGGTCCTTGGTTGGCTGGGGAGATAATCGCAAGAGCCCGTTGAGCTCTAGTATACCGTTGCTCTACCAGGGTGTAAACCGCCTTGAGCTTTATTAGACTGTTTTGGCTCAGATTGCTGCTCCGTGGACCTACGAGGTATTCCAAAAGGTTAAGTAGGCGGCTTACATTATGATGGAAAAATAGAGTTTAAGTAAATAATATAAGAACTCACCAAAGATTGGAGAGACCATCTGAGACACACAGATTTTTAAACCGGTGAGTTCAGAAGTAACCTCTTTGAGAGCCGCCTCGGCCGTTTCAGCACGTTGTATCAGCAAGGTTTTTTCATCGGCCCAAGATTTTTTTTCTCTACATCAAAAATGGTCTTCAGTTTCTCTGCTTCCAATAGGCTCAACTGGAGTTTGGATTCGGTATTCTTTATTTCAGTCTCTTGAGCCGCCAACCGGGTTTTCGCATCGGCTAGTTGAGAATCTAAGTCAGTTATGGTGGTCTCCAGACATGCACAGGTGTGTCAAAGTTTATTCCAATAGAGGTCATAATGATTAAAGTCCCAAGTACTTTGCAAAGCAACACCACTCAGCACTTGGGGGCTAATGTCTGCCAAAGCAATTTTTTAAATGCAGAAAAGACTCTTCTAAAAAGTCCCAAGTGTTCTACAGGTAACAACGCTTGGCACTTAGGGGCTAATGCATGATATTCAGAAGGTTTTTTCCTCTTAAGCCGGATAACAATATTAGTTTGGACGGGGTCAAGCAAATAATGAAGTTAAGTACCGGCTCATTCATGATGAATTAAGCCGGCCCTTGGGGACTACAGGTGATATTATACTCATCAACCTATATCACAAGTCTACAGATCATTCAAGTTTATCATAATCAGGAGACTTGGGGGGCTAGGAGAGCAGATAAACTAATGAAAGCTAGAGAACATACCTCATATTTCAATTGCAGCTGTTTGACCATCTCAATTTCAGAGTCACGGTTGGAATGCACATGACTAAGGTAGCCAGATAGCACATCACTAATACTCAGGTGAGCATAGTGAGATATGTCAAACCGCACTTTTTGCTTTTCCAAAGCCTCTTGCTTGGCGGAGTGTCTGGCTAGCACAGTTGGATTGCCCGGTTCAACAAATCTACTACCAGTGATTAAAACGTCACTGTCGTAAGTCGCCGGCGGGTTAGCTGAGCTTGACGGTTCAACAGTAGATGGGTTGAGAACAGTTTTGTCAACAGACGTTTCAGGAGGATCTATTTGAACATTCACAGCAGGGTCTTCTGGTGCTTCAGGTTGTCTCAGGGCAGGAGTTGGCAGTGCTGGTTCAGCGGCGTCCGGGTTTTCAGTCGGCTTAACCACCCTGGCCTTCTTGGGTTTTGCTTGACCACTAAGAGGAATTTGATGAGTCAGTATAATGATACGGACATAAAGATGCAGAAGAAGGATAATTATCTTTACCCAGGGGCAGCCTTGAAAGCTAGAAGTTGAGTTTGTGAGGAATCACCAGAAGAACGAGAGACCTCCTGCAAAAGTAAAATCTCAATTTAAAAGAGCAAGGAAGTAGATTCATTAATAAAAGGAAAAGTCAAAGGTGAAAGAAACCTCATTCTGGCGTTTCCGAGGAGTTTTCGGTAAGCCGGAGGGCAGTTCATTGTCATCACTGGTCTGGGTCTGACGGCGGCTCTCATGCTGCTGTTTTTTCAAAACAAAATGAGGATCCAAATAAGCCAAAGGGTGTCAAAACCTTACTTTCTGGGTTACCAGTCGAGGTTTCTGTCTTGGCAAAGGTTCTGAGTCGGAGGAAATAGTTACCTCTTCTTCTACTGCCTGGCTGGCCCCCGTGTCATCCTGGCAATGATCAGTGTCAATAAGGTTGTTAAAAAGCAGGCCAAGAGAGTCAATGGCTACCTCCGACTCAGAAACATCATCCAGCTTGAACATATTAGAAGCAGTTTGTTTCTTCTTAGATTTTCGGGTTGTCTTCTTGGCGGCTATGGCGGCGGCTCTAGCCTTCTTGGTGGCTTCATGATCATATTTGGCCTTCCAAATTTCAAATTTGTCCTGTAGGCAAATAACAGGTTAAAAGTCATGTAGGTACTTGACTACTGAAGGAAAAAGGGAGTCGAGGGGATTTACCTCTGGAGTCGGGTTAAGTTTTGCAGAAAGGATTCAGTCCAACTTTACTGCAGTCCTCGTATTTACTGTTTACAAGGGTGGTGGACATTTCAATAATGGCCTCTTCAGTCAGTTGTAGAGAACTATGACGTAGAGGGTCATCTGGTCCTCCGGCATAGTTATACATCAAGTTAGAGCGGCAGCTCAGAGGGATGACCCGCCATGCGATCCAACAGCGGATCAAGTCAACTCCAGTTAAGTCTTTTCCCAACAAGGCTTGAACCCTTTTGATGGTTGGGATGAGCTTCTTACATTCAGCGGCAGTAAGCTTGTCAGGGAGTAAAAACTTAGAGTCAAGACGCTCCGCGCGATAACCCAGCATTGGTTTTTCATTAGCTGGCGACGTGTCTTTGCAATAAAACCAAGTTTGGTTCCAATCCTTGGGATGGCTTGGCAAGACTACTAAGGGAAAGACAGCATCCCGTCTGCGCTGAATCGAAATTCCACCAAGTTCCAAGCTAGGGCCGTTGGTGTATTCATTCTGGCGGTTCAAATAGAAATACTCTCTGAAGAGTTCAACAGTAGGTTCTTCTTGAAGATAAACCTCGCAGAGAACTTGAAAATTGCAGATGTTTTATATGGAGTTGGGTCCAACATCTTGTGGATGAATCTTGAAAAAATGCAGAACATCTGTGAAGAATTTTGAGCCGGGTGGTGAAAAACCCCGGTTCATATGATCAGTAAAGACGATGACTTCACCATCCTTGGGCTGAGGTTTTTCTTCAGCCAGGTCAGGGGTGCGGTAAGACATAATGCTCTTCTCCGGTAAAAACACAGTGATAACAAAATCCTTCAGAGTGGCGTCAGTGACTGTGGAAGGGACCCAGTTGCAGACTGTTGTCGTCTTTGGTGGCATGATGAAAAAGGACAAGCTAAAAAGAAAGTAATTTTCCGGGTCAAGTTAATTGGTGGAATCACAGGTTAATGATTGTAATACAGATGAGTAATGGCGGTTTAAGTAAGGGCTAATGATATATGAAGGAAAAGTGAGCCGGCACGATAAGCCGCCATGACTAAAGGTATTCAAAAGTTGCCAACGACAAAAATTGGCTAAGTACTGAGATAAACAAGTTTCACGGGCTGTTGCTATTATTTTGGATCAAGATTGTTCCAAAAAGGAAAATAAATATAGACCTAAAAAAACCAGTACAGAGGAGTTCATCAGTTCTAAGGAGGCCTTTGTACAAGAAAAGGGGATCTACTAGCATCTAAAATGGATGCGAAACAGCTACCACATGAGATCCATACTTCTTTTAGATCAAAATAGGATGCGGTGGAGAAACTACGAAGGATCTGTGATGAACAGTGAAGAACACAGAAGAACTTGCAAACCCTAATGCGGATCTAAGGCGCGGAAAAGCAAAAACATATGGACGCAGTTCTACTACGGAGGGTCACCGCCGTTCTCGGGACAAGCTCAGGTTGATGTAGCGGCCAAGGTTGAGGACGACGGTGAGCACTACAGCAGCGGCGGAGTTCGAACGACAGAGGGGTTGCGAGAGAAGGAAGAAGAATAATGAGGAAGACAAGTCGTGCCTATTTATAAGGAGATAGGTGAACATGCAGGCGCGAAAAACGAGGAAGGCCAAAATGATGATTATCCAGCTAATTAGACGCCTCAATTTTCGGAAGGCATTTAAGATAAGGATCCGTTAAGATGACAGCATGGTGGGTTTTCAAATTTTCTGAAGATGACGTCATGGCGGGTTATAAGGATTTTACAAGCAGTGGAAGATGGATTTCTTCTAAGTATTGAAGATTGACATGAACAAAGTTCAAATCAATCCAGGGCCTAATGTTGGGGATATGACTACCAGATATGACCCACCCAGGAGGGGCCGGGTCAACCACAATGGAGGGTTACTTAAATGAGGCCCAAAGAGTATACAAGGTGACGATTTACGATAAGGCTTATAGTAGGCCCAAGCCCAGAGGTGGCTTAAGGCCTGTAAGTATAAACCGCCATGTATGAATAAAACTTGTAAAGTAAGGCATGTAGAGATGTCACTGAGCCGGACACGTTGTATGAGCCGGTCGGGACTCTGTAGGCCGCAGGGCGTCAACCCATGTATATAAGGGGATGACCCGACGACGACTTAGGGCAAGAAACAATAGATCGAGAGCCAAGCTAGCGTATTCGCTCCTTGGTCATCGAAACCTAGCAATACCACATCAACTGGACTAGGCTTTGCCTTCACCGCAAGGGGCCGAACTAGTATAAACCTCTCGTGTCCTTTGTCCCGATTAACCCCTTTAAGCTTCCTAGTTGTGATGGCTCCACGACTAAGTCCTTTCACTAGGACATCTGCTAGTAGTGTTGATTACTCCTTGTAGTTGATGCTAGTTAGTTTACTTGGTGGAAGATCATATGTTCAGATCCATTATGCATATTAATACCCCTTTGATTATGAACATGAATATGCTTTGTGAGTATTTACGTTTGTTCCTGAGGACATGGGAGAAGTCTTGCTATAAATAGTCATGTGAATTTGGTATTCGTTCGATATTTTGATGAGATGTATGTTGTCATCCCTCTAGTGGTGTCATGTGAACATCGACTACATGACACTTCACCATTGTTTGGGCCTAGAGGGAGGCATTGGGAAGTAATAAGTAGATGATGGGTTGCTAGAGTGACAGAAGCTTAAACCCTAGTTTATGCGTTGCTTCGTAAGGGGCTGATTTGTATCCATATGTTTCATGCTATGGTTAGCTTTACCCTAATACTTCTATTGTAGTTGCGGATGCTTGCAATGGGGGTTAATCATAAGTGGGATGGTTGTCCAAGTAAGGACAGTACCCAAGCACTGGTCCACCCACATGTCAAATTATCAAAGTACCGAACGTGAATCATATGAACGTGATGAAAACTATCTTGACGATAATTCCCATGTGTCCTCGGGAGCGCTTTCCTTCATATAAGAGTTTGTCTAGGCTTGTCCTTTTCTATAAAAAGGATTAGGCCATCTTGATGCACCTTATTTACTTTTATTGCTTGCTACTCGTTACAAATTACCTTATTACAAAACTATCTATTACCGATAATTTCAGTGCTTGCAGAGAATACCTTACTGAAAACTGCTTATCATTTCCTTCTGCTCCTCGTTGGGTTCGACACTCTTACTTATCGAAAAGTCTACGATAGATCCCCTACACTTGTGGGTCATCAGTAGCAGGCTGCTAAGGATCTGTCCTGAAAGCGCCATAGCATGGGTTTACGCGTCGGCAAACCTATCCTACTGGGCGTAGGGTGTATACGTACAAAGAAAGATCGACACAGGAAGATAGCATGTTTTATCTTAAAGTACTATAGAGTTATATTACATCAATTGTTGCTGCAGTTCTAAATTAAGATAAAATCATCTTGGTCATGAACTCGCAGCGGCAATGAGAAACGGGGTGCCTAGTCTAGGTGTTGGCCCTCCACCCTCCTGACTCCGTCGACGCGGCTGATGATGGGCTCGATACGCTCTTCGAGCGCCGCGAGGTCCACATCCTCCGGCAAGCTCTCCAACGCATCGGCAAAGTCGATGTTGGGGTTCCAGTATGCCAGCTTGGTGAGGACCTTGGTCAGGGCACCCCGGCAGAGCTTTCGAGCCTCATTGGCCAGAGAGGTCGCTCGGTTGGAATGAAGCTGCTCTAGGGCTACAAGGACGCCCTCGAAGAATAAGGTCAGCCTGGCATTGGGGCTCACGTTCACCTCCGGGAGTACTTGAAGTTCGGCTTGCCCATGGTGGCCAGCTGCATGGTGAGCCTCTCCGCGACATCGGCAAGGCGGGTGATTCAGAGGTTTACGCTCTTCGCGTAATCCTTGTGTTCGGCGGCGTCATTGTTCCGCGGCCGCTTCTCGTCCTCTAGGGCCTTGTTCAGGGTATCCTCATGAGCTCCGGCCTCCGAAAGCTTCCCCTCCAAGCTATCCAGTTTCAGCTTAAGGTCATTGATGGAGTCGTTGGCCTCGGAGAGCAGCTTGGCCTTGTCAGAGACTACGGCCTCGGCATCTGCCAAGGCGCGTTTGGCCATGTCCCTCTCCTCCGTCAGCTCCAAGACCACTTTCCTCAGCCCATCTCGCTCTAGCTCCAGCTTCTCCACTACACCGGCGTGAACCCGAGTCCGAGCATCTAGCGTGTCCTTGTGCCTCTGCTCCAGCTCCTGGGTCCGCTACATGACGAGCTTCTCGACCTCCTCATCCTTGCCGCGGAGTGTGGCAGCGAGCGCCTCCTCACGGGCGGCAAGGTCCTCCTCCTGGGAGTTCAGCAGAGCCTGGTGTTGTTGCCGAGCGGCCTCGTCCTTGGCGGCCTGATCTTTCACCACCTCCTGGGTCTTCTCAATGTTAGCCTGCTTCAGGATGAGCTCCCGTTTGTGCTCGGCCAGCTCGCCCTGGGCAGCCTTCAGTTCTTCCTGAGCCTCGCGGAACCAGGCATGCGTCTAAGCAACACGCTCCTCAAGATCCGCCTCTGCCTTGTCCACAGCTGCCATCCTGGATTTCGCCTTGTCTAGCCGAGCACGATGGAGCACCTGGAGCTTCTGAAAGTTGACGCTCATGGCTCGGAGAAGCAACTCCTCTTGAGAACCGCCACCGCCAGTGCTCGGTTCATCAACAACCTAGAGCCCGGCAGTGGCGAGTGCCTCGTTGTCAAACACCTCCCCCTCGGCTGGCGCCCTGGTGCCCACCGTCCCTGGGAGGTGGACGAACAGGTCGTTGCCCACCTTCAAGTACTTGCCCGGGACAGGGGCTGTAGGGGAGGAAGGTTGGTCGTCAGCCACTGAGGGAGTCCTGGACTAAGGGGTCCTCGGGCGTCCGGCCTGTTATCTATGGGCCGGACTGATGGGCTGTAAAGACATGAAGACCGAAGACTGCACTGTGTTCGGATTGGACTCTACTTGGCGTGGAAGGCAAGCTTGGCGATCGAAGATTCCTTCTTATGTAACCAACTCCATGTAAACCCTAGATCCCCTCGGTGTCTATATAAACCGTAGGGGATAGTCCGGAAGGAACAACACATATACTCATTACCATATTCATAGGCTAGACTTCTAGGGTTTAGCCATTACAATCTCGTGGTAGATCAACTCTTGTAACACTCATATTCATCAAGATCAATCAAGTAGGAAGTAGGGTATTACCTCCATAGAGAGGGCCCGAACCTGGGTAAACATCGTGTCCCCTGTCTCCTGTTACCATCGATCCTAGATGCATAGTTCGGAACCCCCTACCCGAGATCCACCGGTTTTGACACTGACATTGGTGCTTTCATTGAGAGTTCCACTGTGTCGTCGATGAAAGGCTCGATGGCTCGCCTTGTCGTTAGAGGCAACATCGCCGCAGGGGTAGTTCTGGCTCCGGGCCAAACCCTTTGGCTGGGAAACTTTACTATGACCGCCCGTTCGGCCGCAGAGCCGACGATGACCTCTCGGGCCATCGAAAATCCCCTTCGCATAAACTTCGAGCACTCCAAGCAGATGGATCCGGTCGAGCTTTCGTCCTTAAACGATCTCCTAGATCGCATCGCCGCTTTGGGAATCGTCACAGATTACGATCAAATTGGGCCTAAAACCGATCAGGGAGAAACCGAAGCTCCACTTGGCACCCACCAGATCGTGGCAGTCCTGGAGCAGGATGGCGAGTCTTCTTCTATATCGAAGACGGACTATGTTCGGGTCGCCGTTCATAAAGAGTCGGATACTCACCCGCGAAAAGACGCAACCAGCCTTCCGAACATAGCCTCGGACGGCGGCTCCAAACAATCAGAAGATGTTCCGGAACCCGGGCTGTCCAGTCCGGAAGGTCGCCGAACCCTGGACAACCGGTTAGGTCGGGGTTCGGATTTAATCCCACCCACCCGGACATAGAGGCTCTCATGAGCATAAAGCAGCAATCTCAGGAGAAGGTCCACCACTTTTGGGCCAGATTCCTCCTTGTCAAGAACAAGGTAAAAGATTGTCGTGACGAGGACGCGATATCAGCGTTCTGCAAAAACTGTGCGGACGAAGGAATACTCAATGCCATCAATCAACGCCACATACTCAAATTCGCTGACTTAGCAACCATTGTACAAAAATACAGCGCGATGGAGAGCGTCTGGGAAACTCAAGCAGCTCACTGGGAACCATAGGTCCCAGCTCAACTCCCCCTACAGGCGAAAAGGGCGCACCCTCGTGGCACGCCCAACCCGACAGTCAAGAAACACAAAACCGCTACGCGGCATGGCACCATTCTGGAGGGGTAGCTCGATGGCCCATGCAAAATACATACTACAACAAACACCGTGGCAACCCACAGCCTTAGAGCATGTTGGATATTGTGACTGGTAGCCAAGGGCGGCGAGGACATCCTTATTAAGGATACCCCGGAACAACGCCCCCAGAAGACGACCACCCAAGAGTATTGACAGTCTTCGAGACATTCGCTTCAAACAGCAAGCGCAAAAGGGCACTTCACGAGCTCAACGAAGTCTGCCAAATAGTTGTAATAAATCCATGGAAAGACACGGCTATAACATTCAACGCCGGTGATGAACCAAAGTACAGAACAGTACGAGCGCCTGCCGCGTTAGTACTCAGTCCCATAGTGGACGGGTTTCGACTTACCAAGGTCCTCATGGACGGCGGTAGCGGACTAAACCTCATTTATGAGGACACACTCCATAAAATGGGAGTAGACAGGAACCGCATCAAACAAAGTAACACAACCTTCCGGGGAATTATTCCTAGTCGGGAGGCGCGATGTGCGGGCAAAATCACACTTGATGTGGTATTCGGATCGCCGAAGAACTATCGGTCCGAAGAAATAACCTTCCAAGTGGCCCCTTTCACCAACGGATATCACGCCTTGTTGGGGCGGGATGCTTTTACATGCTTCCAAGCTATAGCTCACTATGGATATATGAAGCTCAAAATGCCTGGACCAAACGGTATAATCACTCTCGCCAGTGACCCGGACATAGCACTCCGCGCTGAAAATAAAACTGCAACCCTGGCCTTGGAGGCGCTATCCGAAGCCCTCGCGGCCGAGGAATTAACCGTGCTATGCTCCACAGTGGACAGGGACGATGTGATCCTCGACAAACGCTCCAAATCCACCTCGTTTAAACCGGCAGAAGAAATAATCAAATTCCCGGTCCACCCAACGGGCCCCAAGAAGACGGCATCCATCGGAGCTCAACCAAACCCAGCAGTTGACGCCGCACTACGAGAATTCCTGCGCGAAAACTGGGACATATTTGCCTGGCACCCTTTGGATATGCCAAGGATCCCACGCAAGCTGGCCGAACATAGCCTCAATATATTAAAGGGGTTTAAACCAGTTAAGCAAGCACTGCGGCACTTTTCTGAACCAAAGTGACAAGCCATGGGGGAGGAGCTGGCCAAACTCATCGAGGCTGGATTCATTAGAGAAATCAAACATCTGGACTGGCTGGCAAACCTGGTGATGGTACCAAAGAAGGACAAATCCTGGCGCCTATGCGTCGATTTCAAAGACCTCAACAAAGCCTACCCTAAGGATCCCTTCCCCCTCCCTCGCATTGATCAAATCATTGACGCCACCGCAGGACACGACTCACTGTGTTTCCTCGATGCATACTCCGGATACCATCAAATCGAAATGAAGGAATCCGATCAAGCTGCAACAGCATTTATCACCCCATTTTGGCCATTCAGCTTCAATACCATGCCCTTCGGGCTCAAGAACGCCGGAGCCACATATCAACGCATGATTCAAACATGCCTGGAGAAATAGATCGGCAAAATAGTAGAAGCTTACATTGATGACATCGTCATCAAAACCAGGCACGTGGAAACACTAATAGATGACTTACGTCTTACATTCGACAACCTCAGGGCGTATGACATCAAGCTCAACCCGAAAAAGCGTGTCTTCAACGTCCCCGCCGGAAAACTGTTGGGCTTCATCATTTCCAATAGAGGAATTGAAGCAAAACCAGCCAAAATCTGAGCTTTGTCATAATTGGCTAAGCCAACAGACCTTAAACAAGACCAAAAACTTGTAGGTTGTGTGGCAGCTCTAAGCCGCTTTATCTCCAGATTAGGAGAAAAGGCACTGCCACTCTATAGCCTTCTACAGCAAACCGACCACTTCGAGTGGACGGACGCGGCAACAGCCGGACTGGAAGAAATAAAAACCCTTCTTGCAGGTAACCCAATCCTGGCCGCACCAAACGCTGCGAACCGATGTTATTATGCATATCGGCAACACATCAGGTGGTGAGCGCCGTACTCGTCGTTGAACGAGAGCGGGACGGACATAAATTCCCGCTTCAGAAGCCAGTTTACTACGTCTCTGCAGTCCTTACACCATGCAAATCCCGGTACCCTCATTATCAAAAAATAGCATACGCGGTCTTCATGGCATCCTGGAAGCTCCGTCACTACTTCCAGGAGTGTTCAATCACAATGGCCTCCGAAGTGCCACTCAATGACATCATAAATAACCGCGATGCTACGGGCCGGATTGCCAAATGGGCCATTGAGCTCCTGCCATTTGACATTACATACAAACCACACTGAGCTATCAAATCCCAAGTACTGGCTGCTACCTCTTGAGCACTACGTTGGTTTTCCCCGAAGAGGAAGGGATCATGCAGAAAAGTAGTGTAAGTATTTCCCTCGGTTTTTGAGAACCAAGGTATCAATCCAGTAGGAGGCTACGCGCGAGTCCCTCGTACCTGCACAAAACAAATAAATCCTCGCAACCAACGCGATAAGGGGTTGTCAATCCCTACACGGCCACTTACGAGAGTGAGATCTGATAGATATGATAAGATAATATTTTTGGTATTTTTATGATAAAGATGCAAAGTAAAATAAAAGCAAAGTAAAAGGAAAAGGAAATAACTAAGAATTGGGAAATTAATATGATGAAGATAGACCCGGGGGCCATAGATTTCACTAGTGGCTTCTCTCGAGAGCATAAGTATTCTACGGTGGGTGAACAAATTACTGTTGAGCAATTGACAGAATTGAGCATAGTTATGAGAATATCTAGGTATCATCATGTATATAGGCATCACGTCTGAGACAAGTAGACTGACTCCTGCCTGCATCTACTACTATTACTCCACTCATCAACCTCTAACCAGCATGCATCTAGAGTATTAAGTTAATGAAAACAGAGTAACGCCTTAAGCAAGATGACATGATGTAGAGGGATAAACTCATGCAATATGATGAAAACCCCATCTTGTTATCCTCGATGGCAACAATACAATACGTGCCTTGCTGCCCCTACTGTCACTGGGAAAGGACACCGCAAGATTGAACCCAAAGCTAAGCACTTCTCCCATTGCAAGAAAGATCAATCTAGTAGGCCAAACCAAACTGATAATTCGAAGATACTTGCAAAGATAACCAATCATACATAAAAGAATTCAGAAAAGATTCAAAAATTGTTCATAGATAGACTTGATGATAAACCCACAATTTATCGGTCTCAACAAACACACCGCAAAAAGAAGATTACATCGAATAGTTCTCCACAAGAGAGGGGGAGAACATTTTATTGAGATCCAAAAAGAGAGAAGAAGCCATCTAGCTACTAACTATGGACACTTAGGTCTGAGGTGAACTACTCACACTTCATCAGAGGGGCTATGGTGTTGATGTAGAAGCCCTTTGTGATCGATGCCCCCTCCGGCGGAGCTCCGGAACAGGCGCCAAGATGGGATCTCGTGGATGTAGAAAGTTGTGGCGGTGGAATTAGGGTTTTGGCTCCGTATCTGATCGTTTGGGATACGTAGGTACATATAGGAGGAAGGAGTACATCGGTGGAGCAACAGGGGGCCCACGAGGGTGGAGGGCGCGCCCCCTACCTCGTGGCCTCCTCTTTTGTGTCTTGACGTAGGGTCCAAGTCTCCTGGGTCTTGTTCGTTGAGAAAATCACGTTCCCGAAGGTTTCATTCCATTTGGACTCCGTTTGATATTCCTTTTCTTCGAAACCCTAAAACAGGCAAAAAACAGCAATTCTGGGTTGGGCCTCCGGTTAATAGGTTAGTCCCAAAAATAATATAAAAGTGGATAATAAAGCCCAATAATGTCCAAAACAGTAGGTAATATAGCATGGAGCAATCAAAAATTATAGATACGTTGGAGACGTATCAAGCATCCCCAAGCTTAATTCCTGCTCGTCCTCGAGTAGGTAAATGATAAAAATAGAATTTTTTGATGCGGAGTGCTACTTGGCATAATTTTAATGTAATTCTTCTTAATTGTGGTATGAATATTCGGATCCGAAAGATTCAAGACAAAAGTTCATATTGACATAAAAATAATAATACTTCAAGCATACTAACAAAGCAATTATGTCTGCTCAAAATAACATGGCCAACGAAAGTTCATCCCTACAAAATCATATAGTTTAGTCATGCTCCATTTTCGTCACACCAGAATGCTCTCATCATGCACAACCCTGATGACAAGCCAAGCAATTGTTTCATACTTTAGTAATCTCAAACCTATAAACTTTCACGCAATATATGAGCACGAACCATGGACATAGCACTATGGGTGGAATAAAATATAATGAGGGGGGTTATGTGGAGAAGACAAAAAGGAGAAAGTCTCACATCAACGAGGCTAATCAATGGGCCATGGAGATGCCCACCGATTGATGTTAATGCAAGCAGTAGGGATTGCCATGCAACGGATGCACTAGAGCTATAAATGTATGAAAGCTCAACAAAAGAAACTAAGTGGGTGTGCATCCAACTTGCTTGCTGGAGAAGACCTAGGGCACTTGAGGAGGCCCATTGTTGGAATATACAAGCCAAGTTCTATAATGAAAATTCCCACTAGTATATGAAAGTGACAAAACAAGAGACTCTCTATCATGAAGATTATGGTGCTACTTTGAAGCACAAGTGTGGAAAAGGATAGTAACATTGTCCCTTCTCTCTTTTTCTCTCATTTTTTTATTTGGCCTTTCTCTTTTTTTGGCCTTTCTCTTCTTCTTTTTTTTAATTCCTCACTTGGGACAATGCTCTAGAAAATGATGATCATCACACTTCTATTTATTTACAACTCAATTATTACAACTCGATACTAGAACAAAAGATGACTCTATATGAATGCCTCCAGCAGTGTACCAGGATATGCAATGAACCAAGAGTGACATGTATGAAATAATTATGAATGGTGGCTTTGCCACAAATACTATGCCAACTACATGATCATGCTAAGCAATATGACAATGATGAACGTGTCATGATAAACGGAATGGTGGAAAGTTGCATGGCAATATATCTCGGAATGGCTATGGAAATGCCATAATAGGTAGGTATGTTGGCTGTTTTGAGGAAGATATAAGGAGGTTTATGTGTGAAAGAGCGTATCATATCATGGGGTTTGGATGCACCGGCGAAGTTTGCGCCAACTCTCAATGTGAGAAAGGGCAATGCACGGTACCGAAGAGGCTAGCAAGGATGGAAGGGTGAGAGTGCGTATAATCCATGGACTCAACATTAGTCATAAAGAACTCACATACTTATTGCAAAAATCTACAAGTCATCAAAAACCTCGGCACTACGTGCATGCTCCTAGGGGGATAGATTGGTAGGAAAAGACCATCGCTCATCCCCGACCGCCACTCATAAGGAGGACAATCAAATAACACCTCATGTTTCAAATTTGTTACATAACATTTAGCATACGTGCATGCTACTGGACTTGCAAACTTCAACACAAGCATTTCTCAATTTCACAACTACTCAACTAGCATGACTTTGATATTATTACCTCCATATCTCAAAACAATCATCAAGCATTAGACTTCTCTTAGTATTCAAAACACTCATAAGAAAATTTTACTAATCTTGAATACCCAGCATATTAGGATTTTAAGCAAATTACCATGATATTTAAGACTCTCAAAATAATCTAAGTGAAGCATGATAGATCAATAGTTTCTATAAAACAAATCCACCACTGTGCTCTAAAAGATATAAGTGAAGTACTAGAGCAAAACTATATAACTCAAAAGATATAAGCGAAGCACATAGAGTATTCTAACAAAGTCCAAATCATGTATAGCTCTTTCAAAAGGTGTGTACAGCAAGGATGATTGTGGTAAACTAAAAAGTAAAGACTCAAATCATACAAGACGCTCCAAGCAAAACACATATCATGTGGTGAATAAAAATATCGCTCCCAGTAAAGTTACCGATAGAAGTAGACGAAAGAGGGGATGCCTTCTGGGGCATCCCCAAGCTTTGGCTTTTAGGTGTCCTTAGATTATATTGGGGGTTCCATGGGCATCCCCAAGCTAGGCTCTTGCCACTCTTGTTCCATAATCCATCAAATCTTTACCGAAAACTTGAAAACTTCGCAACACAAAACTCAAAGTAGAAAATCTCGTGAGCTCTGTTAGCGAAAGAAAACAAAAGACCACTTCAAGGTACTGTAATGAACTCATTATTTATTTATATTGCTGTTAAACCTACTGTATTCCAACTTCTCTATGGTTTATAAACTATTTTACTAGCCATAGATTCATCAAAATAAGCAAACAACACACGAAAAACAGAATCTGTCAAAAACAGAACAGTCTGTAGTAATCTGTAGCTAGCGCAAGATCTGGAACCCCAAAAATTCTAAAATAAATTGCTGGACGTGAGGAATTTATCTATTAAGCATCTGAAAAAAGAATTAACTAAATAGCACTTTCCAAATAAAAATGGCAGCAATTCTCATGAGCGCTAAAGTTTCTGTTTTTTTACAGCAAGATTAAAAAGACATTCCCCAAGTTTTCCCAACGGTTCTACTTGGCACAAACATTAATTAAACACAAAAAACACAACCAAAACAGAGGCTAGATAAATTATTTATTACTAAACAGGATCAAAAAGCAAGGAATAAAAATAAAATTGGGTTGCCTCCCAACAAGCGCTGTCGTTTAACGCCCCTAGCTAGGCATAACAAGCAATGATAGATATAGGTATTGCCATAATAATAAGATAGATCATTAAAACTCATTTCATATTCTCTATGTTCGGCGGCAAGTTTTCTTTGAGGCAAGAAAAAGTAATCAAAAGGGCTAAATTTAATGGGGCAAAAGTCCCCAAGATCAACCTTAGGAGGTATAGGTTCCTCCTTTGGTCCTTCATATTGCACAACAAATTCATCATTGTAAGCATTCTTTTGATAGAACTTTGTGAGCCTATATTCAAGAGAATATCCTAGTTCATTATTTCGAATAGTCAAATCATCATTAAGTTCAGAAATTCTATCAACTAAAACATTGGTAGGAACCCTTTTTCTAAGATTTTCATTCAAAGCAACATAGTCTAGAGATTGAAAACGCATTATTTCTTCTTGATCAAAGAGGACGACAAGCGTCCACCCTATAATGCGCAAAGATTTCTTTGGCCTCTTTTATTATGAATCTAAACTCATGAGCCAAAAAGATAGTAGTGGCACGCTTAACAGAAGAATGTTCAATATTAGAAAATTCTAGGAAAATCCTTTGTATGCAAGGGTGCATGTGCATGAATTGTCTTTCAAGTTCAACTACAAGCATGGCAATAGCGTCTGCAAGACTACTAGTTCTATGAAGGATGGAACTACCCATAGAAGGTAAAGCACCGGCACAAGTAAAGAAATCTTGAATAACTCCTTTTCCAATAATATTACCACTACCAACACGGAATTTTTTTTGTATGTAATATGGGTGGTTCTTTAGCAGGAGCATCAGAATTTTTCATAATATTATTATTGTCCAATTCGACAATAATTTCCCCAATTTCAGACATAGAGGCAGAAGGTAAGGGACTAGCCATAACGACAAGCAAACGAACTAATGCACAAGCAAACAAAAAGCAAGCGGGCAAAAAGAGGCAAACGGGAAAGAGAAGGAGGATAGAGAGAGGGCAAATAAAACGGCAAGGGTGAAGTGGGGGAGAGGCAAATGGAAAATAATGTAATGCGGGAGATAAGGGTATGTGATGGGTACTTGGTATATTAAATTTTGCGTAGACCTCCCCGGCAACGGCGCCAGAAATCCTTCTTGCTACCTCTTGAGCACTGCGTTGGTTTTCCCCGAAGAGGAAGGGATGATGCAGCAAAGTAGCGTAAGTATTTCCCTCAGTTTTGAGAACCAAGGTATCAATCCAGTAGGAGGCTACGTGTGAGTCCCTCGTACCTGCACAAAACAAATAAATCCTCGCAACCAACGCGATAAGGGGTTGTCAATCCCTACACGGCCACTTACGAGAGTGAGATCTGATAGATATGATAAGATAATATTTTTGGTATTTTTATGATAAAGATGCAAAGTAAAATAAAAGCAAAGTAAAAAAGCAAAGGAAATAACTAAGTATTGGGAGATTAATATGATGAAGATAGACCCGGGGGCCATAGATTTCACTAGTGGCTTCTCTCAAGAGCATAAGTATTCTATGATGGGTGAACAAATTACTGTTGAGCAATTGACAGAATTGAGCATAGTTATGAGAATATCTAGGTATGATCATGTATATAGGCATCACGTCCGAGACAAGTAGACCGACTCCTGCCTGCATCTACAACTATTACTCCACTCATCGACCGCTATCCAGCATGCATCTAGAGTATTAAGTTAATGAAAACAGAGTAACGCCTTAAGCAAGATGACATGATGTAGAGGGATAAACTCATGCAATATGATGAAAACCCCATATTGTTATCCTCGATGGCAACAATACAATACGTGCCTTGCTGCCCCTACTGTCACTAGGAAAGGACACTGCAAGAATGAACCCAAAGCTAAGCACTTCTCCCATTGCAAGAAAGATCAATCTAGTAGCCCAAAACAAACTGATAATTCGAAGAGACTTGCAAAGATAACCAATCATACATAAAAGAATTCAGAGAAGATTCAAATATTGTTCATAGATAGACTTGATCATAAACCCACAATTCATCGGTCTCAACAAACACACCGCAAAAACAAGATTACATCGAATAGTTCTCCACAAGAGAGGGGGAGAACATTGTATTGAGATCCAAAAAGAGAGAAGAAGCCATCTAGCTACTAACTATGGACCCGTAGGTCTGAGGTGAACTACTCACACTTCATCGGAGGGGCTATGGTGTTGATGTAGAAGCCCTCCCTGATCGATGCCCCCTCCGACGGAGGTCCGGAATAGGCCCCAAGATGGGATCTCGTGGATACAGAAAGTTGCGGCGGTGGAATTAGGATTTTGGCTCCGTATCTGATCGTTTGGGGGTACGTAGGTATATATATAGGAGGAAGGAGTACGTCGGTGGAGCAACAGGGGGCCCAGGAGGGTGGAGGGCACGCCTGGGGGGGTAGGCGCGCCCCCCTACCTCGTGGCCTCCTCTTTTGTGTCTTGACGTAGGGTCCAAGTCTCCTGGGTCTTGTTCATTGAGAAATCACGTTCCCGAAGGTTTCATTCCGTTTGGACTCCGTTTGATATTCCTTTTCTTCGAAACCCTAAAACAGGCAAAAAATAGCAATTCTGGGCTGGCCTCTGGTTAATAGGTTAGTCCCAAAAATAATATAAAAGTGGATAATAAAGCCCAATAATGTCCAAAACAGTAGATAATATAGCATGGAGCAATCAAAAATTATAGATACGTTGGAGATGTATCACTGGCTGACTTCATCGACGAGTGGACAGAGACCGAACTCCCTAAAGAGTACGGCACATACTCCAATTGGGTCATGCACTTCGACGGCTCCAAAATGCTGGCAGGGTTAGGAGCGGGTGTCGTCTTAACGTCCTCTACCGGAGACATCGTCCAGTATGTTCTCCAAATACTATACACAGACTCCAATAACGCAGCCGAATACGAGGCCTTATTGCATGGTCTCCGAATGGCTGTTTCCATGGGCATACAACGCCTAGAAGTGTGCGGGGACTCGAACCTCGCGATATCTCAAATAAATGGAGATTTTGATGCCAAAGATCCAAAGATGGCTGCGTATCGTAACACAATCATAAAAATGTCGTCCCGGTTCGCGGGGCTCGAGTTCCATCATGTGGCTCGAGAAAGTAATCAAGCGGCGGATGTTCTCGCTCGTATTGGCGCTAAGCGTGACCCCTTCCCACCTAATATCTTCTTGGAAAGGCTCTTTAAGCCATCCGTGGTGTGGCAGGGGAAAACGACAATGCTAGTCCGGACCAAAACATAACCCCAGATCCCAGAAACATCGACATAACACCATCGGCGCATCTCATCATGGCAGTCATTACCCCATGGACCGAACGCTTCCTGGCCTACCTTAATAGGAAGGAGCTTCCTGAGGACCGTAATGAGGCCGGCCGCATTGTCCGGCGCTCAAAGGCCTACAAGGTTCATGATGGAGAGCTCTACAAGAAAAGTGCCATCGGAGTCCTTCAACGATGTATATCCGAGGAAGAGGGGCGGCAGCTCTTGGCTGAAATTCATGCAGGACTCGGCGAGCACCACGCCCAAGCTCGGGCCCTTGTTAGAAAGGCTTTCCGTACAGGGTTTTATTGGCCGACGGCCCGAGCGGATGCACAGGACCTTGTCCAACATTGCGTTGGATGCCAACTCTTTGCCAATCAAAGCCATATGCCCCCCACTGCCCTACAAACAATCCCCATCACTTGGCCTTTCGCGGTCTGGGGACTCGACATGGTCGGACCCCTTAAAGGGGGAAGCCATAAGAAAAATTATATGCTGGTTATGGTGGACAAATTCACTAAGTGGATAGAGGCTAAACCGGTCAAAACGGCTGAGTCCGGCCCGGTGATAGACTTCTTATCCGATGTTGTGCACCGTTATGGTGTCCCACACAGCATCATCACTGACAACGGCTCCAATTTCACAGCCGACAAGGTAAAAGCCTGGTGTACTAATCTGGGTATTAAACTAGATTACGCCTCCGTCTACAACCCACAAACGAACGGTCAAGTCGAACGCGCCAACGGTCTTATTATGAGCGGCATCAAGCCCATACTATTGCGGTCTTTAAAAGAATCATACAAGCACTGGGTTGAGGAGCTCGACTCTGTACTCTGGGGGCTGCGGACCACGCCCAATCGTACTACCGGGTACACGCCCTTCTTCATGGTGTATGGTGCAGAGGCCGTATTGCCTTGCGATACTATTCACGACTCACCTAGAGTGCATATGTACGAAGAGAGAGAAGCCGAGCTCGATCGGCAGGACAGCCTAGATGCCCTGGAGGAGGAATGCGATGTCGCAAAAGCCCGTTCAGCAGTTTACCAACAACAGGCTCGAACATATCAAAGCAGAGAAGTACAGGCCAAGACTTACAACGTTGGCAAACTCGTTCTATGGCTCCCGGAGAATAAAAAGGACAAACTCAAGCCCAAATGGGAGGGTCCCTTCATAATTGACGAAGTCCTCATCGGAGGAGCGTACCGTCTTCGCAATGCATTAGACAATCGCCTCAAGCCGAACCCCTGGAACGCGGCCAGATTCCGGAGATTCTACGCCTAGCGCTACACCCCCTATTCGTCTCCTCCTCCCCTGTAGTTCCCATTATTTTTCCTCTCTTTTCCGATTACTTTCTTCTTTTTTCGCTTTAAAGCTTTGATGCGGCTAGACCGCACACCATTGGCACATACATCTTTCCAGATGTACGCCACTTGTACCTGGGGGCTTCTCGGACAGAAGTTCTTGTCATTACTTGAGCATCAAGCTCCTCACATATGAGTTTTTTTCCATATGTGCCTTTTCTTTGCCATTATATACATCGATATGACTTAAGTTTTGGCCAAGCTGGGTTGCCTAGCTCATGTGCTTATGCCCTATGTTCCCGTTAGTTCGGCTAGGGCATAAAGGGAGCACCTCAGCAATTGTTACCGCCGGGTCATCCGGATATGTACCTCAGACTGGGTGAAGCCGAAAGCTAGCGTTCTTAAGGGAATATTCGGTCGGTGAATTAAAGATGTTTTTTATAATCACTCTGTTGTGCACCCCCAGAAGTTATACAAACCGTGGTGCTCACACCACAATTCGGACATGCGCATTAAACGCATGCACACCCAGGGAAAGGAACCCTTAATGAAACTATTCTCTCTAGAAGATGTTCCTTACGATATCAATGGAATATAACATATCTAGTCGGATACAACTTGTCTGTTCAAGCAACTATGACCCCTATGCCTAGATTTCTAGGCATACCCCGGCCTATTCGGTTGCGACGGTATTCGGAAACATTCCGCACCTTCGGGACCGGAGGTTGAAGCGAAAAGGTCTGGCATGACAAATGATATATAATTCGGCTAGATGAGGAAAGTACACAGTCACTTGGACTCGAACACCTCCTCTTCTATACCTTCCAACAGGCAATCTTACTTACAATCATGTTGGGAATATTTGGCGGCCACCTCTACCTGGTGATATACTTAACTAATGGGAATTTCTTCCCCATTCGACCCTACTGGTCCGACCCTAGCCAGGTGATTAGGATCCAGTTTGGTATATCGCGTCTTCACCATGGCCTAGGCCTCTGGCGCACCCTCGCGGCATGCCGATACCTTCCACAGCCAGATACGCTGCCGCGCTCCTTTGAATAGCTCTACCAGGTGCTCCATGCTTCCTGGAGGGGAGTCGGATGGCCATAAAGCCTTGGCTACACTCCGCATCGCCTGCCGAGCTTGCTCGTGCTACTGCGACAGCCCTTGCAGAAGATCACTCGATGATCCGGACACCTCCTCTTCGGGGCGGTTCGTCAAAACACCTGCAATTACAGCTATATCGGCTACCGTTACCTCCAAAGCTGTTATAAAACAACGATGGACACATACTGAATATGCCGCCTCATAGCTTCTTGTTCTCCTTCACGAAGTCAACTAGCTGAGCTCGCACGTCTTTTAGTTCTTCGCCCAGTTTGGCATTCAAGTCCTGGAGTTTCTTCTTCTCTTGGACGACGGTTGTCAATACACGCTCGCCCGCCGCTAGTTGCCTTTTGGCTCCGCGTTCTTCACTTCGAGCGGCGTCCAGCTGCTCTTGTACTTGGTCTAACAGCCGAACAAAAGATTAACACCCGGATCCTCACTGTCGGCACATCATTCTGAATTTTTGATACAAGGAAACATTACCGGGAGATGCCTTGTATTTCTCCAGTTCGGCATTGGCAGCAAGCAGCCGGCGCTGACACTTTTCCAGCTCCTGACCTAGCTAGGTGTTCTTCTCTGTAAGCACCTGGTAACACATTGATCCTTAAATCAGTTGTTTCAAACTCCTTTAAGTCTCGGGGGCTACTGGTTATCATAGTCAGACAAAATAAATTTACCTGCACATCTTTCAAATGTTGCTTTGTGTCCCTGTTAATCCCATCTCGAGCAGCTCGGATATACGCATCGGCCGAGTTGAAGGCATTAAACGACTCCTCTGAAAAGCCAGCGTCCTGTAAAATGGCCCGGCGGCGCCGATGATTCATCGCACTTTCCACCTCCGAGTTGGTAACGGATACATCATCCGAGTCCTCGGCTGGAGGACAGTCCGGCTTCGCCTCTGTATCAGCCCTCGTCTTCATGGTAGGATTTGAATCCTGGCTGCGGGAAGTATGGCTGCTCGAACCTCCGGATACAGTCCAGCGCATCTTTCTGCTGACACATGGATAGCAGGAAGGTCACGGTTGGGCGTGACTGCTTAGGTGCAGGTTGGCGGATTCATACCTCTTCGATGAAGGCACGGCCGTATCTTCGTTTTCCTTCCTCTTGGAAGGCTCGCCCGGTGTGGGGGATGCACTCTTCGGAGGTACCCTGGGAGTAGTACGGCGCGCCGAACCCTTCCCCTTTGAAGCACAAGATGGTGTGGTGGGTAAGAAGGAAGGAGAAATCTCTTTTTGAATAAGGTGTTGTCGGATCCCTTACATGTGAAGCAGGAAGAAGACGGGGTAGTCGGCGATGATGGCCACCTCTGTGCCATCGTAGCTCATCTGGTAAAACACCCCCTCCGCAAGCACCACAAATATCTCAGGATCCTCTTTGAACCCGGGATCAAGCTCCCGGTTGTGATCCTCCGGCTGTGGGGCGGGACTACAAAATCCCTCGGTGACTTTTCACCAGTGCTGTCATAGGTAGACAAAGTTAAAAAGTTTATCAAAGGCAATCCGGAGATGGAAGGAGTAAAATCATAAGGGTCGGGCCTTACCCAGCTGGGAGGGTTGTACATAGAATACCCATCTCTGAATTTGATGCGGAGAAATTCCTTTTCCTCCCCTTTGAACAGTTCGGCTAATGTTTTAGCCAAAGCGGCAGGGGTATCCGGACCTTTCCGGCCGAAGCGAGAGGCGTCGTCCTCCCCATTGAAGTGCCACATTGGGAGCCCTTTGTATTGGAGTGGCTGAACCCCTCACGTTATGGAAATCTCCATAACCTCAACTATTGTGAGTTCGGACTGAGTGAGCTCTTTCATCCTCCTCATCAGCTGACGAACCTCCGCACCATCTACCTCTTCGAGACTTCGGGGATGCCAACTGTGGCGTTTCTTCAGTGGGACGCGCGCAAATTCGGGAAGACCCTTTCGAACCGGGTCAGGAAGCGCAACGTCCTCTATATAAAACCATTCAGAGGGCCAGTCATCATTGCCTTCCTTGGTGTACCGGATGGGTATCCGGTATCGGCGATGCGCCATACTTCGGCACCGCCCACTTCAAATATTGACCCTTCGTGATTACGCGGGATGAGACAAAACAGCTTCCTCCACAACTCGAAATGAGGCTCGACGCCCAGGAAAAGTTCGCATGAAGCAACGTAACCCGCAATGTGCAGAATAGAGGCCGGAGTGAAGTTGTGCGGCTGGAGGCTGTAGTACTCTAGGAGCCCTCGGAGGAACGGATGGATACGAAATCCAACGCCTCTTAACAGGTAGGGGACCAAACACACTCGCTCTCCCCCGGACGGATTGGGGAAGTCCTCTGCCTGAGTCCCCTCATTGAAGGAAGCTAGCCCTGCTCGAACAGGGACTAGATCTGCGTGGGGAAGGTATCCCTGCGTTTGCAACTTCATCAAATAGCTATAAGACATGGAACACTTCTCCCACTCGCCTTTCTCTGGGCTGGGACGAGCGGAGGAGCTGGGGACGCTAGCCATGCTGGAGTGGTTTCTCCTATGCAGTCTCTGGGGATTTCTTCTGCACGGCGCTGAATGGATCTAGGATCCAATCTTGTTAAATAGGCGCTCTTCCTCGCATGGATGAGGTGTTATTCACAAAAAACACCCTGACTTTCCACATTCGCTCGACACGTCGAGGGTGAAGATTATTCAATGCACAGAAGCCAAGGAGGCGACATTAGGGTCAATGGCCGAATACATTACTTGGAGATCATTGAAGGGGGGAACCCGCCTTGTAATGCCGAAGACAACATGTGTGCCGAGAACTTCGCTATTGAAGACTGGTTCGGGGGCTACTGAGGGAGTCCTGGACTAAGGGGTCCTCAGGCGTCCGGCCTGTTATCTATGGGCCGGACTGATGGTCTGTGAAGACATGAAGACCGAAGACTGCACCGTGTCCGGATTGGACTCTACTTGGCGTGGAAGGCAAGCTTGGCGACCGAAGATTCCTTCTTATGTAACCGACTCCATGTAAACCCTAGATCCCCTCGGTGTCTATATAAACCGTAGGGGATAGTCCGGAAGGAACAACACATATACTCATTACCATATTCATAGGCTAGACTTCTAGGGTTTGGCCATTACGATCTCGTGGTAGATCAACTCTTGTAACACTCATATTCATCAATATCAATCAAGCAGGAAGTAGGGTATTACCTCCATAGAGAGGGCCCGAACCTGAGTAAACATCGTTTCCCCTGTCTCCTGTTACCATCGATCCTAGACACACAGTTCGGGACCCCCTACCCGAGATCTGCCGGTTTTGACACCGACAGCCACCTCCTCCCCGGTAGGCCCCTTGCCGGCCTCCTCGGCAGCAGCCTTGTCGTCCTCTTCGGCAGCGGCCTTGCTGGCCTCCCCGGCAGGCCCCTTGGCGGACTCCTCGGCGGCGGTCTTGGCAGCCTCCTCGGCAGCAATCTTGTTGGCCTCGGCCTCGGCGTCCTTGGCAACCTCCTCGATGACGGTGTCAATATCCTCTTAGTCTGCCAAGGAGGGTCTAGATACCAAGGAGAAGAATGAGACAAGGCCAAAGTCAAGGTTCAAAAGAAGAAGAAGAAAAGACAGGGACAGGAGGCATGCCATGTACCCGTGCCAAGCTGGGGAGAAGTGGTTCCCTCCCCGCCAACATTCGTTGCCGGGATCGAGCCACTGCCACCCAAGTTCACCTCCTCCTCCGTGTGTGTGTGGGCTCGGTGCTTGGTGCCCTTGTCGGGGACGCCCCTCTGGGCGGTGTGGTCGACGGGGGCTGCATGTTGGGGGTGGCCCTCAGCGGCTCCTCCTACTGCCGCTCCCCTCCTGCGAACCCGGCAAGGTCAGCACCAAGGGATCATGCCCCGACACACACCAATGGGAACTGAGTAGTGAACTCACGCTGGGGGCTGAAGCGGGGGCTGCGTCGGGGGCTGTCGTCCGGGCTGATCGCCACCAACTCCAGTGTGCGCGGAGTGCTTGTCGAGGGCTTGTCGGCCATCGAGGCCCTGGCCCTCTTCGCCACTAAGGGGGTCCTAGATTAGGGGGTGTCCGGATGGCCGGACTATACCTTCAGCCGGACTCCTGGACTATGAAGATACAAGATTGAAGACTTCATCCCGTGTCCGGAAGGGACTTTCCTTGGCGTGGAAGGCAAGCTTGGCGATACGGATATGCAGATCTCCTACCATTGTAACCGACTTTGTGTAACCCTAACCCTCTCCGGTGTCTATATAAACTGGAGGGTTTTAGTCCGTAGGACAACATAGACAACAACAATCATACCATAGGCTAGCTTCTAGGGTTTAGCCTCTCCGATCTCGTGGTAGATCTAATCTTGTACTACCCATATCATCAATATTAATCAAGCAGGACATAGGTTTTTGCCTCCATCGAGAGGGCCCGAACCTGGGTAAAACTTCGTGTCCCTTGCCTCCTGTTACCATCCGGCCTAGACGCACAGTTCGGGACCCCCTACCCGAGATCCGCCGGTTTTGACACCGACATTGGTGCTTTCATTGAGAGTTCCTCTATGTCGTCGCCGTCAGGCTTGATGGCTCCTACGATCATCAATGGCGATGCAGTCCAGGGTGAGACCTTCCTCCCCGGACAGATCTTCATCTTCGGTGGCTTCGCACTGCGGGCCAATTTACTTGGCCATCTGGAGCAGATCGAAAGCTATGCCCCTGGCCATCAGGTCAGATTTGGAAGTTTAAACTACACGGCTGACATCCGCGGGGACTTGATCTTCGACGGATTCGAGCCACTGCCGAGCGCACCGCACTGTCACGACGAGCATGATCTTGCTCTGCCGCCGAACAGTGCTTTGGAGGCCGCACCCGCATCGGCTTCGACCCTTAATTCGGAGCCAACTGCGCCGATCAAGGATGGGTGGTTGGACGCCGCCTTGGGGGCTGTGATCCCAACGGCGATCGAGCCGAACACTAGCCCCGCACTCTGCGAGACTCGTAACTCCAAGGAGCCGGACTCCTCTCCGGACTCCGAACCATTCGCGCCTCTGCCGATCGAATCCGATTGGGCGCCGATCATGGAGTTTACTACCGCGGACACCTTTCAGCACTCGCCCTTTGGCGATATTATGAAGTCACTAAAGTCTCTCTCTTTATCAGGAGAGCCCTGGCCGGACTACGGTCAGCGATATTGGGATACGGACGATGAAGAAATTCAAAGCCCACCCACCACCCACTTTGTAGCCACTGTCGACGATTTAACCGACATGCTCGACTTCGACTCCGAAGACATCGACGGTATGGACGCCGATGAAGGAGACGATAAAGAACCAGCGCCTATCGGGCCCTAGAACGCCACCTCGTCATATGACGTATACATGGTGGACGCACCAAAAGATGATGACGAGGAGCGGAAGGACGCACCGAAGGCTTGTTCCCTCGAAAAGAAGTCAAAGCGGCGACGCAAGCGCCGCCCCAAATCCCGCCTCGACAGAAATAGCGATCACACAGACCCAGCGCTGGAGCAGGGCGAACCGCTGCCGGACAATGGCAATCCGGATAATCAAACCGAACAAACAAATCCTATCAAGGATAATGGTCCGGACGACGTAACACCGGACAGGCACCCAGAGCAGCAGACTGCCCGTAAAAGGCTTGTTGCCACCGCGAGGAGTCTGAAAAAGCAGAAGCAAAGGCTCAAGGCTGCGCAAGACACACTCCACATCAGATGGAGTAAAATACTCAACACAGCAGCAAGGTACGGCGACAATTGCCCCTCCAAGAGCTACCCAAAGCGGAAGCTGCTACCCGAATTCGATGAGGAGGCCTCAGACCCCCCGCAACCAAATATCAAAGCAGCCACCTGGTCGGATAGACGACCCCTCTACCAACACAGAGTGGCATACAACGCCGCTCACAATACAACACGCGACCCATGCGAGGGCTCGCACCCAAAGGACGGTGCAACAAGATCCATCTATGGACCACGCAAGTGCGCCCCAGCATACAATGCAACACAACAAACATCCGAACAACGCGGTACACCCAGCTACAGGGGTGCCGCACACCCCCTATGTTTCACCGATGAGGTGCTGGACCATGAATTTCCAGAGGGATTCAAGCCCGTAAACATAGAGGCATACGACGGAACAATAGACCCTGGGGTCTGGATTGAGGACTACATCCTCCACATCCATATGGCTCGAGGAGATGATCTCCACGCCATCAAGTACTTACCCCTCAAGCTCAAAGGGCCAGCTCGTCACTGGCTCAAAGGCCTCCCCGAAAGCTCCATTGGAAGTTGGGAAGAGCTCGAAGACGCCTTTCAGGCAAATTTTCAAGGGACTTATGTCCGACCTCCGGATGCGGACAATTTGAGTCATATAACTCAACAGCCCGGAGAGTCAGCCCGAAAGCTTTGGAACAGGTTTCTTACTAAAAAGAACCAGATCGTCGACTGTCCGGACGCCGAAGCCTTGGCAGCTTTCAAGCATAGCGTCCGTGACGAATGGCTCACCAGACACCTCGACCAAAATAAGCCGAGAACGATGGCCGCATTAACAAACCTCATGACCCGCTTTTGCGTGGGTGAGGACAGCTGGCTAGCCAGATGCAGCACCAGCGACCCCAGTACATCTGAAGTTAGAGATGGAAACGGGAAATCACGGCGCAACAGCAATAACAAATGCTGGAAGAAGACAGCACGAAGGGCACGGCAGTAAATGCTAGATTCAAAAGCTCTCGGCCAGGTCAAAAGCCGCCCCCTAAAGGCATCAGGGATGAACTGTCCAGCCTCAACAAAATTCTGGACCAAGTATGCCAGATCCATAGTACCCCTAGTAAACCCGCTAATCATACGCACAGAGAATGTTGGGTCTTCAGACAGTCCGGCAAGCTCAACACCGTACACAAGGGGGAGGATACACCAAGTGAAGATGAGGACGAGCCCCCCAAGCAAGACACGGGGGAACAAAAGAAATTTCCACCACAAGTCAAAACAGTAAACGTGTTACATGTGATCAAGGGAAAAAACAATGCGGCACTCCCAGGAAAATATACCCAAGTGCCTGTCACCACGTCCTGCCACTGGTCGTCTCAACCGATCACTTTCGACCATCGCGATTACTCAGCAAGTATCCGACACGCAGGATGGGCTGCCCTGGTATTAGACCCAGTAATTGGCGGATATCACTTCACACGAGTCTTGATGGACGGCGGTAGTAGCCTAAACCTGATATATCAGGATACAATCCGCGGGATGGGGTTAGACCCAACACAAATTCGCCATAGCAATACTACCTTTAAAGGAGTAACGCCAGGCCCAGGGGCTCGTTGTACGGGCTCCCTCTTACTACAAGTTATATTCGGCTCCCCCGATAACTTCCGTCGCGAGCATTTAACTTTCCACATCGCTCCGTTTCAAAGTGGCTATCAAGCACTGCTCGGACGCGAAGCTTTCACTCGCTTTAATGCAATACCACACTACGCCTCCCTCACACTCAAGATGCCCGGTCCACGTGGCATCATTACAGTGCACGAAAATATCAAGCGATCTCTGCGCGCCGAAGAGAGTGAGGCTGCCTTGGCAGCCGCACATTAAAGGCGCCCGGACCAGTGAAAGCATCCAAATAGGTTGTCAAGACCTCAGACACAACTAATCCGGCGCCGCTATTTATACCAAATAAGTGGTCACACCCCTATTTGTCAATACAAGGGGCTCAACGCGCGCAGACAAGTGGCAATTTCTTATCATCTTGAATTATACATGGTTTCTTTAAAAACTATCTTTTTGCACGACAACTTTTTCACTTAACTTCCTCTCTTTTACAGACGGTCATCGTGCTACACCCGTCCAGGATAAGGCACAACGGAGACACAGGCGCAGACGTGCAGCAGGGACCCGCTCCAAGGATTCTTTTTAGATTAAGACCCTGCGTAAACCTTTTTTACTGTCTCTTGTTGATACATATCCACTGTTGAGAAGGATGCTGACGTCTTGGCATGTGGCCACGCCAGAACAATGCACGTACCTAGACACAAGGGGCTTCTTACAAAGGCCATTATTTAGGCCCGGTTTATACCACAAAAGACCGAATACCTTAGGGAGTGTTCGGCGTCGCGAGTTTGGCCCTATATGCATCAGCTCCGAATCATTGTCTTTGGTCAAATGTTGGGTTTGCCTGGCTCCTGTGTTTTGGTGCCTTACGTTCCGCTTTACTGGCTAAGGTAGCACCAGGAGAACTACTGCGATTGTGCCCTGGTTCATCCGGACGAGCACCTCAGTAGAGAAAGCCGAAAACTGACTGTCATGATATAGCGTGAGACTGGTCAACCACTCGATGACCTGTGGGAATGTTAGAATTCCTCCGCCTTAACGAAGGGCTGTTTTCCGGCCAGGCATGTACGCACCCCGGAATCGGGAGAGTGCGGATCCACCAGGGGCTATCTAGTAGCCCCACTGTCAAACTCCTATGGCTAAGTGAAAGTGCTAAAGCATTATAGTCCGGTTGCCTCGCTCGCTCCGCTATCACCTCCTTAATAGGACCAAGATGTTGGGTTAAGTGTGAACGCGTGTTTTTGCGAGCACCTCCGCATTATATGTGTGAGGGTTGAAGCTGACGGCTGCAATCTTTCAGGTTATACACATGTATACATAAACGGCCGCCCAGGAGGCATCATATTACTTTCTGGAAAAAGTATAAAAATAGCCTTATAAAAATTTATAAAAGCATTTCGCTTACAATGAGATTACATATCACTCAAACATAATATTTTTTGAGCACTGGGTCTCTATCAAACGACAAACCTCAAGAACTTCTTCAAAGTAGTGCTCAGCAGCCTTTCGACCTATGGCCGAATCCCGTGCTGCAATAGTGGTAGCATCCATCTCCGCCCAGTATGCTTTAACACGGGCAAAGGCCACCCGTGCGCCCTCTATGCACGCCGACCTCTTCATCGCATTAATGCGCGGTTCCACGTCAAGGAACTGCTGCACCAACCTGAAATAGCTGTTCGGTTTTGACCTTTCCGGCCATAGCTGATCCACAACAGACCTCATGGAGAGTCCGGACAACCTATTTAGTTCGGCCCATTCGGCTAATTGGTCAGTCAATGAAAGCGGACGCTCGGGAGAATGGAATTGTCTCCAAAACAGCTGGTCTACTTCACGGTCTGTCTGACCCTGGAAATACTTGGCCACATCGGCAGCGCTCGCCGCCAAATCCATATATACATCCTCCGAACTCCACAGCCGATCCAGAGGGGCATACCATGGATCTCCGAACTTCCTCCGCAACATAAAGGATTTCCCAGCTACAATATCTCCGGCTTCCCGCAGCTCCTCCTTCTTTGCCCTCATAGCAGAACGGAGGTCCTTTCTCGTCGCAGCAGCCTTCTCAAGGTCCGATGCCTTCGCTTGGTTTTCCTTTTCAAGAACCCGGCAACGGTCGGCGGCGGCTTTTAATTCTATGGCCATCTTGGCCATCTTGTCTCAGCTCTTTCCATGCGTGGCCTTTTCGGCTTGCAACTCTTCGGCCGCCTTCAAAGCAGCCGCATTACCCAACCTCGCTTGTTCCTTGGCTCGGGCAAGTTCTGCCCGCAAGGCTTCAGCAGTGCAGCTCCATCTGCAGTCACAACATATTAAAGATACTAGCATCATGCTGCTCTTCCTATGTGGCCTTTACCAGATAATGACACTTACCCTCTGCCTCGTCAAGCCTTTTGTTAACAAGCTCGATGTCGGCGTCTGCCGCATCCAACTGCCATTCTAAATGGGAAAATTCGCTAGTCCGGCTAGCCACCGGAGCTTCCATCACCTGCACATAGAGGAAGTATGGTTATTACCTGGGAATATGATCCTCTGTTCGTAGTCGTTTCCGACGACAACCAGAGTCTCAGGGGCTACTGTCTACACAGGGCACACCTAGCATGTGCAGGACTATCATACATTCTCTTACGTACCTCAAAGCCTGTCAGTAGACTCATAAAAGCTTCATGCAATCCGCTTTCGGTGGACGATATTCTCTCCATCACCGTATTCATCAGCACACGGTGTTCATCTGAGATGGCCGCTCGCCCCGCCAACTCCCTCAGAACATCCGATCGCACACTAGACGGTGTCGGACTCTTTTGTCTGCTCTCTTCGGGAGCCAAACACTGGGAGCTTCGGGGGTCAATGGGATTATCTTCTGGCCTCACCGGACTCGGAGAGGCCCTCCGCGACGACACTTCAGGGTCGCCCGCTTCCGGAGCGGAGGAGTCCGGAGGAGGTGTTTCGCTCTCCATCATCTCTGGAAGAAGATCCCCCGAAGACGAGCTCATTTCAGAGGGGCTAAGGCCCGAACTGCAAAAATATATGCGGTGGTTATCTTCTCAAGAAAAAGATGGCATATCTGTACTATTAAAATATTTTGGGTCACTTACGACTCGCGGGAGAATTGATCCCCCCGCGGACTTTGTGCGGCAACGGCGCCCCCCCAAGGTAGGACCCTCTGTGGGAGACTTCTTCTCCCATTTGGAAGCTTCGGCTTCCGAATCACCGGGCACATGGAGACGCTCGCTCCCTCGGCTGGAATGGGCAGCGTTGGGGGCCCGCGTCCGCCCGCATTATCCTCCACAGTATCTTTCTTCAAGGGCTCCGGGCAAGGTGCGGTCTGGAGCATCTTTTCCAATACCGTATTTTCCAAACCCTCAGGGAGGGGGGCCGAACACCAAATCAACTTCGCCCTTGTTAGCCAGTCCTGGTCAAAAAGCAAACTCTCAGAAATAACTTCGTAACAAAGGAGAGATAGTATGTTCGACCGGAAGATGCCTTATCTGTTCGGCGGCGCGGTTACTACTCAGGCCCACGTCCTCGGTGATTTCCGGACACTCCACCTAAGGTCCGAAGAATGATTTGTACATCTCCTCGTGCGTCAGGCCGAGAAAATTTTGAATGACACGCGTTCCCTCGGGATTGAACTCCCATAGGCGAAGAGGTCGGCGTTTGCAAGGCTGGACTTGATGAACCAGCATAACTTGTATTACCGCAACCAAACTGAAATCTCCATTGAAGAGATCTCGAATGCGGCTTTGCAGTATAGGCACGTCCTTGGCTGGACCCCAGCTCAGACCTCTGCTGATCCATGACATCAGTCGTGGTGGAGGGCCGGAGCGGAAAATAGGGGCAGCCGCCCACTTGGCACTTCTAGGAGCCGTGATGTAGAACCACTCCTGTTGCCACAATTCAGACACCTCTGGGATGGAACCTTTGGGCCACGGAGCTCCCGTCATCTTGCGTATTGAGGCACCTCCACACACTGCATGTTGCCCCTCGATCATCTTCGGCTTCACTTCAAAGGTCTTGAGCCATAGGCCAAAGTGAGGGGTAACCCGGAGGAAGGCCTCGTACACGACAATAAATGCCGTGATATGAAGAAAGGAGTCCGGAGCTAGATCATGGAAGTCTAGCCCGTAATAAAACATCAAACCCCTGATGAAAGGATCTAGAGCAAGGCCTAGACCTCGGAGGAAGTGGGAGACGAACACGACGTTCTCGTTGGGTTCAGGGGTGGGGATGGCCTGTCCTCGGGGAGGCAGCCGATGCAAAATCTCGGCGGTCAGATATCTGGCCTCCCTCAACTTTTTGATGTCTTCTTCCGTGATGGAGGAAGGCACCCATCGGCCTTGAAGGCTAGATCCAGACATGACTGAAGGTTCGGAGCACCTGACCTGAACTTCGGGCGTTTGAGCTTGAGGTGGGGGAAGGATTCAATTGAGCACGGGAGGGAAAAATAAAAGCCGTGTCCCCTTTATAAAGAGGGTGAATATCAAGCGTCCTCTCCATGTCCGTTTGGACTTGCCTATAATCTAGGAGTCCTAGAAGCGGTTGGGTTACCCACGCCCGTATTGATGAGAATCCCGGAATAAGGGGACACGATCTCTGCTTCGACGAGACGTGCCAAGGAAACCGCCTCACATGACGCGCTGAGGTGGGATAATAAAACGACTCGGATAAAGGCATGGTCGTGGTGTGTCACACTGCGAAATACGTCAGCAGATTAAATTTGTGTAAATATTATTCTCTCTATGGAAATATGTGGAAACTTATTTTGCAGAGCCAGACACTATCTTTGTGTTCAAAATCTTCTATGAAGTACTTGGAGCAAGAACCCGCCTTGCAATGCCGAAGACAATCTGCGCTGGACTCGTCATCATTGAAGCCTGGTTCAGGGGCTACTGAGGGAGTCCTGGATTAGGGGGTGTCCGGATGGCTGGACTATACCTTCAGCCGGACTCCTAGACTATGAAGATACAAGATTGAAGACTTCATCCCGTGTCCGGAAGGGACTTTCCTTGGCGTGGAAGGCAAGCTTGGCGATACGGATATGCAGATCTCCTACCATTGTAACCGACTTTGTGTAACCCTAACCCTCTCTGGTGTCTATATAAACCGGAGGGTTTTAGTCTGTAGGAAAACATAGACAACAACAATCATACCATAGGCTAGCTTCTAGGGTTTAGCCTCTCCGATCTCGTGGTAGATCTACTCTTGTTCTACCCATATCATCAATATTAATCAAGCAGGACATAGGGTTTTACCTCCATCGAGAGGGCCCGAACCTGGGTAAAACTTCGTGTCCCTTGCCTCCTGTTACCATCCGGCCTAGACGCACAGTTCGGGACCCCCTACCCGAGATCCGCCGGTTTTGACACCGACAGCCACCCTCTGGGCCAATGTCTTCGTGTCCCTGTGAGGATAACATCAAGTTAAAGGAGGATAGCATAGGCATGGGGTCAGGAGATGATGGAGGGCGAAGTGCTTACTCGTCCGCCGCCTCCTCTTCCACTGGCCTCCTCTTCCTCTTCGTGCTGAAGGACCCGAGGTCAAAATTAACCTCCGAGGTGCCATCCGAAGGAGGAGGAGAAGGGGATGGGGTTTGGCGCCGCTTCGACGAGGAGGAAGCGACCGTCGTTTTCTTCGCTACCGCAGCCTTCACCGCCTTCTTCGCTGCACCGGCCTTCGTCGCCGCGGCCCTCGTCTGGCGCACGGACTGCTCCTGGAGCTGTTGCCACTGTGCGGTCCTGCCGGTTCGGACTGGCTCGACGAGAGCTAGCCCGTCGCAGGACGCGTCTCTTCCCTGTGGCCGGGGGTCGTCAGCCTCGGCCTCTTCTTCGGCCGACTCCTCGACCACGTCTTCAACGATGGGGGCCTCGGCGCCGGCGCTGCCGGCCTCCCTAGTAGACTTCACCCACCCAGCGAGCTCTTTATCCTCTACGGCCGTGTCGGCTTCGTCCTCCATGGTGCCGGCACTGCCAGCCTCCTTGGCGAGCACCGCCTCCGCCGCCCTGGCGGCGTGTAGTCCAGCTCCTCCTTGGTGGTGTCGTGGATGAGCAGCGGCTCAGCACGGACATATTTCTCCGACAAGTTGTCGAAGAACTCTTGCACCTCCTCCGCTTTCGGATCGACCCAGAGAGGATCAAGGTCGTACGCGTTGAAGTCCGGCATCATGGCAATGATGGCGGTCTAGCGAGAGTTGTTGCTCCACGGGACCACTCTCGCCAGCAACCCAAACAGAGACGCCTTGACGGTCTTGCCAGCCTTCTCGGCTCTGTCGTCCTCTCAGCCCTGCCGTCGTCACTCACCTTGAGCTAGAAGAGCCTCTGGCAAAAGTGAACATGCCCCATCACCGTGAAGTTATGGTTCAAGCCAGGGCGGAGCCTCATGACATTAGCCGCGTTCCTGTAGTCCCAGGCCGGCCTCCCCTTGTGCAGTGGGGAAATCCGGCGGCAGATGAAATCAGCCCCAATCATTTCAAGGGTGAGCCCGGCCACGGTGAGGCGATTGATCCTAGTGGTGGAGACCGAGAGCTTCTTGTCGTTGGCGTCGAGGTCGCTCCAGTCCTTGCGGCGGACCGGCGAACCCGGCAGAACTCCTCTGGATCCTCCTCCTCGATCCAGCACCACCGGCTCCGCCACTCCTCCCACCTGTCCTTCTGGGTGCCCTCCAGATACATGCCTTTCTCCTGAGATCTCGGGATCCAGGTGATGCAGCCAGAGATCACTACAAAAAAAAGACACATCCGTGACATTTTGGGCCGAACGAAAAAAAATTCTGTCATACATATGACACTTCTATGACGATAATTGTGACAAAACCCGGTATCATCATAGATGTGGTGGGATCCTACTTCTATGACAAAAAATCATGACAGAAAATGGGCTTTTCATCCTGGGCGGGCCGGAGACGCAACTGCATGACATTCTTTGGGCCGTCCATGACGGAAAAAACCGTGGTAGAAGCGAGGGGGGGATTTCAGGGAGTTCCCGGTTACGGTGGGAGGTTGGGGGCCGAGCGATGCGCGTTTCTCTCGTACACGTACGCGCGTGTGTGTGAGGCGTTGGCTCTAACTGAACCCGAGCGAGGCGTTGGGCTCTAACTGAACCTGAGCGATTGCACTGCAGGCTACGCGTTACTGAACCCGAGCGATCGATCGATGGCTGTTAACTGAACCCGATCGAGCGATTCCTTCGCTGCTGGTGCTAACTGAAGCTGATCGATGTTGCCTCTGGATGAACAGTGAGCGTTGCGGGGGGGTTTGGATGAACAGTTCCCGGTGGGGGTGGATGAACAGGACCCCGTGGTGTTGCCTCTGGATGAACAGGACCCCGATCGATCAAGCCGGTTGGGGCTGGATGAATAGGACCCCGTGGAGGGCTGGATGAACAGGACCACCCCGTGGAGGGCAGGATGAACAGTAGACGGTGGAGGGCAGGATGAACAGTAGCCCGTGGAGGGGTGGTTGAACAGGAGCCCGTGGAGAGGGCTGGTTGAACAGTAGCCGGTGGAGTAGCGCGCGGTGGAGGCTAGATGAATAGGAGCCTGTGGATGAACAGTCGCAGGTGGAGGCTGGAGGACGTCGACGGTGGATGAACAGTAGCTCGTGGAGGCTGGAGGGGGTCGATGGTGGAGATGAACAGTATCTCGTGGAGTCCCGTTTTGCGGTACGCCACACCCCTCCCGATGAACAGGACCCCCGTTTCGACCGTGGGAGGTCCGTTTCCTCCGTTTTGCGGTACGCCAGACCCCTCCCGATCAACAGGATCCCGTTTCGAACATGGCCGGTCGAACAAAAGGCCGTTTCCTCCATTCTGCGGTACGCCAGGCCTTGTTTCCATCGCATGTTCCGTCCAAGGCCTCCCGATGAACACGACGCATTCCGTTGCCACCCCATGAACACGACGCATTCTGTTGCCTCCCCATGAACACGACGACGACGTTGTTTCTCCGTTCTGACCCAGCCATGTACACGAGCCCTGGCCGTACGTATGCGCGAGTAGGCGTTCGAGACCCCGCCCGTATGTACACATACGTGGCCATAATTTCTTTCTTGCACCCTGGCCGCTGTACGTACGTGTACATGCTACGTGCGCACCTCTACTACGACACATGCGCGCCTCTACATCCACCAGTATATATGTACGTACACGTTCGCGACCAGAATGACAACGCTACGTACGCTCCGACTAGGTGGGTCCCGACTGTCAGGCACTTCCTTGCGTGCGAAGATGTAGCTGGTGGGTCCCAGCTGTCAGGGGCAAATGTTTTTTCGCGAAATACGGTGGCCCGTCCAGTGGGTCCCCGTTGTCAGGTGGAGGAATAATTATTTTGCACGTAATAAGGAGGCACTTCCTTGCTGCGGTCGTGGACCCAGCTATCAGCCTCTCCACGTACAGTCCACATCCGATGTAAGCCGTTCCTTGACCACATTGACCACGCCGCGCCGAGAGCACCAGGGCGGTGGACGACAGCGAGGCCTAGGAAGGGGACGATGCGGAGCGAAGGAAGACGCGGCAGTGGATGCCCATGCCTAGAGGAGTACGAGGGTTCACTGGTTCGCTGCGGTGTGAGGCTACCGTTGCCGCAGAATAACAGGGGGTGTGGGTGAGTAGAGGGATGGTCTGGCCAGCGGTGGGAGTAGTAGGGGGCGGTGAGGCCTCCGCCGCATCGCAGCCGACCACGGGAGGCAGGAGCACGAGGCACGACCGGCGCTGGTTTGGGCGGTTGGAGCAAGAAGACCAGAGGTTGAAGAAGCACTACGGCCGTTGGATGGACATCGTACGGTCACTGGAGCTAGAATTGTGCATATTGACTATGTTGACAAAGCCCTCCGTCCCCGTCAACTTAGGGCCAGTTCTTTTGGTGGCTTCCAGAATAAGCTGCAATAAGCTGCCCCCTACCTAGCTTATTTTAGAAGCTGAACCAAACTTATTTTTTTTAGAAGCCTAGTAGTTAAGACTTGACTAGTAGGCTTTTAAAAAGAAAATTGTGGTTGGGCTTCTAGAATAAGCTGGGTAGGGGCAGCTTATTCTGGAATCCCAAAAAAGCTAGCAAAAGAACTGGCCCTTAGTAGGCCCACAAGTCAGCCTCCCACCAAGGTGGGTCCCAGCTAGCAGGGGGTATTCATTTTTTTGTGCGTAATAAGGAGGCACTTCCGGTGGGTCCGAGCTGACAGCAGGGGGACGTTTTTTCGCGAAATACGGTGGCCCGTCGGGTGGGTCCCAGGAGTCAGGGGCAAACGTTTTTTCGTGATATACTGGTGGGCGTCCGGTGGGTCCCTGCTGTCAGGTGGAGGAATAATTATTTTCCGCGTAATAAGGAGGCACTTCCTTGCGGCTACCGTGGACCCAGCTGTCAGCCTCTCCACGTACAGTATTCTTCCGATGGAATTTGGTCGTTGACCACATTGACCACGCCGCACCGACAGCACCACGGCGGTGGACGACGGCGAGGCCTAGGAAGGGGACGATGCGGATCCGGGGAAGACGCGGCAGTGGATGCCCACGCGGAGAGGAGTACGAGGGTTCACTGGTTCGGCTGCGCTGTCGTCGCCGCAGAATAACAGGGGGTGTGGGTGAGTGGAGTGGAGGGATGGCCTGGCCAGCGGTGGGAGTAGTATGGGGGCGGCGAGGCCTCCACGGCAGCACAGCCGGCCACGGGAGGCAGGAGCAGGCGGCACGACCGGCGCTGCTTTGGGCGGCTGGAGCAAGAATACCAGAGGTTGAAGAAGCACTACGGCCATTGGATGGACATCGTACGGTCAGTCGAGCTAGAATCGTGCATATTCACTAAGTTGAAAAAGCCCTTCGTCCCCGTCAACTTAGTAGGCCCACTATACTGGGTCCCAGGTAGCAGAGGGAGTATTCATTTTTTTGTGCGTAATAAGGAGGCACTTCCTTGCGTGCAAAGATATAGCTGGTGGGTCCGAGCTGTCAGCGGCGGCAATGTTTTTTCGCGAAATACAGAGGCCGTTTCGGTGGGTCCCAGATGTCAGGTGGAGGAAATCATTATTTTGCGCGTAATAAGGAGGCATTTCCTTGCGTGTGGCCGTGGACCCAGCTGTCAACCTCTCCACGTACAGTCCACTTCAGATGCATGTCGGTCGTTGACCACGCTGACCACGCCACGCCGAGAGCACCAGGGCAGTGGACGACGGCGAGGCCTAGGAAGGGAACAACACAGAGGTAGGGAAGACTCGGCCATTGTTTTTGTTTCCCACACGGAGGGGAGTACGACTGTACAAGGGTTTACTGGTTCGTCTGCCGTCGCCGGAGAATAACAGCAGGTGTGGGTGAGTAGAGGGATGGCTAGGCCAGCGATGGGAGTACAATGGGGCGGTGAGGCCTGCGCGGCAGCACAAGCGGCCGCGGGGAGGAGGGAGCAGGCAATCCCGCCGGCGCTTGTTTGAGCGGCTGGAGCGGGAAGAGCAGAGATTGAAGAAGCACGACGGCCGTTGGATGGACATCCAACAGTATACAGGCCATCTGTGGAAAGCCTCAAATCTGTGGAAAACAGCATACAGCCCATCTACCATTATTTCAAATAATTTACAGCCCATTTGCTAATTCTTACAATTTTTTTGGAGCCCATATTCTTTATGTTAGCATTACAGCCCATATTGTGGCCACGGTTAAAAAATTATACGAAATTTTGCATATGTCGGTGCGGTCTGAACTGTTTTTAATCCCAAAATTTCGAGTCACATTCAGATTGATTTTAAAAATAAATGTATATCAATATAAAATCCAATAAATTGTCCACGCATAAAAATCAATGCAATTTAAAATCTCGAAATGAAAAAAAGATATTTGAAAATAATTGTCGGTTTGATGTGTTTTAAAAATGTACAGCCCATTTCTCATTACTGATAGGCCATTTTCTCGGCCAGACCAATGAAGCTCTCCTCGTCTTGAAAGATTTGCAGCCCAACAGGCCTGATAAAGCGACTTACTTGACAAATCACAAAAGAACTGGGCTAGCCATTTTCAGAAAGAAAAAAACTACTGGGTTGGTCTGTGGTAAACATAAAAGAAAAGGTTGTCTAGACAGGCCAGAGTGTCCCGCACAGCCCAGTTGACACCCTGCTTCCGTTTCAAAAACAAATTAGATAAATGCCACTCCAATTATGGTGATTCATAAAAATGCCACTGCAATTTCCAAACTTTGAAAAATGCCACTGCAATTTTTGCAAACTTTGAAAATCGCCACTGCAGTTTGCAAACTTTGAAAAATGCCACTCCAAACTTCGAAAAATGCCACTAGAAATGGCATGAAATGGCATTTTTCAAAGTTTGGAAATTGCAGTGGCATTTCTCGGATACACCAGATTTGGAGTGGCATTTATCAAATTAACCCAAAACAAAAATAACTGGGCGAGCTGCTGGGTCCCTGGTGTCAGCCGCTCGTTGTGCAATTCTCTCGTTTATTGACTACGTTGACAATGGCATGGGACCTAGATATCAGAAATCCACTAGGAGGAGCCATTTTTTATTGGCTTGAAATAAGGAGGCACTTGCTTGCGTACTGCCATGACCTTGGCGGGTCGCTGCTGTCATCCTCTCCACATACAGCACCAGTTAGTCGTGCTTCAAAACTGATCAGCACGCCATTAAAAAAATAAAGGTCGATAACTAATGTGGCACCTCGGGCCAACGCGGCCAGATCGCATTTTGCATGAGAAATTACACACCATGTTTCATTGACATGTGGTCCCGTTCCAACATATTAGTGAGACGACGGCGAGTAGTAGGAGTATTTCCGAACGGACGTGTAGGCCGGGGCGCCTCTTCGTGAACCATGGCAAACTCGCAACCGTCCATCGACTCTTCGCCTTTCCCTCTCGATTTGGAACTGATGTCGCACGCTCTTCCTCTCCCTCCTCCATTTTCCTTCAGCCCTTCACCCTTTCTTCTGCCATTGTTCGATCGTCTTCTCCATGGAGGGAACAGGCCAGAAACAACCCTGTTATTCTTGCCCCGATCTGAAAGATGACGTGGTGGAGGAACTCATTGATCGGCGCGACGTCATCACCTCGGCTAGCATGGCAGGTTCGTTCAAGCCCATTCTCGACTCAACTAATAACATCATTACAAAGAACCCAAGAGTCAAGGAGCGGTTTGATCTCCCCTATCTTCTTCACCGTGACCCTAATGACTGGCGCCGGCACGACGGAGGCCTCGCCCTGTGCCAGTTGATGCCGCTTGATAATGATACGTATGATGTTGAGATCCCATCGCTTGAGGGCAAGGCTTGGGCGGGCGCAAATGGAGATTGGGTTGTCTACATTGGGTCCAACTGCGAGTGGGAACTTGTGAATGTGTACACTCATCACCGGGTTCCACTTCCAAAAATCTCAGCACACTGCCCAGAGGTTGAACACACCGGTAATGTACGCACGTTCAAATACGATCATGGTGATTGTCTTCTACGGAAGATAGCAATTTGTCGAGTTCCCAACCTCTCTTGGAATTACAACAACTATCAAGTTGTTGCTATCTTCGACAAGCTTGTTGCCGTCCTTCGTGGTTCGACTCGATGGATATTGCTCAAACATCAGTTTCTGTACACGGATGAGTACTGTGATGCAATTCAATACGAGGGCCTTGTGTTTTCTGCCACCACTCGTGGCACTGTTTTTGCATGGCATCCTAGTAGTTTCGGTACGTTTGTCTTCCACCGTAATTATAGTTGTTTCATCCACATGCATGCGGGTTAGCAAGTTTCCCTTTACTAATTAACCTTCTTCTTGTGTTTCCAAGGTCCTGTGAACATCCCACCACCTATACTTGAAAATTTTTATAACCAAGGGGGAGATGCCGATGGTGATGATCACGAGCAGCGCCCATATACTCGATGGCGCCTGGCAACTAACTCCGATGGATCACCTCTTCTTGTGTGTATACAGCCCACTGATGATGTTACTGCTAAGGAAGCAGGTGTCTCCCATGGTCGCACTCTCCGGACCTATTCCAACACCCCTTGCATGGTATTCGGGATGGATACTAGTGTGCTAGCGCCAACTCCTTCTCCCTGGCACAGAATTGATAGTCTTGGAGAAAACTCGCTCTTCCTTGGACAAAACTATCCGATGATGGTGAAAGGTGATCCAACTGCTGTTGACACATTTATGAGAAGCAACTGTGTCTATACCTCGGACATTTGGGTGGTTCCCTACCCTGGTACTGATATAGTAGGCCGCTTCAGCCTGAATGATTGGTCCTGCGTTGGTCTCCAGATCGACAACGGATGGCCCGTCCCAGAGAATCACTTGTGGTTCAAAGCAAGCGTTTCCAACGCCGTGGAATGGTTGAGTTGAAGTTCATTTCATGGCTTGTTATTTGTTGTGTGGTGAAAATTTTAGTATTTATAATGTATCCTCGTTGTCGATGTGGGTTGATGACATGTTGTATGTAATAAAATGATATGCATGTGATAAACTTACTAAATGTATGAATGGCTTTCGAGTCGCTTCTCTAAATTTGTACTAGCTTCACATGCTTCGCGCGGCGGGCGGGTGTTTTTACTGTAGCCATATGTTAATGTGTTCGTTGTACGTAACCAGCACCTCGAATCCTTGATACTAGTATACTATATACTAGTAGGAGTAAGTAGTAGGAGTAGTAGGGTGGCATGGGCCAGAACAAGCATTCACGTCCAGGAGTACGACACACGCCACCACCACGACATCCATCTGACACCATATTATTTCTTGGAGTCCGTGCTAGAGCAATCTCTTCAACCTCGTCGTTTCTCTAACTTTAGCCATCGCGCGGCGGGCGAGGTGGGGGTTTGCCGATAGTCGGTTTCCTTAACTGCGGTCCCACTTGTAAGGCCAACTCCAACGCACGACCCTAAATGCACCTCCGTTTTTGCACGAACTCCAACGATAATTTTGACTAGAAAAGCAAGACGAAAGAAAACAAGAACCACAAGAATACATTTTACTACTCATGTAAGTTGGATTAGTGCCTTCTCGATGCATTCATTGTTGATCTGCGGAGGCTCGAACTTGCGTCTCTGCTAGCTAAAAGTGATAGAACATCTAATAAATTGCGCTCTATCAATATATGGATGTACTCTTCTTCCCAATACAAAAACTTGCATCCATTCTACTCCCTCCGTTGCACAATACATGCCTTCTATTTGTCAAAATATATATGTATCTAGACATGTCTTAGTATATAGGTACATCCATTTTTGGACAAATGGAAGTCAAGTATTTTTGGAACGGAGGGAGTACACAATAAAAATTTTAAGTTAGCACAACTAGTCTAATCCGAGAGCAGAACCGAAGATTTGGTCGGGTTCTTCCTCCTTTTGCCGACACGTGGGACATCCAGCATCCAGGTCATGTCATGAAAGAAAATAGAGTGGTAGTTGAAGCCATGAGATGTGCATCTTGGGTTAAACTATAAATAGAATCTTACTACTCTTGAGTAACTCCAAAAGCAGCCACCGAAGATCTTTATTGGATTTGTTTTTCATCACCAGCACGTCGAGGTGAAAGATGTGTAGGTTCAGTGGGTCCTCTTGCATTTTCACTGACATGTGGGGCCGCATGTGAGCAAACAGACGATGGGCTCCGCGCATCCGTTGGCTGGCTGAAAAGAGAGATAGAGGAGGGCTGAGCATGGACTACGGGAAATTTGTTCTACGTACCTCGATATAGGCTCGATATAGTGGGGTGGCATGGGCCATAACTAGCATTCACGTCTAGCAGTACGGCACACGCCACCCACACGAGTCCCATCCGACACCAATTTTCTTTGAGTCCGTGTTACAGCCATCTCTTCTCCCTCCTGTTTTCTCAGCCATCGCGCGGTGGGTGGGGTGGGGGTTTGCCGATAGTCGGTTTGCTCAACTGTGGTCCCACTTGTAAGTGAAAATGCAACACCGCACGCATTCCCGCTTGAGCGGTGTGCCGGACCAACCGTGTGGGGGTGCGATGCGAACACGGCAGGCTTTTCCTTTTGAACTCGTAACTTGTAAAATTTGGTTCTGCTCCATGGCGCAACCGATAGATAGAAAATAACGATATTGCCTAGAGTAATGAGAAGTTTGGTTCTGGCACCGTTCATGCATGGAGTACGTACGAAAATTATGAAGTTGATGCGAAAGGTAAGATAATTACTGTAGTATCATATACTACTACATGGATTTGACGGAAAGATAAAAATACATACGGATCCATCAACTTTCAACGACATCCTCACGCCCTAGTGCGTCGGGTCACCAACCGACGTGTGAGGAGCAGCGGCGTTGGCGGCGAGCTCAACGTGCTTCTGAACAGTGCCGTCCAAGGTTGCCCTGCGCTCCAAGAAGGCCAGCATCCTATCATACTCCTCTTGCATGTAGTAGTCCTTGTGGATGATTTGCGTGTAGACGTGGGTGATTATGTCGATGGTGTCTTGCTGCGCCAGGCGCTGTGCGGCGAGCGCGACCTCGAGGTGGACATTCTCCGGCACGACGGCGGGCAGTCGCAGGGCCACCAGTGCGTCGAAGAGGTTGTTACCATAGTGGCCGTTGAGGGTGGCGGGCATCGCAGAGCTTGGGCGTGTCGGCTGGAGGCTTACGTCAAAGTCGTCTGCAAGCTTCTTGACGACGGTGAACTTGTCGAGGAAACCGACGAGGACCTCGTCGAACAAGGAGACGAAGCTGTCGTCCAAGCGGCCCCTCGCCCTGGCGGCCTCAAGCAATACTACCTGGAGACGTTCCTCGATGCCGGGCCGCAGGCCGGCATCGTGGACCATCTGGCACAGCCTGCTGATGCTCGCGCTCATCGCCTCCATGGGTCTAGCGTAGCTTCTAGTCAACTGATCTTGCAATTCGAGTGATCACTCAGCCCTTGGTTAGCGTGCGTAGGTGCGTAGGATTTCGTACTACTCCTCGGCCCTCTACTACACCTGCCTTTGGCTATATGATAGGTGGGCCAGCCACCCCCTAGGGCCACGTGTCATTCACCCAAAGGCAGTTGCCGTAAGTCAATCAAGCTGCGTCCCCCTCCGTGTCGGTGCAGTATAGTCATCTCACCGAACCTCTAGTTGGGGCCAAAGGAGAGAAGTTTGATGTTTACTTGTTTATTCTTCCCCTTTGCATTTTGCGCCAAGTTTTGACCTTTGATTTAACTAATAAAATGTTAATGCATGTAAACAAAAATGTTGTGTAAGTCACCTTACGAAAACCAAATAATCCCTAAATACTTAGGCACGGTGCATTAACTCCCTCCTTGTTTCTTATTTCGTGACATATCAACCAATGAGAGATGTGGGCCGTGCATGCTTTCAATGACTTGAGACTACCAAACATGACATGCGGTGTTTAGTTCATTGCATGTAATCCTATTAGTACTCTAGTTAGGAGTAGCAAAAAAACATTCAGTTCTCTCGCCGATAGGAATAAAACACCATGTATTTATTTACAGAGGGAGTAGTACATTTTTGGTGACATGCATTACTAGATATTGCTAGTCAAATAATAAAATCCAGATGGACGTGGTAGTACTCCTAAATCCAGACGGTGGTGCTACTAGTACTAGTAGTAGTACTACCAATGTAGTAGTAGGAGTACTAGCACTGTACTACCCATTGGTCAAATTATTACGTGCTGCTCCTCACAGTGAAGTGGCAAGACCCTGCGCCGGATATGACACCTGAGTATAGGCGCCATGTTCGGCATACCATAGTCAGCCTCACTGTCTGCAGTCACTATCATCATGGCTGTAGAGCTAGCCTACTTACAACTAGCCCTGTTCGACATAATTTCCCGTGTGTAGATGCCCGTGCATTGCACGGAACACCAAGATTGGGGGTGGACGGCTCCAGCAGCGGCCATCGCGCCAGATTTTTCTACGGCCTTCTACTCCTAGATGTGGTGGGGAGGAGATGAGGCTGATTGTGAGAGAGAATGAGTTGTTTGTAAATAGGGAACAAGTGCGGGCATCTTTTTGCAAAAATGGAGAAGCTTGGTTTGTATGCGTCAGATCTAGATCCGACGGCTATTGGTGAAAGATGGGAGGCACAACATCATCACCAACTCAGGACCTGTTTGATTCGCAGGATTTTGAAAACGCAGGAATAGGACACAGCAATATTACAAGTTTCAAACTGATATTACAAATGTTAGGAGTAATGTTGCACCTAGGAAGAGGGAATTACTAGGAAGCTTACGTAAGAACTTTCGTTACTTTAGGTGGATGCAGCATTATCGTACAAACTAAAATCCACCGCCCTGACAAGTCACTAATGGGCAAATAAGTTTTCGAGTCTCTGGCCACTTGATGTTTCAAAAACAAATTCAGCTTCTGCGGAGAAATGAGCTCCACCGTGTACCCGCGCGGGTGTGGCTGGGCACGAAGCATGAGTACGTGCACGGTGCACCTATTCTCTTCTTGTATACATACACCACCTACGTGGGGTTGTGTGAGAGAGATACAAACCTAGAGAGATATAGTGTGTGGGTTCTTGAGAGTTTTTTTTGTGGGGGGGGGGTCAATCAAAAATTTTAACATATGCAATGTGTGTGAAATAGAGTCCTGGATATAACATATATATAGAGGGGGCGATCCACAAGAAGAGAGTGGAGGTATCATCGGCTTGAGGTGTCCATAGTATCGAAGAGAGGGATGATGTGTGTGTGTGTGCGCGCGCGCGCGATCGATAAAGAGTGCCATCGAATTTGTGTGTGCCCATGTTAAAGATATAGAGTGGCTGGCCTACTGGAACGTGAGATGGGACATGTGCAGTTTGTCTCTGTGGCATGGATGCCTACCTGCAGTGCTCGACTATCAGTGTGTGGTGGGGGAAGAGGGAGGCCCAATTAACTATAGAGGTACAATGGCTGGTATATGTGTGGAGGAGGAGAGAGGCCTACCTCATGTATTAAGGAGATCGATCTGCCTCATGTATTAAGGGAGATCGATCGGCATCCATGCATATGTGTAGGAGATGAATAAGGTTGGGAGAGAGACAGAGCTAGAGTGTTGGAGGAGGTGGTAGTGGAGTTGCTTCTAACAAATGGTGGGATAGGCTTGCTAGACAAATGGAGGGCACGCCCGCAGTATCAATAAGAGAGGAGATGGCTGCTTGTTGTCTGTGCACGTGCGTGTGAGAGACGGGTCAGGAGGCATGCACGAATGATGAGGGGGGACGATGTGGATGTGGTAAGCAGACGTAACTACATAGGAAGATCAATCGCCCTTTGTAAGAGAAAGGAGAGACATAACTTGTGAGGTACGTCGATCGATGGGGGTGGTAGTTAAAGTCGATCTAGGTATATGTTGGGAGATCGATCGGTATACATGCATGTGTGTGTTAGAAGCAAATGAGGCACGAGGAGAAGGATAGAGAGAGAGGGATGCATGTAGGAGGTGGTACGAGAGGCATACTATATCGAGGGGGAGGAGTGTGCGAGTACGAGAACGATGAAAAGAGTGGTGGGAGTGAGGCATGGACGGTGACAAGAGAAGAGGGGAAGCTTGTGTTTGTGCTAGGCACACCTGGCTAGAGAGGCATATCGATCGATGTGTGCCGTAAAGAAGGAGCTGGGGGCCTACACACACCGTGGGTGAACGACCTAAAGTGAAAAGACGAATTTGCGCGATGGAGCTAGAGAATGTTGAGGGAGGGTGAGAAGGATGCGGGCGTGTGCATGCACAAGTGAAAGTTAGCGCTAGCTACAAAGATAAGAGGGTTGTGTGGGTGTAAAAGACGAATAGAGATCATATATACTTCATTATAAAAAGTGAATTTGGATATTTGAAGAATTTATCATAGTGTTTCAAACTGACGGATGTGTGAATATATATAACGGTGATACACATGGTGTGATTATGAACATGGTATACTACATTTAATATATTTTATCTCTACTCTTATAAAAACGGAGTTGTTGATGATGGTGTGCCTGCCATCCTGCATTATAGGCCATCTGATTTATATCTGGCGGATAGCAAGGAAACTATGATGGTTGAAGTTGGCAACAATCATGATTGTAGATTCTTATTGAAATAGAGAAATGAATTCAAATTTAGTTTGAATTGCAATGGTAGTATAGAAATTTGGAATGCACTAAAATGTTGGTATGAGTAGGTTACATGCATTATACAGCAAGCGAAAAATTTAATCGGACATAACATGGATTCATACTCCCTCCTTCCATCTATATAGGGCATAATGAGATTTTTAAGACCTCCTTTGACTATTGACAAGATTAATAGTACATGACATGCACAATGTGAAAATTATATCATTGAAAGAACCTTTCACAGAAGAATTTAACGGTGTGCTTTGTGTAAGTTGCATGTCATATATCATTACTCTAATATTTGGTCAAAGTTAGCATCAAAAACGCATTAGGCCCTATATAGATGGAAGGAGGGAGTAGCTTTGAATAGCATTTGTATAGTAAAACGGGGCAAGACTCTCTCTTTGTGTGGTGTGAATAGTTTTATTTTTTTCGTTTTCTTTTTGGTTGAGGGAAGTGCGAATTGATTTGGTACGCACAAGTACAATATTACGACACGTTAGGCTTGTCCCTAAAATTCAACCCGCGTCTTGTTATATCCCGGAAATTCAGATATCGTGCTCCCAAAACTGGCGCCTTCACAACCTGCGCCTTGCTATCCCGAAATTACAACGCGCGCGAAAACTCCCCAGCTGCCAAATCCCGACACGCTAAATCCCCCTTCTAACCCTGAGTCGAAAGGGCTGCTAGTTCAAATCGATGGGGGGTACTTTTGTAACACACCCTACATTTTGGACAAGCGCGTTCCTAAGTCATGCTTCACCCCCTCCCATCGCCCCCTTTTCGCCATTCGAAATCCCAGGCCGCCATGACCTCTCCGCTCCAGCCGCGAAACCCCACCCTCCTCCGTCCGCCACGGCACCGCTGCCCAGCCGGAGCCTCTTCCCCGACGACGTCGTCCACCGCAACAGCTCGACGTCCCTCGTCCACCTCCCCGGATGAGGATCCGTCGTCCATCTCGTCATCCCGCCGGTTCAGCCGCCCCGTCCTCCACCTCCAAGGAGCTGCTCCGACGATCGCCTCATCTATCGCGGCTGCTCCATCCCCACAGCGCCGCCTTAACCTGCTCCACCGGAACCGCAGCATCCTCACCGACTCCTCGGACGAAGCCGAGGCCTACTTGGCGCCACCAAAGAGGTTGTACACTCATCGCATCGCACCTTCTCCTTAACTCGACCTCCCGGCGCCGACGGTGCTCCATCCCGCACCCCCATGGAGTGGCTACCTCGAAGCCAGCGCCGCGGGCGACATCTCCATGGCGGCTCTCCCCCAGTGCGAGGCCCCTTCGGCAGCGGCGTCCATACCAGCCGAATCTGCTGCTACTCCGGCTCTCGCTCGATCACTTGCTCGCCCAGCTGCTGCTGCTGCTCTCCCCCTCGCTCGTGCTGCTGCTCTGCTCCAATTAAGCCACACTTCAGTCGACTGAATCGACTTTTGGGTCAGTTGATTTTCAGGGGTTGGGGGGGCTCGCCGGAGTTAAGGAAGAACCACCCACAGCGGGGACGGGGGCTCGCCGGAGAGGTACCCCACTATCTATCTTAGGGTTTAGGGTGGGGGCGGGGGGCCTAGAGGGCTGGCCGGGGTGGCGGTGGCGAGTTGTTTCGGGGTGGCGAGGCGGCGCTGGGGCCGGCGGTTCGGCCGGTGATGGCTGGCGGCTCAGGGGGGTGCAGGTTGAAGATGAACTGCAGGCCCTCCCTAAACTACATGTCAAGTGCCTCTCTGCTACCATTGCGTTCAGTTTCGATAGTAGCATTCAGATTCCACAGTAAATTTCAGTTTCGACAGTTAAGTTCAGAGTCAACAGTTTTTACCTCATCTGTTGTAGTCAGGTGGTTTTTGGTGATGTTAATTTTACATCCATTTTACATCATCTATTGGAGATGCTATTAGAATCCCACTTGAGATTGACGATGTCTGTCTTGTGCTGCTTCAGCCTTGACGTCTTACGGCTCACCGGAGCTGCTCCAACGATAGAACGATCCATCACAATATAGCAGTGCCCTGGATGCCGTCTACAGATTCCTCAGATCTTCCTCCACACCTCCGACAGCCACCTCTGCCTCAACTGCTTCAGCGACCAACCCAATGATGTTGAGGTCGACACGGCTACGGCAAAGAGGTTGTACACTTGTTGCATCACTTATTACTACACATTCACGTCGATCCATTAGGGCTATTTTGGTTCAATGGAAAAACATCGATCCACTAGTTGTTACCATCACTCTAAATTTCTGCATGTTCTCCTTACATAATCTCACCATATTTTTTTCGTATGCATGTCAGATATTGTACACAGTCATGCTGAACATGTAGAGAAAAAGAGAAGAGTTTTGCGCGGCAATACAATGTCATGCAGACATCGCTCCATGGTGGGTTCAATGGCAAACCCTCTCGACCCCTCTCCAGATTGTAATCCAGAGGAAGATATCTGTTCTGAGGCAGATTCGGATGCCACTGACCACTCCTATTTACCCCCCAAGGTGTTTTTTCTACCTTGGTATGATGATGTTAGTCATATCATGCATATGTTGCCTTGCAGTGCCTACTTTTGACATCATATATGTCATCTGCTTAGTTTAGACATGTTCTGTAATGCCACCTATTTAGTTTCTATATCATATATGGGAATTATGCAGTCTCGTGTCTTTTAGCCAGCCATAATATATGTGAAATGTGCAATGCCATCCTGTTTAACCAGGCATCATATATTTGAATGATATCTTGCCCATCCTTTTCTTCATTACATTTCCATTTGTCAACAATGTTTGTACATTAAACTACTCTTCCTGTGAATCAGCCATTTGGGTGGGAGATGGAAAAATCTGGAGTGAAAACAAGGCTTTCAGAGCAGACAGTGCTACCTGTCGAAGCAGATCTCTTGTTGGGTCCTGATAGCTCCTCAGAGATGGATTCAGAGACAGATGACCAGTCCTATTCCCCCATTGAGGTGTATGCTCTAACTTGGCACGGTTGTACTGCTCATATCATGCATACGGTGTCTTGCATTGCATAGTTTAGACATCATATACACAATATTCAACACCATGTTCTTAGTTCAGACATCATGTCGAATGCCCTCTGTATAGCATATAAATCACATATGTGAATTAAATGATGCGATCCTGATTACTTAGATAACATGTAGGTGAATTATGTCATGCGATCCTGTTTAGTTATTCATCATATCTTTGAATTATGTTATGCTATGCTATCCAGTTTAGATAGACATCATATATGTGAAATTATGTCATGCTATCCATTTTAGTTAAACAATATACATGTCAACTATTTCATGCCCTCTTTTTTCCACACTATCTATTGCATCTGTCTCTCATACAATGTCTGTACATTCAACTATGTTTCCTGTTTATCATCCATTTGAATTGGAGCGGGTGATGCCAGTATCTAGCGGACTAAAAACACGGTCTTCAAATAAAACAGTGCTACCTCTTGGTGGAGATAGCACCCCGGTTGTACATGCACAAGAACCAGCCCTACCACACATAACCCAAACTCTCGCAGATTGTACCCCTACTACGATGGACAAAGAACCAGCTTCACCCAATCTAACCCCAACCCCAGCCGATAGTAACTCAGTTCCTGTTGACACAGCACCATCTCCACCACAGAGCTCCCAAACAAGAGCAGTTAGTAAGGCAGCTCCAGTGCCCAAAGGACCAGTACTATCACGACGAACCCCAACTCCACCAGTTAGTACGCCTATTCCTGTGGAGGAAGCACAACCAGCTAGTCGTAGTTTAGCATCTATCACATTTGATGTTGTTAAATCATATGTGCGTATCTTCCCATCTTGGAAATATTATACAGAAGATGAAGGAAAATGCCAGTTGCAGGTGTTTTTCCAGGAGTTATGTGTAAGTAATGTTATTCATGGCAATTACTTTGCTTCGTCCCATACATCCTACCTCCATGATGGTTATAATACAGCAAGTTTTCCCATTTTTCTCTATAGAGAAGGACCGATTTGGAAACTCGGGATGAGGTAACCTGTGCTAATACCTCTGCTATCTTCAAGAATGCTTAGTGGCAGTATCGGAATTACCTGAAGAAAATGTACTTCACTGGCAAAGAAACTCATCAAATTCCCTTACGTTCTCCTGAGACACATTTACTGGACGATGACTGGGAACGCCTTGTTCTGTACTGGTCCCGAATGAAGAATGTGGTAAGGTCTATGAGCTTATTTTCTATTTTTAAGTATTATATTCTTGCGTCTTACTGTACTATGTTCATGTAGAACAAGTTCCTAAACCTGAAGAACAACTGTTCTAATTTAAGATTCCATTGCTACCATAGGACATAGATATATGTTTGTTTGATGCTTTTATTATGTACTAGTACTTGGCAATAGAAGACTTGGTAGTTTAATCCTGTCCACCTTACTAATGAACTGGTTCACCGAAATGAGTTTCATATACTAGTACATGCTAAACTTGTTATGTGTCTGCTTGTTTCTTCTTTTAGAATGCTGACAGAATATTGGGGAAGAGTGCCTTATTAAGCAACGGTAAAGGAAGTAATGCAGATAAGGTTCAGGATAGTGACACATCCTGTCTTGGTTTAGTGTTGGAGTTACTGGCCACTACCACTTGCACAAGCTATTCAAACTCACTATCTGAATCAGTTCGGTTTCTTGAGTCTCAACTATAAGCTGAAAGACATCGTTCAGCTGTGCTGCGACAAGAAGCGGAAGGACTGCGGAAGTCCCTGGAGCATTCAGATGCATACTTTCCGGTGCAACAGCAAGTGTTGGAGGATTTTAGCGCCAAACAGGACAAAGCTAATCAGCTTGCTAAGCTTATTGCCAGCATGGTGGATACCCAGGATAACGTTTCTTGAGCTCTTCTAAAGTTGTTTCAGTTATGCTCTTGTTTTGCTGCCACGTTTATTTGCACTGGTGGCCAATTCTAACGGCCAGTGTATATGATATGCTACTTTGTTCCCTATATTTGCACTGGTGGCGAACTTTGATGCCCAGTGGATGTAATATGTGTAATAGCCGTGATAGCCTAGCGTTAGTTGCTTGCTTATTTATTTCCTTGTTGTCTTGTTTATTTGTTTGCTTGTAGTCATTGCAGTTCTTTTTTCGCGGTTAACTAGTGGCCGCAATACCCTATTTTTTAAAACTAGGCCACAATAACCATGGGCTAATATTTACTGTAGTGACACTGGGCCTTCTACGGGCCGTAGAAACAGTGGTCCTTCTACGGGCCGTAGAAACAATGGGCCTTCTATGGGTCGTATCATCAATGGGCCTTATACGGGCCGTATGATCAATTGGCCAAACATGGGCCAATAACAGGCCGCATTATGGCCGTAAACGGGCTAGAGTTGGAATCGTCCATTCATGGGGGCCATTGTTAATAGACCGTATTTGATGACGCTATGAAAACGGCACAATGTATTAACGGACCACAAACGGGCCGACTGTAATCACGGGCTGAATTTGGCCCACAAGCAGAAAATGACAGTAACGGGTCGTAAGTAAACGAATACTGGAAATGAGCCCAAGAATAAATCGGCTCTGAGAAGACCGAAAGATAACATGGGCTGGAAACGGCCCAACGGAATAACGGGTCGTTAATGGGTATAAAGTGATACATTGTTCATTACGGGCCAGTTTCACCACAGGCCGTTAATAGGCCAAGAGTTACATAGGGCCTCATATGGGCCGAAAGACGTCATGGGCCATACATGGGCCAGAAGTGAAAACGGGCTGGAATCATATTGGATGGCCCAGATGACGCTACTGGGCCTAATTCGGATAGGGTGTAACGGGCCTTAGGTTAGCGGACTGTAAATGGGCTATATGCGAACAGGCCGTTAACAGGCTTTCCATGGGCCGGCCCGCCACCTTTTGACTAAGTCAAACGGGTCGGCCTTTTCACAGGAATGAGCCTCTGCTGGGCCGTGCCACGTGTCGACGTATCATAGGCGTCTATCTGACCCACTGACAAGCTGACACGTGTTTCGTCCGGCCAATAAGAATTTTACACGTGGAAATTTCCCATTGGTCGGGGCTGTTAACGGGTTATCGGATCCAAAACCCGACCCGATAGCTTAACGGCGTTCCGTTATGGTGGATGCCACGTGTCGGTCACCCTTGACGAAAGCACTTCTGTGACGCGTGATTTATCGTCATGGAAGTGGACACTTCCGTGATGATAATTTTGGTAATGTCATGGAACACTTCTACGACAGCACAGGTATGACTATCTTGATTCTGTCATAAATTTGTCATGGATGTACATGCATGACAAAAACCGCGACCTACTGTGACAAACACGTATCATCACGGAAGTGTATTTTTTTGTAGTGGATGGCGCCCCCTGACTAGATGCGAGGGTAGAAGTAGTGGCGAAGAGCATCGTGCTAGGGAGCACTCCGGTGAAGCCCTCACAGAGATGGGCGAAGAACACCATGCATGCCATGGCATTCTGCGTAAGATATAGAAGATGGAAGCCATAGGTGTGCATGACGTCGTTGAAGAAGTCAGAGAAAGGGGGGCAGAGCCCGCCAGAGAAGTAGTCAACGAAGAAGGGGTACCGATTTGGGCCGGCCTCGGAGAAATCGGCAGGGACGATGCGCGTGGTAGGGTGCCCCATCATCTTTCTCCCCCACAGGGGCTTGAAGTAGTCCCTAAGATGGACCGCATCGACCGTCGAGGGGAAGTAGGCGTGCTGCGTCCGAAGCACCGCCAACTCGCTCTTCGGCACCTCCTTCTTCCAGGCATCCTTGGCCACCCCCTTGCCTTTGCTTGTCTTGGGCGCCATAGCGACCGAGAGGGGATGGAGGATTAAGGGCAATAAGAGTGCGGCAGTGGCGAGCAAAGGCAAGAGCTGGAAGAAGAACAAGGGAGCGACGGTTCCGAGATTAGGAAAGGCACAGGGGTAAATGAGCAGTGCGCCAGCGGTTTTCCCTTTTTATGGGGAAGGCGTGGGCCGCCTCTTTACTATTTACCACGACGTGACGCAAGCGTGCTGCAACCGCCCCACGCACGCTCCCACGTCATGTTGGGGATCATAGCAGAAATTTAAAATTTTCTACGCATCACCAAGATCAATCTATGGAGTAATCTAGCAACGAGGGGAAGGAGAGTGCATCTACATACCCTTGTAGATCGCTAAGCGGAAGCGTTGCAAGAACGCGGATGAAGGAGTCATACTCGCAGCGATTCAGATCGCGGTTGATTCCGATCTAAGCGCCGAACAACGGCGCCTCCGCGTTCAACACATGTGCAGCCCGGTGAAGTCTCCCACGCCTTGATCCAGCAAGGGAAGAAGGAGAGGTTGGGAAGACTCCGTCCAGCAGCAGCACGACGGCATGGTGGTGGTGGAGGAGCGCGGGACTCCAGCAGGGCTTCGCCAAGCACTACGAGAGACGAGGAGGGAGAGAGGTAGGGCTGTCCCAAGAGAGAGATCAAATCGTATGTTGGGCAGCCCCCATACCTCAAGTATATATAGGGGGAGGGGAGGGGGCTGCGCCCCCTCTAGGGTTCCCACCCCAAGGGCTGCGGCAGCCCTAGATCCCATCTAGGGTGGCGGCCACAAGGGGGAGAGGGGGAGGCGCACCTGGGGTGGGCCTTAGGGCCCATCTGCCCTAGGGTTTGCCCCCTTCCCCTCTTGGAGGCGCCTTGGGCCTTGGTGGGAGGCGCCCCGGCCCACCTAGGGGCTGGTCCCTTCCCACTATAGGCCCATGTATGCCTCCGGGGCTGGTGGCCCCACCTGATGTACCCCCGGGACCCTCCCGGTGGTCCCGGTACGTTACCGATAGCACCCGAAACTTTTCCGGTGACCAAAACGGGACTTCCCATATATAAATCTTTACCTCCGGAACTCCTCGTGACGTCCGGGATCTCATCCGGGACTCCGAACAACATTGGTAACCACGTACATACTTTCCCTATAACCCTAGCGTCATCGAACCTTAAGTGTGTAGACCCTACGGGTTCGGGAGTTATGCAGACATGGCCGAGACAACTCTTCGGTCAATAACCAACAGCGGGATCTGGATACCCATGTTGGCTCCCACATGCTCCACGATGATCTCATCGGATGAACCACGATGTCAAGGATTCAATCAATCCCGTATACAATTCCCTTTGTCTATCGGTATGATACTTGCCTGAGATTCGATCGTCGGTATCCCGATACCTTGTTCAATCTCGTTACCGGCAAGTCTCTTTACTCGTTCCGTAACACATCATCCCGTGATCAACTCCTTGGTCACATTGTGCACATTATGATGATGTTCTACCGAGTGGGCCTAGAGATACCTCTCCGTTTACACGGAGTAACAAATCCCAGTCTCGATTCGTGCCAACCCAACAGACACTTTCGGAGATACCCATAGTGCACCTTTATAGCCACCCAGTTACGTTGTGACGTTTGGCGCACCCAAAGCACTCCTACGGCATCCAGGAGTTGCACAATCTCATGGTCTAAGGAAATGATACTTGACATTAGAAAAGCTTTAGCATACGAACTACACGATCTTGTGCTAGCCTTAGGATTGGGTCTTGTCCATCACATCATTCTCCTAATGATGTGATCCCGTTATCAACGACATCCAATGTCCATGGTTAGGAAACCGTAACCATCTATTGATCAACGAGCTAGTCAACTAGAGGCTTACTAGGGACATGGTGTTGTCTATGTATCCACACATGTATCTGAGTTTCCTATCAATACAATTCTAGCATGGATAATAAACGATTATCATGAACAAGGAAATATAATAATAACCAATTTATTATTGCCTCTAGGGCATATTTCCAACAGTCTCCCACATGCACTAGAGTCAATAATCTAGTTAACATCGCCATGTGATTAACACTCACAGGTCACATCGCCATGTGACCAACATCCAAAGAGTTTACTAGACTCAATAATCTAGTTCACATCACTATGTGATTAACACTCAATGAGTTCTGGGTTTGATCATGTTATGCTTGTGAGAGAGGTTGTAGTCAACGGGTCTTGCCATATTCAGATCCCTATGTATTTCGCAAAACTTTATGTCATATCGTAGATGCTGCTACCACGTTCCACTTGGAGCTATTCCAAATTGTTGCTCCATTATATGTATCCGGTATCTCTACTCAGAGCAATCCGGATAGGTGTTAAGCTTGCATCGACGTAACTCTTTACGTCGAACTCTTCATCACCTCCATATCCGAGAAACATTTCCTTATTCCTCTAAGGATAATTTTGACCGCTATCTGGTGATCCACTCCTAGATCACCTTTGTACCCTCTTGCCAGACATGTGGCAAGGCACACATCTGGTGCGGTACTCAGCATGGCATACCGTATAGAGCCTATGACAAAAGCATAGGGGACGACCTTCGTCCTTCCTCTTTCTTCTGCCGTGGTCAATCTTTGAGTCTTACTCAACTTCACACCTTACAACTCAGGTAAGAACCCCTCTTTGACTGATCTATTTTGAACTCCTTCATAAACATGTCAAGGTGTGCATTCTTTGAAAGTATCATCAGGCGTTTTGATCTATCTCTATAGATCTTGATGTCCAATATGTAAGCAGCTTTATCCAGGTCTTCCTTTGAAAATCACTCTTCAAACAACCGTTTATGCTTTCAGAAATTCTACATTATTTCGGATCAACAATATGTCATCCACATATACTTATCAGAAATGTTGAAGTGCTCCCACTCACTTTCTTGTAAATACAATTTTCTAGCAAACATTGTATAAACCTAAAAGCTTTGATCACTCCATCAAAGCATATATTCCGTCTCCGAGATGCTTGCTCTAGTCCATAGAAGGATTGCTGGAGCCAGCATACCTTTTAGCATCCTTAGGATCGACAAAACCTTTTATTGTATCACATACAACTTTTTTCTTACAAAAACTGGTAAGAAAACTTATTTTGACATCCATCTGTCAGATTTCATAATCGAAAAATACAGCTAATGCTAACATGATTCCGACGGACTTAAGCATCGCTACGGGTGAGAAATTCTCATCGTAGTCAACTCCTTGAACTTGTGAAAAGACTCTTTCCCACAAGTCGAGCTTCATAGACGGTAACATTACCGCCCACGTCCGTCTTCTTCTTAAAGATCCATTTATCTCAATGGCTTGCCGATCATCGGGCAAGTCCACCAAAATCCATACTTTGTTCTGATACATGGATCCTATCTCGGATTTCATGGCTTCTAACCATTTGTCGGAATACAGGCCCACCATCGCTTCTCCATAGCTCATAGGTTCATTGTTGTCTAACAACATGATATTTAAGACAGGATTACCGTACCACTCAGGAGTAGTACATATCCTTGTCGACCTATGAGGTTCGATAGCAACTTGATCCGAAGCTTCATGATCACTATCATTAACTTCCTATTCAACAGACGTAGGCGCCACAGAAAACATCTTTCTGTGTTGCATCACTTTCTGGTTGAAGTAAAGGTTCGACGACCTCCTCAAGTTCTATCTTCCTCCCACTCAATTCTTTCGAGAGAAACTCCTTCTCGAGAACGGACCCGTTCTTAGCGAAAAACAATTTGCCCTCGGATTTGAGGTAGAAGGTCTACCCAACTGTCACCTTTGGGTATCCTATGAAGATGTGTTTGTCCGCTTTTGGGTTCGAGCTTCTCCAGCTGAAGCCTTAAGCATCGCAGCCCCAAACATTAAGAAATGACAACTTTGGTTTCTTGCCAAACCAATGTTCATATGACGTCGTCTCAACGGACTTATATGGTGTCCTATCTAAAGTGAATGTAGCTGTCTCTAATGCATAACCTCAAAATAATAGCGGTAGATCAGTAAGAGACATCATAGATCGCACCATATCTCATAAGGTTCGATTACGATGTCCGGACACACCTGTGATGTTCCAGGTGGCTTCAACTGTGAAACAATTCCACAATATCTTAAGTGATTGCCAAACTCATAACTCAGAAAATCCTCTTTGATCAGATCGTAGGAACATGATCTTCTTGTTATGATGATTCTTAACTTCACTCTGAAATCGCTTGAACTTTTCAAACGTTTCAGACTTGTGCTTCATTAAGTAAATATACCTATATCTACCCAAATTGTCAGTGAAGATGAGAAAATAGCGATATCCACCGCACGCTTCAATTCTCATTGGATCACACGCATCAGCATGCATGATTTCCAACAAGTCAGTTGCCTGTTTCATTGTACCTGAAAACGGGGTCTTAGTCATCCTGCCCATGAGGCATGGCTCGCATGTGTCAAGCGATTCAAAATCAAGTGACTCCAAACATCCATCGATACGGAGTTTCTTCATGCATCTTACGCCAATATGACCTAAGCGGTAGTGCCACAAGAAAGTGGTACTATCATTATTAACTCTACATCTTTTGGCGTGAACATGTGTATTACCACGACCAAGATTCAATGAACCATTCACATAGGGTGCATGACCATGAAAGGTATTATTCATGTAAACAGAATAATCATTATTCTGTAACTTAAATGAATAACCATATTGCAATGAACATGATCTAATCATATTCATGCTCAACGTAGACACCTGATAAAATTTATCTAGGTTCAATACTAATCCCAAAGGTAGATGGAGTGTGCGATGGTGATCTCATCAACTTTGGAAACACTTCCAACACACATCGTCACCTCGCCCTTAGCCAGTCTTCGTTTAGTCTGTAGCTTTTGCTTCAAGTCAACAATAATAGCAACTGAACCAGTATCCAATACCCAGGTGCTACCAGGAGTACTAGTAAGGTACACATTAATAACACGTATATATTTTGTTGAAGTTGCCAGCCTTCTTATCTACCATGCATTTGGGGAAATTCCGCTAGCAGTGACCGTTCCCCTTACAATAGAAGCACTTAGTCTCGGGTTTGGGTTCAACCGTGGGTTCCTTCACTGGAGTGGCAACTGGTTTGCCATCCATGAAGTTTCCCTTCTAGCCCTTGCCCTTCTTGAAACCAGTGGTCTTGTTAAACCATCAACACTTGGTGCTCCTTGATTTCTACCTTTTGCGGTCTTAAGCACCGCGAACAGCTCCGGGATCAACTCCATCCCTTGCATGTCATAGTTCATCACGAAGATCTAGTAGCTTAGTGATAGTGGCTAGAGAACTCTATCAATCACTATCTTATCTGGAAGTTTAACTCCCACTTGATTTAAGTGATTGTAGCACCCAGACATTCTGAGCACATGCTCACTAGCTGAGCTATTCTCCTCCATCTTGTTGGCAAAAGAACTTGTCAAAGGTCTCATACCTCTCAACACGGGCATGAGCCTAAAATCCCAATTTCAGCTCTTGGAACATCTCATATGTCTTCTGGCGTTCAAAACGTCATTGGAATCCCGATTCTAAGCCGTAAAGTATGGTGCACTAAACTATCAAGTAGTCATCAGGATGTATCTTTAGGTGTTCACAACATCCATAGACGACGTTGTAGGGGTTCGCACATCGAGCGGTGCATCAAAGACGTAAGCCTTCTGTGTAGCAGTGAGGACACTCCTCGGACTATGGACCCAGTCCGCATCATTGCTTACAATATCTTTCAACTTGGTCTTTCTCTAGGAACGTATTGAACCAGGGAGCTACAACGTGAACATATTTGCAAAGACAATTTAGACTATGTTCATGATAATTAAGTTCATCTAATCAAATTATTTAATGAACTCCCACTCAGATAGACATCCCTCTAGTCATCTAAGTTAAACATGATCCGAGTCAACTAGGCCGTGTCCGATCATCACGTGAGACGGACTAGTCAACATCGGTGAACATCTTCATGTTGATCATATCTTCTATACGAATCATGCTCGACCTTTCGGTCTTCCGTGTTCCGAGGCCATGTCTGTACATGCTAGGCTCGTCAAGTCAACCTAAGTGTATTGCGTGTGTAAATCTGGCTTACACCCGTTGTATTCGAACGTTAGAATCTATCACACCCGATCATCACGTGGTGCTTCGAAACAACGAACCTTCGCAATGGTGCACAGTTAGGGGTAACACTTTCTTGAAATTATTACGAGGGATCATCTTATTTAAGCTACCATCGTTCTAAGCAAATAAGATGTAAAACATGATAAACATCACATGCAATCAAATAGTGACACGATATGGCCAATATCATTTGCTCCTTTTGATCTCCATCTTCGGGGCTCCATGATCATCATTGTCACCAGCATGACACCATGATCTCCATCATCATGATCTCCATCATCGTGTCTTCTTGAAGTTGTCCCATCATCTATTACTTCTACTACTATTACAAGAACATGATCATAAATAAATTAAGACAACTCATATGGCTCCTGCTGCTTGTCATACTCATCGACATGCAAGTCGTGATACCTATTACAAGAACATGATCAATCTCATACATCACATATATCATTCATCACATCCTTTTGGCCATATCACATCACAAGGCATATGCTACAAAAACAAGTTAGACATCCTCTAATTGTTGTTGCAAGTTTTTTTACATGGCTGCTATAGGTTTCTAGCAAGAATGTTTCTTACCTACGCCAAAACCACAACGTGATATGCCAATTTCTATTTACCCTTCATAAGGACCCTTTTCATCGAATCCGATCCGACTAAAGTGGGAGAGACAAACACCCGCTAGCCACCTTATGCAACTAGTGCATGTCAGTCGGTGGAACCAGTCTCACGTAAGCGTACGTGTAAGGTCGGTCCGGGCCGCTTCATCCCACAATGCCGCCGAATCAAGATAAGACTAGTAACGGCAAGCAAATTGACAAAATCGACGCCCACAACAACTTGTGTTCTACTCGTGCATAGAAACTACGCATAGACCTAGCTCATGATGCCACTGTTGGGGATCGTAGCAGAAATTTAAAATTTTCTACGCATCACCAAGATCAATCTATGGAGTAATCTAGCAATGAGGGGAAGGAGAGTGCATCTGCATACCCTTGTAGATCGCTAAGCGGAAGCGTTGCAAGAACGCGGATGAAGGAGTCGTACTCGCAGCGATTCAGATCGCTGTTGATTCCGATCTAAGCGCCGAACAACGGCGCCTCCGCGTTCAACACACGTGCAGCCCGGTGACATCTCCCACGCCTTGATCCAGCAAGGGAAGAAGGAGAGGTTGGGAAGACTCCGTCCAGCAGCAGCACGACGGCGTGGTGGTGGTGGTGGAGCGTGGGACTCCAGCAGGGCTTCGGCAAGCACTACAAGAGACGAGGAGGGAGAGAGGTAGGGCTGCGCCAAGAGAGAGATCAAATTGTATGTTGGGCAGCCCCCATACCTCAAGTATATATAGGGGGAGGTGAGGGTGCGGCGGCCCTAGATCCCATCTAGGGTGGCGGCCACAAGGGGGAGAGGGGGAGGCGCACCTGGGGTGGGCCTTAGGGCCCATCTGCCCTAGGGTTTGCCCCCTTCCCCTCTTGGAGGCGCCTTGGGCCTTGGTGGGAGGCGCCCCAGCCCACCTAGGGGCTGGTCCCTTCCCACTATAGGCCCATGTATGCCTCCGGGGCTGGTGGCCCCACCTGATGGACCCCCGGGACCCTCCCGGTGGTCCCGGTACGTTACCGATAGCACCCGAAACTTTTCCGATGACCAAAATGGGACTTCCCATATATAAATCTTTACCTCCGGACCATTCCGGAACTCCTCGTGATGTCCGGGATCTCATCCGGGACTCTGAACAACATTCGGTAACCGCGTACATACTTTCCCTATAACCCTAGCGTCATCGAACCTTAAGTGTGTAGACCCTACGGGTTCGGGAGTTATGCAGACATGGCCGAGACAACTCTCCGGTCAATAACCAACAGCGGGATCTGGATACCCATGTTGGCTCCCACATGATCCACGATGATCTCATCGAATGAACCACGATGTCAAGGATTCAATTAATCCTGTATACAATTCCCTTTGTCTATCGTTACGATACTTGCCCGAGATTCGATCGTCGGTATCCCGATACCTTGTTCAATCTCGTTACCGGCAAGTCTCTTTACTCGTTCCGTAACACATGATCCCGTGATCAACTCCTTGGTCACATTGTGCACATTATGATGATGTCCTACCGAGTGGGCCCAGAGATACCTCTCCGTTTACACGGAGTGACAAATCCCAGTCTCGATTCGTGCCAACCCAACAGACACTTTCGGAGATACCCATAGTGCACCTTTATAGCCACCCAGTTACGTTGTGACGTTTGGCGCACACAAAGCACTCCTACGGCATCCAGGAGTTTCACAATCTCATGGTCTAAGGAAATGATACTTGACATTAGAAAAGCTTTAGCATACGAACTACACGATCTTGTGCTAGCCTTAGGATTGGGTCTTGTCCATCACATCATTCTCCTAATGACGTGATCCTATTATCAACAACATCCAATGTCCATGGTCAGGAAACCGTAACCATCTATTGATCAACGAGCTAGTCAACTAGAGGCTTACTAGGGACATGGTGTTGTCTATGTATCCACACATGTATCTGAGTTTCCTATCAATACAATTCTAGCATGGATAATAAACGATTATCATGAACAAGGAAATATAATAATAACCAATTTATTATTGCCTCTAGGGCATATTTCCAACACGTCACGCATTCAATGCAGGTCATGGGGAAGCGCAACTAGCGAGGGGTTACTGCGGTAAAGCTCTGCCACGCGTACCCGCGCACCGTTCTGGGCGTATCCCAATAACGCTCCGCGCTTATATGTGGCCCAAGCCCGGGGGCTCCTGTTGGTGTACAAAAGTAGGGGTCCTTTTTGTACCCCTTTATTTGTGCACGGGCAGTCGCTTCCACATGCCTGTGGCCACGCTTGGCAAGGCAGAGGAAGCGAAGACACAAGACCACCAGAGCAGCACCAAGCCGAAGGCGCGAGAAGCAGAGGGACAGGGTGGGCTTTCCCCGGCAAGAGCCTTGCCGGGGGAGCTTATGTAGCCCCGGCAAGAGTCTTGCCGGGGCAACTTGCCCAACACCAGCAGATCCGCCACCCTTGAGACTAAGAGTTCCGACACCGTCAACAACATTGGAACCAAGGCTTGGGAGGTGCCTGCATGGTGGCATGCAGATCTTTGTAAAGACCAAGAACATACAAGACTAGATGAGAACCAGGAAATGAAAAAAAAACCCGGCAAGATCCTTGCCGGGGACGCTCACGAGACCCCCGGCAAGACCCTTTCCGGGGACACCTATGAGACCCCGGCAAGACCCTTTCCGGGACATCTGCGGGGCCGCAGCCAGGCCCCCACCTGCCAAGGCACCACCGTCGTTCCAACACAGCGGTCAACCCGCCAGCGAGGCAGGCACCTACGTGGCGACGTGCAGCTTCCAGGCCAACTCAGCAAGCACCTGCCTGGTGGCATGCAGATCTTCGTGAAGACTCCGCCACCACACCAACTCAGCAACCAGCCAGCCAGCGTGGCGCTGCACGCCTAGTCAGCTTGGACACGCGTCAGTGCGGCGGCGACGGACGAGACGAGCTTCCTTGTCGTCCCTGATAAAGTGAGGGGGCACGTTAGCAGCGCATTAAATGCATTTGTCCTACGGTACCAGGCGATAGACTTGTATACAGTACAACTTTCCACCTCTTGTGTGCCACTGTGGCGACCCCTTTGGCTATAAAAGGAGGCCCGAGGCATACTAGAGAAGGATTCAGACTTTTTGGACCCTGCATGCTTTGTAGCTAGTCCAAGAACACCAGATAAACACAAACCAGTAGGAGTAGGGTATTGCGCATCACTTGCGGCCCGAACCTGGATAAACTCCCCCGTGTTGATCTTCTAAACCCGCTGTTTCCACAACCCCGCGCCCGCCAACCGTAGAAGGGATTCCCTGTGCCCCATAGGTGTCATTTCCACCGACACCCAACAAGGAGATAAAGGTAGAATTAATATTACCTTCAAGTTCTATCGACCACCGATACAACTCTACACACACTTAACGTTCCCTTTACCTAGAACAAGAATAACACTACTAGGAAAAGGCATGCTAGTGGCGCACCGAATTTGCCTTCTAATGGCGCACTACCGGTGCACCACTGGCATCACGCCATTAGAATTAAATTCTAATGGCGCACCACCGGTGCGCCATTAGTATCTGGTGTTCTAATGGCGCACCATGTAGTGCGCCATTAGTATAGCCTGCAGTGCGCCATTAGAATGCCTCCCAGGGGGCCATATGTACCCATGTGCTTTGGCATTCTAATGGCGCACCAGCAGTTAATGCGCCATTAGTGTGATGATCACAGTGCGCCATTAGTGTCTTGTGTGGTGCGCCATTAGTATGAATATTAGGTTTTATTTTTTTGCTTTTCTGATTTTTGCACAGGTTACAAAATATATTATTGGAAAGAATATAGACAGCAGCGCACAGCAACATCAGATTCATCGAATACAATAGAAGATTAGTCTCCGAATACAATTCATCATATTACTCTCCGAATTCAAAAGACCAAACAAAGATAAAACATTACAAGTCTCAAGACCGCGAGTATCGAGTTTGCCTTCACATTACAAGTCGATATCGATCATCTAAACTACCATCACATAGAAGAGAGATGTGGTCATCACGGTGAGCATCATCGCGATCAAACTGGTCTTCATCAGGTTCCTCCAACGCTCCCTCCTCTCTCCCTCTAGATAGCGGGCGTATCTACATTCGGCCTCCGCCCTAGTGGTGTAACCTTTGTAACTGTTACCGCTGAAACGGTGAACCTGTCTCCGACACTCCTCCCAGTCGTCGTAGACTCCGGGAACCTTACCCTTGTACACGACATACGACGGCATCTCTATGCACAAGCCAAACAACAGACAATACATAAGCAATATGTAAGTATGCAACAAAAGGATCGGAAGAGAAAAGCAAGACATCAATAGCACGATTCATGGTCCTACTAATAAATAGCATCGATTACATCTAAGTTGAACGACTGTCCAAACCAAAGAGACATACGAATTCATTAAAGTATAATTACAACATGAGCCAATCAATGTTTCAGAACTACACATCACTACTTTCAACTCGACTCATCGGACAGGAACGTGGATGAAGCCGCCGTCTGTCGTGATGGTCATGAAATCGCGGTCGTTGTCACCCTGCATTTGTAGCATTTCATCTATCTCACTGTTGGACGGTTGATATCTGAGGAAGAACTGCCCCGAGGTATGAAGGACATCTTGATGGATGATGTCCGCAAACTCCGACTGGATGCGAAAGAATTCTTGTCTGAGGTCCGCGTCCTGGACTGCCGACAAGCTCGCGGCCCAATCTTTGAGATTATCTGGTAGCAGAAGTTGATGATGGTCCCTTATGATCGCCTGCATGTGATGGAGGCCGTAGTAGGCATCCTTTTGACCGCCAGGCGGCTGCTTGACACAGCAGAACTTCGTATTGTGTGAGAACATGTGCTTGCCGTACTTACGAACTGCCCTGGTGAAGGTGCCTCCAGATTTGGCGTAGGCGGGGAGAACATCATCAAGAACTTTCTTGACATTTGTGTAGTCTATCTTGGAGTTACGGTTCGGGTCTAAATACGTGGCCATGGAATATTTCGGGCTTAAGAGGATGAGTGTGCAATGTGTGTCACTGCACAGAACACGGAATGTTAGAAAAAAAAGAATGATCAAAATCTAAGAAATCATATGTTACGGGGCGGTTAAGGGATGACTTACTCGGGAAAGTAAGCCACAAGGAAGTTATCCTTATCTGGGTTTGCCAGAATGACACCTTCGAGGTGTGAACTCGCAACTTGGCGGTCCCCAACGCTGCTCAAGTGCTTGGCACGCATGTAGAAGGGGTCGACTATCACGGTGTCCGGGATCTTGTCTCTAATGATCCGCATCTCCATACTCAGCGAAAACAACCGAACGAAGGTGTAGTGCAGCGGATGAAGGTTAAACATAGCAAAGATGTCATCAAACCGCAGGACGATCGTACCCCCGATGTCACCATCCACAAAGCCCTTGCCCTCTGGCACCTTGGCCACGAAAACCGGGTATGCCACATCCTTCTCTCTGAGACGCCGCTTCTCCAAAGAAAGAACACTGTCGTGCAGACTCCGCATAGCACCGATTGCAGCATTCAGCATATTTGGCGGTAGAATCGCCCTACCCGCCACATGCACCCTCCTCGAGATATCCTTAGGTGAAGGTGGCCCGTCCTGAGCACGGATCGAACTCGGTGCCGGCTGGCTTGCACCGGCGCCCTTGTTAGTCTTTCGTTTCCGTCCCTTCTTCTTGATCTCCTGTAATGGGACCGAGTTCTACTCACAGACCGCCTTCTTGAGCGTGTTGGGGCTGATAATATTTCGCACCTCAGCTATCTGAGGCTCGGTGAAGGCGGGAGTTGGAGGCGTGTCCTGAGAACTGAACGCCAGACGACGCCTGTTGCAATTGGATTTCTCCGCCGTACCAGCTAGATCGCGGTCGTCTTGGTTGGGTTCTTGAGAAAGAGGCCCGCAGAACTCGTCAGCGTACCCATGTTCGGCAAAGTACTTATCAACTTTGGTAAATGTACCGTCGTTGTTGTCGTCGCCATCCGGATCCTGTGCCATAGGGCTGTCCGGATCCTGTGCCATAGGGATGTCCGGCAGGTCCGGTAGCGTTGCGGCGTTCTTGCCATGGCTTGGCGCCGGCACGACTGGCGGTCTTGTCTGTGGGGTGGTGTCCCCCGCCCCCAAACGAATCTGGCTCTTCGGCCAAAGCAGGGGCCAGTTTACGCAGGTGCTGAGAGTCATCTCATCTTCTTCGTCGGCCCCAGCGGGTCGAATTGGAGGTAACAGCTCGTCGCAGCCTGGCAGCACCCGAACCACTTCAACCCTATACATTGTGGGTGGCATCGGATTACCGTGGAACATGGGGTTGCCCGGTTGAACGATTCTGCCCTTGGCGAGATCGACCAACTCAGCGCCCATGAAGTGCAGAAGAGTGCAAGGAACGTCGGCGGTGCCCTGCGAAAACATGTATAGGGCATCAGGGATGCCCAGTCAAAGGCAAGGAGATGAAGTCATCGGCCGAGAGGCTTAGTTACCGTGATGCCGTCGAGCTCGGCTAATGTCGAGGCACCGCCAACGGCGGGCGTGCAACTGACGGAGGGGGCGCTTGCTGGCGAGGTGCCGACCGGCGTACACCCGGGTGCATTAAGCTCCAATGCCCGTGCCGGTGCCGGAGACACGAATACCGCCTCCGCCGGAGACACCAATGGAGCCGCCTGCGCGCTGTGCGAGTTGCTGGCCGTGAAGCTGGGAACCGGGGGAGGCCCCTGTTGGCCACCCGCAATCCACGTCGTCAGCCCATGAATCAACGTAGGCACCATGGCGTTGAGCGTCGTTCCAAGTTGTTGTTGCACTTGCTCTTGGACAAGCTCCGGAATCCGCGCCACTTGTGCCTTGAGTTCTTCAACCTCGCGCATCTGGCTTTCCGAGCTGGTCTTTTTCTCCTTCCGCACACCAGCGGTATAGTATGACCCCCATTTTGTGGACAAGCCTTTGTCGGCCACACGACCAGCTGACGTCGGCTTAGTGAGCTTATCCTTGTTTTTCATTACGTTCAACGCCCTATTTAAAGGGGTGTCGAAAGGGGAGCTCTTAGACGACCCAGTGCTACTGTTTTCAGTGTCCTGCGAAAGGAACGTGAACCATTTAATGTTGGAAATATGCCCTAGAGGCAATAATAAATTGATTATTATTATTATATTTCCTTGTTCATGATAATCGTTTATTATCCATGCTAGAATTGTATTGATAGGAAACTCAGTTACATGTGTGGATACATAGACAACACCATGTCCCTAGTAAGCCTCTAGTTGACTAGCTCATTGATCAATAGATGGTTACGGTTTCCTGACCATGGACATTGGATGTCGTTGATGACGGGATCACATCATTAGGAGAATGATGTGATGGACAAGACCCAATCCTAATCATAGCACAAAGATCGTGTAGTTCGTATGCTAAAGTTTTTCTAATGTCAAGTATCATTTCCTTAGACCATGAGATTGTGCAACTCCCGGATACCGTAGGAGTGCTTTGGGTGTGCCAAACATCACAACATAACTGGGTGGCTATAAAGGTACACTACAGGTATCTCCGAAAGTGTCTGTTGGGTTGGCACGAATCGAGACTGGGATTTGTCACTCCGTGTAACGGAGAGGTATCTCTAGGCCCACTCGGTAGGACATCATCATAATGTGCACAATGTGACCAAGGAGTTGATCACGGGATGATGTGTTACGGAACGAGTAAAGAGACTTGCCGGTAACGAGATTGAACAAGGTATAGGGATACCAACGATCGAATCTCGGGCAAGTATCATACCGATAGACAAAGGGAATTGTATACGGGATTGATTGAATCCTTGACATCGTGGTTCATCCGATGAGATCATCGTGGAGCATGTGGGAGCCAACATGGGTATCCAGATCCCGCTGTTGGTTATTGACCGAAGAGTTGTCTCGGCCATGTCTGCATGTTTCCCGAACCCGTAGGGTCTACACACTTAAGGTTCGATGACGCTAGGGTTATAGGGAATAGATATACATGGTTACCGAATGTTGTTCGGAGTCCCAGATGAGATCCCGGACGTCACAAGGAGTTCCGGAATGGTCCGGAGGTAAATATTTATATATGGGAAGTCATCATACGGTCACCGGAATAATTCGGGGGTTACCGGTATTGTACCGGGACCACCGGGAGGGTCCACCTGCCCCGGAAGGCCCTATGGGCTGTATGTGGAGAGGGACCAGCCCCTTAGTGGGCTGGGCGCCTCCCCCTTAGGGCCCATGTGCCTAGGGTTTGGGGGAACCCTAAAGGGGGGGCGCCCCCCTTGCCTTGGGGGGCAAGGCAACCTCCCTTGGCCGCCGCCCCCTCCTCAGATTGGATCTGAGGGGGTCGGCCACCCTCTCCCTTGCCCCTATATATATGTGGGGGTGGGAGGGCAGCCGCACCCAAGTCTTGGCGCAGCCCTTCCCCTCTCCCAAGTCCTCCTCTTCTCCCGTGGTGCTTGGCGAAGCCCTGCAGGATTGCCACGCTCCTCCACCACCACCATGCCGTCGTGCTGCTGCTGGATGGAGTCTTTCCCAACCTCTCCTTCACCCCTTGCTGGATCAAGGCGTAGGAGACGTCACCGGGCTGTACGTGTGTTGAATGCGGAGGTGCCGTCCGTTCGGCACTAGGATCTCTGGTGATTTGGATCACGACGAGTACGACTCCATCAACCCCGTTCACTTGAACGCTTCCGCTTAGCGATCTACAAGGGTATGTAGATGCACTCTCCTTCCCCTCGTTGCTGGTTTCTCCATAGATAGATCTTGGTGACACATAGGAAAATTTTGAATTTCTGCTACGTTCCCCAACAGTGGCATCATGAGCTAGGTCTATTGCGTAGATTCTATGCACGAGTAGAACACAAAGTAGTTGTGGGCGTTGATTTTGTTCAATATGCTTACCGTTACTAGTCCAATCTTGATTCAGCGGCATTGTGGGATGAAGCGGCCCGGACCGACCTTACACGTACTCTTACGTGAGACTGGTTCCACCGACTGACATGCACTAGTTGCATAAGGTGGCTAGCGGGTGTCTGTCTCTCCCACTTTAGTCGGATCGGATTCAATGAAAAGGGTCCTTATGAAGGGTAAATAGCAATTGGCATATCACGTTGTGGTTTTTGCGTAGGTAAGAAACGTTCTTGCTAGAAACCCATAGCAGCCACGTAAAACATGCAAACAACAATTAGAGGACGTCTAACTTGTTTTTGCAGGGTATGCTATGTGATGTGATATGGCCAAGAAGAATGTGATGAATGATATGTGATGTATGAGATTGATCATGTTCTTGTAATAGGAATCACGACTTGCATGTCGATGAGTATGACAACCGGCAGGAGCCATAGGAGTTGTCTTTATTAATTGTATGACCTGCGTGTCATTGAACAACGCCATGTAATTACTTTACTTTATTGCTAACCGGTAGCCATAGTAGTAGAAGTAATAGTTGGCGAGCAACTTCATGGAGACACGATGATGGAGATCATGATGATGGAGATCATGGTGTCATGCCGGTGACAAGATGATCATGGAGCCCCAAGATGGAGATCAAAGGAGCTATATGATATTGGCCATATCATGTCACTATTATTTGATTGCATGTGATGTTTATCATGTTTTTGCATCTTGTTTACTTAGAACGACGGTAGTAAATAAGATGATCCCTCATAATAATTTCAAGAAGGTGTTCCCCCTAACTGTGCACCGTTGCGACAGTTCGTTGTTTCGAAGCACCACGTGATGATCGGGTGTGATAGATTCTAACATTCACATACAACGGGTGTAAGACAGATTTACACACGCGAAACACTTAGGTTGACTTGACGAGCCTAGCATGTACAGACATGGCCTTGGAACACAAGAGACCGAAAGGTCGAGCATGAGTCGTATGGTAGATACGATCAACATGAAGATGTTCACCGATGATGACTAGTCTGTCTCACGTGATGATCGGACACGGCCTAGTTGACTCGGATCATGTAATCACTTAGATGACTAGAGGGATGTCTATCTGAGTGGGAGTTCATAAGATGAACTTAATTATCCTGAACATAGTCAAAAGGTCTTCGCAAATTATGTCGAAGCTCGCGCTTTAGTTCTACTATTTAGATATGTTCCTAGAGAAAATTTAGTTGAAAGTTGATAGTAGCAATTATGCGGACTAGGTCCGTAAACTGAGGATTGTCCTCGTTGCTTCATAGAAGGCTTATGTCCTTAATGCACCGCTCAGTGTGCTGAACCTTGAACGTCGTCTGTGGATGTTGCGAACATCTGACATACACATTTTGATAACTACGTGATAGTTTAGTTAAACGGTTTAGAATTGAGGAACCGAAAACGTTTTTGAAACGTCGCGAAACATATGAGATGTTTCGAGGGCTGAAATTGGGATTTCAGGCTCGTGCCCACATCAAGAGGTATAAGACCTCCGACGATTTTCTTAGCCCACAAACTAAGGGAGAAAAGCTCAATTGTTGAGCTTGTGCTCAGATTGTCTGAGTACAACAATCATTTGAATCGAGTGGGAGTTGATCTTCCAGATGAGATAGTGATGTTTCTCTGAAGTCATTACCACCAAGCTGCTAGAGCTTCGTGATGAACTATAATATATCAGGGACATATATGATGATCCTTGACATATTCGCGATGTTTGACACCACAAAAGTAGAAATCAAGAAGGAGCATCAATTGTTGATGGTTGGTGAAACCACTAGTTTCAAGAAGGGCAAGGGCAAGAAGGGATACTTCATGAAACGGCAAATCAGCTGCTGCTCTAGTGAAGAAACCCAAGGTTGAACACAAACCCGAGACTAAGTGCTTCTGTAATAAGGGGAACAGCCACTGGAGCAGAATTACCCTAGATACTTGGTAGATGAGAAGGCTGGCACGGTCGATAGGAGTATATTGGATATACATTGTGTTAATGTGTACTTTACTAGTACTCCTAGTAGCACCATGGTATTAGATACCGGTTCGGTTGCTAAATGTTAGTAAACTCGAAATAAAAGGATGCGGAGTAAACGGAGACTAGCTAAAGGTGAGCTGGCAATATGTGTTGGAAGTTTTTCCAAGCTTGATGTGATCAAACATCGCACGCTCCCTCTACCATCAAGATTGGTGTTTGCGTTGAGCATAGACATGATTGGATTATGTATATCGCAATACAGTTATTCATTTAAGGAGAATAATGGTTACTCTGTTTATTTGAATAATACCTTCAATGGTCTTACACCTAAAATGAATGGTTTGTTGAATCTCGATCGTAGTGATACACATGTTCATGCCAAAAGATATAAGATAGTAATGATAGTACCACCTACTTGTGGCACTGCCACGTAAGTCATATCGGTATAAAACGCATGAAGAAGCTCCATGTTGATGGATCTTTGGGCTCACTCGTTTTTTGAAAAGTTTGAGACATGCGAACCATGTCTATTGGTGTATATGCATGAAGAAACTCCATGCAAATGGATCGTTTGGACTCACTTGATTTTTAATCACTTGATACATGCAAATCATACCACATGTGCAAGATGACTGAAAGCCTCGTTTTCAGTAAAATGGAACTAGAAAGCAACTTGTTGGAAGTAATACATTTTGATGTGTGCAGTCCAATGAGTGCTGAGGCGTGTAGTGGATATCGTTATGTTCTTACTTCACAGATGATTTGAGTAGATGTTGAGTACATTTACTTGATGAATCACGAGTCTGAATTATTGAAAGGTTCAAGTAATTTCAGGATGAAGTTGAAAGATCGTCGTGACAAGAATATCTATGATATGATCATAGAGATGAATATCTGAATTACGAGTTTGGCACAGAATTAAGACATTGTGGAAATTGTTTCACAACTAATACAGCCTGGAACACCATAGTGTGACGGTGTGTCCGAACATCATAACTGCACCCTATTGGATATGATGCATACCATGATGTCTCTTATCGAATTACCACGATAGTTTATGGGTTAGGCATTAGAGACAACCACATTCACTTTAAATAGGGCACCACGTAATTCCAATGAGATGACACCGTATGAACTATGGTTTAGAGAAACCTAAGCTGTCATTTCTTAAAAGTTTGGTACTGCGACGCTTATGTGAAAAAGTTTCAGGCTGATAAGCTCGAACCCAAAGCGGATAAATGCATCTTCATAGGACAGCCAAAACAGTTGGGTATACCTCCTGTCTCAGATCCGAAAGCAATAAGGGATTGTTTCTAGAATGGGGTCCTTTCTCGAGGAAAAGTTTCTCTCGAAAGAATTGAGTGGGAGGATGGTGGAGGCTTGATGAGGTTATTGAACCATCTCTTCAACTAGTGTGTGGCAGGGCACAGGGAGTTGTTCCTGTGGCACCTACACCAATTGAAGTGGAAGCTTATGATAGTGATCATGAAACTTCAGATCAAGTCACTACCAAACCTCGTGGGATAACAAGGATGCGTACTACTTCAGAGTGGTACGTAATCCTGTCTTGGAAGTCATGTTGCTAGAAAACAATGAACCTATGAGCTATGGAGAAGCAATGGTGGGCTTGAATTCCGATAAATGGCTCGAGGCAATAAAATCTGAGAAAGGATCCATGTATGAAAACAAAGTGTAGACTTTGGAAGAACTACTTGATGGTCGTAAGGCTATTAGGTACATATGGATTTTAAAAGGAAGACGGACAATGATGGTAAGTATCACCATTAAGAAAGCTTGACTTGTCGTTAAGATGTTTTCCGACAAGTTCAAGGAGTTGACTACAATGAGACTTTCTCACTCGTAGTGATGCTAAGAGTCTGTTGGAATTATATTAGCGATTACTGCATTATTTATGAAATTTTGCAGATAGGATGTCAACATTGTTTCCTCGACGATTTTCTTGAGGAAAGGTTGTATGTGATACAACCGGAAGGTTTTGTCAATCCTGAAAGATGCTAATAAGTATGCAAAGCTCCAGCAATCCTTCTAAGGACTGGAGTAAGCATCTCAGAGTTGGAATGTACGCTTTGATGAGATGATCAAAGATTTTGGGTTTATACAAAGTTTATGAGAAACTTGTATTTCCAAAGAAGTGAGTGGGAGCACTATAGAATTTCTGATGAGTATATGTTGTTGACATATTATGGATCATAAATGACGTAGGATTTCTGGAAAGCATATAGGGTTATTTGAAAGTGTTTTTCAATGGAAAGCCTGGATTAAGCTACTTGAACATTGAGCATCAAGATCTATAAGGATAGATCAAAACGCTTAATGGTACTTTCAAATGAGCACATACCTTGACATGATCTTGAAAGTGTTCAAGATGGATCAGTCAAAGAAGGAGTTCTTGCCTGAGTTGTAAGGTATGAAGTTAAGACTTAAAGCTCGACCACGGCAGAAGAAAGAGAAAGGACGAATGTCATCCCCTATGCTTTTGTCATAGGCTCTATACGGTATGCCATGCTGAGTACCGCACCTGATGTGTGCCTTGCCACATGTCTGGTGTAACACCCCGGATGTAACTTTCCCAATTTGTACTCCAACTCTTGCCGTTTCCGGTGTTAAGTTATATTTATTTCCTCAGGTTCGGGTTTTGTCTCCATGTGTTGTTGTCGTTGTCATGCATCTCATATCATGTCATCATGTGCATTGCATCTGCATACGTGTTCGTCTCATGCATTCGAGCTTTTTCCCCGTTGTCAGTTTTGCATTCCGGCGCTTCGTTCTCCTCCGGTGGTCATTTCTAGCTTTCCTTCGTGTGTGGGGATTAAACATTTCCGGATTGGACCGAGACTTGCCAAGCGGCCTTGGTTTACTACCGGTAGACCGCCTGTCAAGTTTCGTATCATTTGGACTTCGTTTGATACTCCAACGGTTAACCGAGGGACTGAAAAGGCCTCGTGTGTGTTGCAGCCCAACACCCCTCTATTTTGGCCCAAAACCCACCTAACCTTTCTCCATCATCTAGATCGTTTGATCATGATCGCGTGGCCGAAAATCGCACCTCATTTGGACTCTCCTAGCTCCTCCTATGCCTATTTAAAGATCCCCCGAAAATCTCCTTCTCCTTCCCCTCCGAAACCCTAGATCCATTCGTCTTCGCGCGCACCGGACACATCTCGCCACCGACGGACACGTCCGGTCCGCCCCGCCGCCGCCACGCGGCACGCCACCATTGGCCCCGCATCCGCCGCCGTTCCACTCCGCCGCCAGGCCCGGGAGGCCCGTGGCCGGCCCCCGAGGCCCACCTCGCCTCGCCCCGCCGCCCGGTGAAGCCGCCGCCCGCGCCTCCTTCTTCCTCGGCCGCGGCAGCCCGGCGCCGCCTCGCCTCCTTCTCCGGTCGCCGCCGCCCGGACCACGCCGCCTCCCGCCGCCCGGCGAGCTCGCCGCCCCGAGCCGCCGCCTCGCGCGCCGCCGCCGGAGCGCGCCGGCATCGCCCCCAAGCGCTGGCCCGTCCTCTCCCTCGTCGTCCGGCAAGAGCTCCAGCGGGATCCCGGCGAACCTCGGTTCGCGCGCCGGTCAAACCCTAGATCTGAGGGTTGTTTTTTTTCTAAGTCCCTGATATTTTCAATTCAAGTGCTCATGTTCACGGCTCCGTATCTTTGCATCCGTAGCTCCGATTCATGCATATAGCATATCAAAATGTTCATCTCAGAGAGTACATCATTTCATTCCATTGCATCATTTTCATTTGAGTTCATCTTGATGCCCGAAATGCTGTTAGAAGAGGGCTACTTGAGTTAATTGTCAGATCTGCTACTCCATTTAGCTTTTTGTCATTTTTGCCATGATTAATGTGTGCATGCTATGCCCTGATGCTCTACATGTGTTTTGTTAAGGGTTTTGTCATCTTTCCAGAGGTGCAACCCATGTATTTTTGTGATGTGTGTGGTTACTGGTGCAAGCTTGCAAAGTGGTGCACTTGCTAATTCTGTTTTCAGAGACTTAGCAATTTCACAAAGTCCTGGAGCTGTTTATCTCATGATGCCACATGTTCATGTTGTTTCCTAGTGATCCGTGCCTCTTTTGAGGATGATCAGTAAGGATGTTTTGTTAATCTTGTAGTGCTCTATCCATCCATGTCTTTATTTGCAATTATGGAGCACCCTAGCTTGAGTCAATCGAGCTATACTTTTGCTACTTTGTGAATCTGGGCAGATTGTCAACTTGTTTGCAATTTTGCCGATGATGTTGTAGTTGATCCGTGCATGCTATGCTATTGTTCTTGCCATGTCTAGCTTGCATTTTGTGCCTTCTTGATGGGTGTATGCTTGTCTTGCCATGACTTGCACCATAGTGAGTGCATCGAGCTCGTAAACATGCCTACTTGAGTTATATTTCAGCATGTGCCAGTTTTCACTAAGTCTGAAAACTGATTATGTTTTTGCTATGTTCACATGCTTGCAATTGTATTTTCTGATCCCTTTTGGCTCAAGGTCACTAAGGGACTTTTGTTAATCTATTTGAGTAGCTCCATGCCATGTTTTACTTTGCCATTTTCAGGTCCTGTAGTATGTAATTTTGTTGCTCCGAAGAGGGCTACCTGATCTGAAATTCCAGACAAGTGTTAATTTCACTAAGTCTGAGATCTGTTTGTCATATGCATTTTTGCCATGCTTGTTTGAACCTGTTAGTGGATGAATTGGCCGTAGCTCAGTGCTCGACTTTTGTTAAGCATCTTGTGTGAATCCCTGCCATGCATTTTGTTGTCATGTTTGGTTGCTGTAGCATGTTCATTTCGTTGCATTTGGATGGCTACTTGTTGTAAATCGCAGACCGGTGCCATTTTTGAATCTCTTGCCATTTCCAAACCGTAACTCCAATTCCGGCGTTCTTTATATCGTTTTCAAGCGATTTCATCTCATCTTTCCAGTGGCACACTTGGAATCCCAAGTTGAGGACAGGTTCATGCATTTCCTGTCACATCTTGCATTTTGCATCCCGCATCGCATTCCGCATAGCATATCATCATTGCAGCATATTGCTTGATCCTTGCACGTGGTTGATTGTATCTTTGTTGCTTGTTTGTCTTGTTTGGGTAGAGCCGGCAGGCGAGTTCGCTAACGAGGAGCCCGTTGAGTTTGCTTTCAAGGATCCAGTCAACTCTGACTACTGTGCAGGCAAGATGATCATACCCTCGAAATCACTACTATCTTTGCTATGCTAGTTTTGCTCGCTCTTTTGCTATGCCAATTCTACGATGCCTACCACTTGCTTTCAAGCCTCCCAAATTGCCATGTCAAACCTCTAACCCACCTTGTCCTAGCAAACCGTTGATTGGCTATGTTACCGCTTTGCTGAGCCCCTTTTATAGCGTTGCTAGTTGCAGGTGAAGTTTGGAGGCCGTTCCTTATGGGAATATTTATTTTCTTGTTGGGATATCATTATATTATGTTGTTATCTTAATGCACCTATATACTTGGTAAAGGGTGGAAGGCTTGGCCTCTCGCCTAGTGTTTTGTTCCACTCTTGCCGCCCTAGTTTCCGTCATATCGGTGTTATGTTCCCGGATTTTTCGTTCCTTACGCGGTTGGGTTATAATGGGAACCCCTTGATAGTTCGCCTTGATTAAAGCTTTTCCAGCAATGCCCAACCTTGGTTTTACCATTCGCCACCTAGCCTCTTTTTCCCTTGGGTTACCGGAGCCCGAGGGTCATCTTATTTTAAACCCCCCCCCCCCCCCGGGTCAGTGCTCCCTCTGAGTGTTGGTCCGAACCGGGCAGCCTACGGGGCCACCTCGAGGAAACTTGAGGGTTGGTTTTACTCGTAGCTTGACCTATCTGAGTGTGCCCTGAGAACGAGATATGTGCAGCTCCTATCGGGATTTGTCGGCACATTCGGGCGGTGTTGCTGGTCTTGTTTTAACCTGTCGAAGTGTCTTGAATTACCGAGATACCGAGTATGATCGGAACGTCTTGGGAGGAGGTCTATTCCTTTGTTGACCGTGAGAGCTTGTCATGGGCTAAGTTGGGACTCCCCTGTAGGGATTTGAACTTTAGAAAGCTGTGCCCACGGTTATGGGCAGATGGGAATTTGTTAATGTCCGGTTGTAGATAACTTGAACCTTAATTAATTAAAATGAATCAACTGAGTGTGTTACCGTGATGGCCTCTTCTCGGTGGAGTCCGGGAAGTGGGACACGGTGTCAGAGTAATGTTTGTGTAGGTTGCTCTCCAGTTTCTCGCTCGCGCTTTGCCTCCTCTTCTCGCTCTCTTTTGCGAATAAGTTAGCCACCATATTTGCTAGTCACTTGCTGCTGCTCCACTCATGTTTTACCTTGCCATACCTACAAGCTCAAATAGTCTTGATCGCGAGGGTGCGAGATTGCTGAGTCCCTGTGGCTCACAGATTACTATTACACCAGATGCAGGGCCTGATGATTCCGCTCCAGGAGACGCGTACGAGCTCAAGTGGGAGTTCGACGAAGACTCTCAACGATACTATGTTTCCTTTCCCGATGATCGGTAGTGGTGCCCAGTTGGGGGTGATTGGGACCGTGTCGCATGTTGGTTCTCTTTTATTTTGGCGCCGTAGTCGGGCCATGAGTGTTTGGATGATGTAATGTTATTAATGTACTTGATTGACGTGGCGAGTGTAAGCCAACTATGTTATTTTCCCCTTCATTATTTATATTACATGGGATGTTGTGAAGATTGCCTAACTTGCGACATATGCCTTCAATGCGATTATGTCTCTATGTCGTGCCTCGACACGTGGGAGCTATAGTCGCATCGAGGGTGTTACAAGTTGGTATCAGAGCCTTCCCCGACCTTAGGAGCCCCATTGCTTGATCGTTTTTAGCGGTCGAGTTGTGTCTAGAAAAATGTTTTGAGTCATTTAGGAATTATATATGGAAGAGATTAGGAATTCTTTTTACTTCCCAGTCTCCTCATCGCTCTGGTAAGTCATCCTGACGTAGAGTTTTGACTCTTCTCTTCTCAAATTTCACTAAAAAAAATTTAGGATCACGCGGGTATCTTGGAATCGTTCCGATGGTTTTATGATGAGAACATTGACTTGGTGCCTCCTGTCAGGGGTTTAGTGGAAGTGTCCCGGGGAGTTGAGCTCTGAGGTGTTGTCATCATAATTTTATCGTTGCAGTTCTGGAATACCTGAGTCTAGTACGCCGACATCGAAAATCTCTTTTGTGCAGTTCGTTGGTGAGATAACCTCGACGCCACCCAGTACTGGGGCGGGAGTTCGGGAGTATTGCCATAACTTGTATAATGGATGCTTTTCGAAGGTTGAGGTAGATGGTTTCCGAAGGTTTCTTGGTTATGTGTTGAAGGATGGATACAGCTGGATGTAGGATTTGCTAGTTTGGGTGAGATATTATGCTTCCCCTGTATCCCCAACACCTGATTGCATAACCGGAAAGGTTCGGGAGTTTCATAGGTGGGAATTCTAGTAGCTCTAGTTCTTCTTCCACGGATATTGGTTTGAGATTGGGACATCAATGAGCTGTTCGAACAACTTAAAGGTGCTCAAGTATTCTCCAAGCTTGATCTCCGTATGGGCTATCATCGTATTCGAATCCGTGAGCAAGATATTCCCAAGACGGCGTTCAGGACAAGCTTTGGCTCATATGAATACACTGTCATGTCTTTTGGTCTCGTCAACGCTCCTCCGACGTTCTCTCGCATGATGAACTTCATCTTCAACGCCTACACCAATGACTTCGTTTTGGTCTATCTCGACGACATTCTGGTTTTCTCCAAGAATAAGGAAGATCATGCCAAGCACTTGCGTTTGGTTCTTGATAAGCTCAGAGAACATCAGTTCTACGCCAAGTTCTCCAAGTGTGAATTTTGGCTCGATGAGGTTCTTTATCTTGGTCATATCATCTCTACCAAGGGCATTGCCGTGAATCCTGAGAAGGTGTCTGCAATTGTGAATTGGGAACCTCCTCGGAATGTGAAGCAACTCCACATTTTTCTCGGTCTCGCAAGCTATTGCCGAAGATTCGTTGAAAACTTTTCTAAGATCGCGAAGCCTCTCTCAAATCTTCATCAGAAGCACGTCAAGTATGTTTGGTCTCTGGAGTGTGATATTGCTTTCAACACTTTGAAAGAGAAATTGATCACTGCTCCAGTTCTGACTCCGCCTGATGAATCCAAGCCATACGAGTTCTTTTGTGATGCCTCTCTCCAAGTCTTGGCGTAGTATTGATGCAAGAGAAGAAAGTTGTTGCTTATACCTCTCGCCAGTTGAAGCCTAATGAGAAGAACTACCCCACTCATGATCTCGAGTTGGCGGCAGTTGTGCATGCTCTTTTGACTTGGAGACATCTTTTATTGGGAAGAAAAGTGGACATTTTCACTGATCACAAGAGTCTCAAGTACATCTTCACTCAGCCTAATCTCAACCTTAGGCAAACTCGATGGGTTGAAATGATTCAAGAGTATAATCCGAGTATTGAGTACACTCCAGGCAAGGCTAATGTGATTGTTGACGCATTGAGCAGGAAAGCTTATTGTAACAGTCTGATTCTCAAGCCTTATCAACCCGAGCTTTGTGAAGCTTTCCGCAAACTTAATCTGCAAGTTGTTCCTCAAGGTTTCCTCGCCAACCTTCAAGTCTCTCCTACCTTACAAGACCAGATTCGCCAAGCCCAGCTTCTTGATGCTATGGTGAAAAAGGTGAAGATTGGGATTGCCAAGAGTCAACCCAAGTACAAGTGCTACCGCCTTGATGACAAGGACACTCTTTTCATCGATGATCGTATTGTTGTACCCAAAGGTGACCTCCGTGAAGTGATCATGAATGAGGCTCACAATTCTCTCCTCTCCATCCACCCTGGGAGCACGAAGTTGTATCAGGACCTCAAGCAAGCTTATTGGTGGACTCGAATGAAGCGCGAGATTGCTCAATTCGTGAATGAATGTGATGTCTGCAGAAGAGTGAAGGCAGAACACCAAAGGCCAGCTGGTCTCCTCCAACCTCTTGCCATTCCAGAATGGAAGTTTGACCACATTGAAATGGACTTCGTGACTGGGTTTCCTAAGTCCAAGCGTGGCAATGATGCTATATTCGTTGTCATCGACAAACTCACCAAAGTGGCTCACTTTCTGCCTATCAAAGAGTCGATCACTGCAGCTCAATTGGCGGAACTCTATACCTCTCGAATTGTCTCTCTGCACGGTATTCCTCAAGTGATCTCTTCAGACCGTGGCAGCATCTTTACCTCGAAGTTTTGGGATTATTTTCAGAAGGCCATGGGCACTAACATCCGCTTTAGCACAGCTTTCCATCCTCAAACTAGCGGTCAAGTCGAGCGTGTCAACCTGATTCTTGAAGATATGCTCAGGGCTTGTGTGATCTCCTTCGGCATGAAGTGGGAGGATTGTCTTCCTTATGCTGAATTCTCCTACAACAACAGTTTTCAAGCAAGTTCGGGCAAGGCCCCATTTGAAATTCTGTATGGCAGGAAGTGTCGTACCCCTCTCAACTGGTCTGAAACCGGTGAACGTCAGCTTTTGGGTAATGACTTAATCACAAAGGCAGAAGAAATGTGCAAAGTCATTCGTGATAACCTCAAAGCAGCCCAATCCCGCCAGAAGAGCTACTATGATAGTAAGCACCGTGATTTGGCTTTCGAGATCGGAGATCATGTTTACCTCCGTGTCTCTCCTATGAAAGGTACTCGTCGCTTCGGTATCAAAGGGAAGGTTGCCCCTAGATACGTGGGACCTTTCAAGATTGTCAGCAAGAGAGGCGACCTCGCCTATCAACTCGAGCTTCCTTCAAACTTTGCAAATGTTCATGACGTGTTGCATGTCTCTTAGCTTCGAAAGTGCTTCAAGACTCCTGACCGCACAGTCAACTTCGAGAACATTGAGCTCCAAGAAGATCTCTCTTATCGTGAGCACCCAGTTGCTATTCTTGAAGAGACTGAACGCAAGACTCGCAACAAGTCAATCAAATTTCTCAAAGTCAAGTGGTCACACCATTCCGACCGTGAAGCTACCTGGGAACGCGAGGATCACCTCCGTTCTGAGTACCCGGCGTTCTTTCAGTCCTAGATCTCGGGACGAGATCCTTTCGTAGTGGTGGAGTGTTGTAACACCCCGGATGTAACTTTCCCAATTTGTACTCCAACTCTTTCCGTTTCCAGCGTTAAGTTATATTTATTTCCTCGGGTTTGGGTTTTGTCTCCGTGTGTTGTTGTCGTTGTCATGCATCTCATATCATGTCATCATGTGCATTGCATCTGCATACGTGTTCGTCTCATGCATTCGAGCTTTTTCCCCGTTGTCCGTTTTGCATTCCGGCGCTTCGTTTTCCTCCGGTGGTCATTTCTAGCTTTCTTTCGTGTGTGGGGATTAAACATTTCCGGATTGGACCGAGACTTGCCAAGCGGCATTGGTTTACTACCGGTAGACCGCCTGTCAAGTTTCGTATCATTTGGACTTCGTTTGATACTCCAACGGTTAACCGAGGGACCGAAAAGGCCTCATGTGTGTTGCAGCCCAACAACCCTCTATTTTGTCCCAAAATAAACCTAACCTTGATCCATAATCTAGATCGTTCGATCACGATCCCGTGGCCGAAAACCGCACCTCATTTGGACTCTCCTAGCTCCTCCTATGCCTATTTAAAGATTCCCCGAAAATCTCCTTCTCCTTCCCCTCCGAAACCCTAGATCCATTCGTCTTCGCGCGCACCGGACACATCTCGCCACCGACGGACACGTCCGGTCCGCCTCGCCGCCGCCACGTGGCACGCCACCATTGGCCCCGCCTCCGCCGCCGTTCCACTCCGCCGCCAGGCCCGGGAGGCCCGTGGCCGGCCCCCGAGGCCCACCTCGCCTCGCCCCGCCGCCCGCGCCTCCTTCTTCCTCGGCCGCGGCAGCCCGGCGCCGCCTCGCCTCCTTCTCCGGTCGCCGCCGCCCGGACCGCGCCGCCTCCCGCCGCCCAGCGAGCTCGCCGCCCCGAGCCGCCGCCTCGCGCGCCGCCGCCGGAGCGCGCCGGCGTCGCCCCCAAGCGCCGGCCCGTCCTCTCCCTCGTCGTCCGGCAAGAGCTCCGGCGGGATCCCGGCGAACCTCGGTTCGCGCGCCGGTCAAACCCTAGATCTGAGGGTTGTTTTTTTTCTAAGTCCCTGATATTTTCAATTCAAGTGCTCATGTTCACGGCTCCGTATCTTTGCATCCGTAGCTCCGATTCATGCATATAGCATATCAAAATGTTCATCTCAGAGAGTACATCATTTCATTCCATGGCATCATTTTCATTTGAGTTCATCTTGATGCCAGAAATGCTGTTAGAAGAGGGCTACTTGAGTTAATTGTCAGATCTGCTACTCCATTTAGCTTTTTGTCATTTTTGCCATGATTAATGTGTGCATGCTATGCCCTGATGCTCTACATGTGTTTTGTTAAGGGTTTTGTCATCTTTCCAGAGGTGCAACCCATGTGTTTTTGTGATGTGTGTGGTGACTGGTGCAAGCTTGCAAAGTGGTGCACTTGCTAATTCTATTTTCAGAGACTTAGCAATTTCACTAAGTCCTAGAGCTGTTTATCTCATGATGCCATATGTTCATGTTGTTTCCTAGTGATCCGTGCCTCTTTTGAGGATGATCAGTAAGGATGTTTTGTTAATCTTGTAGTGCTCTATCCATCCGTGTCTTTATTTGCAATTATGGAGCACCCTAGCTTGAGTCAATCGAGCTCTCCTTTTGCTACTTTGTGAATCTGGGCAGATTGTCAACTTGTTTGCAATTTTGCCGATGATGTTGTAGTTGATCCGTGCATGCTATGCTATTGTTCTTGCCATGTCTAGCTTGAATTTTGTGCCTTATTGATGGGTGTATGATTGTCTTGCCATGACTTGCACCGTAGTGAGTGCATCGAGCTCGTAAACATACCTACTTGAGTTATATTTCAGCATGTGCCAGTTTTCACTAAGTCTGAAAACGGATTATGTTTTTGCTATGTTCACATGCTTGCAATTGTATTTTCTGATCCGTTTTGGCTCAAGGTCACTAAGGGACTTTTGTTAATATCCTTGAGTAGCTCCATGCCATGTTTCACTTTGCCATGTTCAGGTCCTGTAGCATGTAGTTTTGTTGCTCCGAAGAGGGCTACCTGATCTGAAATTCCAGACAAGTGTTAATTTCACTAAGTCTGAGATCTGTTTGTCATATGCATTTTTGCCATGCTTGTTTGAACCTGTTAATGGATGAATTGGCCATATCTCAGTGCTAGACTTTTGTTAAGCATCTTGTGTGAATCCCTGCCATGCATTTTGTTGTCATGTTTGGTTGCTGTAGCATGTTCATTTCGTTGCATTTAGATGGCTACTTGCTGTAAATCGCAGACCGGTGCCATTTTTGAATCTCTTGCCATTTCCAAACCGTAACTCCGTTTCCGGCGTTCTTTATATCGTTTTCAAGCGATTTCATCTCATCTTTCCAGTGGCCCACTTGGAATCCCAAGTTGAGGCCAGGTTCATACATTTCCTGTCACATCTTGCATTTTGCATCCCGCATCGCATCCCGCATAGCATATCATCATTGCACCATATTGCTTGATCCTTGCACGTGGTTGATTGTATCCTTGTTGCTTGTTTGTCTTTTTTGGGTAGAGCCAACAAGCGAGTTCACTAATGAGGAGCCCGTTGAGTTTGCTTTCGAGGATCCAGTCAACTCTGACTACTGTGCAGGCAAGATGATCATACCCTCAAAATCACTACTATCTTTGCTATGCTAGTTTTGCTCGCTCTTTTGCTATGCCAATGCTACGATGCCTATCACTTGCTTTCAAGCCTCCCAAATTGCCGTGTCAAACCTCTAACCCACCTTGTCCTAGCAAACCGTTGATTGGGTATGTTACCGCTTTGCTCAGCCCCTCTTATAGCGTTGCTAGTTGCAGGTGAAGTTTGGAGGCCGTTCCTTATGGGAATATTTATTTTCTTGTTGGGATATCATTATATTATCTTGTTATCTTAATGCACCTATATACTTGGTAAAGGGTGGAAGGCTTGGCCTCTCGCCTAGTGTTTTGTTCCACTCTTGTCGCCCTAGTTTCTGTCATATCGGTGTTATGTTTCCGGATTTTTCGTTCCTTATGCGGTTGGGTTATAATGGGAACCCCTTGATAGTTCGCCTTGATTAAAGCTTTTCCAGCAATGCCCAACCTTGGTTTTACCATTCGCCACCTAGCCTCTTTTTCCCTTGGGTTACCGGAGCCCGAGGGTCATCTTATTTTAACCCCCCCCCCGGGCCAGTGCTCCCTCTGAGTGTTGGTCCGAACCGGGCAACCTGCGGGGCCACCTCGGGGAAACTTGAGGGTTGGTTTTACTCATAGCTTGACCTATCTGAGTGTGCCCTGAGAACGAGATATGTGCAGCTCCTATCGGGATTTGTCGGCACATTCGGGCGGTGCTGCTGGTCTTGTTTTAACCTGTCGAAGTGTCTTGAATTACCGAGATACCGAGTCTGATCGGAACGTCTTGGGAGCAGGTCTATTCCTTCATTGACCGTGAGAGCTTGTCATGGGCTAAGTTGGGACTCCCCTGCAGGGATTTGAACTTTCAAAAGCCGTGCCCACGGTTATGGGCAGATGGGAATTTGTTAATGTCCGGTTGTAGATAACTTGAACCTTAACTTAATTAAAATGAATCAACTGAGTGAGTTACCGTGATGGCCTCTTCTCGGCGGAGTCCAGGAAGCGGACACGGTGTTGGAGTAATGTTTGCGCAGGTTGCTCTCTAGTTTCTCGCTCGCGCTTTGCCTCCTCTTCTCGCTCTCTTTTGTGAATAATTTAGCCACCATATTTTGCTAGTCGCTTGCTGCAGCTCCACATATTTTACCTTGCCATACCTATAAGCTTAAATAGTCTTGATCACGAGGGTGCGAGATTGCTGAGTCCCTGTGGCTCACAGATTACTATTACACCAGATGCAGGGCCTGATGATTCCGCTCTAGGAGACGCGTTTGAGCTCAAGTGGGAGTTCGACGAAGACTCTCAATGTTACTATGTTTCCTTTCCCGATGATCAGTAGTGGTGCCCAGTTGGGGGTGAACGGGACCGTTGTCGCATGTTGGGTTCTCTTTTATTTTGGCGCCATAGTCGGGCCATGAGTGTTTGGATGATGTAATGTTATTTATGTACTTGATTGACGTGGCGAGTGTAAGCCAACTATGTTATCTGCCCTTTATTATTTATTTTACAGGGATGTTGTGAAGATTGCCTAACTTGCGACATATGCCTTCAATGCGATTATGCCTCTAAGTCGTGCCTCGACACGTGGGAGATATAGTCGCATCGAGGGTGTTACATCTGGCAAGTGGGTACAAAGGTGATCCAGGAGTGGATCACTAGATAGCGGTCAAAATTGTCCTTGGAGTAATAAGGACATGTTTCTCGATTATGGAGGTGATAAACAGTTCGGCGTAAAGGGTTACATCGATGCAAGCTTTAACACCTATCCGAATGACTCTGAGTAGCAAACCGGATACGTATACTGGAGCAACCATTTGGAATAGCTCCAAGTGGAGCGTGGAAGCAGCATTTATAATATGACCTAGAGATTTGCGAAGTACATACGGATCTGAATGTTGCAGACCCGTTGACTAAAACCTCTCTCACAAGCGAAACATGATCAAAACCAGAACTCATTGAGTCTTAATCACATGATGATGTGAACTAGTTTAGCGACACTAGTAAACTCTTGGATGTTGGTCACATGCCGATGTGACCTGTGAGTGTTAATCACATAGCGATGTGAACTAGATTATTGACTCTAGTGCAAGTGGGAGACTGTTGGAAATATGCCCTAGAGGCAATAATAAATTGATTATTATTATTATATTTCCTTGTTCATGATAATCGTTTATTATACATGCTAGAATTGTATTGGTAGGAAACTCAGTTACATGTGTGGATACATAGACAACACCATGTCCCTATTAAGCCTCTAGTTGACTAGCTCGTTGATCAATAGATGGTTACGGTTTCCTGACCATGGACATTGGATGTCGTTGATGACGGGATCACATCATTAGGAGAATGATGTGATGGACAAGACCCAATCCTAAGCATAGCACAAAGATCGTGTAGTTCGTATGCTAAAGTTTTTCTAATGTCAAGTATCATTTCCTTAGACCATGAGATTGTGCAACTCCCGGATACCGTAGGAGTGCTTTGGGTGTGCCAAACGTCACAACGTAACTGGGTGGCTATAAAGGTACACTACAGGTATCTCCGAAAGTGTCTGTTGGGTTGGCACGAATCGAGACTGGGATTTGTCACTCCGTGTGACGGAGAGGTATCTCTGGGCCCACTCGGTAGGACATCATCATAATGTGCACAATGTGATCAAGGAGTTGATCACGGGATGATGTGTTACAGAACGAGTAAAAGAGACTTGCCAGTAACGAGATTGAACAAGGTATCGGGATACCGACGATCGAATATCGGGCAAGTATCGTACCGCTAGACAAAGGGAATTGTATACGGGATTGATTAAGTCCTTGACATCGTGGTTCATCCGATGAGATCATCGTGGAGCATGTGGGAGCCAACATGGGTATCCAGATCCCGCTGTTGGTTATTGACCGGAGAGGTGTCTCGGTCATGTCTGCATGTTTCCCGAACCCATAGGGTCTACACACTTAAGGTTCGATGACGCTAGGGTTATAGGGAATAGATATACGTGGTTACCGAATGTTGTTCGGAGTCCCGGATGAGATCTCGGATGTCACAAGGAGTTCCGGAATGGTCCGGAGGTAAAGATTTATATATGGAAAGTCATCATACGGTCACCGGAATAATTCGGGGGTTACCGGTATTGTACCGGGACCACCGGAGGGGTTCCGGGGGTCCACCGGGAGGGTCCACCTGCCCCGGAAGGCCCTATGGGCTGTATGTGGAGAGGGACCAGCCCCTTAGTGGGCTGGCCGCCTCCCCCTTAGGGCCCGTGCGCCTAGGGTTTGGGGGAACCCTAAAGGGGGGCGCCCCCTTGCCTTGGGGGGCAAGGCAACCCCCCTTGGCCGCCGCCCCCTCCTCAGATTGGATCTGAGGGGGCCGACCCCCCTCTCCCTTGCCCCTATATATATGTGGGGGTGGGAGGGCAGTCGCACCCAAGTCTTGGCGCAGCCCTTCCCCTCTCCCAAGTCATCCTCTTCTCCCATGGTGCTTGGCGAAGCCCTGCAGGATTGCCACGCTCCTCCACCACCACCATGCCGTCGTGCTACTGCTGGATGGAGTCTTTCCCAACCTCTCCTTCACCCCTTGCTGGATCAAGGCGTAGGAGACGTCACCGGGCTGTACGTGTGTTGAACGCGGAGGTGCCGTCCGTTCGGCACTAGGATCTCCGGTGATTTGGATCACGACGAGTACGACTCCATCACCCCCGTTCACTTGAACGCTTCCGCTTAGCGATCTACAAGGGTATGTAGATGCACTCTCCTTCCCCTCGTTGCTGGTTTCTCCATAGATAGATCTTGGTGACACGTAGGAAAATTTTGAATTTCTGCTACATTCCCCAACATTTAGAAATATTGGGGATTAATTAGAGTGCAACCATATGGAGCTAATTACGCGGGGGTGTATTCCTTACCAGAAGAAGCTCAAGCGCCCTGGTCTTCGGATCCGTGGTAAGCTCCTTTGTTATCGGGTCCTCCTTGTACCGGGCCCTGACATAGTTCCTGTTCTGCTTGTCACTGCTGTATTTCTCGAAGCGGGGCGGTAGGCCTTGCTCGGCACGCTCCGCGTCCTCCTTGTCCCATATAGGCTCCGCCACTCTGTAACCGTCGGGACCGAGTTTGTGTTCCCCTAAGTTCAACTCCCGCATTTCTTTCCCCCACTGACTTGATTCGGAGGTTGCACTGCTCTCGCACTTGATCTTGAACTCCTTGTACTCATCTTCACTCATCAAAGGATATTTCACCTTGATCTTCTCATAACTATCACCTTTATCAATCATTCTCTTCACCGCGCTTTTCCAAGTAGACAGGGCCGTGCTCATCTTCGTGAGGGCGGCACTGTTCACTTTATTCCCTGAGAGGCGTGTGTTTTCAAATTCGGCGGGGAACTTGTATCGTTCGTGCAGCTTCGTGAAGAGGAGGTTGTGAAAATTCCCTCAGTCCTTATACCTAAGGTTCTCGGTGTTGATCGAGACGGTGCTCCGGAGAATGCACCCGAGCTGAACCGAGTACCCCTTGACTATATGTTTGGGCTCCGTTGGATTCCCGTCGGAGTCCACTTGAGTGAATTCCTCCTTGACAGTGCGGAGCGCATTCGGGCGCCGGTCCTTCCTTTGCTTCTTCGGTTGGCTGCCATCTGTGTGTGCACCGCCATCATCAGTGGTGGCATCCTCGGCGGCACCATCAGTGGTGTCATCCCCGACGCCACTAGGGGTTGTGTAATCAGGATCGGTGTCTTCCGCGGCGTCCTCATAGCGGTGAGGTTGTTCCTCCATCTCCTGGGACAGCTCCCAGAATTGCTTGTCGCCCAAACCACCGGCCTCATCGTTGTGGGCCATGTTTCGCTCTAAATAGGAAAAAAGTTTGGTCAAAAAGTTGGTTATTGTCAAGGAACAAGATCATGGTCTCATCATTTAGGGTTTGTCGACACCGAGGCAGTCTAGGAAAAAATAAATCCGCAAGTCAATATATCAGGACCCATCACATCTTCATAGACTCGATGGGGCCTCAAATGCCCTTCCTCATCTACAACTAGTTGTCCGCCTCAATCGATGGGTTTTCTCACATTTTTCTGATTCAAACTAGATTTCGATGGCTGTTAGGTTATTCGGAAGCAATAGCAACTTGTAGAGGGTGCAAACTAGCCAGCATTGGGAAGTTCCAGTCTACTAATAGAGGGAAAAACATGAGGAGCAGCTTGTAGGTTTGCTTGCTCCGGTGGGACGGGATGGAGGATATAGCTGTAGCACCCCTATATCGTACATAGATTTATTTTTTGCCCTGTTGCTCTTACTAGTTTTAGCTTATCAAAGTGGATGTATGTATCACATGTTTCTGAAACTAGATTTGTATTGCTGGTAGGTTATTTTGTGTATGTGATCTAAAATAAATACAAAAATTATTTTTTGCCCTGCTTCTCTTACTAGTTTTAGTTTATCAAAGTGGATGTATGTATCATATTCTTCTGGTGCATGAGAGAGTGAGGGGTAAACCACAAGCTAGACAAGTGAAGGTGGTGGAGTGGTGCTGCATCCCCATCCATCCATCTATCCATCCATCTGCATCATCTCTTTTGACTTGACCACATTGGCTCATAGCTAATCTAGCCAAGATACCTAGATCCACCTGCTTGCTTGTTGCACATTGTGTGGAGGGAGCAGATCTCGCCACTGCTTAAGTGTAAAGCTAGATAGTGTGTGTGTGAGAGTCCACTTAGCTGAAAATGTTGGGAGACATGATTTATCTGTTCAATCACCATCACACACACTCAGATTAACATTCAACACCTGAACTAGAGTTAACAAATTGGGCATCTTCTAGGTCAAACTATAAATGTTGATTAATTTTTGTTTCGGTTGAGAATCGGGCACCTTCTAGGTCAAGAAAATTGGGCATGACCTTTGCTAATTTTCTTGACCTAGGAGTGCCCCATTCTCAACCGAAACGGAAATTAATCAACATTTCAGGAGAAAGGGGTCATTTCAGAAGATCACAAGTAGCAGCAGCATCACAAGTAGTGCAGCAGCAGCAGCATCACAAGTAGTACATCAGCAGCAGTGAATAAAATTTAGCCAAGTAGCAGCAGCATCACAAGTAGTGCAGCAGCAGCAGCATCACAAGTAGTACATCAGCAGCAGTGAATAAAATTTTTATATGAAGTTTCTGAAATTTATGGAAGTTTCTAGTACACTAAAGGAGAGAAAGGAGAGGAAGTACCCTAGCAATCTATGAAAGTGTCCAGTACACTAAACTCCAACTCCGGTACCAGAGGAAATGGGCAGTAGATGGGCAGCACTAGACCACCTACAACAGATGCAACAAATTACTCCAGTTAAGTTAAATTACTCCAACTCCTATTTGCAAGATCACAAGTACAACAAGCAGTACTCTACTTCTATTTGCAACATCACCAATTATACTAGCAGATTACTCAATCACACAATTATACTAGCAGATTACTCAATCACAAAGCAAGCTTTCGATGACAGTTATTTCTCATAGCATAAAGATGGAGTAGAAGCAGTAGAGAGCGGCAGCAAGAAGGATTTAGAGAAGTGGAGTAGCAGCACTAGGGGCGAGGGGAGAGGAGCAGCAAGGACGAGGAAAGGAGGCGGCGATAGCAGCATGTAGAGCAGCAGAGCAGCGCGGCGACGCAGGCGTGCAACCACGACAGAGCAGCGGCAGCACGGTCGCACGGGCGAGGTCGGGGCTCAGCCGGCGGTAGGCCGAGTGCGATGCGTGGGGCGGGAGCAGAGGCGGGGGCCGGTGCAGGCGGGGCAAGGGCAGGCAGCAGCAGGGCAGGTGCTCATCCAGTGCAGAAATCAGGGGGGATTTTGAGCGGTCATAGGATGCAATAGGGAAGGAGGGAGGGGGGAGGAGGAAGGAGGGGTGGTGGCTACCTGCCTATGGACCGGTCGCCGACGTAGCTTCGGCGGCGGCGTTCCTGGGCGGGGGCGGCTGCTCCGGGGACAGGGAGGGAGGCGCTGCGGTGCCGGAGTCGGGGCCGCGGAGGCTTGGCGCGTGTGGCTGCCCGGCTCGAGGAGGCAGGCGGCGGCGGTGGAGCCCGAGGAGGCAGGGCGGCGACGGTGGAGCGGGCGGTGGAAGGAGGGGGTGCGCGTGAGGGTGTGGCGAGGGGGGAAGTGGATCTGGCTAGGGGGGACATTACTAATGGCGCACCCCCTGGCGGTGCGCCATTAGAATGTTTTTTTGATAGCAATGGCGCACCCCCGAGCGGTGCGCCATAAGTAATCTTTTTTTTTGCTATGCAATGGCGCACCAGCCAGCGGTGCGCCATAAGTAATTTTTTAATTTTTTTTGTTGCATCTAATGATTTTTTAGAAAATGCATATGAATATGAAACAATAATAATTTTTTATAAAAACAGTAATAATTTTTAAAAAAATATCATCAAATTTGTTATTTGAAAATATAATCAAATTTGTTTTTTTGGATTTTTAGTTGCATTCATTTGTGACGGTGGAGCGGGGGAGGGTGCGGGTGGGATCGAGATGGAGGGGGATCGAGATCGAGATGGAGGGGGAATCGAGATCGAGATGGAGGGGGATCGAGATCAAGTGTCCTCATGAATTCAAAAAGTGCCCATGAAATTTAAAAATATTCATGATATCAAAAAGTGCCCATGAAATACAATCGAGAAATGAAGACTACGATTTAAATACAATCGATCTTAGCTAGCTATCTGTTCACAATCTTCTTGCCCTTCTTTTTCGCAAATGGAGTTCTTCTGTGGAACGGGCGTCCTTTAGGTAGGGTGGTCCTGCTTCTTCTTGTGGTGTGTGCTGCTACTTCATCGTCGTCGTCATGTTCGATCTTCGGGTCGCCGTACTTGTCGAAGTCTTGCATATTGGCTACTCCATCCATTCTGATGATCTTCCTTTTGCCTCTCCTCACGACAACACGACTGGGCTTTGACGGGTCGGTAATGAAGAAGCATTGGTCCACTTGGGAAGCCAGTACCCATGGCTCATTTTTCACGGTGACGTTTGCGCCCGCGGTCTTGGATTTGGCTTCGGGTATAACCATGGTGGTGAAATACCGGTCTTCTTTTAGGACGCTCTTGGCCCATCTGACACGGAACATCGGGACCTTCTCTCCAGCATAGCTCAGCTCCCAGATCTCCTCGATCCTTCCGTAGTATCTGTCCTTGTCGTTACCGGTGTAGGATTCCATCGTTACCCCGGAGTTCTGATAACCATCGCTCTTCATGTCCTTGTTCTCGATGTAGAATGTGTAGCCGTTGATATCGTACGCCTCATAGGTCATCAGGTTGTGCTCGACGCCCTGTGACAAGGCGAATATGAGTTGTTCTTCCGCGGAAGAATCCTCATGTAAAGGGTACGACAGAAGCTTCTGCTTGAACCAACGCGTGAAACATGAGTTGTGCTCTTTGAGTATATCTCCGTCCGTCCTCTGTTGGCCTCGGTCATTGTACGTATTCTCAATAAAGGTTTTGTGCTCTACCACCCAAGGATCGACCACGTCTATGTGTTGTAGTGCGACTAGGTTTGCTCTTTCAAAGTCGGCGAGTCGACCCTCGAAGTCGACATGTATTTCGCGGCGACCCTCACGGTGACCCCATCTAGTGAGCCTGCCGAGGTGCCTGTTGACGGGCAGACCAACGGGGTTCTCGATGCCTAGATAATTCGTGCAGTAGGAGATGCACTCTTCGGTCAGAAAGCCCCTGGCTATACTTCCCTCTGGACGTGACATGTTGCGAACATATCCTTTGATGACACCATTCATCCTTTCGAACGGCATCATGCTGTGCAGGAACGTCGTCCCGAGTTGGATGATATCCTCCACGATATGGACCAGCAGATGCACCATAACGTCGAAGAATGCGGGCGGGAAGTACATCTCAAGCTCTCATAGTATCACCACGATCTCTTCCTGTAGCCTTCTGAGTTGCCTCACGCCAATCGACTTCCGAGAGATGACGTCGAAAAAGTTGCATAGGCCAAATAGCGTTTCACGACGTGCGCGTCCATGATCCCACGGATTGCAACTGGAAGTATCTGCGTCATCAGCACGTGACAGTCGTGAGACTTCATCCCGCTGAACTTCTGCTTCGCTGGGTCTAGGTATCTGCTTATCTTCCCCGTGTAACCGTAAGGAAGTTTTACTCCTAGGAGGCAGGTGAAAAATTGCTCGATCTCCTCCTGACTTAGAGTGAAGCATGCGGGAGGGTAGTCATTTTCGGTCTTCTTGGCCTTTTTGCCTTTGTGACGACTTTCTGTGTCCTACTTCACCTCATCATCATCATCATCGTCATTAGAGTGAAGCTCCTGCCTGATGCCCATTGATTTCAAGTATTCCCTTGCTTTCGGCCCATCTTTGGTCCTCTCTGGCATGTTGAGCAGGGTACCAAGCAGACTCTCGCACACGTTCTTCGTGATATGCATGACAACAAGGTTGTGAGGCACACGGTGGATCTTCCAGTACGGCAAGTCCCAGAAAACAGACCTCGTTTTCCATACCTTCAGCAGCGGCTCTGGTGCCTTTTGCTTCTTTCCCGGCTCTGGCGCCTTTTGCTTCTTTCCCGACAGTGGGCAGTCTTTCCAATTTTTCAACAGCTCGTCTATTTCCTCGCCGCTCCTCGTACACGGGCATTTTCGGGGTTCGATTTCACCATCGAACAGATCCTTGCGTTTCCTCCACGGGTCATCGTCGCGAAGCCACCTTCGATGTCCCATGAACACGGTTTTCGAAGACCCGGGATCTCTATCTAGCTGGCGATACGTTGTGTCATCCATGCACCTTACGCATCCAGAAAATCCGTGGACTACCTGCCCCGCGAGATATCTGTAACCGAGATAGTCGTGCACCGTCGTGAGCAGTGCGGCTCTCATAGGGAAATATTCTTTCTCTGCAGCGTCCCATGTATTGGCTGGCGTTTTCCACAGCGTGTCTAGCTCCTCCTTCAGCAGCCCCAGATACAGATTGATGTCGTTCCCTGGTTGTTTCGGCCCTTCAATTAGCATACTCATGTGAATGTACTTCCTCTTCATGCACAACCAGGGGGGAAGGTTGTACATCCACACAAACACAGGCCAGGTGCTATGTGTGCTTCTCTGGCTGCCAAACGGATTGACTCCATCGGTGCTCGCGCCCAGCACGATGTTCCTTGGATCCTTCCCAAATTCTGGGTATTCGAAGTTCAACGCTTGCCACTGGCTCGCATCCTTAGGGTGACTCAGCATCTTGTCTTTTTTATTTATCTCCGGATCATTTCCGTCATCTTCCCGCTTCTTCTCCTCCCTATCCGCGTGCCAACGCAGGAGCTTTGCTACCTTAGGGTCCGCGAAATACCGCTGCAGACGAGGAGTGATCGGAAAGTACCACACCGATTTTTGAGGAGCTTTCTTCCTCTTCTTGTATCGAGTGACGCCGCACACCGGACATATGGTAGACTCCGCGTGCTTGTCCCGATAAATGATACAATTGTTCATGCACACATGGTATTTCACGTGCGGTAAATCCAGAGGACACATGATTTTCTTCGCCTCCTCGAAACTGTTCGGGCACTTGTTCCCCTTGGGAAGACGTTCGTGCTAGAATGACATGTTCTCGTCGAAGCATGCGTCGGTCATTTTGTGTTTTACCTTCATCTCCAGAGCCATGAGCATTACTTTCAGGCGGGTATCCTCAGGCCTGCATCCTTCATACAATGGAGTAACCGCGTCTATCTCCAGTTGATCCAGCTTGGCTTTCTCTCGGGCGGCAGCTCTTGCGTTATCCGTCTGCTTGAGAAGCAGCTCTTGAATATGAGGGTCCTGCACCCAGCCTCCATCTTCGTCTGCTCCGGCATCTTCATCTTCATGATCATGCCCTTCGTCTTGATCTTCCTCATCATCATGTACGACATCTTCTACATGATGACTGTGTACAACATCACCGTCGTGATCATGTCCTGGAGATTCTTCGTCTTCTCGCCCACCCTCGCCGCGGTGGTACTTGTCTTGTTGCCCTTCCTCATTTCTTGCTCGGCCCCCATGGACGACTTCATAGTCATCTTCATCACCTTGCCACCGATAGCCATCCATGAAACCACGCAAGAGCAGGTGGTCCCGCACCTGCCCGGAATCCGGGTCCGCAATAAGGCTCTTCAGCTTGCATCTTTGGCACGGACATTTTATCTCCGTCTCGTTCTTTTGAAGCATCTCGGCCTTCGCGGAGCTCAAAAACCTATTCACGATGCCTTCAGTCATCGTGCGGACCATGGTCACCTGCGGGGTAGAGCAAAACGATATTTTAGAACCAAGAAAAAATTTGGCATGACCTTCCCTAAAAATAGGACCAAAAAGAATGCATAGTGCCAAAATTCTCGCCGAAACGGAAATGAATCAAAACATTCCGGCAAAATATTGGAAACTATCGCATTTCAAATACCGGTACCTTCAAACACAAACATATATGCAACACCACAAACACATGCAACACCACAAACATACATAGATCTAGCTAGGCCACAAAAAGTGCATATGCACATTGTTGGAGCGAGGTAGGGAGAAAAAAAGTAGATCTACATCATGAAGATAGCTTTCCCCTTACTTACCTATGAAAAAAAGGTAATTTCACCACTTAATTTTGATGAATCTATGATGGAAATGAGGTGAGGAGGAGGAGATGGCCGAAAGCTTGGAGAAGGAGGTGGAGGGAATGAAGTGGGGAAAGTGAGTGGGTAGGTGTGGGGTTGTCCAAAATATCTTGTTGGGGTCCCAGGTTACTAATGGCGCACCACCAGCAAATGCGCCATTAGTAACCCTGGTTACTAATGGCGCACCTGCAGGTGGTGCGCCATTAGTAGTTTTGCAAAAAAGTAAATATATATATATACTAATGGCGCACCGGGTAATAGTGTGCCATTACTAGTTTAAACTAGTAATGGCGCACTGTGAAACGATGCGCCATTAGTAGTTTTGCAAAAAAAAGAATAAAAAAATTACAGTAATGGCGCACTGTCTGCTTGGTGCGCCATTACTAGTTAGAACTAGTAATGGCGCACTTCGACCTGATGCGCCATTAGTATGTATGGAAAAATGGAAAAAAAATACTAGTGGCGCACCCTGTTTCTGGTGCGCCATTAGTGTCTTCCACACTAATGGCGCATCACCAACCGGTGCGCCATTAGTATATAGTAGTGGCGCACTGCTTCCATGGTGCGCCATTAGTATCAATCCTATCTATAGCCCTTTTTCTAGTAGTGTAAAACTAGAAGTACTTTGTAGGTGTAAATAGATAGGTTTCCAAGATAATAAAGAACCTGAAAATAAAAGCTAGGTGTTGTTTTACTAAAAATAACATTTAGGTTAGTATAGCGAGTGTGGAAAAGTGGTGGCAGAATTTGCGGAATTGTCCCTAAGTAATTGGCTAAGTTACTAAACTAATAGCAAGTTTTTGTGTGGGAGAGGCTGATACGTCTCCAACGTATCGATATTTTTTTATTGTTCCATGCTATTATATTATCTATTTTGGATGTTTTATCTGCATTAATATGTTATTTTATATTATTTTGGGGACTAGCCTATTAACCTAGAGCCTAGTGTCAGTTTCTGTTTTTCCTTGTTTTTGAGTTTTATAGAAAAGAAATATCAAATGGAGTCCAAACGAAATAAAACTTTCGTGATAATTTTTCTTCGACCAAAAGACATCCACGAAACTTGGACATGGGGTCAGAAGATGACCGAGGAGGCCACAAGCATTCTAGGTGCACCCCGGGGGCACCCTGAGGGCTTGTAGGCCCCTCGGGTGTCCTCCAACCCTAATTCTGGCTCCATAAATACCCAAATATTCCCAAACCACCAGAAGCATCCATGAAAATAATTTTCCGCTGCCGCAATCCTCTGTTCCCATGAGATCCCATCTTGGGACCTTTTCCGTCACCCTGCCGAAGGGGGATTCGATCACGGAGGGCATCTACATCAACCTTGCTACTTCCGATGAAGCGTGAGTAGTTTACCACAGACCTACGGGTCCATATCTAGTAGCTAGATGGCTTCTTCTCTCTCTCTATGATCTTCAATACCATGTTCTCCTCGATGTTCTTGGAGTTATATCCAATGTAATATTCTTTTGCGGTGTGTTTGTCGAGATCCGATGAATTGTGGATTTATGGTCAGATTATCTATGAATATCATTTGAGTCTTTTCTGAACTATTTCATGCATGATCAAATATCTTTGTATTTCTCAGAAACGTGCTTTTGATCTGAATTTTTTACACAAGATTGATATACAAATTTTCTAGATTGTCCTAATTTTTTAGAATTTTTGGAGTTACAGAAGTATACGAAGTTTTCATATTGCTACAGATTGTTCTGTTTTTGACATGTTCGATTTTCTATGTGTTATTTGCTTATTTTGATGAATCTATGGGTAGTATAGGGGGGTATGAAGCATGGAGAAGTTGAAATACAGTAGATATAAAACTAATATAAATTTAGAATGAGTTCACAATAGTACCTAAGTGGTGACTTATTTTATTATACTAACGGATCTCATGAGTTTTCTGTTGAGTTTTGTGTTGTGAAGTTTTCAAGTTTTGGGTAAAGATTTGATGGACTATGGAATGAGGAGTGGCAAAAGCCTAAGCTTGGGGATGCCCAAGTGTAACACCCTCAATGCGGCTATATCTCCCACGTGTCGAAGCACGACTTAGAGGCATAACCGCATTGAAAGCAATGTCGCAAGTGAGGTAATCTTCACACAACCCATGTAATACATAAGGGAAAGAGATACATAGTTGGCTTACAATCGCCACTTCACACAATTACATGAATAAAGCATTACATCAACCAGATACAATCAAGGTCCGACTACGGAACCAAAATAAAAGAAGAACCCCAAATGCGACAAGGTCCCCGATCGACCCCAACTGGGCTCCACTACTGATCAACTAGAACGAAACAACACAAAGGACAAGATATTCATTGAGCTCCTCCTTGAGCTCGGTTGCGTCACCTGCTCGGGAACATCGGCACCTGCAAACTGGTTTTGGAAGTATCTGTGAGTCACGAGGACTCAGCAATCTTGCACCCTCGCGATCAAGACTATTTAAGCTTATAGGAAGGGTAAAAGGTATGAGGTGGAGCTGCAGCAAGCGACTAGCATATATGGTGGCTAAAACATGCGCGAATGAGAGCGAGAAGAGAAGGCAAAGCACGATCGTGAAACTATGATCAAGAAGTGATCCTCGAACAACCTACGTCAAGCATAACTCCAACACCGTGTTCACTTCCCGGACTCCGCCGGAAAGAGACCATCACGGTTACACACGCGGTTGATGCATTTTAATTAAGGTCAACTTCAGGTTTTCTACAACCGGATATTAACAAATTCCCATCTGCCCATAACCGCGGGCACGGCTTTCGAAATTTCAAATCCCTGCAGGGGTGTCCCAACTTAGCCCATGACAAGCTCTCACGGTCAACGAAGGATATTCCTTCTAGCGGGAAGACCCGATCAGACTCGGAATCCCGGTTACAAGACATTTCAACAAGTTAAAACCAATCCAGCAACACCGCCCGAATGTGCCGACAAATCCTGATAGGAGCTGCACATATCTCGTTCTCAGGGCACACTCAGATGAGACATCCTACGAGTAAAACCAAACCTCAAGTTGCCCCGAGGTGGCCCCGCAGTCTACTCGGTCGGACCAACACTCAGAGGAGCACTGGCCCGGGGGTTAGAATAAAGATGACCCTTGAGTCTGCAGAACCCAAGGGAAGGTGGTAGGTTGTTAGTGCAAATGGTAAAACCAAGGTTGGGCATTGCTGGAGGAGTTTTATTCAAGGCGAACTGTCAAGGGGTTCCCATTATAGCCCAACCACGTAAGGAACGGAAAATCCGGGAACATAACACCGGTATGACAGAAACTAGGGCGGCAAGAGTGGAACAAAACACCAGGCATAAGGCCGAGCCTTCCACCCTTTACCAAGTATATAGATGCATTAATTAAATAAGATATATTGTGATATCCCAACAAGTAAACATGTTCCAACAAGGAACAACATCTCCATGTTCCAACAAGGAACAAACTTCAATCTTCACCTGCAACTAACAACGCTATAAGAGGGGCTGAGCAAAGCGGTAACATAGCCAAACAACGGTTTGCTAGGACAAGGTGGGTTAGAGGCTTGGTTCAACAATATGGGAGGCATGATAAGCAAGTGGTAGGTATCGCAGCATAGGCATAGCAAAAGAGCGAGCAACTAGCAAGCAAAGATAGAAGTGATTTCGAGGGTATGGTCATCTTTCCTGAAATCCCGCAAGGAAGAAGAACGATTCATGAAGAAGACACACGGACGAAGTCGAACGGATCCTCACAAACGTGACGTTACCGGAACCAACCCGAAGAAGCAAACACCGGAAAGAAGCACACAACATAGTAAACAACCATCACATAAGCATGGCACGATGCGCAAACAAGTATGATGCATGTCCGGTTTAAATATGCATGGCATGGCAAGGGGCACAAACAAAACTACAAGTTAAGTGGAGCTCAATATGCAACGAGTTGCATATCGATGGAACACCACATGCCTTATTTAGTTCTCTCTCGTTTATGTACTCAACAAAATTAAATGTTGTTTAACATGGAAAGAGGTGAAGCACAACAAAACTACCTATCTAGGCAAGTTTAAATGAGGCCGGAAGCAACGAACAACAATTCCGGTAAATCCCCATATGCATATCTTAGATTTGGTGTTGTTCTGCCATAAACCATATTTTATAGTTATTAAACATGCAAGATGATGCCTCCATGTTAAACTAGGCAAAATTCTACCCCATTTACATATAAAGTTTGTTAAAAACGGAGCTACGGTTATTTGGTTATGAATTAAAACATTTTAACATGGCATAGGAGTAAATTTAACCAAACATCATTTTAAATATTTTAAACATAGATGAAAGTGGCATATTATTAATCTACACAAAATTCTGAGCAAGTTTCATATATGAATCATTTTAATATGATGCACGATTATTAAGTTATTATATGCATGAACATTAAGGGGTTTTCTAAAAACTGCAGTGCTCTGATTAAATAGAAAAAACATCCTGGCATGAAATAAAACATAACAGGGCCGAATCCATGCACTGGGCCTGAAACAGAGCATGGGAGCTGGGGGGATTTCGCACCATGGGCCAAGCCCGATCGGTGGAGAGGCCAAGGCAGGCCTTGCTGGAGGAGCGCATGCAGGCCTGGCGGGCGAGCGGGGAAAAGGCCGGCTCGGGTTGCGGTCGATAGCAGCTGGACGCGGTCAACGCACCCGAGCGAGCGCTCATCCTCCTGCGGGTGAAACAAAGGACGGCGTCGAGGATCACTGGGGGGGCTCCTGCGGGTCACCGGCGAGGTGCTGGTGCGGCGGGCCTTGGACGACGGTGACATGGCTGACGAAGAGGCAGGGGACCGGCTGGAGATGTCCATGCTCTCGGTCAACGGGAAAACGAGCGGCGTCCCAGGCGCGCGGACGCACGATGCCGAGGTTGTTGCCGGAGGTCTCCGGTGGTGTGGAGCTTGACGGCGGGGATGGCGCAGAACGGTTGGAACCGGGCGAGGCGACGGAAGGGAGCTACAAGGCCATGGCGTGCTGACGGAGGGTCGAGAAGACCACGCGAGGCGACGGCGAGCACAGGGGGCTTGGCGTCCACGTCCTCGTCATCTCGGCGAAGGGCAAGGGGGCGGCGCTTGCCGTCAGGAGGTGCGAGGAAGGCCGGGGCGGTCCTGATCTGGGCGGACCCAAGGCGGAGGAGCGGTTCCCGGTGATGATTTGAGCATCGGCGGCCACGGAGCTCCATGTGTCATTGTGTTCCCTGCGAGAGAGAGGAAGCAAGGAGATGAGAGGGAGAGAGAGAAAGGAAGGGAAGGGAGAAGAGACACGGGCGCAGGGTGAGGGGGGCCGGCCTGATGCAGCAGGCGGTGGCTCCGGCGAGGTCGAGGCGGTTGGATCGAGAGGAGGGGATCATGGGATGGCCTGGTTGGCTCGGTGCTGAAAACAAAGAGAAAGAAGATTGCGGCGGCGGCGATGGGACAGGCTGCCTAAAATCTAGGGTTAGGCTGCTTATATAGGTAGGTTGGTTAGGTTAGGGGCTACTCGGTCCCTCCGATCCGAATCGGACGGATAAAAAAATATGATAGGAAGACCAATTAACAAAACGGAGACGTTTTGTAGATGTTTGGGGTTGATCCGGATCCCACGGTGACGACTGTCCGGGTCGGGTCCGGGACAGATTTCGGACGCGCGCGGGAGGAGGTCCGTGGGCTGACGAGAGAGGTTAGGTAGGGCCTGGTGGTGAGAGGTAGTGCAGAAGGCAAAGGTCTGAGAAGAGAGAAAAGGAGAGGCCCGGCGACTGTTTCCGGAGACCGAAAACGTCCGACGTTTTGACCGACTATAATGTCTCTATAGTTTAACGGTTGGGCTATCAAACGAACTCCGAATGCGATGAAACTTGATAGGCGGTCTATCTACACTATAATAAGACCACACGTCAACTCTCATCACATTCCGAGAACATTTTCCAGCCACTTAGAAAATAATATTTCGGATGTGCCGCGGGCGCGTGCAAGTGTGTCTGGGCTCAGAACGGACAAGGGACGAAACTGGGGAAACCCGGACGAATGCAAGTTTTTAAAACATGATGATGCAATGCATATGATGACATGACAAGATGCAACACGCAAGCGAATGGCAAAGTGACGACAGCGAATGTCTCGGGGCGTCACAACAAGTCACCCCAAGGTAATATTCAAGGACAACCAAGCATCTGAGCTTGGGGATGCCCCGGATGGCATCCCATCTTTCGTCTTCGTTCCATCGGTAAATTTACTTGAGGCTATGTTTTTATTCACCACATGATATGTGTTTTGCTTGGAGCGTCTTGTATGATATGCGTATTTGCTTTTTAGTTTGCCACAATCATCCTTGTTGTACACACCTTTTGAGAGGGACATGCATAAATCATGAATTTATTAGAATACTCTATATGCTTCGCTTATATCTTTTGACCTAGGCAGTTTGCTCTAGTGCTTCGTATCTTTTTAGAGCACGGAGGTGGCTTTATTTTATAGAAATTGTTGAACTCTCATGCTTCACTTATATTATTTTGAGAGTCTTTAAACAGCATGGTAATTTTCTTAGGTTATGAATTTAGTCCTAATATGATGGGCATCCAAGAGGGATATAATAAAGACTTTCATATAAAGAGCATTGAATACTATGAGAAGTTTGATTCCTTATGATTGTTTTGATATATAAAGATGGTGATATTAGAGTCATGCTAGTGATTAATTGTGGTATAAATACTTGTGTTAAAGTTTGTGATTCCCATAGCATGCACGTATGGTGAACCGTTATGTGATGAAGTCGGAGCATGATTTATTTTTTGATTGTCATCCTTTGTGTGGAGGTCGGGAGCGCGCGATGGTTAACTCCTACTAACCTATCCCCTAGGAGCATGCGTGTAGTACTTTGTTTCTGTGGCTAATACATTTTTGCAACAAGTGTGTGAGTTCTTTATGACTAATGTTGAGTCCATGGATTATACGCACTCTCACCCTTCCACCATTGCTAGCCTCTCTAGTACCACGCAACTTTCGCTGGTGCATTAAACCCACCATATACCCTTCCTCAAAACAGCCACCATACCTACCTATTATGGCATTTCCCTAGCCATTCCGAGATATATTGTCATGCAACTTCCACCGTTCCGTTTATTATGACATGCACCATCATTGTCATATTTCTTTGCATGATCATGTAGTTGGCATAGTATTTGTGGCAAGGCCACCGTTCATAATTTTTTATACATGTCACTCTTGATCATTGCACATCCCGGTACACCGCCGGAGGCATTCATATAGAGTCATATTTTGTTCTAGTATCGAGTTGTAATTCTTGAGTTATAGGTAAATAAAAGTGTGATGATCATCATTATTAGAGCATTGCCCAATGTGAGGGAGGATGATGGAAGCTATGATTCCCTCACAAGTTCGGATGAGTCTGCGGACTTTATAAAAAATAAAAGAGGCCAAAGAAGCCCAAATGAAAGAAAAGAGGCCAAAGAATCCCACCAAAAAATTGAGAGAAAAGAGAGAAGGGACAATGTTACTATCCTTTTCCACACTTGTGCTTCAAAGTAGCACCATGTTCTTCATGATAGAGAGTCTCCTATTTTGTCACTTTCATATACTAGAGGGAATTTTTCATTATAGAACTAGGATTGTATATTCCAATGATGGGCTTCCTCAGATTGCCCTAGGTCTTCATGAGCAAGCAAGTTGGATGCGCACCCACTTAGTTTCTATTTGAGCTTTCATACATGGATAGCTCTAGTGCATCCGTTGCATGGCAATCCCTACTCACTCACACTGATATATATTGATGGGCATCTCCATAGCACGTTAATATGCCTAGTTGATGTGAGACCTTCTCCTACTTTTTGTCTTCTCCGCAACCACCATACTCTATTCCACCTATAGTGTTATATCCATGGCTCACGCTCATGTATTGCGTGAAAGTTGAAAAGGTTTGAGAATACTAAAGTATGAAACAATTGCTTGGCTAAAACAGGGGTTGTGCATGATGAAACACTTTGTGTGATGAAGATGGAGCATAGCCAGACTATATGATTTTGTAGGGATAACTTTCTTTGGCCATGTTATTTTGAGAAGACATGATTGCTTTATTAGTATTCTTGAAGTATTATTGTTTTTATGTCAATATTAAACTTTTGTTTTGAATCTTATGGATCTGAATATTCATGCCACAATAAAGAAGATTACATGGATAAATATGTTAGGTAGCATTCCACATCAAAAATTCTATTTTTATCATTTACCTACTCGAGGACGAGCAGGAATTAAGCTTGGGGATGCTTGATACGTCTCCAACGTATCTATAATTTTTTATTGTTCCATGCTATTATATTATCTGTTTTGGATGTTCTATATGCATTAATATGCTATTTTATATTATTTTGGGACTAACCTATTAACCTAGAGCCCAATGTCAGTTTTTATTTTTTCCTTGTTTTTGTGTTTTACAGAAAAGGAATATCAAACGGAGTCCAAACGGAATAAAACTTTTGTGATGGTTTTTCTTGGACCAGAAGACATCCACGGAACTTGGATATGGGGTTGGAAGATGACCGAGGAGGCCACAAGCCTCCTAGGCGTGCCCCAGGGGGCGCACCCTGAGGGCTTGTGGGCCCCTCGGGTGTCCTCCAATCCTAATTCTTGCTCCATAAGTACCCAAATATTCCCAAACCACCAGAAGCATCCACCAAAATACTTTTCCGCCGCCGCAAGACTCTGTTCACGTGAGATCCCATCTTGGGACCTTTTCCGGCACCCTGCCAGAGGGGGATTCGATCACCGAGGGCATCTACATCAACCTTGTTGCCCTTTTGATGAAGTGTGAGTAGTTTACCACAGACCTACGGGTCCATAGCTAGTAGCTAGATGGCTTCTTCTCTCTCTGTGATCTTCAATACCATGTTCTCATCGATGTTCTTGGAGTTCTATCTGATGTAATATTCTTTTGCGGTGTGCTTGTCGAGATCCGATGAATTGTGGATTTATGATCAGATTATCTATGAATATTATTTGAGTCTTTTCTGAACTCTTTTGTGCATGATCAAATATATTTGTATTTCTCTTCGAACTATCAGTTTGGTTTGGCTAACTATATTGGTTTTTCTTGCACTGGGAGAGGTGCTTAGTTTTGGGTTCAATCTTGTGGTGTCCTCACCCTGTGAGAGAGTAGGGGTAGCGAGGCACGTGTTGTATTGTTGCCATCAAGGGTAAAAAGATGGGGTTTTCATCATATTGCTTGAGTTTATCCCTCTACATCATGTCATCTTACTTAAGGCGTTACTCCGTTCTTATGAACTTAATACTCTAGACGCATGTTGGATAGCGGTCGATGTGTGGAGTAATAGTAGTAGATGCAGAATCGTTTCGGTCTACTTGACGCAGATGTGATGCCTGCATTCATGATCATTGCCTTGGATGCATAACTTTGCGCTTTTCTATCAATTGCTTGATAGTATTTTGTTTACCCATTGTATGCTTTCTTTCAAGAGAGAAGCCTCTAGTGAAACCTATATATGGCCCCCGGATTTATTTTCCATCATATATTTTCAGATCTATAAACCAAAAACCCCAAAAATATATTGCTGTGATTTATTTAGACTTATTTTATTTTGAATTTTTATTTATCTTTTATACCTATCTCTATTAGATCTCACTCTTGTTCGAGACCATGAAGAGATTGACAACCCCTTTTTCGCGTTGAGTGCAAGTGTTTGTTAGTTCGTGCAGGTGCATAGATTGGAGACTTGCTTGTGCCTCCTACTGGATTGATACATTGGTTCTTAACTGAGGGACATACTTATCTCTATTTTGTTGCATCACCCTTTCCTATTCAAGGAAAAAATCAATACAAGCTCAAGAAGTAGCAGAGGCCACTGCTAGCATGTCATCTCTTACTTGAAATTCTATGCACTTATGATTGCAACAATTAGCAAGCATCCTTAACTACTAAAGTTCATTAAGGTAAAACCCAACCATTGCATTGAGATATATTAGTCCCCCTTTCAATCCCATATGAATCAATTTCTATGTTAGGGAGAAGCTTCTGTCACTCTTGCCCTCCAATGCATAGTCCTATCAACATATAAATAACCTAAGGTGTGATCCACACACGCGCTCATATGATGGGCACCAAAGGATAGCAACATAATCACAAGCAATTTAAACAAATCATAGCAATTCACCAATCACTCATAGGACAACAAAAATCTACTCAAACATCATAGGATGGCAACACATCATTGGATAATAATATGAAACATAAAGCACCATGCTCAAGTAGATGGTACAACGGGTTGCGGGAGAGTGGACGGCTGAATATAGATGAGGGAAGGTGATGGAGGTGTTGATGAAGATGACAGAGTTGTTGGAGTAGATCGCCGTCACATGATGATTGCCCTGGCGGCTTCTGGCGCCACCGGGAGAGAAAGGGAGAGAGCCCCCTCCTTCGTCTTCTTCCTTGGCCTCCCCCCTAGATGGGAGCAGGGTTTCTCCTCTGGTCCTTGGCCTTCATGGCTCCCGAAGGGCAGGAGCCCCTTCGAGATTGGATCTCTCTATGTTTCTCTTCTGTTTTGCGTCTGTTTTTGGACCCCTTCACCACTTTTTATATTCCCGGAGATCCGTCTGATTGGGCTGAAATTTTTAGGGGACTTTTATCCATAAATTATCTTTCTTGCCGCGAAAGAAGGGTTGCAACCAGCTTACGAGGGAGTCACAAGGTAACACGACATGGCCTACCCCCTGGCCACGCCCAGTTGCCTTGTGGCCACCTCGGGCACTGTCTTGTGTTGATTCTTCTTTCCAAAAATCACCTATATCCCAAAATAAATGTCCGTAAAATTTTATCACTTTGGACTTCATTCGATATGGATTTTCTGTGAAACAAAAAACATGCAAAAAAAGGAACTAACAATAGGCACTGGATCAATATGTTAGTCCCAAAATAATATAGAATGTTTCCAAAAGTATATGAAAATTATAGAATATATTGACATGAAACAATAAAAAATTATAGATACAACGGAGACGTATCAATCAGCACTTATCTCTACCCAATATTGTCGTGCAGACTCATGGTGCGACGTTGGGTAGATATATCAAGCGTCATCGCTTTGGTCATCATCATATCTTCCTCCTATGAGCCGGAGCCAGTCAAATGTTGGGATCAGGGGGTTGGTCCAATTGAAGTACCTCAAGCAATTCTTCCATGCCATGAATAGGGACTTCATCGTGGAACTTGTGTCGCCGTGCCCATGGATTGCCGCAAGTGAAGCACAAGGTCTTCGCCTTGCGGTACACCCTCATTGCCTGCATCTTCTCAGACAAACTTGCGCGATTCATCCGATGTTGCTGGAGACTTGTGCTTCTCCGAGGACAAGCAACTTTTGGAGGACACACACGATGATTGCTTGAGTGCGTCGGATAGTGTGTCATTCTCTGGCTCCACTTCCTGCCAGAGAGCCAAATAACTAGCAGCATCCATATCCTCAGAACAACAGCGGTACGAATCTCTGGACATAACCCTATATAGCGTACTACAAACAAACCTCATGTGTGTTGGGATCAGTTAACAAAATTTGGTGGCGCGGAACCTCAAATTCGACTTAAGAGTAAGATTTGTCTCACGTAAATTATGTGTATATCCTTGCCCCCACCTAGACTAAACTTCCTCGCACAACTCTTCCTTGTTTAGGAATCGTTTGCATTTCTGAACCGTCTTCAGCCAGAGTGCAGCATTGCCCACAAAATTCAGAGGCGATCTTCATGTGGTCTGAGACCGTATAGATCTCAAAACATAACTCACAATTGTCAATCCAGACCTAGTAATCCTCCGTATCAAACTTAGGAAAGTCCATCTTCGGAGTACTACCAAAGTGTGAACGATGCGTGTGACCGTGGGAGCAACACTCATCATACTGAGACTCATAATCAAACAACTTTGGCTCATGATTGGATAGATCGTAGGTCGGAGGCAGATCGATGGATCTGGGGTCCTTCAGAAGTAGCCCCGTTGGTAGGTGGTGCCCGCCTTGCCCATGGGGCCGATCTGCGCCACCCAAACGGACCTCGATGGTTGGAGGAGACGTGCTAGTGCAAGCCGGGTCACTGGGTCGAGGTGTGGGAGCCTCTAGTGCCCCGAGGCATGCTGCTGCATCCTTCGCGTGGAGTTGTAGCCGCGAAACCGAGGTGGTAAAGGTATTGGTCATAGTACCCATCATTATCTCCTCCGCGTGCGCCGGCAGCACCGCCGACACTGGGATGCGGTGCGGGTAAGGTGCTAGCCGTGGGGGAGCTTAACGTCCGGCCATGGCAGCGGCTAGCGGTAATGCCAGTGCTAGTGTGCGCGGTGCACCGGGATGTAAATCCGGTTCCGTGGCCGACGACCCTTGGCCGCACGCGGCTCCATCTCAGAGGCTTTTGGCAGCGCGGCGGCGGCGTGTGGGACGAGCTTGCCCTTGCCCTTGCCTTAGAAACCCATGGCGAGCTGGCGCCGGCATCAAGCTAGCCCTTGCCGAAGAAACCCATGGCGAGCTAGGGTTTTGCTGTCGCCGCCGAGGGAGGGAGTGTGGCCAGATTTGGACAAGGAGAAGTGGATGAGGCCCCCCCCCCTCAAATTAAAAAGGACGAGGACCCAGATGCTTCCACACGCTGTCATGCGGGGTCGGGTTAGATGGCCGCATCTACAGCCGTGGGTGATGGTTGGGCGGCCGACAAGTGAGGCTGCGACGAACAACCAAACAGACGCGCGACACGTCTGTCTCGTGTCCATGTGAACACATACCAAGTATAAATATGGGCTGAAAATGCGTCCACAAACACCAAATGGACGCGTTTTGAATTTGGGTCATGTTGGGCTGGTGTTTTCGTTCTTTCAGACGCAAACGGACACACATGCGAACCATTTGAGTAGTTGAACACGGGAAACAAAAGTCCCAACTCAAAGCTTTGGGAGTTGGTCCAATTCGGGCTCTGGTATATCTATTCAGTCTCCAGACCTTATTTTATAGTTAGATTCACCTCTGAACATGGGGCTTCTCAGCGATTTGAGATCCTGGGCCGTCCGATCTGCGTCTTGATTCATTTCTGACCGTCTGATCTTCCCTTGGGTGATTCCTGGCCGTTGTTTTACTGGAAACCCATCCCACAAGCAGGAGGAAGCTAGCAAACAAGTAATAATACAGAATAATTGTACATCTACCAAATTACATCCTCCATTTCTAAATATTTATCTTTTTAGAGATTTCAAATAAACTACCGCGTACAGATGTATATAGACACATTTGAGTGTAGGTCCAAGTCATATTAGTGGTGAACACGCACTGTTGAACGACACACTAGCAAAAGAAGAAACATAAGGGGGGTTCAAGCAACTTCATTTGCTACATGTAACATTCTAAACACAAACAATCTTTCCCTGGGAATCCCAGACACAATTAGGGAAGTCTCTTAGATTTACAGGCAAACAGAATGTCAGTCCAAGTAAGAATACCATATGTAATGTACACCACGCCTCCTAAACCGAATCCATCCTTGTCTACTAAACTGACAGCGCCAGAGACAGCCTGTGAACAACAACCCCCCACAACATGCTTTTGCTGTACAAAATTGCCATATAAATCAGCAAGCTGTCGCCTCAGAGCCGCTGTCCCTGGCACGAACCGCCAATAGACATGCTTGCATTTCTTTTCTTTTCTTTGGGGCTCCAGCATTCTGCTATCCAACGCCAAATGTCAACACAGCCATCTCCAGGGAATTACAACAAAATTTATCTAACCTGGCTCTAAATTGCTAATTTGTTATCTCATGAAGCAGTTGAGCCAGCCGAAAGTGGTCCGTCTCTCAGCTGCTGTAGACAAAGTTGGAGTTGCTTTTGTATCATCTCAGCAACCATTCGCAGCCTTCCTTGGCCCGGTTCTGCAACAGCAGGGGTCCCATTCACAGTCTCCACTGCCCTCGCCACCTTCTGCTTACATCTTTCCCAATCTTCAGACTGCAGCCAGCAAGCTCTCCCACCATGGCTCCCATTTATTGCAAGGAATGATATATGGCTGTTGTCTCCAAAAGAATACCTCAGTCTCACGGATACACAATACGGAAGCCAGGCAGCTCCACCAGCTACGTTCATGTGAGGAATGAGCGCATGGTCAAGTACAAATGTGAGAGCAAACTCTACTGAACTGTGGGCTCTATCATGATGAATATTGCTCTTAGCTAAAGAGCTTTCTGTTCTATCATCTGAAGCTGATCCTGAGTGATTTTCCAAACAAAGCTCAATGCGAGCCCTCTGAGCAGTTGCAATGTCACCATGAGCCTGGGAAAACCCTTTCTTCCAAGTAATCAGCTTCAAAAATTCTCTCAGCACCGATATAGGTAATGTAAGCAAAGTGATAAAAGAAGCAACTCTTGAAGCATCATATGGTTCAGAGGCAACACGCCTGCTGAAATAATCGCATATCTCGTTGATCTCGGCAGATGTCAGCTCCTCCTGAGCATTGCTCTGAGCTTGCTGTTGCTGTTGCTGGTGGTGAAACCGCTTAACACTCAGAACTTGTAGAAGCAGTTGAACCCGATGGACGCTAACTGCAAATACATAACCTCTACAAGAAGACGACGGAAAATAATGTATCAGAAATATAAATTGTCAAACTTCAAACTGAAAAGAAAGCAAAGAAAGAAGCATTTTCAGTAAATGATCAGTTTCCTTTGTAATTCTAGCCTATTCTCAAAGAATTATGGGTTGATGCAGAAAATAAATAATACATCAGTACAATACCTATATTCAGTAAATATATAAAGTATTTGGACGTAAACAAAAATAGCATATCAGCAATTTAATGCATGGTGAGAAATTAAGGATGACGCATGTAATGTAATGTAGAGTAATATTTTAAGATCCTGCATAAACAGAATATAACTAGGAAAGGGCACTATTATCCAATGGTAATAAGGGAAAACTCAATATGTTAGATTGCATATAGAAATTTCCCATTACTAATATTCCATATGGAAGAGCGAACAACAATGATTTACGGAATGAGAATCTGATAATAGACTTCAGTTTCTCAACGAAACAATACATTATTTTATTTTATAATTTATTTTTATTATTATCATCATTGTCATAATAAGTCTTACCCCACATAGAACCGCAGTGCAGGCTGCTCTTGATCCAAATTCAAAAGAGCCCCTTCGTTGTCCTTCAAAATTGACCCCAATATCTCTTTCAGAAGTTCAGGCAACTGTGCAAACAACCATAGAACTCCAAGGTACTTAAGAATCCCTCTTAACACCTTCTTGAGAGCTGCCAACGGAACCCAACCACCACCGTAGCCACCATCATCCCCAAGCCCAATGAAGGCTGTGTTTAGTTCTCCTTTCATATGAACAGGAAGGCCAGTTCCAGGTGTTAGTCGCACAGAGGCTCCACCAATCCCTGAAGCAAGACCTGAAGAAGACAACATGGCATTTCCTGCTCGACTCAAACTAGCTGCTACATGGTTGGCAACACTAGAAGTTGGCCTGGACATAGCAACACCAGGGGTGGCATTTAAACGGTTTGCAACAGGAGCAGATTGTGGAGCTCCAGCACTAGTATTTAAGTGTGGACCAGGCTGTGTAGCATTCATGAAAGCAGGTTCAAGAGCATTTAGACCTTGAGCAACATGCTCCATTATGAAAGGTCTAAATTGTGGACATGGCAATGACCCGCCAACTGAAGGCCCACCCTTAGGAGGGGTTGCGGGCTGTAGCCAAACCTGATCCCCGGCGAAGCAACGCATGTCAACAGAAAACTTCTTGCGATATATAATGCGTATCCAGTATGGGCCCCGAAGCACGACGGAAACATCAAAAGGCAGCAATGAACTAGGAACAAGTCCAGGTCCACCCCGTCCAGCAGCGGAGAGCATGGCAGCAGTATGAAGAGTATGACCACCCAAATGTGCCGTAGCATTTGATGGGGCAGATGCATGATGCATAGTTGTTGCTGATGAACCATTTGCTAGTGGCCCCTGGGAGGGGACATTATTAGTTTGCTTTGGCATTGAGCTGTACCCAGTCGAAACTGTTACAGGCATCCGTGCAGGACGAATTGCACCCCCAAGAGCAAGTAAAGGTCCTGCTGTTAGCCGAATACAATCCAAGAAGGATGCAACCTCACCACCATTCACGAAATCCTCCAAAAACTGCATTTAATGAACATGATAACAAGATCAATTAAAGAAACAGAATGGCCGATGCCTAGAGGTCAAACTGGAACAGCTCATTTGACAGTACAGAAAGAACATGTTGAATAAATAAATTAAGTACTGCTATCCTTGAAACTTTCATAATAAGTTACACCTGTACACAATTGCCAAAAGGCAAAGAAAGATGAAATGTAGAAGAAATTATTTTCAACAGGAAATTGAACTGAAAAGGAGAATGCACACAATTCATAGAGAATTGAGTTGTCAACCTGTGAAATACGAAATGCAATTTAGTCCGACAGAAAAATATCACGTTGTTGTGTTCTGATTCATTAGGAACCAAGAGGATAAACGATGCACTACAAGAAACATGTAGAAATGTAGGCACTAGGAAGTGGGAACTTGTTTTGCTTTCAAGACGGCCGCCGGAAATAATTTTGCCATTTTTTCTTGATCCATACGTAATTATATTATTATTATTATTATTACTATTACTACTTATAAACATATGAGTTACAAAAATATTAGTACACATGTTAAAAGATTTATACATCATTTACTTGTATTCATCTCATGTACTCCCTCCGTTTCTAAATATAAGCCCTTTTAATAAAGATTCCAATATGAACTACATACGGATGTGTATAGACGTATTTCAGAGTGTATATTCACTCATTTTGCTTTGTATGTAGTCCATATTGAAATCTCTAAAAAGTCTTATATTTAGGAACCGAGGGAGTATGTTGTTTCCAAACATAGAGTAAGGATGAGTTAAAAAGCACTAGTTATAAACTTTGACATGTTGAAAGATTCATATCATTTGCTTGTACTCATCTCAAGTATGCTCTTTCAAAACATAGAGTAAGCATGAACGGACCTTTGTGTGTGGCCAAAGCTGGTCAGGAGAAACATGCATTGTGCAACCTTCCTTAGCAGTTTCCCATTCGACAACAAAGTGAACCATTGGCATATGGCCATAGCTGAACCAAAAGCTCATTAGGCCAACAGCTTCAATCCTGAATGGCTTTCCCATATGTTCAGATAGCCTGTCAGCATCACTATGGCCTTTATTAACAGACTGTGATTTCATCCCCACAGATATATGGTTGTCATCTAGCTTATCATCAAGTTTTACACCAATCAATCTCCTCATTCCACGAGCAAATACCCGTGCATTGGCAAGCCGTTGTAAATCTGACACAAGCCTCTTAACACTATCTGCCTCAACAGTGCTATAAGTTAAAACAACACCATCCACGTCAAAAGAGATATGTGAATCCATCTCAGATGTGTTAGCTATGCGTACACCAACACCCCACGGTGTTGAGGTGCTTCCTCCATTGAGCTCCCAAAGTTCCTTGAAATGTGGATCATTTATCCTAACGTCCCATGACATGCTTCCAGCCTTTCCAAGGCGTAAGCATATGTGTTTCCAAGAATCATCTTGAGCAAACGGTAACCTGAACCAAATATTCGAGGATGGTGATCGCATGCCCACTTCTTCGACATATGGAATGGCACTAGAATACATCTGGGCAGTTAGTTGAGCATGCTTGATGCATAGCGAACAGTGCCTTATTACATGTAGTAGCACTGAAGCATACACAGTTGCTGGAACACAATTATTTCTTTCGGCAAGAATATTATTTCCATGGGTGAGGCTGGTTCCTGATTGTGAACTAGAAGAGTATGCCTGCAAAGGAAGGGAACTCTGCGCCGATTCTGATATTTTTCTTCGCTTACTTGGCTCACTGGATTTCAGTCCTTGCAGTGAAGGGAGATCTAGCAGGAAATCTGAAAGAGAGCGCTTTCTAGGTGCACAATCAGCGCCTAAGGTGATGGCCTTCCCTAATCCTGTCAATTGCACAAGTAAGATAAACACATTTGTAATGGTAATGCAACCTTGTCTAATTTAACAGACAAAATAATCGTAAATACAGGAAATGAGCCTAGATCAGCTGGTGGGAAGTGTGGGTACTGGGTAGTACTCCATCCGTAACGAAATATAAGAGCATTTAGATCACTACTCTAGTGATCTAAACGCTCTTATACTTCTTTACAGAGGGAGTACTAGTCATAGTTAAAAAAGGCATGCCTAGCGCTTAATTGCGCATAAGCGTACACTTTGGTCAGAAAAGTGCAAGGCAGTGGCAAAAGGCCGTGAAGCTTATCCAGGGGGTGTATTTTATTTGCATTCACACCTTTTAGAAAGAGCCGCTAAACGAAGGAAGAACGCCTAGCGCTTTTTTAACCATAGTACTAGACTACTAGTACACCCCCATCACCCAGGTTTCAGTCCTCTTCAACTCAAATTTGGGTGCTTATTTCCCTATCGATGAAAGTAACCTAGTTCCTCCTAGGTGATCTAGCAAAAAAAAACCTTTGCATAAATACCTTCAATGGCAGGTGAAGATCGAACCAAATGAGCAGGCAACGTGCTTGAAGGGGCGAGTTGAAATGGTTTATTTCCATCTGCAATACCATGCTCACTTGGAGAGCTCAATGAACTCAGGTCATGATTAGATTTAGAGTTTGACAACTTGATAGCAGATGAATTTCTTACAGGGTTAGAGGACAAAAAGGCGTTTGTACTCTGTAAATGGCTCAAACTATTTTGGAAATAGCTGTTCACACCGACACCAGGACGAACTATTGAGGTATTATTAGCTTGGGCATGAGACAAGGCCCCATCCTGCATCTGTGAAATAGTTCTGGTGCTTGCGCCTTGAGGACCAAGTGAAAGAGAGCGCACAGGAGAAGCAGAAGGCAAACTAGAACCATGTTCACATTCGAAGGTCTCATCAACAATAGATGAAAACGATGGTGAACAAGCAGGCAGCAGTGGAAGAGGATCAACACTATTCTGAATGAGAAGTTGATTGTCCATCATGTCATCACAGTTCTCTATACTTTGTAGGGAATGCAGTTTGGCATCAAAAGGATTTGAATTCTTCTCATATTTTATTTTTTCCATCTGCCCAACATCAATCTTGTTTACCCTCATGGCTTCTTTGGCACCTATATTTGCATTAAGCTTATTGCTTGCGTCAGACTGTGTTTCAAGCAAATGAAAAACAGGCCTGAAATCCTTATCAAGTTGCATCAACAGATAATAGGCATTTGCGCATTGCGGAAATCCCATAACCATCAGATCTGAACCATGTAATATGGCCTCTGGAATCTTTAGAGTACCCTGAGACTGCTCATAAACCTGGAATAAAAACAACAGAATTTGATCACTTAATATCTGGAGCAAAGAAATTTGCGTATTCACGCACTTATACAGGTCATATATAACAGAATGCCAATTGTATTAATACAGCCAGAGGCACTTATCAGCAGAACACACAGCAGCTGTTTAAGGATGTAAATACTAAATAGTGATCTCAAACAAGTTACATGCCCTGGAGGTTATTTGCCATTAATACAGTTATCCTTGATTCACAATCCCAGACAAAAGATGCTGCTTCGGCAGACCTGATCATGGGAGTCCATGGGCCCAGCTTAAAGCAGCCCCCCCCCCACCCACCCACCCCCCCCCCCCTCCCCACCCCCACACACACACACAAAAATGAGTATATGGTAAATATAAATAATGTTCTGTTTGGCTTTGGCCTGGCCCGCTGGTAGTTCAAGGCTACGATGTCTAATACAAAACCACACGCATTGTTCTTGGCCTCAAACATTTCTAATACAAAATCACACGAGTTGCTCAACAGAAAACAGCTGGTGGGAGGAGCTGGATAGATTGAAAGGTGGGCGCTTAGGCACCATCGCAGGAAGATGTGGCAAGGGCTGGAGAACCCTGGCCGCATGTGTCAGTACAAGAGGGCAACGAGAAGTAGATAATACTTCTATTTTCTTCAGGAAATAGGCAACGTCAAACTCCCTAGACCTTGCTAATATGCTACTACGCTTTCCTTCCAGATGCTGCCAGACTGGAGTCCACTTTCTTGCTGCTTAGTGACTGAGAATGGTATCCCGAGTCTACAACATTAACAGTACAGCAAAGATAAACTACCCCCCTTCTGGTTTGTAAGGCCTGTGTGTATCTCTAGATCGTCAATTTGATAAACTTAATATGGGTTATACACCATTAGAAACTCATTCGACTACAAATTTTATGATATACTTTTTCTGGCATATAACTTGTATTACATTGATCAAATTAGCAACCTAAAAATACACGCAGGCCTTAAAACTGCAAGAGAGGTGGTATATTGTAGTAATTATGTACACACATTTATGATTTAGTGCACTTTACACATATGTTTTTCTATAACATAAGAGATAAGACTAACCCTGCGAGAGGGAATGGGGAGAAGTGGAAATCTGTGGGACCAGAGGAATATGCTTGAACCAGAAAACATCGAATGTACCCAATTGATATTCCATACAAAGTCGTTTCTTTTGTGAACTCTATACGAATACATAATTACAGAATGTACCACAGCCCCACATATGATACATACTCCCTCCGTTCCAGAATATAAGGTGTATCGATTTTCGTGCAAGTCAAACTTGTGTATGTTTGACCAAGATTATAGAATAAAATATTGACATTTACAAATAAATAAAATATGAAAATACTTTTCGTTATGGGTCTAATGATACAAATTTGGTACTGTGGATATTGGTATTTTTTCTATTAACTTGGTCAAACATGCGCACATGTTTTGACTTTTGAAAAAACTAATACACCTTATTATTTTGGAACGGAGGGAGTATTATTTAAGTATTTTCATGACAAATCAACTCATGATTCTGATATTTTCACATGGCCCTTTTCTAGTGATGTAGTTGGTTAAAGTGGCAAAAGTGTAACTGCACGCATCCCACAGTAATGTTCTCTTAGATAAGAGGGATTATAATACTGCACCTGCTAATAAGATTCAGAAATAAAGACATCACGATATTATTAAGACAGTTGGCAACCTTGAGGCCAAAAAAACTTCCAGTAGATACAAGCAGATGGAGGATGCTCCTAGTCCTTAAGCTTGAGAAAACCTCAGTCGCTGTGTTACTGCCTTTGTTTAGAGCTTCTTCCCAATCCACCAGAGCGGAAGGAGGTAAGATATTCTTTGGTGATTGTAGGATGAAACGACCACTCCTATTAAAGAGAGAAATGAGTTGCAGTACTATGAAACTGAAAAAGACCAGACTAGAATACATCACAAGGCATAAGCATAAATATCTAGCCTTCATCTGATCATGCTTCAAGCTAAGACAGTATGGCTATAATAGATTCCGGCACTGTAGGGACAATGTCCATAAAAAATTTCTCAGAAGCAGTAGCTTTCGATTCTTGAGTGATGCACAGCACAATACTTACTTGAACAACATTTTGTAGCACTTGTTTATGAGTGGGGAAGTGAACACATGGATCTAAGGAAACAAGTGAAAAACGAAAAATAATCAAGCCATCACCAACCAGTTTAACTTTCTAGAATCAGTCCTACCACTAAGAAAAACACTGTGGTTGCAGGGCGATCAGCAGTAGAAATGCAATCAATGCTATAATCGTCCAAAACTTGATTAGACTGTCTACCATGATACATCACAAGCATATGCATGGATCGGTACGAGTCGGAAGATTGAGGACAGGCACTGGCACTTGCTTGGTACTGGGGTTTTTTTTTTTTGTTACTGTTGTTGCTGAATGAAAATGATGCCTGCCCTCTTTTGTAAAATGGAGCCAGTCCTACAGCCTATTCTAACAAAAGGAAACTAACCCTGTCTTATTCTACAGCAAGTAAACACAACTAATGCTGATCTTAATAAAATTATCGTGTGCCTGGCTTGATAGTTTTTGTGTGCCTCGTGGTGGATGCCCACAACCGTGACAGATGAACAATGTGAACTCAGCAATATTATAGGTATAACAGTGTGATCCTAAGCTAAAAAAATGAGGCAAACAAAGAACCTAATGGGTTGTGGAATTACAAGTGAAAAGATTATTTTCTAAGCAAGAGGGGCTGAAGTTGAACACTAGTCACTAGGTCTACATCCAATAAGTGAGTGCTGACAAACCTGATATTTACTCCAAGAACAATATATGCTTGACCATATGCTCGCACTTGAAGCACTTCATTTCCACAAAAATCTGCAAAGCTCGCTTTCTCTGTCTTCTGCACTTATCAGCATATTAGGCACTATAAATGTCAGCAAAGAACCAATATATTCTTATAGTAAGTAAAGCTTTGGAAATACAGGAATGTTTAGCTTCAAGATCTGAAGAGTCAAGACAATACCCACAAGGTAACATATTAGCACATACCGCATATAGTACAACCAAAGGGTATGACTTTCAACAACAATGAAAAATGACCATGTCTACAAGTTCCCAACAAGCAACATGGGAACCATAACGCATTTTCACCGATGGTACGAAGAACTAACAGTCCACATAATATTGTTTAATAATGGGACTGTACTACCCGAGTTTAGGGAAGCTCTATTTTTTACAAATGGTACAAGAAAACCCGGGTGTGGTCTTAAATGAGCATGGGCCAGGTCGTCACCCACTCACCCCCATGGTGGCGCACCATATCTTGATCTGGATATGGTGATGAGTGAGCAAGGATCAGGTCGTCACATCCTTAATGGCGTGCTACATCGACGCATGGGTGTAGTGAAAAGTGAGCAAGGGTTTTTGCATTTGACTCGACGAGTGCAAAGAGTAAGGAAGCTAGCCGAGCCAAGTAGAATCCACTTAGGTAGCTGGAACATAGGGTCCCTGACGGGTAAGTTACAGGAGTTAGTTGATAAGATGAGGAGAGGTGTTGATATCATATTCCAAGAAACCAAATGGAAGGGACAGAAGGTGAAGAAGGTGGAGGATACCGGCTTCAAGCTGTGGTACATGGGGCAACTGCAAACAAAAATGGAGTGGGCATCTTGATCTACAAGAACCTCAAGCATGGAGTGGTAGACGTCAAGAGGCAAGGGGGGCAGATTATCCTAGTCAAGCTGGTCACCGGGGACTTACTTCCCAATATTATCAACACGTATGCCTCGCAAGTAGGCCACAATGAGAGAGTACCAAAAGGGAGTTCTGGGAAGGCCTGGAGGACTTGATTAGGAGTGTATCTATTGGGGAGAAGCTCTTCATAGGAGATCTTAATGGTCATGTGGGTACATCTAACACAGGTTTTGAAGGGGTACATGGGGGCTTTGGTTATAGCAGCAGGAATCAAGGAGAGAATGTCTTGATTTTTGCTTTAGCCTACAACATGATCGTAGCTAACACCCTCTTTAAAAAGAGAGAATTCCACCTAGTGACTTTTAGTAGTGGTCAACACTCTAGCCAGATTGATTTCGTCCTCTCAAGAAGATAAGACAGGCATGCTTGCATAGATTGCAAGGTGATACTTGGAGAGAGTGCTGTCCCTCAACATAAGCTTGTGAGGGCTGACTTCAGCTTCCGGATAGTGTCCATCGTGATAATCACGTCAAAGTCACTAGAACAAAGTGGTGGAAGCTCAAGGGGGAAGCACCTTAGGCTTTCAAGGAGAGGGTTATTAGGGAGGGCTCTTGGGAGGAAGGAGGTGATGCAAACAATATGTGGATGCAGATGGCGATTTACGTTCGGAAGGTGGCTTTAGAGGAGTTTGGAGTGACCAGGGGAAGTAGAAGAGAAGCTAAAGATACTTGTGGCCAGTTCTTTTAGGGCTTATGGCTGGCTGTGGAAATTAGCTGCTCCCTCCCCATCTTATTCTATAAGCCCAATCTAAATTTTTTATTTTAGAAGTCTATTAATTAAGTGTTAACTAGTAGGCTTCTAAAATAAAATTTTAGGTTGGGCTTCTAGAATAAGCTGGGGAGGGGGCAGCTTGAGCTTATTTCCACAGCCAGCCATATAAGCCTCAAATGAATTGGCCCTTAGTGGTGGAACAATGATGTTCAGAAGGCTATTAATGAGAAGAACGATTATTTGAGACACCTACACCTGGATAGGAGTGAAAACAACATTGAGAAGTAAAAAGTGGCAAAGAAGACTGCAAAGCGAGCTACGAGTGAAGCGAGGGGACGGCCTATGAGAACCTCTACCAACGTTTAAACACGAGGGAAGGCGAAAGAGACATCTATAAGACGGCCAAGATTCGAGAGAGGAAGACAAAGGATGTCAACCAAGGCAAATGCATGAAGGATGGAGCAGATTGACGTCCGGTGAAGGGCGAGGAGATCAAGAATAGATAGCGAGAGTACTTCAAAAAACTGTTCGATGGAGAGAATAAGGGCTCTGCCATTGAGATGGATGACTCCTTTGATGACAACAACGGACATTTTGTCTAAAGAATCTAAGAGTCAGAGGTCAGGGAGACATTAAAAAGGATGAAAGGAGGCAAGGCCATGGGCCTTGATTGTATCCCCATTCAGGTGTGGAGATGCCTTGGAGACGTAGCGACAGTATGGCCAACTAAGCTTTTCAACCTCATTTTTCAGCCAACAAGATGCCCAAGGAATGGAGGCGGTGTACATATTAGTACCAGTCTTCAAGAATAAGGGGGATGTTCAAGGTTGTACTAATTACCATGGAATTAAGCTGATGAGCCATACAGTGAAGCTATGGGAGTCATTGAACATTGATTAAGAAGAATGGCAAGTGTGACCAAAAATCAGTTTGGTTTCATGCCCGGGAGGTTGAACATGGAAGCTATTTTCTTGGTAGTTGGTACGACAACTTATAGAGAGAAACGGAGCAAAAGGACCTGCATATGGTGTTCATTGGCTTGGAGAAGGCCTATGATAAGATACCATGGAATGTCATGTTGTGGGCCTTGGAGAAACACAAAGTCGCAACAAAGGATATTACCCTCATCAAGGACATGTATGATAATGTTGTCACAAGTATTCAAAAAAGTGATGGCGACGATGATGACTTTCCAATTAAAATAGGCCTGCACCAAGGATCAACTTTGAGCCCTTATCTTTTTGCTTTGGTGATGGATGAGGTCACAAGGGATATACAAGGAGATATCCCCTGGTGTATGCTCTTTGCGGACGATGTGGTGCTAGTCAACGATAGTAGGACAGGGGTTAATAGAATGTTACAGTTGTGGAGACAGACTTTAGAATCAAAAAGTTTTATGCTTGGTAGACTAAAACTGAGTATATGAGGTGTGGTTTCAATACTACTAGGCACACGGAGGAGGTTAGCCTTGATGGGCAGGTGGTGCCTCTGAAAGACACCTTTCCGGTATTTGGGATCAATGCTGCAGAAGGATGGTGATATTCATGAAGATGTGGGCCATCGAATCAAAGCCGGATGGATGAAGTAGTGCCAAGCTTCTGGCGTCATCTATGACAAGAGACTGACACAAAAGCTAAAAGGCAGGTTCTATAGGACTGTGATTCGACCTGCAATGTTATATGGCGCAGAATGTTGGACAACTAAAAGGCGACATGTCCAATAGTTAGGTGTAGCAGAGATGTGCATGCTGAGATGGATATGTGGCCCCACAAAAAAGGATCAGATCTGAAATGATGATATACATGATAAAGTTGGGGTAGCACCAATTGAAGAGAAGTTTGTCCAACATCGTCTGAGATGGTTTGGGCATATACAATGCAGACCTCCAGAAGCGCCGGTGCATAGCCGAAGGATAATGTCTGCTGATAATGAGTAGACCAAACTTAACATGGGAGGAGTCCATAAAGAGAGACCTGAAGGACTGGAATATCACCAATGAACTAGCCATGGACAGGGGTGTGTGGAAATTAGCTATCCACATGCCAGAACCATGACTAGATTTCGAGATCTTATGGGTTTCAACTCAACCTAGCCCAACTTGTTTGCGATTTAAACATTTTGTTGTTGGTGGTGATGGTGGTGGTGGTGTGCGATTGAAACACTTTCTGGTATTAACATAATAACATTCAGTATAGTATCATGTGTCATAGAAAACACAAAGGTACATAAACATAATGGTTTGTATCATTACCTTATGTGGTGCCTTTGCTACACCAACGTCCCGCTTCAGGACAACATCTTTGGGTGACTGAGAAATTTGCACATTTTTGCACAATTGTCTCTGAATGTCAAGAAGACGTGTGTGCCTATTGCAAGCAATTGCTTTTAAAATGAGTTTCTCAACATCAATGCAGGACAGATCAAGAGAAAGATTAGCTTCTTTATCTGTCAAAGGATCAAGTATAAATGAGCTATGCTGGCATTTTATCTGCATGTCTTGCCCTGCCTCAATTTTGATAAATGGGGATAAATCAGATTCTGCTGGGCCACTGTTTTTGCCATCCAACCAGTAATTCAATTTCAACACAGGTAACCTAAAACCACTTGAATCAAATTCCCCATCTTGACCAAGCTGCATTACAGCAGCATTTCCAGTTTGACCTGTGGTGCTGTCTGAGATACGTTCAGAACTTATTGCTTCCTTCCACCTTCCGTGTCGAAGAACATTAGCCTGCCTAATGATAGTGTCCATAGCAAGTGAAATGCTTAATTCGTGAAGTATAGCATACAGCACAGAAAAGGGATTCTCAGAAACTGCCATTCTTCTTTCTATATCATCACCAAGAGCAAATCTCCTAATTTCTCCCAGCTTAATAGGGCCATTCTTCTCACCAACAAGCAACTCCATGTGCAGTATCCTCCATAAATCTAGGTTACCACGGTAACCTAACGTAAGAAGAACTTTAAATTCTCCATCCACACGAAAAACAGCTACCCCATCAGTTACTGAAATGCTAGATACTTCTTTGGGTCTTGGAGTCACAAGTACTTTGTAGCGCACACTGGTGTCCAACTTCTGCAAAGCATGTTTTTCTTCATCTGGAGAAAGTTTATTTTGGCTCCCTATATCTTCTATACATCTTGGTAACCTCTGATAACTGCCTGTAAGCATAACCTCTAAAGCAGAAGGAACATCAAATGTAGGAGCTCGTGCTTGCTGCAACCCCTCATGCATGAAGAACAGTGAGTCAGCTGTTTGGGTGAAGCATGTTTCATGGCTAGAAAGGGTCGATCCAAGTTGCTGACAGTACTGAACCAACGGAACCTGCATAGATTACAAGTAACCATCTCAAATGCAAAGATTAGAAGTAAAGAAGAAAAGAAGTGCAACACAAAGTTTCCAAGACAACGATTTCATGGTCTAGTGCCAACCAATAGGTAGAACGATGAAAACCCCACTTTAGTTTAGGATGATACTGATAAAAAACTGCAGAGATTTCAGGATGGAATGTATGGGCTGTTCAATCAAACTTAATGATTTCATGTTCAAAGTCAATTGTGCAAGGGCACAACAAAAACAGAAGTTTGTTGTGAATAGTACTACATGAGCTTTTATTTTGATTATTCAGTTTTAATCTATTGTCTGTAAGTAATTTCTATTTCTCCCTCTCGTAGCGAAGACTGAATTTGAGCTTGACTACATGGATATTCTAAACTAGGGGCTAGAGTTAATATGTATGTATGCCAGAAGTTACATGTTGATTTGCTGTCCATATGAAACACCCCCACAACCACCCCCCCAAAATGACAATGGAGCACATTTCAATAACGTAATGCGTATGCAAAAGGTCGTCTCCCAACTGGATATCTATGGATGTTTAGGGGGGAGGGGTAAATGGACTTGCTCCTATTTGAACTTGAATCCAACAAAAGAACCAACAAACCTATTTTCGCAGAATAGACTGAGGTTGCTGGACGAATAAAGCAAGAAGAAATAGGCGACCAAATGAAGTGCCAATTTGCCCCAACTATGGTAGCAATGTGAGGATGCCAACGAAACAGCCCCTAAATTCAGAAGTTTATACCTATTTAATTGACCGCATTTCACTACACTCCTGTGGCAATTAGGGTACTGTCTAGGGCAAGCAGAAAACGGCCTAATCTCAATCAACACCGACCTGCTGACACCACTTGGCGAGCACATGGAGGCGGAGCATGCGCTGGCGGGTGCGGGCGATGAATTTGAGGAGGTCAATCTTCTTCTCGGAGTCCGACCGCTGCCGCCCGCCATAGGCGCCCTTCCAGTCGGACTCGGCCTGCGACTTCTCCACGAGGTCCCGCAGCGCCAGGTACGACTCCTCCGCCGCCCGCCGCACAACGGACCCCAGCTCCACCGTCTGCTGCCCCAGCTCCCCCGCCATCGACGCGGCTAGGGTTTCCGCCTCAGCTTAAGCTCCCGCGGCAACGGTCTTGGGAGGAAATCGAGGCCACCGCTGCGGGACGGCGAGGAGGAGGGGGGGGGCCGCTTCGGGGTAGGTGGCCGGGCAATACCGCCGGCGACGAATCGGCGGCGGCGGCCCGCGTGGGGTGGGATCGGAGCTTTTCGCTTCAGCGCTGGGTCGGGCCCGAACAGAGCGTGCGACCACGCCTAGTCGACAAGATCACGATGGGCCAGCGAGGCTGCGCGTATATAGCGGCCATCGATCGAGGTACTAACGGTTAGATCAAGACAACGCACAGGACGCAAACCGTCATATGACGCCGCACAGACGCGTAGACAGCATTGCCACGGCCCACGGGAATACCGGATACTTAGCATACGGAGGATCTCATATTAGGTGAGATCAAATTTTTTGAAAATACAAAATATGTTCGAACATTCAAAAAGACTTGTAGACACACATCAACATTTGATGTACAATCTTAAAAAAAAATCAGCTCCTAATTCGACCTATACTAATAGAAACAAAAAAGGCAAAATCAGATGTGAATAGCGTCAAAATACTATTCAAATTTTGAGATGATCTTTTTTAGAGTTGTAGACACACCCCACGGATATGTTGTCAAATATATCATAATTTTTTGAAATGTCTAAATATGAATTTTTGTGCTTGATCTCATGATCTCTAATGTGAGATCATGTACCAGTATCCCTGCATTGCCACCATCACACATTGTTGTGGAAATATATAGCAACAAAATTATTGACTGTAAAATTAAAATACATATGTCCTTCTCTATTCTTCTCCTACTTAGGAAAAACTTAATTTTTTGTGTTTTATCTTTCATTGAACTATCCTGCTCCCACACATAAAAAAAATTATCATCTTCCCACGCCAACAAAACACTCACCCTACTACACATCCGGGTTTTCTTTTACCTCGTCCAGCTTTCCTCGAATCAAATCGTTAAGACAAATGATGCATATCAATTGCGTGGGATAATCAACGTTCTGTTTGGTAAGCCAATAAATCATGACAATATATTTACAACAGTCCGAAATTTTACATGCTTCCAAAAATAACTTAACTTCATGGTATTTCGCATGAACCGGTCACGGTGATTTAGTTGCCTATTTTGCAGCTAAAGTGCATTTTTACATTCCCACAAGAAATCAGATCTTCCTAAACTAAAGTTTGACATGGGAACATCATACCTTGGTAGCCTCCTTGCCACGTGTTGTCGTCAGCGTTAGCTCATCGTCGATGCGGCCGCTGCATTGCACTGCCTCACACCTCGACCTGGAACTCTCTGTTTAGTCGCTTGCCACCAACCCTACCATGGCGCAGAGGCCCGCGGTCAAGCAAGACGGCGCGGGTGCCCGAGCATCACTTTAGCGATTATCACAAGTCGTTGCCGTCCTCGTGTTCCTCTGTGGTAGATCAAGCTCCACGCACATGGTCGCCGGCAAGCCAATTAACCTCGGCGCCGCCTCTGTCTAGTTTGATTCAGAAAAATTGAGGAAAATAGTGGCTAGGGTTTCCATTGGGATGGTTTCGTTCCACCCGCGATAGATCTGGACCGTCCATTGGATGGGTAATCTTTGCGGAATGCGGACCGCGGGCGGTCCCAAATTGGGCTCAAATCGATAATGGGCTATGTCCCGGGTTGTCTTAGCCATGTAGAAAATTGTCATTATCATTAATGGGATTTTTTGCTACAGGATCAAAAAATAATAGGCTTCAATATGTCTATTTTTGTTTTAGGCATTTTTTATTCCAATGCACTTCTTTGTCATTTAAGGTTTTATAATAATGTAAATGCACGCTTAAAAAATTTAAATAGTCAATGGATACGTTATCTATAAATGAGTGGTCTTCCGTAGCAACGCACATGCACTCATCTAGTGAGAATATATATGAGAATAATACCACATCACATTCTTGGCATATGAACGTATCACTGTGTGCAGGACACATAGGACACCAAGGGTTGGGAAGGCCCCTTGACTGATTCGTGGAGAGGCACAGTAATGAAGATCAATATCAGATGAAAACGTAGAACACACAAGGATCTGCCCAGGTTCATGATGCATGGTTGCGTAAAACCCTAGTCCTGATTTGTGCTTATATGTGGGTAAACAGAGAGCTACAAGTCTTTATAGGGAAGGGAATTTCTCACTAACACTCTCAGCTATTCAGTGGCTCGGCCCCACTACAGTAACCTGGTCCTCCTTTTATAGTGCAAGGGGTGCCATAGTGGCTACAATGATCAATACCTATCTCCGTTTGAGTAGGACAAAATGCATTAAATGACACGTTAGGTGGTGAGTGTTACTTTTACACTCCTCTAACATGAGTTTAAACCGAAACATTTCATTTAAACCGAGATATTTTACTCTGATATTTCCACTAATGACAATGAATGCAAAGGATTCTAAATGTCCGGTCTTTATTTTTTTCACGGGAAATCGGCTATTTATAGACGAAATCAAGCCAATACATGAAAAGGACTAAAGTGGAGATAGAGGAGATCAAGTGGGAGGCGCACGAGAGGAAACAGAGCAAAATATGGCCTTCCATACGACTATCCCCGCTCGTATGGATGGTTGTATGGCGTGCTAACCAAGGCGTCTAATCCACCTGAACAACCTTTATAAAAGGGCTCAACGCCAAATGAGTACCAGAACAATTGCAGAACAAGTCAGCCATTGTCATCTGTAACACCCTGGTGTAATGATGCTACAGTAACCCCTGAGATCAAGCTAATCTTTTTGCTATAACAGTGTTTGGTCACTTTGATCAATATTCCATTTCAAATTTCAGTTGAATTCAATTTGAATTTATGTGTGAAATTCAAAAATGCTCACACATGAAAACTAAAATGTTCAGCATGTGGAACATAGGTAATATTGGTGGTGAACTAACATTTTTTGCAAAATGCCTAAGTGGCCTAAAATAGCTAAAATAGAAAAGCTTTAAAAAGAAAAAGGAAAAGGGAAAGCAAGGAGAAAAAAGTAGAGGAAGCCCCTGCCTCCTTGGGCCTTGGGCCATCCGGACCAGCCGGCCCATCCTAGGCGGCCCACCTCCCCCGGTCGCTCTCTTCCTCCCATGTTCAGCCGACTGGGGCTCCTCCCGCGCGTCCCCGCCAAACCGCCTCGCCGTCGACGATGAGGGAGGCGATAAGGCCCCGCGCCACCCCGCCTCCACGATCCCCGCCTCCACTCACCCCACCCCCTGGCATCCTCGTCCGTTCTCCCCTGCCCCCACGCGCCTCGCCTCTCTCTTTTCCCCACCTTGCCCGAGAGCTCACCGCCGTTCTCCGTCGACCACGCCGCCACCGTCCACGCCGCGCCTCGCCAACGCGTTCCCGAGAACCTCCATCGTCGACTACGTCCTCTACAGCAAGCCGTTGGGGACGAGAGCCACTACATCGTCGTCCCGTCTTCTTCTTCCTCAGGCACCGCCGCCATCATCTTCGATTCCGGCTACCTCGCGTCGTCCCCGAGCTCGCTGCCACTCCCTACGGCTCCACTGTGAGCTCGCCCTCCTCTCCCCGCTCCCCCATGTCCCTCTGCCTAGTCGTAGCCGCTCCATCGCGTTGCCGCTCCGCCGCCCGCCATGGCCGCCGTCCGCGCGACGTGCGTGCTCCCGCACCCCCCCCCCGTGCGAGGCACTGGCGCCCTCCAGGGCACGCACAACATCGAGCTGCAGCCCCAACCGCTCCCCTAGGCCATTCCCGACGCGATTCGAACGGGGCCCGAGCGCCACCGCCGCTCCCCGTCGTTGCTCCGGCCAGCTCCGGCCCCCAGCGTCGCCAGTTACCACCACTCGGCGCGGCGTCGACCCGGCGTATGAAAGAGCCCACCCGTGCCTTCGTTCGTGCCCCTTATCGCTGACTCCGTCGACGCCCGAACTCCGGCGTCCGCTCCGCCGCTCGCCACCGCCGTCTTCGGCCGTTTCCGGCCACCCCCCCCCCACACACAGTTCGACGCGCAAGCGTGCGCCCGTTCAAACGCGAGTAGCCGCGCGCGAAACGACCCCCTGTGGCGATTTTCCGAACGACTCCGGCGACGCGCCGCCGCGGATTTGGTCGCCGGAGCTCTCTCCGGCGCCGATGCCGGCGTGTATCGATGGGCCCCGCCCCTGGGTCGCTGACCAGTGGGTCCTGGAGGCCCTATTGACTGGGTTGACTCAGTCAACATGCTGACTGGGCAGCCCTAGCCACTGACATGTGGGCCCCATTTTGTTTAAAACGTTTTATAAATAAATAAATCTGTTAATTAGTTTTAATCATTAGTTAGTCACTGACACCAGGGGCCCATCCCTCTAATTAGCCTGTTAGATTAGTTTAATCCACTGTTAAGCTAACAGAGGCTGACATGTGGGTCCCACTGGACCCACAGGTCAGGTTTGACCTGGTCAACAAGTCTGTTGACTGCTGACATCATCAGCACGTCATGCTGACGTCATATTTTCTTTTTTGTTAATTTAATTAATTCCAGAAAATACTATAAAACTTTGAAAACTCATAGAAAATAAATTGTAACTCCGATGAAAATGTTTTCTATATGAAAGTTGCTCAGAAAAATCCCACGAATCCGAATGCGCGGTCCATTCACCTGTCACATGCACCTAGCATGCTAAACATGGAACCGTCCCCTCTCTTCCATCTGTCGGAATTCGTCTAACATCGGGAATTCATCCTCGGATGTTTACCCCCTCCGTCTGCAACGTGTAGTACTATGTTAGGACAACCCTAGCTCTGCCTATCGTCATGTAATGCTTAGTGATGCATCTATTTGCTCTGTATTTACTGTTTCTTCCCCCTCTTCTCTCTGGTAGATCCCGAGACCGATGTCGCCCCTGTGATCGACTACGTCGACAACACTTCTTCTTTTCAGCAGAGCTTCCAGGAAAGCAAACCCTCCTTGAGCATTCCGATATCACCCATTTCTTTCCCTCCCATGATTGCATTAGAACTGCTACTGCTTTATGTATGATCCTACTCTGATGCATAGCCTGTTTTTGTTACCTGCTTTCATACCTTACCTGCTTATTCTAAACTACTTAGTATAGTTTGGTTAGAGATCCATCAGTGACCCCCACCTTGTCCCAGTTGCCCCGCATTATGTTCGATGACTCGATCAATGTGATCGACGACCAGAGCCCGACACCTCACATCACATCACGCCCCTTTTGTTGCTCGACTCTGCAGAGTTACCATCGGGTGCTGAGGGTGGAACCTCATACATCACTCCTGATGAGATCTCTGTAGTGTAGCCATTCGGTCGTGGTCATCGAGGGTGATTCCGCCTTAACCACTTCCGTTACGGCTTTGTCGTGCAATCCCTCAAGTGTGAACCTCGAGGGTGGATCCTCTTACGTTCACCTTGATGATAACATCAAGTGGAATTCACCAGGGGTGATTCCTCGGGTTTTCCCCTTGGTGTTAGACACACAATTACTATGGTTACTATGACTTTGCACTGAGCCATGTTACTAAAGACAGGTCGGCCCTGAGGGGTACCCGCGCGAGCTTAATAGCGAGTGATGTGGAGTCGGGTTGACCTGGAAGGTGCCCGCGAGATACTTACGAGGCGTGGCCGGGCATTTCTTAGCCCTTGCCGCAAGTACTCGAGACAGGGCGACAGGGTCACATCTTTCATGAGTCTCTGCTCGTGACCGCACCGCCAACACACTAACGGTTTGGATATTTGATCCGATGGGCCTCTGGCCTGATAGCACTAACCATCACGTGGGCATTGTATGGGCGTTCTGCGTCGTATGCATCAGCCGAAGCTTAATAGACGTCAGCGACTGAGCGGCGCGCACCGGGTTGGACTGGTAAGATCTTGCCTTTTTAAGGAGGTATCTAGGTCTGCTCACCAGCCGCCCACGCAACGTGCAGGAGTTCCCAGGGCGATGGCCCATGACCCCTGGGGGCATAGGTTTAGTCCGGCGTGCTGACCTCTCTATTAAGCCTAGGTCGGGTTGCGGTGTATTATTTGGCCGAGGCTGGGCATGACCCAGGAAAGTGTATCCGGCCGGAGTTAATCGAGCATGGTGGGTAAGTTGGTGCACCCCTACAGGGAAGAAAACATCTATCAATAGCATGTCCTACGGTAACAGACACTTGGAGTTGTATCCCGACCGATACAACTAGAATTGGATACTTGAGATGAGAAATGGTTATGAGAAATGGATAGTATGGCTCTGGGATTGCTTTCTTGCAGGGAGTAGAGAAAGGATCTCTGTTCGAGGTTGATAACACTACTACTACTTTACATTATGTTGATATGTACTCTTCTATATGCTGCAAGATGCTTGAAGATGCTAGTCTTCGATAGGCTAGGCTTTCCCCTTCTTTGTTGGCATTCTGCAGTTTAGTCCACAGATACATCCCATTTCCCTTTGATACAAATGCATATTTAGTTTAGATCTGATGTAAGTCTTGCGAGTACTTTGGATGAGTACTCACGGTTGCTTTGCTACCTCTTTTTCCCATATACCCGATTGTTGCGACCAGATGACGGATCCCATGAGCCAAACGACACCACTGATGACTACTACTACCCCGAGGGTGCCTACTACCACGTGATGGCCGCTGACGGCCTGGGGTAGTTAGGAGGCTCCCAGGCAGGAGGCCTTGCCTTTTCGATCGTAGATGCTTTTGTGCTAGCCTTCTTAAGGCAGACTTGTTTAACTTATGTCTGTACTCAGATATTGTTGCTTCCGCTGACTCTTGTGTTTTCAAGCTTATGTATTCGAGCCCTCGAGGCCCCTGGCTTGTAATATAAAGCTTGTATTATTTTAATTTGTGTCTAGAGTTGTGTTGTGATATCTTCCCGTGAGTCCTTGATCTTGATCATACACATTTGTGTGTATGATTAGTGTATGATTGAATCGAGGGCGTCACAAGTTGGTATCAGAGCCGACTGCCTGTAGGTAGCCCCCTTTCCAACTCCTTGGCCGAAGTTGAGTCTAGTCACTACAAAACTTTACTAACATGGCTGTGTGGCTTATGGGCCCACGTCGCCATATGGGTGGTATTAGGATCTTTTACTCCCCGATCTTTACTCTGGGATTCTGGTCTCTCTTCCATTCGGGTTAAATGAATTTACTAACTCTAACATTAGGGTCCCGTGACCACATTCACCCCAAAGTTGGATAAGCCATAGTTATTCCTTAGAATAGTATTCTGAATGGTACACACATTGTCGGGTTGACTACGAAGTGGTATCCAATGTACCTCTTTCATTATGCATGTTTCATCATGAATGATCCTTGTTTTTGCAAATGCTCAATGCTGAACTACCCCCTGTTACATGTTAGCAGGATGGTTAGACCCGCTGGTCGTGGCCGTGGTGCCAACGATCCACGACCGCCCGAATTCTTTGCTGGAATGATGCAACAATTTGAGCTGAACCGCCAGTTCATGGAAGGAATGATGGCTCAGTTTCCTTGTCCGAATATGAATCAACAGCCAACCACAGTAACTCTGCAGGACTTCATGCGTCTCAACCCAACTATTTACCGCAGCTCAACTCAACCCCTTGATGTTGATGACTGGCTCCGCGACATCACGTATGAAATAGAGTCTGCTAGTGTGGCCCCTGCTAGCTATGTCACCTTTGCATCTTTCTTTCTGAAGGGTCCCGCTGCTCAATGGTGGGAGAGCCACAGGCGTACCCTGCCTACTGGAACGGTCATCACTTGGCCGGATTTCCAAGCTGCTTTCCGTGCCCGCTTCATTCCTCAAGGAATCATGGACAAGAAGAAGCACGAGTTCCGCAACCTCACCCAAGGCAACAAGTCTGTAGATGCTTATCAGCGGGAATTTCTGGACTTGTCACGTTATGCTGAAGAAGACATTTCAACTGATGCTCGTAAGCAAGAGAAGTTTCATGATGGACTTCACCCTGATATCAAGCTAGCACTGCTCATTCATGACTTTGCCGACTTTGCCACCTTGGTGAACAAGGATATTCAGGTTGAGACTGGTCTTCAGGAACACCAGGGATCCCTTAGGCGCAGCCGTGACACTGGCTCATCTTCGGGCCCGTCAGCGCAGAAGCGTCGGATATGGATTCCCCACAGCATGTATCGTCCAGCTGCACCTGTACCAAAACAGTCCTATGCCGCACCTCGTCTGCCTCCTCCACCACAGAGGCAGCCTCTTCGAGTTGTACCACCCCAAGCTCCTGCTACCGATCCCAATGATGGTCTGTGCTTCAGATGTGGCCGTCCAGGCCACCTTGCCAAAGAGTGCAATCAGAAAAGGAACCAGGTGGCTCTGCCTTCAACTGGCCGTAACAATCAGCCCCATAACAACAATGCCAGACCTTATGGGCGTGGTCAGGCTAATCATGTTGATCTGAATGAAGCTCAAGACCAGCCCGCCACTGTGATGGGTACTCTTCTCGTAAATTCAGTACTGGCTTCTGTTTTATTCGATTCAGGAGCATCACATTCATTCAGGTCAGAAATTTTTCTTACGCACACGACATCCGATGCGATCCCATGAACACTCCGATTGTGGTACGCACCCCTGTGGGTCAGTGTCGAACTACCATGATTGGTCGCGATGTCCCCGTTGAAATTGAAGGGTTGGAATTTCATATTTCTCCCACTATTCTGGAGTCTTCCAACATTGACCTCATTCTGGGAATGCAATGGTTGAAAGCACATACTGCCTCTATCGCTTGTGCCACCAAAGTCGTTCATTTCCTACATCCTTCCGATGAGATAGTAAGCTACCATGCTCAGATTGTTCAAAACGCCGAAGCACGACTTTATGCTTTGAATGTGTTGAACGCAACACCTCTTGGGGGAATTGAAAAGATTCCAGTTGTTCGCGACTTCCTAGATGTCTTTCCAGAAGAACTTCCAGGAATACCCCCTGCCCGGGCTGTCGAGTTCGTCATCGGATTGAAACCAGGCACCGTTCCTATCGCCAAACGACCCTACAAGATGCCGCCTCACGAACTCCTTGAACTTAAGGAGGAAATCGACAAATCTCTTCGCAGTGGTTTCATTCGTCCGAGTTCCTCTGCTTGGGGAGCACCTTCTCTCTTTGTGAAGAAGAAGGATGGAACGAATCGTTTGGTCCAAGACTATCGTCCTATCAACCAAGCTACAATTCAGAACAAATATCCCCTTCCTCGGATCAATGATCTGTATGATCAACTGGTTGGTTCATTGATATTCTCTAAACTCGACTTGAGGTTGGGTTACCACCATATCCGTGTTCATGAAGAGGATATTCCAAAGACCGCATTCGTCACTCGTTATGGTTCTTACGAGTACACTGTCATGTATTTTGGCTTGACCAATGCTCCAGCCACATTCTCTCGTCTAATGAACTACATATTCATGGATTACCTCGACAAGTTCGTCGTAGTCTATTTGGATGATATCCTGGTATATTCGAAGAACAAAGAAGAACATGATGAACATCTTCGACTTGTTCTAGAGAAGCTTCGAGAACATCAACTTTATGCCAAGTATTCCAAGTGCGAATTCTGGCTTCCTAAAGTAACCTACCTTGGGCATGTCATCTCCAAGGATGGTATTGCCGTCAACCCAGAGCGAGTGCAGGCTATTCTTGACTGGACCCCTCCGAAGACTGTCAAGCAAGTCAGAAGCTTTCCCGGACTAGCCAACTATTGTCGCCGCTTTGTCGAGAACTTCTCCAAGATCGCCAAGCCACTGACCAATATGCTACACAAAGGCGTTAAGTTTGATTGGACTAAAAAGTGTCAAGAAAGTTTCCAGGCACTCAAGGACAAGCTGACATCTGCCCCAGTGCTTGCTCCCCCTGATTCTCGCAAGGACTTTGTCATCTATTGTGATGCTTCACATCAAGGATTAGGTTGTGTCCTAATGCAAGAGCGCAGAGTGATTACTTATGCCTCCCGTCAAGTGCGCCCTCACGAGGAGAACTACCCAGTTCATGACCTTGAGCTTGATGTGGTTATCTATGCACTGAAGCTATGGCGACAATACCTTCTCGGTAATCATTGCGAGATCTTCACCGATCATCAGAGTCTGAAGTACCTGTTTACTCAGCCAGATCTGAACCTCCGTCAGCAGCGATGGATGGAAGCTATTGCTAACTACAACTGCGGTATATCCTATCCCCCCGGTAAGGCTAATGTAATGGCCGATGCCCTGAGTCATAAGTCTTATTGCATAATCACATGGTCTACAAAGCTCAACCTCGCCTTTATGAAGAGCTATGCAAGCTGAACCTTCAACTGGTTCCACAGGGTTCTCTGAATAACCTTGTCTTGGAACCAACTCTTATAAAAGCAATTAAGTCTGCACAAGCCAAAGATGCTCATGTTGATTTAATGAAAAAGGATCTTGCCTTAGAGAAATCCAGAGATTTCTCACTTGGTGAAGATGGAACCTTATACTTCAGAGATCGTATTGTAGTACCCCGGTTCGAGCTTATGACAGAGAAGGTGATGAAAGATGCGCATGACACCCCTCTCTCTACTCATCCGGGAAGTACCAAGATGTACTTAGACATTCGTTAGAAATACTGGTGGTCCAAGATGAAGCAAGATATTGCTCGATATATCGAAGAATGTGATGTTTGTCGTCGCGTCAAAGCAGAACATCAGAAACCAGCTGGACTTCTACAACCACTTCCGATTCCTGAATGGAAATGGGATAAGATTCAGATGGACTTCGTCACTGGCCTTCCCAAGTCACAGAAAGGTAATGATGCTATCTTTGTCATCATCGACCAATTCTCAAAAGTTGCGCACTTTCTGCCAGTCAAGGAGACAATCACTGCTAGTCAATTAGCAAACTTGTATATCTCCCGAATTGTGTCACTCCACGACATTCCAAAGGAGATCAGTTCAGACCGTGGCAGTATATTCACTTCAAAGTTCTGGGATAGTTTCCAAGAGGCAATGGGAACTCATATTACCTGGAGCACTGCTTATCATCCCCAATCCCAAGGCCAAGTCGAGCGAGTCAATCAAATTCTTGAAGACATGCTTCGAGCTTGTGTTATTTCTTTTGGCAAAAAGTGGGAAGAATTTCTCCCTTATGCGGAGTTCTCTTATAACAACAGTTATCAAGCCAGCTTGAAAATGGCACCCTTCGAAGTGCTTTATGGACGTAAGTGCCGAACCCCTCTGAATTGTTCAGAAACTGGGGAACGGATGCTCATTGGTCCAGACATTATTCAACAAGCTGAAGAGCAGGTTCACATTGTCAGGGATAATCTCAAGGCGGCCCACTCCTGCGAGAAGAGCAACTATGACCGGAAACACTAGGGTTCAACTTATCAACCTGGTGAACAAGCTTATCTGCGTGTCACTCCTTTGAGAGGCACTCATCGGTTCGAAGTCAAGGGCAAGCTAGCTCCGTGCTACATTGGTCCTTTCCGCATTCTCTCCCGTCGTGTACTGGTGGCTTATCAATTGGAGTTGCCACCTCAGTTCTCTCACGTCCATGACGTCTTCCACGTGTCGCAACTTCGTCGATGCATCAAGGATGCGGAATGTGAAGTGGATCCGGAATTGATTGAAGTTCAAGATGATCTCATATACAAAGAGCACCCGATCCGCATTCTTGAAGAAGCTCAACGTCGAACCCGCCAGAAGGTTACCAAGTTTCTCAAGGTGCAATGGTCGAATCATACTAAAGATGAAGTCACTTGGGAATGCGAAGATAACCTCCGGGCTGAATACCCCGACCTGTTCCCTTCTACCTCTTAATTCTCGGGACGAGAATTTCTTTTAGAGGAGGAGAGTTGTAACACCCCGGTGTAATGATGCTACAGTAGTCCCTGAGATCAAGCTAATCTTTTTGCTATAACAGTGTTTGGTCACTTCGATCAATATTCCATTTCAAATTCCAGTTGAATTCAATTTGAATTTATGTGTGAAATTCAAAAATGCTCAGACATGAAAACTAAAATGTTCAGCATGTGGAACATATTCTTCTTGTAATATTGGTGGTTCAACCAACATTTTTTGCAAAATGCCTAAGTGGCCTAAAATAGCTAAAATAGAAAAGCTTTAAAAAGAAAAAGAAAAAGAAAAAGCAAGGAGAAAAGAAGAAGAAGAGGAAGCCCCTGCCTCCCTGGGCCTTGGGCCATCCAGACCAACCGGCCCATCCTAGGCGGCCCACCTCCCCCGGTCGCTGTCTTCCTCCCCTGTTCAGCCGACCGAGGCTCCTCCCACGCGTCCCCGCCAAACCGCCTCGCCGTCGATGACGAGGGAGGCGATAAGGCCCCGCGCCTCCCCGCCTCCTCGATCCCCGCCACCACTCACCCCCACCCCCCTGGCGTCCTCGTCCGTTCTCCCCTGCCCCCACTTGCCCCATGCGCCTCGCCTCTCTCTTTTCCCCACCTTGCCCGAGAGCTTTCCGCCGTCCTCCGTCGACCACGTGGCCACTGTCCACGCAGCGCCTCACCAACGCGTTCCCGAGCACCTCCGTCGTCGACTACGTCCTCTATAGCAAGCCGTTGGGGACGAGAGCCACTACATCGCCGTCCTGTCTTCTTCTTCTTCCTCGGGCACCGCCGCCATCGTCTTCGATTCCGGCTACCTCGCGCCGTCCCCGAGCTCGCTGGCACTCCCTGTGGCTCCACTGTGAGCTCACCCTCCTCTCCCCGCTCTCCCATGTCCCTCTGCCTAGCTGTAGCCGCTCCATCGCATTGCCGACCTCCACCCCCGCCATGGCCGCCGTCCGTACGACGTGCGTGCTCCTGCACCGCCCCCCCTGTGCGAGCCACTGGCGCCCTCCAGGGCACACACAACACCGAGCTGCAGCCCCAACCGCTCCCCTAGGCCGTTCCCGACGCGATTCAAACGGGGCCCGAGCACCACAGCCGCTCCCCGTCGTTGCTCCGGCCAGCTCCGTCCCCCAGCGTCGCCAGTTACCACCGCTGGGCACGACGTCGACCCGACGTTCGAAAGAGCCCACCCGTGCCTCCGTTTGTGCCCCCTGTCACTGACTCTGTCGATGCCCGAACTCCGGCGTCCGCTCCGCCGCTCGCCACCGCCGTCTTCGGCCGTTTCCGTCCAAGCCCCCCCCATAGTTTGACGCGCAAGCGTGCACCCGTTCGAACGCGAGTAGCCACACGCGAAATGACCCCCTGTGGCGATTTTCCGAACGACTCCAGCGACGCGCCGCCGCGGATATGGTCGTCGGTGCTCTCTCCGGCGCCGACGCCGACGTGTATCGATGGGCCTCGCCCCTGGGTCGCTGACCAGTGGGTCCTGGGGGCCCCGTTGACTGGGTTGACTCAGTCAATGTGCTGACTGGGCAGCCCCAGCCACTGACATGTGGGCCCCACTTGTTTAAAATGTTTTATAAATAAATAAATTTGTTAATTAGTTTTAATCATTAGTTAGTCACTGACACCAGGGGCCCACCCCTCTAATTAGTATGTTAGATTAGTTTAATCCACTGTTAAGCTAACAGAGCCTGACATGTGGGTCCCACTGGACCCATAAGTCAGGTTTGACCTGGTCAACAAGTCTAATAACTGCTGACGTCATCAGCACGTCATGCTGACGTCATATTTTCTTTTTTGTTAATTTAATTAATTCCAGAAAATACTATAAAACTTTGAAAATTCATAGAAAATAAACCGTAACTCCGATGAAAATGTTTTTTATATGAAAGTTGCTCAGAAAAATCCCATGAATCCGAATGCGCGGTCCATTCACCTGTCACATGCCCCTAGCATGCTGAACATGGAACCGTCCACTATCTTCCATATATCCGGAATTCGTCTAACGCCGGGAACTCATCCTCGGATGTTTATCCCCTCCGTCTGCAATGTGTAGTATTACGTTAGGACAACCCTAGCTCTGCCTATCGTCATGTAATGCTTAGTGATGCATCTGTTTGCTCTGTATTTACTGTTTCTTCCCCCTCTTCTCTCCGGTAGACCCCGAGACCAATGCCGCCCCTGTGATCGACTACGTCGACGACACTTCTTCTTTTTAGCAGAGCTTCCACGCAAGCAAACCCTCCTTGAGCATTCTGATATCGCCCATTTCTTTCCCTCTCATGCTTGCATTATAACTGCTACTGCTTTATGTATGATCCTAATCTGATGCATAGCCTGTTTTTGTTACCTGCTTTCATACCTTACCTGCTTATTCTAAACTGCTTAGTATAGGTTGGTTAGAGATCCATCAGTGACCCCCACCTTGTCCCAGTTGCCCCGCTTTATGTTTGATGACTCGATCAACGTGATCGACGACCAAAGCCCGACACCTCACATCACATCATGCCCCTTTTGTTGCTCCACTCTGCAGAGTTACCATCGGGTGCCGAGGGTGGAACCTCACACATCACTCCTGATGAGATCTCTGTAGTGTAGCTATTCGGTCGTGGTCATCGAGGGTGATTCCGCCTTAACCACTTCCGTTACGGCTCTGTCGTGCAACCCCTCAAGTGTGAACCTCGAGGGTGGATCCTCTTACGTTCACCTTGATGATAACATCGAGTGGAATTCACCGGGGGTGATTCCTCGGGTTTTCCCCTTGGTGTTAGACACACGGTTACTATGGTTACTATGACTTTGCATTGAGCCATGTTACTAAAGATGGGTCGGCCCTGAGGGGTACCCGTGCAAGCTTAATAGCGAGTGATGTGGAGTTGGGTTGACCTGGAAGGTGCCCGCGAGATACTTACGAGGCGTGACCGGGCATTCTTAGCCCTTGCCGCAAGTACTCGAGACGGGGCGATGGGGTCACATCTTTCGTGAGTCTCTGCTCGTGACCGCACCGCCAACACACTAACGGTTTGGATATTTGATCCGAGGGGCCTCTGGCCTGATAGCACTAACCGTCACGTGGGCATTGTATGGGCGTTCTGCGTCGTATGCATCAGCCGAAGCTTAATAGACGTCAGCGACTGAGCGGCGCGCGCCAGGTTGGACTGGTAAGCTCCTGCCTTTTTAAGGAGGTAGCTAGGTCTGCTCACCGGCCGCCCACACAACGTGCAAGAGTTCCCAGGGCGATGGCCCATGACCCCTGGGGGCATAGGTTTAGTCCGGCGTGCTGACCTCTCTATTAAGCCTAGGTCGGGTTGCGGCGTATTGTTTGGCCGAGGCCGGGCATGACACAGGAAAGTGTGTCCGGTCGGATTTAATCGAGCGTGGTGGGTAAGTTGGTGCACCCCAGCAGGGAAGAAAACATCTATCGATAGCCTGTCCTATGGTAACAGACACTTGGAGCTGTATCCCGATCGATACAACTAGAATTGGATACTTGAGATGAGAAATGGTTATGAGAAATGGATAGTATGGCTATGGGATTGCTTTCTCGCAGGGAGTCGAGAAAGGATCTCTGGCCGAGGTTGATAACACTAATACTACTACTTTACATTATGTTGATCTGTACTCTTCTATATGCTGCAAGATGCTTGAAGATGCTAGTCTTCGATAGGCTAGGCTTTCCCCTTCTTTTCTGGCATTTTGCAGTTTAGTCCACAGATACAGCCCATTTCCCTTTGATATAGATGCATATTTAGTTTAGATCTGATGTAAGTCTTGCGAGTACTTTGGGAGAGTACTCACGGTTGCTTTGCTACCTCTTTTTCCCATATACACGATTGTTGCGACCAGATGGCGGATCCCAGGAGCCAAATGACACCACTGATGACTACAACTACCCCAAGGGTGCCTGCTACTACGTGATGGCCATTGACGACCTGGGGTAGTTAGGAGGCTCCCAGGCAGGAGGCCTTGCCTTTTCGATCGTAGATGCTTTTGTGCTAGCCTTCTTAAGCCAGACTTGTTTAACTTATGTCTATACTCAGATATTGTTGCTTCCGCTGACTCTTGTGTTTTCGAGCTTATGTATTCGAGCCCTCGAGGCCTCTGGCTTGTAATATAAAGCTTGTATTATTTTAATTTGTGTCTAGAGTTGTGTTGTGATATCTTCCCGTGAGTCCTTGATCTTGATCGTACACATTTGCGTGTATGATTAGTGTATGATTGAATCGAGGGCGTCACATCATCTTCATAGTAGCATTCTCCATCAACCCTAGCCGCCACCATTTCCCATCTCTATAGCCACAACCTTCATCACCACTATAGTTCTCAACCATCTATCCATATTTGTAATCACGTATCACACACGACATCCATTGTAAGACATATTATCAATCAACCAATCTTCATGATGTGTTCATCAATGAGTTCTTAGTGTGATCTGATCTCCATGTATGAGTAGTTCGGTGAGGTCATGGGTTGAGGCAAGGCCTTGCAACCCAATGTATTTGTTGGAGAGATTGATGGAAGTAGTATGAATTAATGTCCCGTATGTGTAGCATAAAGTTGTGTCGTAGTTGTCTCTTCTCTCATTCGCGTTCTTCAACCCTATGGTACCTAGTATCATGGAGAGCGAGCCACGGAGAGGCTAAGGGCAGAGAGAATGTGAAGTGTTATCCTGAACACAAGTAACAGAAAGGTTTAGTACGGTAATGCCGATCCTATCTCTAGGAATTCAAGAGGTGTAGTCTTTAAGCGCCTGATGCTTTTGTCTGGTTATTGCTATCTTAATTACCAGGGAAACCTCGCGCGATGGATAGGGCCTTCGGTTGGACAACTGGCTCTTGATGTAGGATGCGTGCCGGTGAAGACGTAATCTGGACACATCCCCCACTTCGACATGTAACAAGCACATCTCGGTGGATGAGTTTCAGGGCAATTAAGATCATGATGATCCCGACACAAATACATGGTTGTAAGCATAAGTCCTCATGCCCATGCCTATTTATTATAAGTCTTTTTAATGTCAGCTTGATTTATGATCTGGTCAAAAGCTGGAATTTAATTCTCTAGCAAAAAGCTTGTTTGAAACCCTTGCTTAAAGGGCACCATCCTCTCTTGGGTTTGATAACTCAGGGTAACCTCTGGGGAAAAGGGCAAGAATCCTTTCTGCTCCATTTCCGGGTCACTAAAGGAACTAATCAAACCTTTTTCTAGCGCCGTTACCTGGGGGGATTTGTGTGGCTAGTCTTTGTGTTTAGAGTTTTTGTTAGAGTTTTGTTTCAATTTTTACTTTACTTTTTGTTGTAAGTCTTTTAGTAGAAAACCCCAAAAAGATTACCATGGCTCATAATCTTGGAAGTTTTCCTACTCCTAGCAATAGTTTCATGTGTGAACCAATAGCACAACCTGATGTTGCTGCCGCTGAGTATGAGATAAAACCGAAACTTGTCTCTATGGTTTAACATGACCAATTTGGAGGCTCTACTTCTGAAGATGCCGACATGCACTTGCATATTTTTTTGCACATGACACACATTAAGGTTCATGATCCTAATGCTTTGAAGTTGTGTTTATTTCCTTTCTCTTTGAGAGAAAACACAAAGAATGGTTTCTAGCTTTGCCAATAGGTAATATAAATTCATGGACAGATTGATGTAGTAAGTTTTTATCTAAGTTTTCCCACCTGCAAAAATTATGAAACTTCGTTTACAGATAACAACTTTTAAGTAGGAAGGTCGTGAGCCACTAGCGGTTGTGTGGGATTGCATGAAGGAGGCTATGAGGATTTTTCCTAACCATGCAATGGAAGAATGGTTAATTATTCATATGTTTTATAATGCCTTAAATGCTTTGTCAAAAACTATGATTGATACTACTGCAGGAGGAACTATTATGGGTCAGCCCATCCCTAATGTTCAAATTTTGCTTGATGAAATGCAAGAAAACCATGCCCAATGGCATGTTGTGAGGGCTACCACCAAGAGAGTTAATGCTATTGAAGAAAATAATACGGAGTTGACCGCTAAGATTGACGAACTCATCTCCGTCATGAAATGAAAGGTAAAGAAGAGGTCTCACACTGATTTTCCCCTTGAAGAGGAAAGGTTGATGCAGCAAAGTAGAGATAAGTATTTCCCTCAGTTAAGAACCAAGGTATCAATCCAGTAGGAGGCACAAGCAAGTCCCCAGTATATGCACCTGCAAAAACTAACAAACACTTGCACACAACACGAAAAAGGGGTTGGTAATCCCTTCATGGTCACAAACAAGAGTGAGATCTAATAGAGATATGTATAAAAGATAAATAAAGAGCAAACTAAAATGTGAATGATATTAAAGAAGTAAATTTTATTGCTTGTAATAGCTACAATCCCAACTGGAAAAATAATGGGTATGCTCCTAGACTACCTTATCCAAACAATACCGGAGCACCTATTTTTTTAATGGAACTAGTAATAGAAATACCCCAAAGGAAAAATTATTGGAAGTCAAAGTGGGTAGAATGAAACCTTTAAAAATATCTCGAAGAATCATGATAGCTTACTTGGTCAATTGACCAGTAAGATTGCTGGACTCACTAATGATGTGCAGGCTCTAGATGGAAGAAATAAGTGAAGGAAATATGCCCTAGAGGCAATAATAAAGTTGTTATTTATATTTCCTTATATCATGATAAATTATTATTCATGCTAGAATTGTATTAACCGGAAACTTGATACATGTGTGAATACATAGACAAAACAAAGTGTCCCTAGTATGCCTCTACTTGACTAGCTCATTAATCAAAGATGGTTAAGTTTCCTAACCATAGACATGTGTTGTCATTTGATGAACGGGATCACATCATTAGGAGAATGATGTGATGGACAAGACCCATCTGTTAGCTTAGCATAATGATCATTAAGTTTTATTGCTATTGCTTTCTTCATGACTTATACATATTCCTCTCACTATGAGATTATGCAACTCCCGAATATCGGAGGAACACCTTGTGTGGTATCAAACGTCACAACGTAACTGGGTGATTATAAAGATGCTCTACAGGTGTCTCTGAAGGTGTTTGTTGGGTTGGCATAGATCAAGATTAGGATTTGTCACTTCGAGTATCGGAGAGGTATCTCTGGGCCCTCTCAGTAATGCACATCACTATAAGCCTTGCATGCAATGTGACTAATGAGTTAGTTACAGGATGATGCATTATGGAATGAGTAAAGAGACTTGCTGGTAACGAGATTGAACTAGGTATGATGATACCAATGATCGAATCTCAGGCAAGTAACATACCCATGACAAAGGGAATAACGTATGTTATTATGCAGTTTGACCGATAAATATCTTCATAGAATATGTAGGAACCAATATGAGCATCCAGGTTCCGCTATTGGTTATTGACCAGAGATGTGTCTCGGTCATGTCTACATAGTTCTCGAACCCGTAGGGTCCGCACGCTTAACGTTCGATGATGATTTGTATTATGAGTTATGTGTTTTGGTGACTGAAATTTGTTCGGAGTCTCGGATAAGATCACAGACATGATGATGAGTCTCAAAATGATCGAGAGGTAAAGATTCATATATTGGAAGATTATATACGGACACCAGAATGGTTCCGATAATGTCCGGGGATTTTTCGGAGTACCCGGAGGCTATCGGAACCCCCGAGAAAGTTAATGGGCCTAATGGGCCATAGCGGAAGAGAGGAGGCAGGCCACGGGAGGAGGCACCCCCCTTGCCCAATCCAAATTGGACAAGGAGAGGGGGCGCGACCCCCCTCTTTCCTTCTCCCTCTCCCTCCTTTCCCCTTCCCCCCTCTCTGTTGGAAGGAAAGGGGGCCGAATCCTAGTAGGAACAGAGTCCTAGTAGGACTCCCCCCATGGCGCGCCCCCCTTGGGTCGGCCACCTCCTCCCCCTCCTTTATATACAAGGGTGGGGCACCCCAAAGGCACAACAGTTGTTTCTTAGCCGTGTGCGGTGCCCCCCTCCACAGTTTACTCCTCCGGTCATATTGTCGTAATGCTAGGCGAAGCCCTGCGCGGATCACATCACCATCACCGTCGCCACGCCGTCGTGCTGATGGAACTCTCCCTCGACCCTGTACTGGATCAAGAGTTCGAGGGACGTCATCGAGCTGAATGTGTGCTGAACACGGAGGTGCCGTACGTTCGGTACTTGGATTGGTTGGATCGTGAAGACGTTCAACTACATCAACCGCGTTAACCTAACGCTTCCGCTTTCGGTCTACGAGGGTACGTGGACACACTCTCCCCGTCTCGTTGCTATGCATCTCCTAGATAGATCTTGCGTGATCATAGGAATTTTTTTGAAATTACATGCTATGTTCCCCAATAGTGGCATCCGAGCCAGATTTATGCGTGGATGATATGCACGAGTAGAACACAAAGAGTTCTGGGCAATAATAGTCATACTGCTTACCACCAACGTTTTACTTTGATTCATAGGTATTGTTGGATGAAGCAGCCCGGACCGACATTACATGAACGCATTCATGAGACTGGTTCTACCGACGTGCTTCGCACATAGGTGGTTGGCGGGTGTCTGTTTCTCCAACTTTAGTTGAACCGAGTTTGACTACGGCCGGTCCTTGTTGAAGGTTAAAACAACAAACTTGACAAAAAATCGTTGTGGTTTTGATGCATAGGTAAGAATGGTTCTTGCTAGAAGCCCGTAGCAGCCACGTAAAACTTGCAACAACAAAGTAGAGGACATCTAACTTGTTTTTGCAGGGCATGTTGTGATGTGATATGGTCAAGACGTGATGAGATATAAATTGTTGTATGAGATGATCATGTTTTGTATAAGTTATCGGCAACTGGCAAGAGCCTTATGGTTGTCGCTTTATTGTATGAAATGCAATCACCATGTAATTGCTTTACTTTATCACTAAGCGGTAGCGATAGTCATAGAAGCAATAGTTGGTGAGATGACAATGATGCTATGATGGAGATCAAGGTGTCAAAAGCCGGTGACGATGGAGATCATGACGGTGCTTTGGAGATGGAGATCAAAGGCACAAGATGATGATGACCATATCATGTCACATATTTTGATTGCATGTGATGTTTATCCTTTATGCATCCTATTTTGCTTAGTACGACGGAAGCATTATAAGATGGTCCCTCACTAAATTTCAAGGTACAAGTGTTCTCCCTAAGTATGCACCGTTGCTACAGTTCATCGTGCTGAGACACCATGTGATGATCGAGTGTGATAAGCTCTACGTTCACATACAATGGGTGCAAGCCAGTTTTGCACATGCAGAACACTCAGGTTAAACTTGACGAGCCCAACATATGCAGATATGGCCTCGGAACATTGAGACCGAAAGGTCGAACATGAATCATATAGTAGATATGATCAACATAGTGATGTTCACCATTGAAAACTACTCCATCTCACGTGATGATCGGATATTGTTTAGTTGATATGGATCACGTGATCATTTAGATGACTCGAGGGATGACTATCTAAGTGGGAGTTCCTAAGCAATATGATTAATTGAACTTAATTTATCATGAACTTAGTCCTGATAGTATGATATGTCTCCAACGTATCTATAATTTTTGATTGTTACATGCTATTATATTATCTGTTTTGGATGTTTAATGGGCTTTAATATGCACTTTTATATTATTTTTGGGACTAACCTATTAACCGAAGGCCTAGTGCAAATTGTTTTTTTGCCTATTTCAGTGTTTCGCCGAAAAGGAATATCAAACGAAATCCAAATGGAACGAAACCTTCATGAGAATCTTTCTTGGAACAAACGTCACCCAGGAGACTTGGAGTACAAGTCTGGAAGTCCGCGAAGCTTCCACGAGGCAGGGGGCGCGCCTCCCACCCTCATGGGCCCCACGGAGCTCCACCGACCTACTACTTTTGCCTATATATACTCTTATACCCTAAAAACATCCAGGGAGCCACGAAACCACTTTTCCATCGTCACAACCTTCTGTACCCATGAGATCCCATTTGGGGACCTTTCCGGCGATCTGCTAGAGGAGGATTTGATCACGGAGGGCTTCTACATCAATACCATAGCCTCTCCGATGATGTGTGAGTAGTTTACCATAGACCTTCGGGTCCATAGTTATTAGCTAGATGGCTTCTTCTCTCTCTTTGGTTCTCAATACAAAGTTCTCCTCGATGTTCTTGGAGATATATTCGATGTAATACTTTTTGCGGTGTGTTTGCCGAGATCCGATGAATTGTGGGTTTATGATCAATATTATCTATGAACAATATTTGATTCTTCTCTGAATTCTTATATGCATGGTTTGATATCTTTGCAAGTCTCTTCGAATTATCGGTTTGGTTTGGCCTACTATATTGATCTTTTTTGCAATGGGAGAAGTGCTTAGCTTTGGGTTCGATCTTGCGGTGTCCTTTCCCAGTGACAGTAGGGGCAACAAGGCACGTATTGTATTGTTGTCACCGAGGATAAAAAGATGGGGTTTATATCATATTGCTTGAGTTTATCCCTCTACATCATGTCATCTTGCCTATTGTGTTACTCTATCCTTATGAACTTAATACTCTAGATGCATGCTGGATAGCGGTCGATGTGTGGAGTAATAGTAGTAGATGCAGAATCGTTTCGGTCTACTTGACACGGACGTGATGCCTATGTTCATGATCATGCCTAGATATTCTCATAACTATGCGCTTTTCTATCAATTGATCGGCAGTAATTTGTTCACCCACCGTAATATATGCTATCATGAGAGAAGCCACTAGTGAAACCTATGGCCCCCGGGTCTACTTTACATCATATAAGTTTCTGATCTATAATTCTAGTTTACTATTTATTTTGTAATTTTTATTTTCCTATCTATAAAACAAAAATACCAAAAATATTTATCTTATTATCTTTATCAGATCTCACTTTTGCAAGTGGTCGTGAAGGGATTGACAACCCCTTTATCGCGTTGGTTGCAAGGTTATTGATTGTTTGTGCAGGTACTAGGCAACTTATGTGTAGTATCCTACCAGATTGATACCTTGGTTCTCAAAAACTGAGGGAAATACTTACGCTACTTTGCTGCATCACCCTTTCCTCTTCAAGGGAAAACCAAAGCATGCTCAAGAGGTAGCATAGTATTAGCATATCTATGTTGTAGATCAATAGCCTGCGTATAGCTCCCCCATTTTATTTTCTAATATGTTCCTAGAGAAAACTAAGTTGAAAGATGATAGTAGCAATGATGCGGACTGGGTCCGTGATCTGAGGATTATCCCCGTTGCTGCATAGAAGAATTATGTCCTTGATGCACCGCTAGGTGACAGACCTATTGAGGAGCAGATGCAGACGTTATGAACATTTGGCAAGCTCGATATGATGACTACTTGATAGTTTAGTGCACCATGCTTTACGACTTAAAACCGGGACTTCAAAAACGTTCTGAATGCCATGGAGCATATGAGATGTTCCAAGAGTTGAAACTAGTATTTCAGACTCATGCCCGTGTCGAGAGGTATGAGAGCTCTGACAGTACTTTGCCTACAAGATGGAGGAGAATAGCTCAACCAGTGAGCATGTGCTCAGATTGTCTGGGTACTACAATTTCCTGAATCAAGTGGGAGTTAATCTTCCAGATAAGATAGTGATTGACAAAGTTCTCTAGTCACTATCACCAAGTTACTAGAACTTCGTGATGAACTATAATATGCAAGGGATGAACAAGACAATTCCCGAGCTCTTTGCAATGCTAAAGGCTGCGGAGGTAGAAATCAAGAAAGACCATCAAGTGTTGATGGTTAACAAGACCACTAGTTTCAAGAAAAGGGGTAAAGGGAAGAAGGGGAACTTCAAGAAGAGTAGCAAGCAAGTTGCTGCTCCCGGGAAGAAGCCCAAGTCTGGACCTAAGCCTAAAACTGAGTGCTTCTACTGCAAAGGAAATGGTCACTAGAAGCGGAACTGCCCCAAACATTTGGCGGATAAGAAGGATGGCAAAGTGAACAAAGGTATATTTGATATACAAATGATTGATGTGTACTTTACTAGTGTTCATAGTAACCCCTAGGTATTTGATATCGATTTAGTTGCTAAGATTAGTAACCCGAAACAGGAGTTACAAAATGAACAGAGACTAGTTGAGGGCATAGTGACGATGTGTGTTGGAAGAGATTCCAAGGTTAATAAGATCACCATCACATACTCCCTCCACCTTTGGGATTAGTGTTGAACCTAAATAAATGTTATTTGGTGTTTGTGTTGAGCATGCATATGATTGGATCATGTTTATTGCAATACGATTATTCATTTAAGTCAGAGTTGTTCTGTTTACATGAATAATACCTTCTATCGCCATACACCCAATATAAATGGTTTATTGAATCTCGATCGTAGTGATACACATATTCATAGTATTGAATCCAAAATATGTAGAGTTAATGATTATAGTGCAACTTATTTGTGGCACTGCCATTTAGGTCATATTAGTGTAAAGCGCATGAAGAAACTCCATGCTTCCCGCAAAAAAAACTCCATGCTGATGGGCTTTTGGAATCACTTGATTATGAATCACTTGATGCTTGCGAACCATGCCTCATGGGCAAGATGACTAAAACTCCGTTCTTCGGAACAATGGAGGGAGCCATTGACTTATTGGAAATAATACATACTGATGTGTGCGGTCCGATGAGTGTTGAGGATCGCGACGGGTATCATTATTTTCTGACCTTCACAAATGATTTAAGCATATATGGGTATATCTACTTAATGAAACATAAGTCTGAAACATTTGAAAAGTTCAAAGAATTTCAGAGTGAAGTGGGAAAGCATCGTAACAAGAAAATAAAGTTTCTACGATCTGATCGCGGAGGCGAATATTTGAATTACGAGTTTGGTCTTCATTTGAAACAATGTGGAATAGTTTCGCAACTCACGCCACCTGGAACACCATAGCGTAATGGTGTGTCCGAACGTCCTAACCGTACTATATTAGATATGGTGCGATCTATGATGTCTCTTACCGCTATACCACTATCGTTTGGGGGTTATGCATTAGAGACAGCTGCATTCACGTTTAATAGGGCACCATCTAAAATCCGTTGAGACGACACCGTATGAATTATGGTTTGGTAAGAAACCAAAGCTGTTGTTTCTTAAAGTTTGGGGCTGCAATGTGATACGTCTCTATCGTATCTACTTTTCCAAACACTTTTGCCCTTGTTTTGGACTCTAACTTGCATGATTTGAATGGAACTAACCTGACTGACGTTGTTTTCAGCAGAATTGCCATGGTGTTATTCTTGTGCAGAAATAGAAGTTCTCAGAATGACCTAAACATCAACGGAGAATTAATTTGGAATATAGAAAAAATACTCAAAGAAAGATCCACGTCAGGGGGCCCACCACCTGTCCACGAGGGTGGGGGCGCGCCCTCCTACCTCGTGGGCCCCCTGATGCTCCACCGACGTCAACCTTGACTCCATATATTCACTTTCGGGGAGAAAAAAATCAGAGAGAAGGATTCATCGCGTTTTACGATACAGAGCCGCCGCCAAGCCCTAAACTCTCTCGGGAGGGCTGATCTGGAGTCCGTTCGGGGGTCCGGAGAGGGGAATCCATCGCCATCATCATCATCAACCTTCCTCCATCACCAATTTCATGATGCTCACTACCGTGTGTGAGTAATTCCATCGTAGGCTTGCTGGACGGTGATGGGTTGGATGAAATTTATCACGTAATTGAGTTAGTTTTGTTAGGGTTTGATCCCCAATATCCACTATGTTCTGAGATTGATGTTGCTATGACTTTGCTATGCTTAATGCTTGTCACTAGGGCCCGAGTGCCATGATTTCAGATCTGAACCTATTATGTTTTCATCAATATATGAGAGTTCTTGATCCTATCTTGCAAGTCTATAGTCACCTATTATGTGTTATGATCTATTAACCCTGAAGTGACAGTAATCGGGATACTTACCGGTGATGACCGTAGTTTGAGGAGTTCATGTATTCACTATGTGTTAATGCTTTGGTCTGGTATTCTATTAAAAGGAAGCCTTAATATCCCTTAGTTTCCAATAGGACCCCGCTGCCACGAGAGGGTAGGATAAAAGATGTCATGCAAATTCTTTTCCATAAGCACGTATGACTATATTCGGAATACATGCCTACATTACATTGATGAACTGGAGCTAGTTCTGTGTCACCCTATGTTATGACTGTTACATGATCGATCGCATCCGGCATAATTCTCCATCACTGATCCAATGCCTACGAGCTTTTCCTATATTGTTCTTCGCTTATTTACTTTTCCGTTGCTACTGTTACCATCACTATAAAACCCCAAAATATTACTTTTGCTACCGTTACCTTTTGCCACCGTTACCACTACTATCATATTACTTTGCTACTAAACACCTTGTTGTGGATATTAAGTTTCTAGGTGTGGTTGAATTGACAACTCAGCTGCTAATACTTGAGAATATTCTTTGGCTCCCCTTGTGTCGAATCAATAAATTTGGGTTGAATACTCTACCCTCGAAAACTGTTGTGATCCCCTATACTTGTGGGTTATCAAGAACATTTTCTGGTGCCGTTGCCGGGGAGGAAAGCTCTATTCTTTGAGTCACTTGGGATTTATATCTGCTTATCACTATGAAGAACTTGAAAGATCAAAGAACCAAGATTTTTCCCTCAACTACGAGGGGAGGTAAGGAACTGCCATCTAACTCTACACTTGATTCACCTTCTGTTTTGAGTAAACTTGCGACACCTACACCTGCTATTCATTTTGATATGTCGCATGTTATTGATGATGCCACTTCTACTTTGCATGATACTTATGATGAAACTACTTCTATGCTTGATAATATTGTGCCACTAGGTGAATTTCTTGATGAACAACTTGCTAGGGCTAGGGAGAATGAAATTATTGAAACTGATAATATTGATGAAAGTGATGATGAAGATTCTCCCCCTAGATATGAATTGCATGTTGTTCCTGAGGGTTATGTTATGGATGAAGAAACTGCTAGAGACTTTCTTGCCTGCAATGATAGAAGTGATCTTAAGAAACTATTAGCTAAGCTTAAAGAAAAAACTCTGAATGCTAGAATGAAATATGATCCTGCTTATGCTACTTCACCTATCTTTATTACTGATAAGGATTATGATTTCTTTGTTGATCCTGAGTTAACTACTCTGGTTGAATCTGATCCTTTCTATGGCTATGAATCTAAAACTGTTGTGGCACATCTTACTAAATTAAATGATATAGCTACCCTGTTCACTAATGATGAGAAAACTCGCTACTATTATATCCTTAAATTATTTCCGTTCTCATTAAAGGGCGATGCTAAGATATGGTTTACTTCTCTTGATCCTGGTTGTGTGCGTAGTCCCCAGGATATCATTTACTACTTCTCTGCTAAATATTTCCCCGCTCATAAGAAACAAGCTGCTTTAAGGGAGATATATAATTTTGTGCAAATTGAAGAAGAGAGTCTCCCACAAGCTTGGGGGAGGCTTCTCCAATTACTTAATGCTTTGCCTGATCATCCTCTCAAGAAGAATGAAATACTTGATATATTTTATAATGGACTAACCGATGCTTCCAAAGATTACCTGGATAGTTGTGCTGGTTGTGTTTTCAAGGAAAGAACTGTTGATCAAGCTAAAATTCTGTTGAATAATATGTTGACCAATGAAAATAATTGGACACTTCCTGAACCAACTCCTAAGCCAACTCCGAAGAAAAGGGGCATTCTATTTCTCAGTCCTGAAAGATATGCAAGAGGCAAAGAATTCTATGAAAGAAAAGGGTATAAAAGCTGAAGATGTTAAGGATTTACCGCCCGTTGAAGAAATACATGGTCTTAATTCATCACCTATTGAAGAAACACATGGTCTCGATAACCCGACATAGGTAGTAAAGGTAAATTCTCTCTATATATATGATAATGCTGAAATCCCTCATGCTAAGTTTGCTAGCCAATGTTTGGATGAATTTGATAACTTTATGGTTAAGCAAGAAGATTTTAATGCTTATGTTGGTAGACAACTGAAACACAATGCTTATATGATTGGACACTTGAGTGATTATATGGCTAATGTTAAAGGTGAACTTAAACTTATTAGTAAACATGCTTCTATGGTTACCACTCAAGTAGAACAAGTACTTAAAGCTCAGAATGATTTGCTCAATGAATGGAATAGTAAAAATAATGACTTTGCTGTTAGAGTTGCAACTAGAGGTGGTAAAGTTACTCAGGAACCTTTGTATCCTGAGGGCCATCCTAAGAGAATTGAACAAGATTCTCAGAGAACTAATGTTGATGCACCTAGTCCTTCTAAGAGGAAGAAACAGAAAAATGACAGGACTTTGCATGCTTCTAGTGAACCTATTGTTGACACACTTGAGAATCCCAATGATATTTCTATTTTTGATGCTGAAACACAATCTGGTAATGAACATGAACCTAGTGATAATGTTAATGATAATGCTAATGATGATGTTCATGTTGATGCTCAACCTAGTAATGGTAATGATGTAGAGATTGAACCTGTTGTTGATCTTGATAACCCACAATCAAAGAATCAACGTTATGATAAGAGAGACTTTGTTGCTAGGAAGCATGGTAAAGAAAGAGAACCATGGGTTTAGAAACCCATGCCTTTTCCTCCTAAACCATCCAAGAAAAAGGATGATGAGGATTTTGAGCGCTTTGCTGAAATGATTAGACCTATCTTTTTGCGTATGCGTTTGACTGATATGCTTAAAATGAATCCTTATGCTAAATATATGATGGAAATTGTTACTAATAAAAGAAAGATACCGGAAGCTGAAATTTCCACCATGCTTGCTAATTATACTTTTAAGGGTGTAATACCAAAAAAACTTGGAGATCCAGGAGTACCAACTATACCATGCTCCATTAAAAGAAACTATGTTAAAACTGCTTTATGTGATCTTGGAGCCGGTGTTAGTGTTATGCCTCTCTCTTTATATTGTAGACTTGATTTGAATAAGTTGACACCTACTGAAATATCTTTGCAAATGGCTGATAAATCAACTGCTATACCTGTCGGTATTTGTGAGGATGTGCCTGTTGTGGTTGCAAACGTTACTATTTTAATGGACTTTGTTATTCTTGATATTCCTGTAGCGACCCGACCTCAAACGGTCAAGTCTCTGTGCTTCAGTGTCATCCCTGGATCGGTAATGCTGACACACATAGTACTCGAAGGATTTATAATAGAGTAGCAATCACACACTTATTACATCGAATGTCTGAAAAGAGAACTTATTACAATAATATGGCTTAAGGCCATCTAATACGATAACAACGGAAGGCTTGGAAGATAAAGTGAGTCCATCAACTCCAACAGCATAGCTGAGCTACACGGCAACGACCTAAGGAACCTTACTCCTCATCTGAAAAGTCTGCAACATAATACATTGCAGCCCGAAAACGGGTCAGCACATGGAATATGCTGGCAATATAACACAGTAGAGCAAGAACAGAATAATGCTATCACTACATGCATATTTGGCTGGTGGAAAGCTCTATGGTTATAGTTTTTGTGAAAAGCCAATTTTTCCCTACAACAAAGGAATAGATTTCAATTTAACTATCATGGTGGTTGAAACATCATTGAGAAGGTTCCTCCAACTCAATCCCAATTAAAGTAATTAATGACCCAACAATATTACTTAAGAGTGATGAGATACTTAAGATACTCCAAGTACTAGATACTCAAGATTGTCCATAACCGGGAACACGGCTAACCATGATTAGATTGTACACTCTACAGAGGTTTGCGCACTTTTCCCCACAAGACTCGATCGCCTCCGTTAGATTTCTCGCACTTCATGATGTTTGAGAAACGGATGACCGAGACACAGTCTTTCAGAAACATTAACTCTCTACTCCGGGCGGACCATGCCAAACCTACAACCCTCTACCTGCTGATCCACCTCTTCAAGAGCCTCACATAACTTACTCAACTATGCTAGAGCCCATAATAGCTTGTGGCTGCACACGGAAGTTTCTAGCATGAATAATCTCAGTTCCCTTTGAGCCTGGGTGGCGGTCCATAGGAAAATCACACGGAACCCCGGGATTTCCAAAAATACAGGCAACACTGGGTACTCCAGGTGCCTCAATCCACCCAGATGTGTATTTAAGTTGCCACCTTAAGTTGAACCATCAATTAACAATCTCACATCTGTCATGGATTTCACTCAAACCCAAACCACGTCTACGAGCATAGCATAGCAATATAAGCAACGCGTAGAAGTAACTCCCAAGGGTTTGATATAGCAGGGCAATATGTTCTACCTCAACAACTACTTCCCAACCCACAAGTTAATGACATCCTATTCATGCAATGTTTGTGGATTGATTCTAATGCATAAAAACTGGGTATGGAAAGAGTATGATCAATGTGTTACTTGCCTTGCTGACGATCCGCGAAACCTAGGGACTCGAAGTAGCACGCTTCGCACTCTAGGAATTCTATCGCAAACAAACAATAGAATACATAAGCAACAAGTAGAGATGCACGGGCAAAACTCAAATAAGAGAGATTGACCAGAAAGTTCAACTTAAGAACTCCGGTTTGCAAAAATAATCAAATCGAACGGAGCAACGAAACTCAAACGGCGAAAGAAACAAGATACGTTTACTAATCTAAACTAAAGTCAAATTTTACAGTACCAAATTCTTCTTTAAGTTGATTAAACAGAAAGAGGGTCTCGAGAAGAAGATCTAGGCGCTTGAATCGCCTGATTCCGATAAACGAGCGAAAAGATAAATTAAAACGAAAATCGGATCAGATATCGCGATCGAGAATAATCGCGGAAAAAATCTGATAAAAAGAAAACTGACGAACAGACTAACGAATGAGCGTTCGTTATCTGTAACTAACGGGCGAAAACTGTTCGTTAAAACGAACGTACGGACGAACGTCTGCTAAGTAGCAGAACCGGGAAAAACTGGCGAACCGATCTAAAAAAACGAACTAGGTTTTTTTTAAAAAAATCCGAATCGGTTTTAAAAAAAACCGGCAGCGGCGGATCGGTGCGTTACCTCTCCGGTGAGGCGGGGCTTGGGCGGCGGGCTTGCCGGGGAGCTCGGTGGCGCGGGGCAGCTGTAGCGCGGGCGGCGGCAGGCGGCGGCGCGGGCTTCGGCGACGGGGCTGGCGAGGGCGGCGGCGGCGGCAACTTGGGGCTCCAGGGGGCCCCGGGGTGGGTTTTTAAATGGGGGGGGGGGTGAGGCGGCGGCTCCGACTTGGGGAGGGGGTCGCGGCGGCGGCGGCTCGGACTCTTCCGAGTCCAGCGGCGACATGGGACGGGGAAGGCGGTGGCGCGGGGTTGGGCCGGCCTGGCTCGGCTGGGCCGGCCTGGCTCGGCTGGGCTTCGGCCCGGTCGGGCGGTGGAAGTTTTTTTAAATAATTGCACCGAACAGAAAATAAATCCTAGAAAATAAAATAAAAATCTAAAAATGCCAAAATAAATTTTCACCGTCTAAATAAAATATTTAGAACGAGATGAACATTTTATTGGCCCTAAAATACAATTTTGAAAACATGCAATTTTTCTAATGCAAATAAAATCAAATAAATGATTTTAATATTTTTCCTCCAATATTTCAATTATTTTGGAGAAGTCATGTTATCTCCTCTCATATATTTTAATATGAAATATTTTTTGGAGAGAAAAATAATTAAAATAAAAAAATCCTCGTTTCATTATTTGATAAAAATCAAATATGAAAACCGGGAAATCCCCAACTCTCTTCGAGGGTCCTTGAGTTGCTTAGGATCTCGAGGATTGCGGAACGAAAGTGCAATAAAATATGATATGCATGAATGACCTATGTATAACATTCCAAATTAAAAATTTGGGATGTTACAAACCTACCCCCCTTAAGATGAATCTCGCCCTCGAGATTCGGGTTGGCTAGAAAATAGGTGTGGGTGGTCTTTGCGAAAATCATCCTCTCGTTCCTAGGTGGCTTCATCCTCGGTATGGTGGCTCCACTGAACTTTGCAAAACTTGGTAACCTTGCTGCGGGTGACTCGGCTGGCAAACTCAAGAATCTTAACTGGCTTTTCCTCATAAGTCAAATCACTATCCAACTGAATCGCCTCCAAGGGTACTGTATCTCTTAACGGTATATCGGCCATCTCAGCATGACACTTCTTCAACTGCGAAACGTGGAACACATCATGAACTCCTGACAGTCCTTCAGGTAATTCCAACTTGTAGGCAACTTCTCCCATACGTTCCAAAATACGATACGGTCCTACAAATCTTGGGGCTAACTTTCCCTTAACTCCAAAACGTTTCACTCATCGTAAGGGTGATACTCGCTGACGGATCTCGGGTAGGGCTCTTGTTATCCTAGGCCTCTGATGCATTATATAAACCGAGGCCAAACTAGTCGATAGATCATATACAACAATCATACCATAGGCTAGCTTCTAGGGTTTTAGCCTCTACGATCTCGTGGTAGATTAACTCTTGTAATACTCATATCATCAATATCAATCAAGCAGGACGTAGGGTATTACCTCCATCAAGAGGGCCCGAACCTGGGTAAACATCGTGTCCCCTGCCTCCTATTACCATCGATCCTAGACGCACAGTTCGGTACCCCCTACCCGAGATCCGCTGGTTTTGACACCGACATTGGTGTTTTCATTGAGAGTTCCGCTGTGTGATCGGCAAAAGGATCAATGGCTCACCCGCAGGTCAACTGCGACGCCGACATTTTCGTCGCCGGCTTGACTGGTCACCTTGGCTCGACCGAGGACCGTGCTCCATCTCCGATCGTCATGTTCGGACGGGGGCCTTCTTCAACATCAACTCCGACCTCTATCATGATCATAGAGGAGTCATCCATGGAGCTCGAGGGCTCAACGTCAACATGGCCCTCGGGCGGTCGTGTTGTTTTTATGGACAGCGAACTTGTATTCACCGTCACCACCTCCTCGAGCGTCAGTTTGACGATTGCTTCCGTCGAATAGTGCGGAATTACGTCTACAACAGCCATGCAAAATTTCGTTGAGTTCCGATGGAGGAATCTCCGATAATCTACGATATACCAGAGCCCTCTCAAATTTGGACGGAAATCTAGACGAGTTTAGGGCGTGGTCTCCAGAGCTTAGCTCGGAGGTCCTTTGGAAGATCCAACCGTTCATCTACTGCGGAATTCCGATATCTACCACCCCTCCAAATTTCAGCTCGATCCGACGGTTCAAACTCCGGGAACCTTCCGATGAGTGGACTAATTTTCAGATCCGTTTTCTTCGTGAATACGGATCCGACCCGAATTCATCTTTCTTTATGAACGTGATATTGGACAACCTTTTTAAAGGAATTCTCTTCTAGGGTATTGTGCGTTATTTTTAAACACGTGCCCGTAAATTTTTAAGCCTCCCCTGAGGTCATCTTCATCATCATGCTGGTGTCAAACCAGTCCGGCAATATTGCTCCAAGGCTGTTGAGGGAGTCCTGGATTAGGGGGTGTTCGGGTAGCCGGACTATACCTTCAGCCGGACTCCTGGACTATGAAGATACAAGATTGAAGACTTCGTCCCGTGTCCGGATGAGACTTTTCTTGGCGTGGAAGGAAAGCTTGGCGATGCGGATATTCAAGATCTCCTACCATTGTAACCGACTCTATGTAACCCTAACCCTATCCGGTGTCTATATAAACCGGAGGGTTGTAGTCCGTAGGCAATCAACTCCATATACAACAATCATACCATAGGCTAGCTTCTAGGGTTTAGCCTCCTTGATCTCGTGGTAGATCTACTCTTGTACTACCCATATCATCAATATTAATCAAGTAGGACGTAGGGTTTTACCTCCATCAAGAGGGCCTGAACCTGGGTAAAACATCGTGTTCCCTGCCTCCTGTTACCATCCGGCCTAGACGCACAGTTCGGGACCCCCTACCCGAGATCCGCCGGTTTTGACACCGACATTGGTGCTTTCATTGAGAGTTCCTCTGTGTCGTCGCCTTTAGGCCCGATGACTCCTTTGATCATCAACAACAATACGGTCCAGGGTGAGACTTTTCTCCCCGGACAGATCTTCGTCTTCGGCGGCTTCGCTCTGCGGGCCAATTCGCTCGGCCACCTGGAGCAGATCGAAAGCTACGCCCCTGGCCATCAAGTCAGGTTTGGAAGCTTAAACTACACGGTTGACATCCGCGGAGACTTGATCTTTGACGGGTTCGAGCCACGGCCAAGCGCGCCGCACTATCTCGAGGGGCATGATCTAGCTCTGCCTCCGGACGGTGTCCTGGAGGCCGCACACGCATCGGTTCCGACCCCTAACTCGGAGCCTATTGCGCCAATCGAGGATGAGCGGTTGGATGTCACCTCGGGGGCTTCGATCTCAAAGGCGATCGAGCCGAACGCTAGCCCCGCACTCTGCATGATCCGTGACTCCGAGGATCCGGACTCCTTTCCAAACTCCGAACCCCCCGCGCCCCTGCCGATCGAATCCGATTGGGCGCCGATAATGGAGTTCACCGCCGCAGACATCTCTCAGCAGTCGCCTTTTGGCGATATCCTGAACTCTCTCAAGTCTCTCTCTTTATCAGGAGAGCCCTGGCCGAACTACGGTCAGCGAGGATGGGATACGGATGATGAAGAAATTCAAAGCCCACCCACCACCCACTTGGTAGCCACTGTCGACAATTTAAACGACATGCTCAACTTCGACTCCGGAGACATCGACAGCATGGATGACGATGCAGGAGATACCGATGAACCAACGCCCATAGGGCATTGGACAGCCACCTCATCTCACGATGTGTACATGGTGGATACCCCTAAAGGAAGCGACAACGAGGAAAAAGGGGATGGGACGGGAGATCGACCCCCTGAAAAGCAATCAAAGCGTCAGCGTAAACGCCGACCCAAGCCCCGCCTCGACAAAAACCCAGCCATAGAGCAGGACGAGCCGGTAGACGACGAGCAAGCCTTAGAGCAACCGTCCGAACAGGGCAACACGGATAGAGAAACCGAACATCCCTCCTCCGGCGAAAACGGCATTCCGGACGACCTCACGCCGGATAAACCTATGGAGCAGAAGAATCTCCACGAGAGGCTCGTTGCAACTGCACGCAACCTAAAAAAGCAGAAGCGAAAGCTAAAAACAGCGGAAGATGCACTCCGGATTAGATGGAGTAAAGTAATCAATACCGCAGATAAATACGATGATAGTCGCCGCACTAAAAGCTATCCGAAAAGAAAGCTACTGCCTGAATTCGACGAAGAGGCCCTAGAGCCCTCGCATTCAAAAAATGAGAAAGCCACACGATCGGATAGACGACCCCATAAAGCGGCAAGCGGCGCCGCACCTAAATCGGCATGCGACCCACTTAAGGATTCGCATCATGGCCCAGTCAGGTCCATTTATGGGCCAAGAAAGCAAGCTCTCGTAAGCAACACTATGAAGCCATCATCAGAATCCGGCACACCCAAATACAGGGGCGCCGCACACCCCCTATGTTTCACCGATGAGGTCCTGGACTATGAATTTCCAGAGGGATTCAAACCCGTAAACATAGAGGCATATGATGGAACAACTGACCCTGGAGTTTGGATCGAGGATTATATCCTCCACATACACATGGCTAGAGGAGATGATCTCCACGCCATAAAATATTTACCCTTTAAGCTTAAAGGGCCAGCCCGACATTGGCTTAAAAGCCTTCCCGAAAACACAATTGGAAGCTGGGAAGAGCTCGAGGATGCTTTCCAAGCAAACTTTCAAGGGACCTATGTCCGCCCTCCGGATGCAGACGATCTTAGTCACATAACTCAACAACCCGGAGAATCAGCTCGACAGTTCTGGAATAGATTCCTCACTAAAAAGAATCAGGTAGTCGACTGTCCGGACACCGAAGCCTTAGCAGCTTTCAGGCATAACGTCCGAGACGAATGGCTCGCCAGACACCTCGGCCAAGAAAAGCCAAGAACAATGGCCGCACTAACAAGCCTCATGACCCGCTTTTGTGCAGGGGAGGACAGCTGGTTGGCAAGGTGCAGCCCCAGCAACCCAAGTACATCCGAAATTAGGGATGGAAACGGAAAACCGCAACGCAACAAGGACCGTCGCTGGACTAAGGACAAAAGTCCGAAGAGCACGGCAGTCAATGCCGGATTCAAAGGCTCACGACAAAATCAGGCAAAATCGCCCCCCAGGATAACAGGGACGATCCATCCAACCTAAATAAAATCCTGGACAGGATATGTCAGATACACAGTACTCCCGGGAAGCCTGCTAACCATACCCACAGAGACTGTTGGGTTTTCAAACAATCCGGCAGACTCAATGCCGAACACAAGGGGCTCGACACACCAAGCGAAGACGAGGACGAACCCCAAAAGCAGAGCACCAGGAAACAAAAGAACTTCCCACAAGAAGTAAAAACAGTGAACTCACTTCACATAACAAAACGTGCGGTGCCCGTAAAGGTACGCACCACACGGCCCATCCCCAAAGGGTCCTGCCACTGGTTGTCAAAACCGATCATCTTCGATCAGCTAGATTATTCTAGAAATATCAAGAATGCAGGATGGACTGCCTTGATACTCGATCCAATAATTGGCGGACTCCAGTTTTCAAATGTCCTTATGGACGGCGGCAGTGGACTAAACCTGATACAATCCATCACATGGGGATAAACCCAGCAAGAATCCGCTGCAGCAAAACCTCCTTTCAAGGGGTAACACCTGGTCCGGACACCCATTGTATGGGTTTCCTCCGGCTCAAAGTTATATTCGGCTCTGCCGATAACTTCCGCCGCGAAAAGCTGACCTTCCATATCGTTCCGTTCTCAAGTCTCTATCAAGCACTATTGGGACACAAAGCTTTCACTCGCTTTAACACAATACCGCATTATGCATCTCTCACGCTTAAGATGCCTGGTCCACGGGGCATCATCTCTTTGAAGGGGAAGCACTAAAGTGCGCCTCCCCAAGCGGAGGACTATGCAGCCGCTTTGACAGCCCCACAGTAAAATGGCCTCACCGGCCAAAAAACTTCGAAATAGGTCATTAAAGACCACGAACGCGGACAGACGAGTTCGGTACAAAATCATCATTGATGCAGGCTTAATGGCCATATACCCCCGCACTAGGGGCTCCATGCATATACAATAAGAGACAATAAAGCTCAATTTTATATATTTTACTTTATACTTTGTTTATTTTAAACTTTTGTTCGGCACGACCTGTTTTTCAACTCAGTTTCTCTCTTTTACAGATGAACGTCGTGCGGCGCCCGTCTAGGATACGGCACAACGGAGACACAGGCGCAGACATGCAGTAGGGACCCGTCCTAAAGGATTCTTTTTAGATTAAGACCCTGCGTAAACCTTTTTTTACTGTCTCTTGTTGCTACACATCCCCTGGTTTTTTCTGATATAACCAAGGAGGAGGCTGGCGTCTTGGCATGTTGCCACGTCAGAATTTTTGCACGTACCTGGACACTAGGGGCTTTTTAAATAAAGAGTGTTGTTTCGCCCGCACTCATAAAGACCGAACACCTTAGGGAGTGTTCGGCGTCGCAAGTTTTGGCATTATATGCATCGGCTCCGAATCATGTCTTTGGTCAAATGTTGGGTTGCCCGGCTCCTGAGTTCGGCTACCTTACGTTCCGCTCTATCGGCTAAGGTAGCACCAGGAGAACTACTGCGATTGTGGCCCGGTTCGGCCGGGCGAGCACCTCAGTGGAGAAAGCCGAAAACTGACTGTCATGATGTAGCGTGAGACTGGTCAGCCACTCGATGACCTAACGGAATCTATCGGATTCCTCCGCTTTAACGAAGGGCCGCTTCTCGGCCAGGCACATACGCGCCCCGAACTCGGGCGAGCGCAATCGCCACCAAGGGGCTACCTAAATAGTCTCACTGTCAAGCTCCTATGGCTAAGTGAAAGTGTTAAAGCATTATAGTCCAGTTGCCTGGCCCGCTGCGCTATCACCTCCTTTGTAGGACCAAGACGTTGGGTTAAGTGTGAAAATGCGTCTTCTGCGAGCACCCCCGCACTATGTGCGTGGGGGCTGAAGCCAACGACTGCCATATTTCAGATTATATATATATATATATATATATATATATATATATATATATATATATATATATATATATCTTAAAACGGCCGCACAGGAGGTGTTCCCAATACTTGAAGGCACAAGTATAAAAAGGCCACTACAGTTTATCAAAATATTACTTTATAATTACATATGCTATTATAACATAGCATCTTTCAAGCACTGCGTCTCTATTACACGAGCGCCTTCAAGGACTTCCTGAAAATAGTGCTCGGAGGGTACTCGGCTTTTGTCCGAATCTCGGGACGCAACAATGGTGGTCTCCATCTCTGCCCAGTATGTCTTGACATGGGCAAGAGCCATCCTTGCGCCCTCTATGCATGCTGACCTCTTCATTGCATTAATACGCGGCACCGCGTCAAGGAATTGCTGCACCAAGCTGAAATAACTCTTCGGCTCCGATCTCCCCGGCCACAGATGACCCATGACGTACTTCATGGCGAGTCCGGACAACCTATTCAGTTCGGCCCATTGAGCCAAACGATCGTCCACTGCCAGCGGACGCTCTGGATTGTGAAACTACGACCAGAAAAGCTTTTCCACTTCGCGATCTTTCTGATCTCGAAAGTGTTCGATCGCATCAGTAGCACTCGCTGCCAAATCCAGATAGGTATCCTCCACACTCCACATCCGGTCCAACGGAGCAAACTTCGGATCGCAAAATTTCCTTCGCAGCATAAAGGGCTTTCCAGCCGCAATCTGTTCGGCCTGACGCAGCTCCTCCTTCACAGCTCTCATCGCAGAGCGCGCGTCCTTGGCATTGGCAACGGCCTTCTCTAAGTCCGTCTGTTTCGCCTAGTCTTCTTTCTCAAGAAGTCTGCAACGGTCTGCAGCACTCTTTAACTTTTCGGCCATCTCGGCCATCTCTTCCTTGCTTCGGCAATGAGCAGCCTATTCGGCTCTCAGCTATTCAAGGGCTTTCTTGGCAGCCGCATCACTTTCTCTGGCTTGTTCTTTAGCTCGGGCAAGTTCTGCCCTAAGACTCTCCACGGCGGCCGCACCATCTGCGTCAAGCATACACATCGTAAGACACTGGCATAAAACTCTTCTTACCTGATGCCGCCCGAGGAATTACATACCTTGAGCCTCATCAAGCCGCTTGTTGACAAGCGCGATGTCGGCATCTGCCACGTCCAGTTGCCGCTTTAGTTCGACAAAATCATCAGTTCGGCTCGATTCCGGACACCCTGCCGCCTACATTCAAAGGCGACATCTTAGACCTAGGATTATGATCCTCCGCGTGCCGTCATTTCTTGACGACGCGCAGAGTCTCAGGGGCTACTATCTACACAGGGCGTATCTTATTCATGCGCAACTGACAAAAGTGTACATTATCTAATGTACCTCAAAATCCGTCAGTAAACTTTTGACGGCCTCATGCAATCCGCTCTCTGCGGATGAGATCCTTTCAATCACCGTGCCCATCAATGCACGGTGCTCCTCCGAGATAGAAGCTCGCCCCAGCAGAATCTTTAGCTCCTCCGGCCGAGCACCAGACGGTGCCGGACTTGTCCCACGACCTCTTTCGAAGGCCGGACGCGGAGAACCTCGGGGGGCCACATAGCTATCTTCCGCCCCTGTCGGATTCGGGGAAACCCTCCGCGACGACACCTCAGGGTCGCCCGCCTCGCTAGGCGGCACGGCAAGGGGAGGCGTCCCGCTCTCCATCATCTCCGGAAGGAGATCCCCCGAAGACGAGCTCTGCTGAGAAGGGCTGAGGTCCGAGCTACAAGGTAAAAATTCGGTTAATCTTCTCAGATCTAAATCAAGGATTTCCCTCATCCCTCAAAAGGAAAATCTTTCTCTACTTACGGCTCGCTGGAGGGCTGATCCCCTTGAGGGCGTAGTCCGGCCGAGGAACTCCCCGGCGTCGGACCCTCTGTCAAAGATTCCCCCCCCCGCTTCGAGGCCATGGTTTCTGGGTCGTCAGAGGCGGCTCTCTTCTTCCCCTTAGGAGAGGAATTGTCGGTTCCTCCCTTCGGAGCAGCCTCCTTCGAGGAGGCCATAGTTTCCTTGTCCTCCCCCTTGCTTCCCTCCAAAGGCATTATCTCCAGCATCCTGACCAGCACGGGATCCGGCCTGGTTTCGGGAAGGGGAGCCGGACACCTGATCAGCTTTGCCTTCGCTATCCACTCCTGTTTAAAAGGATGGCTCTTTTAGGGGCAAGTTTATGACAATTATACGGATAGAAGGTCCGGGCACAAGGTTGCTTACTTGAGTATCCGGGTGATTGCAGCTTAGGCCTGCGTCCTCGGTTAAATCCGGACACATCTCTCGTGATCCGAAGAACAGTTTATACATCTCCGCGGGCGTTGCGCCCATGAAATTCTGGAGAGCTCGCGGTCCCTCTGGATTAAACTCCCACAGGCGAAGGGAGCGACGTTTGCCGGGCAATATTCGGCGAATCAGCATGACCTGCGTCACCTTGACCAGGCTGAGGTCTCCTTCCAAGAGATCCTTAATGCGGCCCTGTAACAAGGGCACATCTTTGGGCAAACCCCAATCTAACCCTCTGTTAACCCATGACGCTAGCCGTGGTGGGGGACCCGAGCGAAAGGCAGGAAGCGCCACCCACTTGGTGCTCCGGGGAGTGGTGATATAAAACCACTCTCGTTGCCACAAGCCTAGCTCCTCTTGAAAAGAGCCCTCGGGCCATGGAGCATCAGCATTTTTTGCTTATAACAGCGCCTCCGCACTCTGCGTGCCGTCCCTTGATCATCTTCGGCTCCACTTTGAAAGTCTTGAGCCATAATCCGAAGTGAGGGGTAACACGGAGGAACGCTTCGCATACAACGATAAACGAGGAGATATGGAGGATGGACTCCGGAGCTAAGTCGTGAAATTCTAGCCCGTAATAAAACAGCAGTCCCCTCACAAAGGGATCCATCGGGAAGCCTAACCCCTGAAGGAAGTGAGACATGAACACTACGCTCTCACCGGGCTGGGGACTGGGGATAGCCTGCCTTTGAGCAGGCAACCTGTGCGAAATTTCGGCGGTCAAAAACTTAGCCTCTCTCAACTTTAGCACGTCCTCCTCCGTGGCGGAGGAGGGAATCCATCGGCCTTGAAGGTCGGAACCGGACATTATCGAAGGTCTGAGGCGCCCGGAATCTGGAGCCTAGGGTGTTGGAACTCGAGGCGACGGGCGAACTCGTTTTTGGGATCGGAGAAAAGGAGTAAGGCCCTGGTCTCTTTATAAGAGGTTGAATACCAGGAGCCCTCCCCGTAACCGTTTGGGACTCGCCTTTAATCGAGAAAACATGCTAACGGGCACGATTGGGTTACCCACGTCCGTATTGATGAGAATCTCGTAAAAGGGAGGTACACGATCTCTGCTTTGACAAGACGTGCCAAGGAAACCGCCTCGCAAAACACGCTGAGGTGGAAAAGTGAAAACGATTAGAGTGAAGGACTTGGCTGTAGTGTGATGACGCACTGCGGAATACGTCAGCAGATTTGATTTGTGTTAATATTATTCTCTCTATGGCAATATGTGGAAGCTTATTTTGCAGAGCCGGACACTACTCTTGGTGTTTACAATCTTCTATGAAGGACTTGGAGGAGGAACCCGCCTTGCAATGCCGAAGATAATTTGCGCGCCGGACTCGTCGTCATTGAAGCCTGGTTCAGGGGCTACTGAGGGAGTCCTGGATTAGGGGGTGTTCGGGTAGCCGGACTATACCTTCAGCCGGACTCCTGGACTATGAAGATACAAGATTGAAGACTTCGTCCCGTGTCCGGATGGGACTTTCCTTGGCGTGGAAGGCAAGCTTGGCGATGCGGATATTCAAGATCTCCTACCATTGTAACCGACTCTATGTAACCCTAACCCTATCCGGTGTCTATATAAACCGGAGGGTTGTAGTCCGTAGGCAATCAACTCCATATACAACAATCATACCATAGGCTAGCTTCTAGGGTTTAGCCTCCTTGATCTCGTGGTAGATCTACTCTTGTACTACCCATATCATCAATATTAATCAAGTAGGACGTAGGGTTTTACCTCCATCAAGAGGGCCCGAACCTGGGTAAAACATCGTGTTCCCTGCCTCCTGTTACCATCCGGCCTAGATGCATAGTTCGGGACCCCCTACCCGAGATCCGCCGGTTTTGACACCGACAGCTGCCGACCTGCGCTAGACACGTCGTCATTTTGTTGAGCCGAGCTCAACTTCTTCGGATCATCATCTCGGCAAGCCAAACAAGAGTCCGACATCGCGAAGGATAAATTATCACCAACATCGCCGCCCCACGGATTACACGGAGCGGGCATACCGGCATCGCCGCACGGTCACTTCATCAAGCCGGCATCGACCACGTCACGACCTGCATCGGTAGGGCTGCACTATTGCTTCTTCAAGCTGGTGTCCATCACGCCGACCTACTTCGACTCATCGGCTGACATCGAGGCTTCGACATCTCGGCTGGACCGGGGGCTTCGCCATCTCTTCATCAACCTACTCCGGAGACTTCGGCGTCACTAGTCGACCAGCTCCGTCACGTTAGCTGGACCGAGGGCTTTACCTCGGCGATCCAACCTTTGCCAGCATCACCATACCGTCGCTTTATCGCCCATCAGGCAATGGGTGTGCAGATCGAGTCCCAATTTTTGGAATCACCTTTCTTCGGATTGCTACAACAAATAAACCAGGTGCTATTAATCCCAGTATTTTTTGCTTGTTCGGGTTCATTTTTCCCAAGGAATTATTACTCTGGTTTGTTCATTATATGTACACAGGTGTATCAACTGATGGCCGCATTAACGACGGTCGCATGGTGGTTCGGTCAGTTTCCGTACATGGTCCGGCGAACGCCGCATCTGGAACTTGGACCGACCTGTGAATTCAAGCTTTGCCATGCCTTTACCGCATCACGCTGACGCCATGCATCGACATTGACTTCGGCGCCAGGCCCTATTTCTTTTGTTACTCACTTTTCATAAATTATTTATTATGCAATGGTTTTTTTAATTATTATTATTACTATTATCTCCAGTTTGCACTATTTTTTGTGCACAGGAAAATGATCTGGGTTGGGCAGTATCGTCAACTCGGCGTACTGACATACCACGCCACCTCGGCTGGACGGGGGGCTTCGTCAACACTTCATTACCCCATGCCAGGGACTTCGGCATCACTCTACTGGCCCGCATTGACTATGCTATGTCACCACTTCAGAGTGCCGAGCTCTTTGCTCCGCCACCTAGGGACCGGCTTGGAGGATGGAACCTTGTCCCGCATCAAGCTCGGGCCGCGTCATCAATACCGAACACATTAACCAGCTAAGTTGCCTTCATGCTCAAAGTTTTAAATTTTTAACTTGTGTTCGGTTCTACCAAGCATTATACCTTTTTGAAAAAAAAGTTGCTTGTAGAGAATCTCCTTGTCAAAACTTTGTTTGTGACACACAAATTCAAATACCCCGTTTACTTGGGGGCTCCCTTGATGGAGCTTTTCCTCTTGCATATCATTATACTTGTACGGCTTCGTTCCTTGTTCGTGTATTACGCCACAATATGCACCATATTGATTTAAGCGATTTGCAAGCTGGGTTGCCTGGCTCCTGTGCTTACCCCTACGTTCCCGATTGTTCGGCTAGGGAGTAAAGGGAGCACCTCTGCGATTGTCACGACCGGGTCCTCCGAGCTCTGACCTCAGACTGGGTGAAGACGAAAGCTAGTGCTCTTATTGTTTTCAATCATGGTCGGCACACAACGGAACTCATGAGTACAAAAAATCTATTGCACAAGTCTCATAGTAATAATGAGCACCGAAGAAAGGTATCGGTGGGGGTACTATTTTCTTCGAAGATGCTTCTTACACTTTGTCTGTAATATAGCATAAGTTCCCTGAGCACGCTTTGTCTGTTACAGCCTTATGGCCCGGTTGCCTGGTTATCGGAAACACTGTCGATATTCTCGACAGGTGGAGTACATAACACTTTTTGGTCCTTGACCGAAGAGGGAGAAGCCGACGGTCGGTTAAGACGCGTTTAAAGTTCGGGTGAACAAAGATATGATATTAGTACTTTGGTACATACAATCATTATACATAAATTTCTTTTATCCAAGTCACTTGGGGGCTCTTAAATTTATATGAGCCGTTTTATAATAAGTGTTCTTCTTCTTAGTTGTTGCAAAGTTTTTATTACTATTATTATTCATCACTCCTTTTTTCTACATGAGTGTGTGGTCACTAGCCGGGGAGCCTAATTTCTCTCTCAAAGCCGCTAGAGTTTAGTTTGCTAAACTGGCCTAATTAGAGGTACTCCGCCTTCGGGATAGGAGGTTGAAGCCGTAGGCTGACCCGCTTGGTGTCTTGAGATAGGATGTGTCATGTTAAAGCACGACAGAAGCACTTTTTTTTCTAAGACCAATTTTCGGATTGGCACCGAACACTTGATCTTGTTTGGACGTCATGTTTTTACTGACTTTTTTTTGGTTTTCCAAGCCTTTGGCACTTTTAAACTATTTGTGTGTTTTCAGCACAAGTCTTGCAGTGCAACGCCAGACACCTTTAGAGATTCGGCAAAAAACATTCTCGGATATTGCTATATATGCATCAGTTTTGAATTGTGTCTTCGGTCAATAGTTGGGTTGCCCGGCTCCTGCGCTTGCCTCCTACATTCCGCTTTGTTCGGCTAGGTGTGCAAAGGGAGAACCACTGCGATTGTGCTTCCACCTCACATGGTTAAGCACCTCAGTGGAGAAAGCCAAAAACTGACTGTCACAATAAGCGTAAACTGGTCAGCGATCCGATGACTGTGTTATGATGGGCCATTCATAGCATTGGCCGAAGTGTTTACGGCTTGACCTCGACTGTCGCCAAACACTACCGAGGGCTAGTAACTGGCCTCCCAAACTAAATCCTCAATATTTTGCTCTTACATTAGAGCTGAGGTTTCATGATCATGCTTAGCATGACAACCCAAAGAAAGGAACCGCTAGCGGGACTATTTTCTTTGGAAGACATTTCTTATGTTAAACAGTAATATAACATTCTCTCTGCGTACCTTTGTTTATAAAACCGTATGGCCAGTTTTCCTTGTTTGTCGTAAATCTTTGCCCTCATAAAGGCTTTATAAAGTAGGACAAACACTCCTCGGCTACTGGCCGAGGAGGTTGAAGCCGATGGTCGGTCAACAAAGTTTTGTACAATGTAGATACGAGCATTAATGACGTAAAGTACTTGGACACATAGAGTCATTACACATAATTTGTGATTTTACTATGGATATCGATCCTTAATTCAGCCACCCATGCCCGCATTAAGGCTCGGGGGCTACTGGGCTTCGGGCTTATTATTTACAAATATTAAAGGGGCACATCGATCCCCTGATCTGGTGTTGCCACCCGACCAGTGTCTCGGGGGCTACTGCATTGCCTATCCAATGCAGAAAATTTTAAGTGCAATACAGTTTCTGAGGAGATTATGATCCTCAGGTTGGTCGGCCGCACCCAACCTGAGTCTCGAGGACTGAGCATGCCGCTTTTTGTATCCCGAAGTATTCTGCTGAGTTAGGACTTGATCCTCAGACCGATTTTGCAAATCAACCTGAGTCTCAGCGGCTACTGGGATCAATGGTGTTACATCATCCTTCAAGTGCATCTCGGGTTTTAAACCGATACACACGTTGAGGGTTACTGGCTATATCTCTCGGCAGAGAATAAATTGCACCAATCAAAAATATTGACAAAAAATTGGCCCACAGTCGGGGTGGTGCACCACCTCGGAAGCAGTCCGGCATAAAGCTCGAGCGCTAGTGGCTGGCTCCATAGAGGGCATTTCCAGCATTAAGCTCGGCTAAACTCCTTCAACTTTTTTGGACCAAGATGATCTATGACATCTTGGATATAGTCCGGCGTTGGAGCTGGGACATAGTCCGGCGTTGGAGCTCGGATACATTCCGGCGTTGGAGCTCGGAAAGCAGTCCGGCGTTGGTGCTCGGCTGCAAAAGATACCTCGAATGCAGTCCGGCGTTGGAGCTCGGATGCAAGAGGACACTGCCATCCGGGAACAACTTAAAACCTGAGGTGTGGCATAAAAATAACAAGGCATTGATAAAGTCCGGAAACTTAAAGGGGTTCCTCGGATACCCGACGTATAAACTCTACGGATGCACGTTGGTGATCCTCAAGATCAAAGATGAGAAGATTTGTTGAACTAGTTTTCAAGACCGACAACCGAAGATGAAGAATAGTTCGGAAGAATCGAGGAGCGTCCCTAACTTGAAGACCGGTTCAGGGGGCTACTGACGGTGTCCTGGACTAGGGGGTACTCACCATGTCGTCTCCCGATCTGTTAGATTGGGCCGAGGACCCCCATGGCCGTATACTCATGGGCCAGTTCAGACAGCTGCCGCATACATGGAAGATTCCACAAGACTTGGTGATCAAGACAAGGACTCCTCCCCACCGGCGTATTCGGCTAGGACTCTTGTTATCCTAGGCCTCTGGTGCATTATATAAACCGAGGCCAGGCTACTCGATAGATCATATACAACAATCATACCATAGGATAGCTTCTAGGGTTTTAGCCTCTACGATCTCGTGGTAGATCAACTCTTGTAATACTCATATCATCAATATCAATCAAGCAGGATGTAGGGTATTACCTCCATCAAGAGGGCCCGAACCTGGGTAAACATCGTGTCCCCTGCCTCCTGTTACCATCGATCCTAGACACACAGTTCGGGACCCCCTACCCGAGATCCGCCAGTTTTGACACCGACACTCGCAGATATGCTCTATCTCCAATTTCATAGGTTACCTCCTTGCGTTTCGAGTCTGCATAACTCTTCTGCCTGGACTGAGCTATCTTCAGTCTATCACGAATCAGCTTAGCCTTCTCTTCAGGCTCCTTGATCAGGTCTGGTCCAAACAACCATCGGTCTCCTACTTCATCCCACATCAACGGTGTTCTGCACCTTCGTCCATACAGGGCTTCGAACGGTGCCATCTTCAAACTGGCTTGGTAGCTATTGTTGTATGAGAACTCTGCGTAAGGCAAATTGTCATCCCAACTAGAGCCATAATCTAGCGCACATGCTCTCAACATGTCCTCCAGAATCTGGTTGACTCTCTCGGCCTGTCCATCCGTCTGCGGGTGAAACGCTGTATGGAACTCCAATCTCGTTCCCAAAGTTTGGTGTAGCTGATGCCAAAAACTTTGAGGTAAACTGTGTTCCTCTATCTGATACGATGGTCCTTGGAACTCCATGCAGACATACGATCCTGGACATATATATCTTGGCTAACTTCACACTTGTATAAGTGGTTTTCATTGGGATAAAGTGAGCCACTTTGGTCAAGCGATCAACTACTACCCATATAGAATCATATCCTGATTTGGTCCTGGGCAATCCGGTGATAAAATCCATGCCAAGTTTATCCCACTTCCACTCGGGTATCGGCATAGGCTGTAACAATCCTGCTGGCTTTTGATGCTCTGCCTTCACTCTCTGACATACATCACATACGGCTACATACTCGGCAATATCCTTCTTCATCCCCGTCCACCAGAAACGTTCCTTCAAATCCAAATACATCTTGGTGTTTCCAGGGTGTATCGAGTATGGTGAGTCACGAGCCTCCTGAAGTATTAACTTCCTGATCTCTAGGTTATTGGGCACATAAACTCGGTCCTCAAACCATAAGGTGTCGTGCTCATCCTCACAAAAACCTTTGGCCTTTCCTTTGCTCATTCTCTCTTTTATCTCGACAATCTCTTTGTCATCCTTCTGAGCTTCCTGAATCTTACCCAACAATGTCGACTGAACCTCCATTGTTGCAACAAAACCTCTAGGAACAATCTCTAATCGAACTTCCATGATATCCTCTGCCAACTCCTTCGGTAATCCCGTACTTGCTAGGATGTTAGCATAACTCTTCCGGCTCAAAGCGTCTGCTACGACATTGGCCTTACCTGGATGATAGTGCAGCTTCATGTCATAATCCTTTATAAGCTCCAACCATCTTCTCTGCCTAAGGTTCAACTCCTTCTATGTCAATATGTACTTCAAACTCTTATGATCCGTGTACACATCACAACGATTTCCAATAAGGTAATGCCTCCAAGTCTTCAATGCATGCACTACGGCTGCTAGCTCCAAATCATGCGTGGCATAATTCAACTCATGAGGTTTTAGCTGTCGCGGGGCATACGAAACAACTCTTCCATCCTGCATAAGCACACTTCCAAGTCCTAAGCGAGAGGCATCACAATACACTTGGAATTCCTTACGTATATCTGGCAGGGTCAGCACTGGGGCTATAGTCAAATGTTTCTTCAACTCCTGGAAACTTGCCTCGCAGTCTTCCGTCCATTTAAACTTAGTATCCTTCTTCAATAATTCAGTCATTGGCTTCAGAATCTTGGAAAAATTCTCAATGAATCTCCGATAGTATCCTGCGAGTCCAAGAAAACTGCAGATCTCGCTAAATGAAGTGGGTGCCAACCATTCAGTGACCGGCTGAACCTTGCTGGGGTCTACTTCTATACCTTCTCCTGATATAACATGTCCAAGGAATCTGACTTCCTTCAACCAAAACTCGCATTTGCTGAACTTGGCATACAACTGGTGTTCCCTGAGTTTCTTGAGAACTAATCGCAAATGCTCCTTGTGCTCCTCTTCATGCTTCGAATATACCATTATATCATCAATAAACACCACAACAAACTTGTCCAAATATTCCATAAATACTTTGTTCATCATGCTCATGAAATAGGCAGGAGCGTTAGTCAGTCCAAACGACATGACCGTATACTCGTACAATCCGTACCGCGTGGTGAATGCTGTCTTTGGTATATCTTTCTCTTGAATCTTCAACTGGTGGTATCCCGATCGCAAATCGATCTTCGAAAACACCTTAGCTCCTTGCAGTTGATCAAACAAATCATTAATCATCGGCAGTGGGTAATTGTTCTTAATCGTTACTTCATTCAAGGCCCGATAATCAACAACCATTCTTAGGGATTTATCCTTCTTCTCAACCAAAAGCACTAGGGCTCCCCAAGGTGATGAACTCCTTCGAATGTAACCTTTCTCCAATAACTCCCTGATCTGTTTCTTAATCTCCTCCAGATCATTCGCGGGCATCCGATAGGGTCTCTTGGATATTGGCCCGGTACCTGGCAATAGCTCTATCAAAAACTTTATGTCTCTATCCGGTGGCATGCCTGGTAACTCCTCTGGAAAAACATCCGGGTAATGCTTCACTACAAGCACTTCCTCCTGAACAACTCCTGTGAGGGTATTCACTTGGCTCCTTCTAGGCTCATGCCTAGATACATACTTAATCCTTTTTCCCTCCGGGGTGGTGAGATAAATCGACTTACTAGCACAGTCAATGCTTCCTCCATACTTTGACATCCAGTCCATGCCTAATATCACACCCAATCCTTGTGACTCCAAGATAATTAGGTCGGACAGAAAAACATGTGTGCCAATGGTTAGGGGTATCTGGTCGCACCATCGACTAGCCATATACTCTGCTCCAGGTGAACTCACTAAAAGAGGGGTCCTAAGGGTTTGGGTTGGTAGTCTACACTTATCCACGAACCCCCTTGATATGTATGAATGCGATGCACCGGTATCGAAAATAACAAGAGCGGTAAATGACTTAACCAAAAACTTACCTATAACCGCGTCTGGCTGCTCTTCAACCTCCTCCACGTTAACGTGGTTCACTTGTCCTTTGTTGAATGGATTGGGCTTCTTCCCAGCGCTCCCATTTCCGTTTCCATTCTTCCCTTCAGGGCACTCCGTGGCATAGTGTCTAGTCTTCCCGCACTTGAAGCAAGTAACGTGGCTTAGGTCTCTTTTGGCGGGTGTGGCTGGATTGGAGCGGTTCTGATTGTTGTTGGCTCCGTTCCCATTCCCATTCTTAGAACCATTGTGGTTATGCGATCCTCCTCCGGTGTGGTTATGACCTCCATGGTTATGAACAAGTCCTCCCGAGTTCGGGGTTAGGCGAGGCTTCTGCTGAGCTCCTGAGTTATACCTCCCTTGTCCATACTTCCTCTTACGGCTCTCAATCTCCTGCTGCTTCCCTTCAATCATAAGAGCCTTATCTACCAACTCCTGGTAGTTGTTGAAGGTTGCTACCATCAACTGCATGCTCATCTCATCATTCAGCCCTTCCATAAACTTCTCCTGCTTCGCGGCATCTGTGGCCACATCGTCAGGGGCATAGCGAGATAACTTGCTAAACTCATCCACGTACTGAGCCACAATACGGTTCCCCTGGCATAAGTTGCGAAACTTGCGCTTCTTCATATTCATAGCTCCAGTTGAGACATGGGCTGTGCGGAAAGCATGCTGAAACTGGTCCCAAATGACGTTGGCTATGGGGAAAGTGACCATGTAATTCTCCCACCATGAGGCTGCTGGTCCATCCAATTGATGTGCGGCAGAGCGCACCTTCTCAGCTTCTGTGCAACCTGCGGTGGTCAACTCCCTTCCAATACGACGTAGCCAATCGTCAGCAACTGTAGGCTCGGTGCTACTAGAAAACACCGGCGGTTGTAACCTTAGAAAACGGGCTAGGTTGTCAACTGGCGGCGGGTTTTTGTTGTTGCCCTGGTTCTGAACTAGCAATTGCATCAAGGTGTTCTGCTACTGGATCAACTGAGTGAGCTCCGGCGGGAAGGCAAAACTGGTGTCACGTCTCAGAGGCATCTGATGGGTTTAGATGGAAGAGATCAGAATAGAAAAGGGGTCTAATGAGAAAGCACTACCCATATGCACATGAGACAAACACAATCATTTCACTCAATCAATCAAGCAAGGGCATACAAGCGATCTAGAACTATCGTAAAAGTGCTCAACTACTACTAAATACATGGGGAAATACTACTAATATGTGGTGGTCATCTAGAAATTTTGATCGGTGGAAGACTCCATGATATCTGCTCCAGCTTCGTCTTCAAAGTCATCATCACTAGGGTCAGAGTCGGTGTCGTCGATGATAATGTAGTTGTCCGGGCAAGTGGAATCGTCGTCTTCTCCTCCCGGTGCTGGATCTCCCATGAATACTCCGATCTTCTTAACCAGGTCGTCATTCTTCTCCAGTAGCGTCTTAATTTCCTCCTCATATCCATCGCATGTAAACTTGAGTTCTTCCTCTAGTTCGATGATCCTAGTATTTGCCTTCTTCAAGTCCATCATGTCTGCGCACATCTGGTTCTCCTGACGTCGAATGTGCTGGTTTAGCTCCTGGATGAAAGCTGCAATGGATCTATCCTTCTTGGTGCTGATCACTTCCCATTGCTCGTCTCGGCGCCCACAGATCTGGTAGATAGTGTCCTTAAGATCCTTGTTGTAGACTTCTCCAATGCGTCCCATGGTAATGTGGGCTGCCATGCTCTTGCCTAGACTCCAGGTGGGTGCTTCGAAAGAAAATTCTATGGGTTTAGAGGTTGGCGAGAACATCCTTCCTGGAACTTGTACTTGAATCATCCAGCGCTCCTCTTCTGGTAAGGTGGCGGTGTACGTCCCGGTGAAGCTTGGTATTCCAATGTTCAAGTACCTAGTGACTTCCTTAAAATGGCGTCCAAAAGGTGTGTCTTCATCCGGCTGTGCAAACTTGTTCTTCACCTCCGCCATCCTAAGGAGTAGAAAATGGAGAGGAGTCAGAAATGAGTAGAGAAGAGTGACCTAGGGTTTTTATCTTAGTGGTCGTGTCCTACACTCAGCGTGTGCTCTGATACCATCTTGTAGCGACCCGACCTCAAACGGTCAAGTCTCCGTGCTTCAGTGTCATCCCTGGATCGGTAATGCTGGCACACACAGTACTCGAAGGATTTATAACAGTGTAGAAATCACACACTTATTACATCGAATGTCTCAGAAGAGAACTTATTACAATAATATGGCTTAAGGCCATCTAATACGATAACAACGGAAGGCTTGGAAGATAAAGTGAGTCCATCAACTCCAATGGCATAGCTGAGCTGCACGGCAACGACCTAACGAACCTTACTCCTCGTCTCAAAAGTCTCCAACATAATATGTTGCAGCCCGAAAACGGGTCAGCACATGGAATATGCTGGCAATATAACACAGTAGAGCAAGAACAAAGTAATGCTATCACTACATGCATATTTGGCTGGTGGAAAGCTCTATGGTTATAGTTTTTGCGAAAAGCCAATTTTTCCCTACAACAAAGGAATAGATTTCAATTTAACTATCATGGTGGTTGAAACATCATTGAGAAGGTTCCTCCAACTCAATCCCAATTAAAGTAATTAACAACCCAACAATATTACTTAAGAGTGATGAGATACTTAAGATACTCCAAGTACTAGATACTCAAGATTGTCCATAACCGGATACTCCAAGTAGTAGATACTCAAGACCTAATGCATAAAAACTGGGTATGGAAAGAGTATGATATGTGTTACTTGCCTTGCTGACGAACAGCGAAACCTAGGGACTCGAAGTAGCACACTTCGCACTCCGGGAATTCTATCGCAAACAAACAATAGCATACATAAGCAACAAGCAGAGATGCACGGGCAAGACTCAAATAAGAGAGATTGACCAGAAAGTTCAACTTAAGAACTCCGGTTTGCAAAAAGAATCAAATCGAACGGAGCAACAAAACTCAAACGGCAAAAGAAACAAGATCCTTTACTAATCTGAACTAAAGTCAAATTTTATAGTACCAAAATCTTATTTAAGTTGATTAAACAGAAAGAGGGTCTCGAGACGAAGATCTAGGCGCTTGAATCGCATGATTCCGATAAACGAGCGAAAAGATAAACTGAAACGAAAATCGAATTAGAAATCACGATCGGGAATAATCGCGGAAAAAATCTGATAAAAAGAAAACTGACGAACAGACTAACGAATGAGCGTTCGTTATCAGTAACTAACGAGCGAAAACCGTTCGTTAAAACGAACGTACGGACGAACGCCCGCTAAGTAGTAGAAGCGGGAAAAACCGGCGAACCGATCTAAAAAAAACTAGGGTTTAAAAAAACGAATCGGTTTTAAAAAAAACCGGCGGCGGCGGATCGGCGCGTTACCTCTCCGGCGAGGCAGCTCCGGCGAGGCGGGGCTTGGGCGGCGGGCTTGCGAGGCGGCGGGGCGGCTTGGCGGCGCGGGGCAGCTGCAACGCAGGCGACGGCAGGCGGCGGCGCGGGCTGCGGTGGCGGGGCTGGCGAGGGCTGCAGCGGCGGCGACTTGGGGCTCGAGGGAGGCCCCTGGGTGGGTTTTTAAAGGGGGGGGGGTGAGGCGGCGGCTCCGACTTGGGGAGGGGGTCGCGGCGGCGGCTCGGACTCTTCCGAGTCCGGCGGCGACACGGGACGGGGAAGGCGGTGGCGCGGGGTTGGGCCGGCCTGGCTCGGCTGGGCTTCGGCCCGGTTGGGCGCTGGAAGTTTTTTTAAATAATTCTACCGAACAGAAAATATATCCTAGAAAATAAAATAAAAATCTAAAAATGCCAACATAATTTTTCACTGTCTAAATAAAATATTTAGAACGAGATGAACATTTTCTTGGCCCTAAAATGCAATTTTGAAAACGTGCAATTTTTCTAATGCAAATAAAATCCAAATAAAATCAAATAAATGATTTTAATATTTTCCTCCAATATTTCAATTATTTTGGAGAAGTCATGTTATCTCCTCTCATATATTTTAGGGTTTTTATCAGTTATGCCACCGGTTGTGTCCCACTACTCAATTTTGCCACTAGAAATTTCAACTGCTCAAAAATGCCATCGCTTCATTAGACACATGCTCAAAAATGCCACTAAACACCATTATTGTGATCTCAAATCTCTTTTGCCATGTTATAATGACATAAATACCTATGAACCAACATGCCAGCTCTCCCTCTATCTCACTACAATAAAGTATGGGGCCCACTTGATCCCAAAAACATTCTTATTTTCCTGTAAAATTATTCGCTTGGTTACTCCTGACAAGTGGGGCCACACATATCATTGTGAGATAGAGAGAACTGACATGTGGGTCTAGACTTATTTTTGTCATAGAACATGGTCAACGGGTTTGACGTAAAAATAACAATGTCTAATGGCATTTTGAGCAAACATCTAACAGAATGATGGCATTTTTGAGTTATCTAATGGCATTTTTGAGCAAACATCTCACGGATTGATGGCATTTTTGAGCAGTTGTAACTTCTAATGGCAAAACTGAGTAGTGGGACACAACTAGTGGCATAAATGATAAAACCCTATATTTTAATATGAAATATTTTTCTGAGAGAAAAATAATTAAAATAGAAAATCCTCGTTTCATTATTTGATAAAAATCAAATATGAAAACCGGGAAATCCCCAACTCTCTCCGAGGGTCCTTGAGTTGCTTAGGATCTCGAGGATTGCGGAATGAAAGTGCAATAAAATATGATATGCATGAATGACCTATGTATAACATTCCAAATTGAAAATTTGGGATGTTACAATTCCTAAGGACGATAGTATGTCTATTATTCTTGGAAGACCCTTTTGAATACTGCAGGGGCCGTTATTGATTGCACCAAAGGCAATGCCACTTTTCATGTTAATGGTAATGAGCACACGGTACACTTTCCGAGGAAACAACCTCAAGTCCACAATATCAATTCTATTGGAAAATTTTTCAACAATCACTATTGGAGGTTTTGAATTTCCTCTTCCTACTGTCAAGAAGAAATATGATATTCTTATTGTTGGGGACATGCATATCCCTGTTGAGGTAACCTAGTGTTATTCGAAAATTCTCTGGTTTCATGCAATTCAGAATGAGTTTGTTAACAAGACTTGATCAACCTTGTTAGTGGATTCCTTTTGATGAGCATGAGATGATGAATTTAGAAAACACAACTCTCTGTACCCTCTTTTCACTTTCTGTTAATTATATTAAATAAAGCAAAATAGTATTTTTCTATCTGTTTTCTGAATTATCCATGCAATAAGAAATACCCCGAAAATAAAAGTTCTCCAAATGCCCTAAAAATTAAACATGATTTTTCTAGAATATTTGAGAATATCTGGCACTGAAAACACAGCAGGGGGAGCAGCCACGTGCCCACGAGGGTGGAGGGCGCGCCCCCCTGCCTCGTGGACCCCATGTGGGCCCCCTCCACTTATTCCAGCCACCACACACTCCCTCTTCCTCCCAAAAAATTCACCAGCCAGCTCAAGCATGAGTTCTAGCTTATCTTGCTGCCATTTCCGATCTCCTAGCTCAAAGCCCCATTCACAAAACTGCTTTGGGGGATTGTTCTTTGGTATGTGACTCCTCCAATGGTCCAATTAGTTTTTGTTCTAGTGCTTTATTCATTGCAAATTTTTGCTACCTAGGTGACCCTGTTCTTGAGCTTGCATGTCAAATTTATATGGTCCCAAGTAGTTTTAATGCATGATATAGTCTCTAGGCACTTGTAGGAGTAGTTGCTATCAATTTTGTTGAGTTTGGTTCGCTTTTATTTTGAAGTTGCTAAAAATTTCAGAAAAAGATGAGGAGATTTTTGAGGGGCTCATCGAGTCGAAGCTCGAAGAATAAACAAAGTGAAGAGAACAAGAAGCCCAAGTATAATCTCCCTCGCACCACGGAGGTCCGGCCGTGTGAATGGCCTTGTGATGATTTCTTGAGAGCAGCCGGGATTTATGATGATTTCTATGAGTTGGCTGAGAATGCAGGCCTCACCACCTTCCTCGATGACCATCGCGAACAGTATCTCTTACTCACCAATATCTTTGTGCAAAACTTTCATTTCCATGCTAGGAGCTCACCACCTACGATGGAATTTTATTTATATGATGAGCATAAGGAGATGTCACTTCGTGATTTTTCTCGGGTTTGTTTGATACCTTTTGAGGGCAGTGTAGAGGAACCACATCGTGACGATGTGGAAGGGTTTATTGGTACAATTGCTATAGGGGAAACGAGGAAAGTGTCCGATGCAAGAATTACTAGCATACATTTTCCTGTTTTACGTTACTTTGCAATATTTGCTAGTAGATGCTTAATTGGTCGCGGAAACTGTGGCAACCTTAGTGCCGCTGATATTGTTATTTTGTGCCATGCCTTGTTCCGTGATGACACATTTAGTATGGGCGCTATTGTTGCAAAGTGGTTAAATCTTAACCGTACTAAGGGCACCATCTTGGGAGGTATTTTTGCCTCGCGCCTCGCTGCACATTTTAACATACCTATTAGACATTATGAGAAGGAAGAAAAGTTGCTGCCTCCTGTTTTTCTAGACTATAAGAGTATGGTAGCACATGATTTTATCGTTAAGAATAAGGAAAAGATGCTTAAGTACAAGATGATATTTGATAAAAATCACCCTGAGAGTATTACTTTGCCTGCTCCTTCCTTGTTTGACTTATCTGCAGGCAAGTACCTTGTTCCGCCGGAGGCCATTCACGCCTCCCGAAACCCCACACCAGCTATAGAGCCAGAGCCGGAACCACAATTTGATCCTCACCGGCAGTCTATTTATCAGTGGAATCCGAAAGAGATCGCCAACCAGTGGCACCAGGGGGATTCTTCTCAGTACGACCCCAACTACAACTTTGGATATCCGCCAGCCCAGCCGTGGCCATAGACCAACTTAGGCCAAAAGCCTTGGGGGAGTACGTATTTCTCACCAACATTACATTCATATTCACACACTCATGCTAGTTGTTGGTGCTCATACTTTTTCATTGTAATATCCATGCTAGTTTATTTTCCTTTTTATGCTTTCTTCTTGTGTGTTTCGTAAACCTTAAGAAAAAAATTAGTTGTAGCTTTTTAGCTAGTTTACTTTTCATGCTGTAGTAGTAGTAATTAAAAAGAAAACCCAAAATATTTCTCGTTCTTCTTTTTCTTGTTGGGAGCTTTCCCGTGTAAATAGTTTTATTTCTTTTCTTGTTCTTTGGGGGTCGAGAGGAGAAGAACATATTGAAAATGTTGAGTGGCTCTTATATGCATTATTGTTGATCTAACAAAGAGCCCATATTACCTTGTCTTCTCTCTTGAATTGAATGCTTGCAGATTCCAGCTTAGTCCAATGCACGTGCACTATTATTATTATCCACACTATTCGGTCGTGCAAGTGAAAGTCAATAATGATGATTATATGATGAACTTATTGAGATGAGAAAAGCTGGTATGAACTCGACCTCTTTTTTTGTAAATATGATTAGTTCATCGTTCCTGATTCAACCTATTATGAAACAAACATATTTTCAATGACAATTAGAGATTATAGTTGCTTATGCCATGCTTAATTAGCTAGGAGTTTATAATGGTTTACCTTGCGTGCCAACATGCTATTAAAATGGTTGTGATGTGGTATGATAGGGTGGTATCCTCTTTTGAACGATTCGAGTGGCTTGACTTGGCACATGTTCACGCATGTAGTTGAAACAAAATCAACATATCCTCTACGATATTTATGTTCATGGTGCATTATATCCTACTCATGCTTGCATTCAGTGTTGATTAATTTTAATGCATGTTCATGACTGTTGTCGCTCTCTAGCTGGTCGCTTCCCAGTCTTTTTCTAGCCTTCACTTGTACTAAGCGGAAATATTGCTTGGCATCCAATTCCATAAACCCCAAAGTTGTTCCATATAAGTCCACCATACCTACCTATATACGGTATCTACCTGCCGTTCCAAGTAAATTTGTATGTGCCAAACTCTAAACCTTCAAATAAACATTCTGTTTTGTATGCTCGAATAGCTCATGTATCAACTAGGGCTGTCTGTATCTTCCATGCTAGGCGGGTTATTTCAAGAGGAGTGAACTCCTCTCCTCACTCATGAGAAAATGGATGGTCACCGGGATGCCCAGTCCCATGCTTTATGCAAATCAAATCAAAATAACCGCAAACAACACTCCCCCGGGACTCTTGTTAGTTGGAGGCACTCGTTGTTTCGAGCAAGCCATGGATTGATGCTTGTTGGTGGAGGGGGAGTATAAACTTTACCATTCTGTTTGGGAACCGCCTATAATGTGTGTAGCATGGAAGATATCGAGATCTCTCGGTTATTATGTTGACAATGAAAGTATACCGCTCAAAATATTATTCATATCTATTTCAAAACCGAGCTCTGGCACCTCTACAAATCCCCGCTTCCCTCTGCGAAGAGCCTATCTATTTACTTTTATGTTGAGTCGCCATCCTCTTATTAAAAAGCACCAGTTGCAGAGCACCGCTGTCATTTGCATCCATTACTGTTAGTTTACATTGAGTATGACTTGATTGGACCTCTTTTACCATGAATTACAATGTCTAGTCAGTCCTTGATCTTTAAAGGTGCTCTGCATTTATGTTTTGCGGTCTCAGAAAGGGCTAGCGAGATACCATCTCGTCATATCATATCATGATTATTTTGAGAAAGTGTTGTCATCTGAGATTTGTTATTATTGCTCGCTAGCTGATTATGCCATTGATATGAGTAAACATGAGACCTAAATGTTATTGTGAATATGGTTAGTTCATAATCATTGCTGAAAACCTGAATGCTGGCTTTACATATTTACAACAACAAGAGCAAATAGAGTTTGTAAAAGTTTTTTCTTTATCACTTTCAGTTTATCAACAGAATTGCTTGAGGACAAGCAAAGGTTTAAGCTTGGGGGAGTTGATACGTCTCTGTCGTATCTACTTTTCCAAACACTTTTCCCCTTGTTTTGGACTCTAACTTGCATGATTTGAATGGAACTAACCCGGACTGACGCTGTTTTCAGCAGAATTGCCATGGTGTTATTTTTGTGCAGAAATAAAAGTTCTCGGAATGACCTGAAAATCAACGGAGAATTATTTTGGAATATATAAAAAATACTGGAAGAAATATCCATGTCAGGGGGCCCACCACCTGTCCACGAGGGTGGGGGGCGTGCCCCCTACCTCGTGGGCCCCCTGATGCTCCACCAACGTCAACCTTGACTCCATATATTCACTTTCGGGGAGAAAAAATCAGAGAGAAGGATTCATCATGTTTTACGATACGGAGCCGCCGACAAGCCCTAAACTCTCTCGGGAGGGCTGATCTGGAGTCCGTTCGGGGCTCCGGAGAGGGGAATCCGTCGCCATCGTCATCATCAACCTTCCTCCATCACCAATTTCATGATTCTCACCGCCGTGTGTGAGTAATTCCATCGTAGGCTTGCTGGACGGTGATGGGTTGGATGAGATTTATCACGTAATCGAGTTAGTTTTGTTAGGGTTTGATCCCTAGTATCCACTATGTTCTGAGATTGATGTTGCTATGACTTTGCTATGCTTAATGCTTGTCACTAGGGCCCGAGTGCCATGATTTCAGATCTGAACCTATTATGTTTTCATCAATATATGAGAGTTCTTGATCCTATCTTGTAACTCTATAGTCACCTATTATGTGTTATGATCCGTTAACCCCGAAGTGACAATAATCGAGATACTTACCGGTGATGACCGTAGTTTGAGGAGTTCATGTCTTCACTATGTGTTAATGCTTTGGTCTGGCACTCTATTAAAAGGAAGCCTTAATATCCCTTAGTTTCCAATAGGACCCCACTGCCACAGGAGGGTAGGACAAAAGATGTCATGCAAGTTCTTTTCTATATTCGGAGTACATGCCTACATTACATTGATGAACTGGAGCTAGTTCTGTGTCACCCTATGTTATGACTGTTACATGATCAATCGCATCCGGCATAATTCTCCATCACCGATCCAATGCCTACGAGCTTTTCCTATATTGTTCTTCGCTTATTGACTTTTCCGCTGCTACTGTTACCATCACTACAAACCCCAAAATATTACTTTACCGTTACCTTTTGCCACCGTTACCACCACTATCATATTACTTTGCTACTAAATAACTTGCTGCAGATATTAAGTTTCCAGGTGTGGTTGAATTGACAACTCAGCTTTTAATACTTGAGAATATGCTTTGGCTCCCCTTGTGTCGAATCAATAAATTTGGGTTGAATACTCTACCCTCGAAAACTGTTGCGATCCCCTATACTTGTGGGTTATCACAATGCTTATGTGAAATAGCTTCAACTTGATAAGCTCGAACCCAAATCGGAGAAATGCGTCTTCATAGGATACCCAAAGGAAACTGTTGGGTACACCTTCTATCATAGATCTGAAGGCAAGATATTCGTTGCTAAGAATGGATCCTTTCTAGAGAAGGAGGTACTCTCGAAAGAAGTGAGTGGGAGGAAACTAGAACTTGATGAGGTAATTGTACCTTCTCCTGAATTGGAAAGTAGTTCATCACATAAATTAGTTCCAGTGATCCCTACACCAATTAGTGAGGAAGTTAATGATGATGATCATGAAACTTCAGATCAAGTTACTATCGAACATCGTAGGTCAACCAGAGTATGTTCCGCACCATAGTGGTACGGTAATCTTATTCTGGAAGTCATGTTACTAAACCATGATGAACCTACGAACTATGATGAAGCGATGATGAGCCCAGATTCCGCGAAATGGCTTGAGGCCATGAAATCTGAGATGGGATCCATGTATGAGAACAAAGTGAGGACTTTGGTTGACTTGTCCGATGATCGGCGAGCCATAGAGAATAAATGGATCTTCAAGAGGAAGACGGACGCTGATGGTAGTGTTGCTATCTACAAAGCTCGACTTGTCGCAAAATGTTTTCACCAAGTTCAAGGTGTTGACTACGATGAGATTTTCTCACTCGTAGCGATGTTTAAGTCTGTCCAAATCATGTTAGCAATTTCTGCATTTTATGATTATGAAATTTGGCAAATGGATGTCATGACTACATTCCTTAATGGATTTCCTAAAGAAGAGTTGTATATGATGCAACTAGAAGGTTTTGTCGATCCTAAAGGTGCTAACAAAGTGTGCAAGCTCCACAATCCATTTATGGACTGGTGCAAGCCTCTCGGAGTAGGAATATACGTTTTGATAGTGTGATCAAAGAATATGGTTTTATACAGACTTTTGGAGAAGCCTGCATTTACAAGAAAGTGAGTGGGAGCACTACAACCTTTCTTATAAGTATATGTGAATGACATATTGTTGATCGGAAATGATGTAGGATTTTCTGGAAAGCATAAAGGAGTGTTTGAAAGGAGTTTTTCAAAGAAAGACCTCGGTGAAGCTGCTTACATATTGAGCATCAAGATCTATAGGGATAGATCAAGATGCTTGAAAAGTTTTTTCAATGAGAACATACCTTGACAAGATTTTGAAGTAGTTCAAAATGGAATAGTCAAAGAAGGAGTACTTGCCTGTGTTGCAAGGTGGGAAGTTGAGTAAGACTGAAAACCCGACCACGGCAGAAAATAGAAAGAGAGTGAAAGTCATTCCCTATGCCTCAGTCATAGGTTCTATAAAGTATGCTATGATGTGTACCAAACCTATTGTGTACCTCACCATGAGTTTGGCAAGAGGGTATAGTAGTGATCCAGGAGTGGATCACTAGACAACGGTCAAAATTATCCTTAGTTACCTAAGAGGACTAAGGAAATGTTTCTCGGTTATGGAGTTGATAAAGAGTTCGTCGTAAAAAAGTTACGTCGATGCAAGCTTTAACACTAATCCAGATGACTCAAAATCTCAATCTGGATACATATTGAAAGTGGGAGCAATTAGCTAGAGTAGCTCAATGCAAATCATTGTAGACATAAAAATTTGCAAAATACATACGGATCTGAATGTGGCAGACCCGTTGATGAAGCTTCTGATATGTCTCCAACGTATCTAACTTTTCTCACGTTTTCACTCTTGTTTTGGACTCTAACTTGCATGATTTGAATGAAACTAACCCCGGACTGACGCTGTTTTCAGCAGAACTACCATGGTGTTGTTTTTGTGCAGAAATAAAAGTTCTCAGAATGGAACGAAACTTTTTGAGGATTTTTTATACCAATAATAAGATTTTTTGGAGCCAAGACCCACCAGAGAGGGGCCCTGGGTGGGCACAACCCACTAGGGTGCGCCCCCTCTCCTGGCGCGCCCAGGTGGGTTGTACCCACCTGGTGGCCCCACTGATGACCCCCTTGTTGGGGATATAAATATCAGGTATGACCCGCCCAGGAGGGGCCGGGTCATCCCTATGGCGGTTCATCTCAATGAAGCCCAAGAGCATATTAACAATGGCAGTTCATAGATAGGCTTAATAGAGGGCCCAAACCCGAAGGCGGCTTAAGGCCCACAGATATAAACCGCCATGTACATAAACTTGTATGGTAAGGCATGTAAGAAAGGTCACCGAGCCGGATACGTTGTATAAGCCGGCTGAGACTCTGTAGGCCGCAGGGCGTCAACCCGTGTATATAAGGGGACGACCCAACGGTGGCTTAGGACAAGAAATAACAGATCGAGAGCCAGGTCAAGCGTATTCGCTCCCTGCTCATCGAAACCCTAGCAATACCACCTCCAACTGGATTAGGCTTTCACCTTCACCGTAAGGGGCCGAGCCAGTATAAACTCCTCATGTCCTTTGTCCTGATTAACCCCTTTAAGCTAACCTCATCGCGATGGTTCCACGATTAAGTCCTCACATTAGGACATCTGTCGTGACAATTCCACGACAGTTGGCGCCCACCGTGGGGCTATCGCATGATGGTTTCAAGTTGTTAGAGGGCAACTTCGAAGGGATCAAGGGATACGCCGTGGGTCGGATGACCAAGAGTCGTCACGGCAAGCTCTACATCAACGACGCAGGCTGGGGCCCGAGGCCGGCTCAATTGAGTACGGGTACCAGGTCCCCTTTGGTGGAATTCACGTCTTCATCGCCAAGATCGGTGAACCGGGCTCTGAGCCGGACATCTGCACTGACATCATCGAGATGGCTCAGCGTGCAAGACCCGCCCGGGTTCGGCCCACCATGAGTCATGCCTTCGTGGGATTTATCCATGGAGCGGAACCTGAGGATAGATCGGCATCTAGTGGTGAGACCGTCGTTTACTCTGATGGCGAGTCATCCACTGGTGAGACTGGGTCATTGTATCAGCTGCAAGACGGTTGGCTTGGGGGCTGTTTCGATGGCGACAGTATTCCAGACCCCTGCGAGCCGCCAAACCGGGTTGCAATCTTCATGGCCGGTACACAGCCCGTGCAGCACTCGTCGACTGCGGCAGAACTGGTTTTCGGGTCAGCAGCGGCAACTGCTGCCGGTGCAGGAGGCCCTGGGCGCCCGCCGGCTCAGGTTTTAACTGACTTGCTGGATAAGCTGACAACACTGTTAACAACGGTGGTTAACCCGGCGGATCAAGATCAGATAATGCGACGATCACAAAATTACGTGATGAGATAACACAGGCCAAGGAGGAGCTAAGCATAGAAAACACCAGGATGGCCGAGGAGCAGGCTACTTTGGATGCTCAGGCGCAACGGATCCAGTCGCAGTCTTACCAGTTCATGCTAGATTAGAACGCTTCAAACGAAGTCATGAGGAGGAGGCATCAGACTCGTCTGCCCTCAATTTACGAGGCAAGAAATCTCTTTAACACGCTAGGAGCAGGAACCAGTAACCCGATAGTGGTAAACTGGGTCGAAGCGCCTGGGACGGGTACGCCGGTTCAGCCACGCACGACGGACCTGCCTCGACAGAGCAATAACCCGCCACAGCATGTGCCAACGCCACCAGGTCATTACTCTAACCCTTTGGATAACATGATCGCTACGGCGTCACGATTGGCAGCTCTCCCGTTTGAAGGTGAATCACCAACGGCGGTTGAAACACGAAGGGCTAGAGAGCTCCTTCAGACAGCACTAGTAGAGCAGCAGTCTTATTCTTATAGTCATGACAGGATTCATTCCACCCCTCGCCCGAGCCGGAGTTATGATGTCTACTACACAACCTTCTTCTTATAGACGTTGTTGGGCCTCCAAGTGCAGAGGTTTGTAGGACAATAGCAAATTTCCCTCAAGTGGATGACCTAAGGTTTATCAATCTGTGGGAGGCGTAGGATGAAGATGGTCTCTCTCAAGCAACCCTACAACCAAATAAAAAAGAGTCTCTTATGTCCCCAACACACCCAATACAATGGTAAATTGTATAGGTGCACTAGTTCGGCGAAGAGATGGTGATACAAGTGCAATATGGATGGTAGATAAAGGTTTTTGTAATCTAAAAAATATAAAAACAGCAAGGTAACTAATGATAAAAGTGAGCACAAACGGAATTGCAATGCATTGAAACAAGGCCTAGGGTTCATACTTTCACTAGTGCAAGTCCTCTCAACAATAATAACATAATTGGACCGTATAACTATCCCTCAACATGCAACAAAGAGTCACTCCAAAGTCACTAATAGCGGAGAACAAACGACGAGATTATGGTAGGGTACGAAACCACCTCGAAGTTATCCTTTCTGATCAATCTATTCAAGAGTCCGTAGTAAAATAACACAAAGCTATTCTTTTCGTTCGATCTATCATAGAGTTCATACTAGAATAACACCTTAAGACACAAATCAACCAAAGCCCTAATGTCACCTAGATACTCCAATGTCACCTCAAGTATCCGTGGGTATAATTATATGATATGCATAACACAATCTCAGATTCATCTATTCAACCAACACAAAGAACTTCAAAGAGTGCCCCATAGTTTCTACCGGAGAGTCAAGACAAAAACGTGTGCCAACCCCTATGCATATGTTCATGAGGTCATGGAACTCGCAAGTTGATCACCAAAACATACATCAAGTGGATTATGTGATATCCCATTGTCACCACAGATAAGCACATGCAAGACATACATCAAGTGTTCTCAAATCCTTAAAGACTCAATCCGATAAGATAAACTTCAAAGGGAAAACTCAATCCATTACAAGAGAGTAGAGGGGGAGAAACATCATAAGATCCAACTATAATAGCAAAGCTCGCGATACATCAAGATCGTGCCAAATCAAGAACACGAGAGAGAGAGAGAGATCAAAGACATAGCTACTGGTACATACCCTCAGCCCCGAGGGTGAACTACTCCCTCCTCGTCATGGAGAGCGCCGGGATGATGAAGATGGCCACCGAGAGGGATTCCCCCCTCCGGCAGGGTGCCGGAACGGGTATAGATTGGTTTTTGGGTGGCTACGGACGGCGGAACTCCCGATCTAGGTTATGTTCTGGAAGTTTCAGTATATAAGAGGTTTTGGCGTCGAGAACAAGTCAGGGGGGTCTCCGGGCTGTCCACGAGGTGGGGAGGCGCGCCCAAGGGGGTGGGCGCTCCCCCCTCCCTCATGGGCAGCCCGGGACTCTTCTGGCCCAACTCTTTTACTCCATGTCCTTCTTCTGGTCCAAAAATAAGTTCCGTGAAGTTTCAGGTCAATTGGACTTCGTTTGATTCTCCTTTTCTGTAAAACTCAAAACAAGGAAAAAACAGAAACTGGCACTAGGCTCTAGGTTAATAGGTTAGTCCCAAAAAACATATAAAATAGCATATAAATGCAAATAAAACATCCAAGGTTGATAATATAATAGCATGTAACAATCAAAAATTATAGATACGTTGGAGACATATCAAGCATCCCCAAGCTTAATTCCTACTCGTCCTCGAGTAGGTAAATGATAAAAACAGAATTTTTGATGTGGAATGCTACCTAACATATTTATCAATGTAATCTCTTTATTGTGGCAAGAATATTCAGATCCATAATATTCAAGACAAAAGTTTAATATTTACATAAAAATAATAATACTTCAAGCATACTAACCAAGCAATTATGTCTTCTCAAAATAACATGGCCAAAGAAAGCTTATCCCTACAGAATCATATAGTTTGGCTATGCTTCATTTTCGTCACACAAATATGCTCCCATCATGCACAACCCCGATGACAAGCCAAGCAATTGTTTCATACTTTAGTAATATCAAACTTTTTTCAACTTTCACGCAATACATGAGCATGAGCCATGGACATAGCACTATGGGTGGAATAGAATATAATGATGGGGGTTATGTGGAGAAGACAAAAGGGAGAAAGTATCACATTGACGTGGCTAATCAACATGCTAGGGAGATGCCCATCAATTGATGTCAATGCAAGGAAGGGATTGCCATGCGGCGGATGCACTAGAGCTATAAATGTATGAAAGCTCAACAAAAGAAACTAAGTGGGTGTGCATCCAACTTGCTTGCTCACGAAGACGTAGGGCATTTGAGGAAGCCCATTGTTGGAATATACAAGCCAAGTTCTATAATGAAAAATTCCCACTAGTATATGAAAGTGACAATATAATAAACTCTCTATCATGAAGATCACGGTGCTACTTTGAAGCCCAAGTGTGGAAAAAAAGGATAGAAGCATTGTCCCATTTTATTTCTCTCTTTTTTCTTTTTTTGGGCCTTCCTATTTTTTTATTTGGCCTTTCTATTTTTTTGGGGGGACAATGCTCTATTAATGATGATCATCACACTTCTATTTATTTACAACTCAATGATTACAACTCGATACTAGAACAAAATATGACTTAATATGAATGCCTCCGGCGGTGTGCCGGGAAGTGCAATGAATCAAGAGTGACATGTATGATAAATTATGCAGGGTGGCTTTGCCACAAATACGATGTCAACTAGATGATCATGCAAAGCAATATGACAATGATGAAGCGTGTCATGAATGGAACGGTGGAATGTTGCATGGCAATATATCTCGGAATGGCTATGGAAATGCCATAATAGGTAGGTATGGTGGCTGTTTTGAGGAAGATATAAGGAGGTTTATGTGTGATAGAGTGTATCATATCACGGGGTTTGGATGCACCGACGAGGTTTGCACCAACTCTCAAGGTGAGAAAGGGCAATGTCGGATTACGGGTTTTGGCAAAACCCTCAAGGTTCGAACACTAGGGTGCACGCGAAGATCTCCCCCTACCGATCCACGTCCTAGCTTTGCTAAGATCTTACGGGCTAACTCGACGAACTCATAACACAAAGGACACAAGATTTATACTGGTTCGGTCCACCGTTGTGGTGTAATACCCTACTCCAGTGTGTGGTGGTGGATTGCCTCTTGGGCTGAGGATGAACAGTACAAGGGGAAGAACAGCCTCCTGAGGCGAGGTGTTCTTGTGCCCGGTGAACTTGTGGTTGCTCTGGTCTCTCTTGATCCGACCGGTCGATCCCCCAGGTATGGTGGTGGCTAGTCCTATTTATAGAGGCCCTGGTACTCTCCCCAAATATTGAGCGGGAAGGGAGCCAACAACGGCCAATTCGAAAGGGGACATCTAGTACAACTTATCCTGACAAAAGTGGTCTTCGCTTGCCAAAGGCTCTGGTGGTGACACCATCTTGGGCTCCACGGTGACCTCAGTCTTGCCGTCCTACTGGTCTTGGTCTTGTTGCACCGATATGGAAACCTTTGCTTGACGCGTCGGTACTCCGCGCCTGCATTTGTTCCCTTGGCACCAAAGAGGAAACAAGGACACTGTGCACGTTGGCGCCTGCCTGACGCCCGCCGGATCACGATCGTCATGGCTCACATCATCGGAACCTCATGAGGTTTGCCTGGACTTGATCTCTCCGCTCCTCGCGAGACAGCCTGGTGAGGCCACTCTTGAGGAGGTCTTGTGTCGTCCGCCTCGCGAGGCTTGGCCCCTCGCGAGGGTCTTGAGTCCTTGCTGGTGAAGATGGGCCGTACGGGCCCGCTCGCAGAGCCACGCCGTGGGCCGCAGGCAGGCAAGTCTGGGGACCCCCGTTCCCAGAACGCCAACAGTAGCCCCCGGGCCCAAGGCGCGCTCGGGCTTGGCTTCGAGGCGAAGCCAAAGGCCATGTGCGGAGCACCGCAGGGCCCAATAGCCTGCGGCCTTGGTCGACGCGTGGTGCTTGATTGGACGTGTGCGTCTCCGCTTCCCCACACTGCCTCAGCAACTGCTCGACTGTCAAGTCCCTGCTGCATGCAAGGAAAATCCATCATTATTACCTTAGAATGTGGAGGTCGGCGGTTGGCCTCCCTTTGGCTATAAATGGGAGGTGGGGGCGGAGCCCCATCACCAGTCTCTCCTCTGCCTCTCCCACTTCTTCTCCTTCCTCGCTCCAATCCTTGCTGGTGCAGTCATGGCACCAATTCGGAGGTTCTCGGCCGCAGAGAAGGGCAAGGCTCCCCTCACCGAGCCCGAGCTGCTCCCGCCGAAGAAGAGGAGGTCCCATCGCCGCGAGATGGTAGTGAGGCCGGTGGTGTCGCGACCTTGGTACGAAAGGCCGCCTCCTAGGTAACCGCTGCCCTTGTATGCTTGCGCCGATGGTTCCGGAGGGAGGAGCGACGAGTGTCGTTGCCCGTGCCAGGGCCGTGGCCTCCGTGCCGAGGAGGCGCACACCATCACCCCAGGGGTCCAGGCGGCGGACTCCTCGCGCGAGTTCGTGATATGGGCGGCAATGCCCCCGAGCACTTGGATTTGCCTCCCGCAGTTCTTCGCCGCCGAGATGCCGCTGAGGGGCCCTCTCGAGCTTTGGCTGCAACACGCCGACTGCGACGCCCCGGCGACTGGAGCAGAGATGGAAGCCGTTGCCTCCGGGAGGATCTTCATGACCCGAGGCTGGGGCGAGATTGCCTTAGTCTGCCGCGTGGAGGGCGCCCTTGCGATCCACTTCGAGTACGACGGCGCCTCCGTGCTGCTCTTCAAGGTCTTCGACGAGGAAGGCCGCCACCTGGAGTGCTGCCCTGAAGGAGGTCGCTAGGACGGTGCTGCGGCGGGCGCTGGGCCTGCCGCAGGCCTCGCCTGCAGCTCCTCCAGCGACAGCGGTGACTCCTGGTGGTCTAGCGACTCTCCCGAGCTCGTGGAGTCTCCAGAGACAAGCGACGACAACTACATGCCCCCGAGCTCCCGCCAAGCCCGGAGCAGAGTTGCAGCGTCAGGCCGCCCCCGCCGCTGATCTAGATGAGGTTGGCGCCGGCCTCTGGTGGCCCACTGTTGATGATGGCATCATCCACAGGGGCACGTGTAGTTAGGATTCCCTAAGTTCTTGCCTTTTTTCCCTGCGAGGAATCAAGAAATGGACCCCGCTGGGGCGTGTAAGGCGTCTGTAGTATCCTATGTTGAAATTATCCTTATTATGAAATTGTGTGTGTGCGTGCTCCGTTCCGGCTCGGTTTCCCCTTTCCAACCTCATGACGGCATGGTGCTCTACGCCGACAGGTCCCGGTCCCCAGGCAGGCTTCAGCCGTCGCTGGTATGCCAGGTCACGTGCCGTGGTCAAGGCCAGGAGGTGAGCGGCCCAAGGTCCAGTAAGAGCCCCTAAGACGCAATGCTCAGGAGGTCCCCTTTGGCATGCAAGCGACCATCGAGAGGTAGGAGAGGGAGACTACGTCGCTGCAGCGGGGCTACACAAATGAGAACTCTACGCTGTAGCGGTTGATTGAGCGCGAAACTTACCTTGGCAATCTGGGGTTGATCCCTCGTGAGACGCGAGGCTTTGGAGTCGGCTGCTGCTAGGTAGCCAGGCCAGGCCCATGCGGGCCTCCCCCTCCTCCCCATGTTCTTCTTGGTGCTCTACGTCCTCAGGTCCCGGCCCTCGAGCGAGCTCAGCCGCCGCTGGTATGCCAGGTCACGTGCCATGGTCAAGGCCAGGGGGTGAGGGCTGGAGAGCCAGTAAGAGCTCCTGAGTCACGATGCTCAGGAGCCCCCCTTTAAACACGCAAGCAAATCTCATGAGAGAAGAGGGAGAGTCTGCGGTACCGCCTGCTGTAGCCTTCAGGAAGTTCCTGCAAGTTAGCGCGAGGAAGGGCACCGATCGCCGTGGTGATTGCCGATTCGCCTCCAGTACGTGGGAAGGGGCTCCCTACTACGGAGAGCCCCCGAGGCATGTACAGCCCCGCCCTGACACGTGGCTTGCACGACAGGGCTAGACAAGGTGTGTCTGGGCACTCGTGAGCCAGCGCGGGACTCACGAGGCCCTACCTCAAGGCGGGTTGCGCCTGGTCTTGATTCTTGTTCGCTGTCTTGGTCCTGCGAGATGGCCAGGCAACCTGCGCCGAACAAATCTCCTGAGGTTATCGCGTGAGAAAGCCAAGCACTGGTACATCTCCAACGTATCTATAATTTTTGATTGTTCCATGCTATTATATTATCTGTTTTGGATGTTTATGGGCTTTATTAGACACTTTTATATTATTTTTGGGACTAACTTATTAACCCAGAGCCGAGTGCCAGTTTCCGTTTTTTCCTTGTTTTAGAGTATCACAGAAAAGGAAAATCAAACGGAGTCCAATTGACCTAAAACTTCACGGAACTTATTTTTGGAACGGAAGCAACCCAGAAGTCTTGGAGTGCACGTCAGGGGATCAACGAGGAGAGCACGAGGCAGGGGGGCACGCCCTCCACCCTTGTGGGCCCCTCGTGGCTCCCCTGATGTATTTCTTCCGCCTATATATATCCATATACCCTAAAACGATCGGGGAGCACAATAGATCGGGAGTTCCGCCGCCAGAAGCCTCCGTAGCCACCAAAAACCAATCTAGACCCGTTCCGGCACCCTGCCAGAGGGGGAATCCCTCTCCGGTGGCCATCTTCATCATCCCGGTGCTCTCCATGATGAGGAGGGAGTAGTTCTCCCTCGTGGCTGAGGGTATGTACCTGTAGCTATGTGTCTGATCTCTCTCTCTCTCTCGTGTTCTTGAGGTGATACGATCTTGATGTATTGCGAGCTTTGCTATTATAGTTGGATCTTATGATGTTTCTCCCCCTCTACTCTCTTGTAATGGATTGAGTTTCCCCTTTGAAGTTATCTTATCGGATTGAGTCTTTAAAGATTTGAGAACACTTGATGTATGTCTTGCCGTGCGTATCTGTGGTGACAATGGGATATCACGTGATTCACTTGATGTATGTTTTGGTGATCAACTTGCGGGTTCCTCCCATGAACCTATGCATAGGGGTTGGCACACGTTTTCGTCATGATTCTCCGGTAGAAACTTTGGGGCACTCTTTGAGGTTCTATGTGTTGGTTGAATAGATGAATCTGAGATTGTGTGATGCATATCGTATAATCATACCCACGGATACTTGAGGTGACATTGGAGTATCTAGGTGACATTAGGGTTTTGGTTGATGTAACACCCCGGATGTAACTTTCCCAATTTGTACTCCAACTCTTGCCGTTTCCGGCGTTAAGTTATATTTATTTCCTCGGCTTCGGGTTTTTGTCTCCGTGTGTTGTTATCGTTGTCATGCATCTCATATCATGTCGTCATGTGCATTGCATTTGCATACGTGTTCGTCTCATGCATTCGAGCATTTTCCCCGTTGTCCGTTTTGCATTCCGGCGCTTCGTTCTCCTCCGGTGGTCATTTCTAGCTTTCTTTCGTGTGTGGGGATTAAACATTTCCGGATTGGACCGAGACTTGCCAAGCGGCCTTGGTTTACTACCGGTAGACCGCCTGTCAAGTTTCGTATCATTTGGACTTCGTTTGATACTCCAACGGTTAACCGAGGGACCGAAAAGGCCTCGTGTGTGTTGCAGCCCAACACCCCTCAAATTTGTCCCAAAACCCACCAAACTCTGCTCCATGTCCTAGAGCGTTCGATCACGATCGCGTGGCCGAAAACCGCACCTCATTTGGACTCTCCTAGCTCCCTCTATGCCTATAAATAGACCCCCCCCCGTTTTCGGATCTCCTCCTCTCCCCGAAACCCTAATTTTCATCTCCGCGCGCCGGACACGTCCGCCCGGCGCCGGACACGTCCGCCGCCGCCCCCTCGCCCTATCCCGTCGCGCCACGTGGCACTCGCGACCTCGCCGCCGCCGCGGCCCGGGAGGCCCAGATCGGGCCCCCGCGAGCCCGAGCCGCCCCCGCGCCTCCCCGCCTCGATCGTCGCCGCCTCCCTCGGCTCCGGTGGGCGCCACTGCCGCGGGCCGCCACCGCCACCGCCGCGGGCCACCGCCGCCGCCGCGGGCCACCACATCACCGCCCACGCCTCCTCTCGCCGCCGCCCCGCCGACCACCGCGGCACCCTCGCCGCCCGAGCCGACCTCCCTCTCTCCGGCCGCCTCGCCGTCCAACTCCGTCCGACGCCATCTCCGGCGATGAACAGTGCTCCCTCCGGCGAACTCCGATAATCGTGCAGATCCAGATCTGGAAAATTCGACGGTTGACTTTTATCCCCGAAACCCTAATTTTTTGTGCTAACTTTGACCTGTGATATCTCCGCATCCGTAGCTCCGATTTGGGCATCTAGCATATCAAAATGTTCATCTCGACGAGTACATCATTTCATTCCAGGGCATCATTTTCATTTGAGTTAATCTTGATGCCCGAAATGCTGTTAGAAGGAGGCTTCGTGAGTTAATTGTCAGATCTGCTAGTTCATCTTAGACTTTTGTCATTTTTGCCATGGTTGTTGTGTGCATGATATGCCTGTGAGTCCTTCATATGTTTTGTTAAGGATTTTGTTATCTTTCCAGAGGTGCAACCCATGCATTTTTAGGATGTGTATGGTGACTTGTGCAAGCTTGCAAAGTGGTGCACTTGCTAATTCTGTTTTCAGGGACTTAGTGATTTCACTAAGTCCTGGGATTGTTTATCTCACGATGCCATATGTTCATGTTGTTTCCTAGTGATCCGTGCCTCTTTTGAGGATGATCAGTAAGGGAGTTTTGTTAATCTTGTAGTTCTCTATCCATCCATGTCTTTGTTTACAATTATGGAGCACCCTAGCTTGAGTCAATCGAGCTCTACTTTTGCTTCGTTGTGAATCTAGGCAGATCCTCAACTTGTTTGCGATTTTGCCGATGTTATTGTAGTTGATCCGTGCATGATATGCTATTGTTCTTGCCATGTATAGCTTGTATTTTGTGCCTTCTTAAAGGATGTGTGCTTTTCTTGCCATGACTTGCACCGTGGTGAGTGCATCAAGCTCGTAAACATGCCTTCATGAGTTATGTTTCAGCATGTCCCAGTTTTCACTGTCTGAAAACTGATTATGTTTTTGCTATGTTCGTGTGCTTGTTAGTATTTTTTGTGATCCCTTTTGGCTCAAGGTCACCAAGGGACTTTTGTTAAGCTTATTGAGTAGCTCCATGTCATGTCTTTCTTTTTCATGTTCAGGTCCTGTAGCATGTTGTTTTGTTGCTCCGAAGAGGGCTATATGATCTGAAATTCCAGACAAGTGTTAATTTCACTAAGTCTGAGATCTGTTTTACCATTTGCGTTTTTGCCATGCTTGTTTGAACTGGTTAATGGATGATTTGGCCGTAGCTCAGTGCTAGACTTTTGTTAAGCATCTTATGTGCATCCCTGCCATGTATTTTGTTGTCATGTTTGGGTGCTGTAGCATGTTCATTTCATTGCATTTAGATGCCTACTTGCTGTAAATCGCAGACCGGTGTCATTTTTGAATCGCTTGCCATTTCCAAACCGTAACTCCGATTCCGGCGTTCTTTATATCGTTTTCAAGCGATTTCATCCCATCTTTCCAGTGGCACACTTGGATTTCCAAGTTGAGGCCAGGTTCATGCATTTCCTGTCATATCTTGCATTTTGCATCCCACATCGCATTCCGCATAGCATACCATCATTGCATCTTGTTGTTTGAGTTTGCACGTGGTTGATTGTATCCTTTTTGTTTGTTTGTATTGTTTGGGTAGAGCCGGGAGACGAGTTCGCTAACGAGGAGCCCATTGAGTTTGCTTTTGAGGGTCCAGTCAACTCTGACAGCTGTGCAGGCAAGATGATCATACCCTCGAAATCACTACTATCTTTGCTATGCTAGTTTGCTCGCTCTTTTGCTTTGCCATTGCTATGATGCATACCACTTGCTTGCAAGCCTCCCAAATTTCCATGTCAAACCTCTAACCCACCATTGTCCTAGCAAACCATTGATTGGCTATGTTACCGCTTTGCTCAGCCCCTCTTATAGCGTTGCTAGTTGCAGGTGAAGATTGGAGGCCGTTCCTTGTTGGAACATCTTTTATTTACTTGTTGGGATATCATTATGTTGCTATGTTATATTAATGCATCTATATACTTGGTAAAGGGTGGAAGGCTCGGCCTCTCGCCTAGTGTTTTGTTCCACTCTTGCCGCCCTAGTTTCCGTCATATCGGTGTTATGTTCCCGGATTTTGCGTTCCTTACGCGGTTGGGTTATAATGGGAACCCCTTGATAGTTCACCTTGATTAAAGCTTTTCCAGCAATGCCCAACATTGGTCTTATCATTTGCCACCTAGCCTTTTCTTTCCCTTGGGTTCTGCAGACTCAAGGGTCATCTTATTTTAAGCCCCCCCGGACCAGTGCTCCTCTGAGTGTTGGTCCAAACTAGAGCCCCTTGCAGCGCCACCTCGGGGAAACTCGAGGGCTGGTTTTAGTTGTACGGATTGCTTATCTGAGTGTGCCCTGAGAAAGAGATATGTGCAGCTCCTATCGGGATTTGTCGGCACATTCGGCGGTGTTGCTGGTCTTGTTTTAACCTGTCGAAGTGTCTTGAGTTACCGAGATACCGAGTCTGATCGGAACGTCTTGAGAGGAGGTCTATTCCTTCGTTGACCGTGAGAGCTTGTCATGGGCTAAGTTGGGACTCCCCTGCAGGGATTGAACTTTCGAAAGCCGTGCCCGCGGTTATGGGCAGATGGGAATTTGTTAATATCCGGTTGTAGATAACTTGAACCTTAATTAAATTAAAATGAATCAACTGAGTGTGTTGCCGTGATGGCCTCTTCTCGGTGGAGTCCGGGAAGTGGACACGGTGTTGGAGTAATGTTTGCGCAGGTTGTTCTCTAGCTTGTCGCTCGTGCTTTGCCTCCTCTTCTCGCTCTCTTTTGCGAATAAGTTAGCCACCATACTTGCTAGTCGCTTGCTGCAGCTCCACTCATATTTTACCTTGCCTTACCTATAAGCTCAAATAGTCTTGATCGCGAGGGTGCGAGATTGCTGAGTCCCTGTGGCTCACATATTACTATTACACCAGATGCAGGGCCTGATGATTCCGCTCCAGGAGACGCGTACGAGCTCAAGTGGGAGTTCGACGAAGACTCTCAACGATACTACGTTTCCTTTCCCGATGATCAGTAGTGGTGCCCAGTTGGGGGTGATCGGGACCGTGTCGCATGTTGGGTTCTCTTTTATTTTGGCGCCGTAGTCGGGCCATGATTGTTTGGATGATGTAATGTTATTTATGTACTTGATTGACGTGGCGAGTGTAAGCCAACTAAGTTATCCCCCTTTTATTATCATATTACATGGGATGTTGTGAAGATTGCCTAACTTGGGACATATGCCTTCAATGCGATTATATCTCTAAGTCGTGCCTCGACACGTGGGAGCTATAGTCGCATCGAGGGTGTGACAGTTGATTTGTGTCTTAAGGTGTTATTCTAGTACGAACTCTAGGGCTGTTTGTGACACTTATAGGAATAGCCCAACAGATTGATTGGAAAGAATAACTTTGAGGTGGTTTTGTACCCTACCATAATCTCTTCGTTTGTTCTCCGCTATTAGTGACTTTGGAGTTACTCTTTGTTGCATGTTGAGGTATAGTTATGTGATCCAATTATGTTATTATTGATGAGAGGACTTGCACTAGTGAAAGTATGAACCCTAGGCCTTGTTTTAACGCATTGCAATACCATTTGTGCTCACTTTTATCATTAGTTACCTTGCTGTTTTTATATTTTCATATTACAAAAACCTTTATCTACCATCCATATACCACTTGTATCACCATCTCTTCGCCGAACTAGTGCACCTATACAATTTACCATTGCATTGGGTGTGTTGGGGACACAAGAGACTCTTTGTTATTTGGTTGCAGGGTTGCTTGAGAGAGAGCATCTTCATCCTACGCCTCCTACGGATTGATAAACCTTAGGTCATCCACTTGAGGGAAATTTTCTACTGTCCTAGAAACCCCAGCACTTGGAGGCCCAACAATGTCTACAAGAAGAAGGTTGTGTAGTAGACATCAAGATCTGTTCTGGCGCCGTTGCCGGGGAGGTTAGTGCTTGAAGGTATATCTTTAGATCTTGCAACCGAGTCTTTTAGTTTCTTGTTTTATCACTAGTTTAGTTTATAAAAGAAAACTACCAAAAAAATATGGAATTGAGTTTGCTTCATATGCTTCATCTTTTTAATATCTTCCATGAGTATGATGGGAAGGAAAATTGTGCCAAAGTGTTAGAAGAATAATGCATTAAAATGTTTGGCACTAAATATTTGAATGATGAGCATGATTGCAATGTTATTAGTATGAATTCCTTGAATATCCATGATGCTAATGATATGCAAAGCCACAAGCTTGGGGAAGCTATGTTTGATGAAGATGATATTTTTTGTCCCCCAAGTTTTGATGAGCAAATTTACTATGATGAAAGCATGCCACCTATTTATGATGATTATATTGATGATAGTGGATTTGGAGAGGTCATGACTTTATTTTGTGATGAATCCACTATTCCGGAAGAGGTTCTAATTGATTATGAGAACAAAGTTGATATCTATGATGATTATTGTGATGACTTGTATGCTATAAAGAATAATGATATCCATGAAACTTTTCATCATGATTTTAATTTTCAATTGGATTATGCCTCACATGATAGTTATTTTGTTGAGTTTGCTCCCACTACTATTGATGAGAATAGATTTGCTTATGTGGAGAGTAATAAAATTTCTATGCTTGTAGATCATGAAAAGAATGCTTTATGTGGTAGTTATATTATTGAATTCATTCATGATGCTACTGAAAATTATTATGAGGGAGGAATATATGCTTGTAGGAATTGCAATAATATCAAGTTTCCTCTCTATGTGCTTAAAGTTTTGAAGTTATGCTTGTTTTACATTCCTTTGCAAGTTGATTCTTGTTCCCACAAGTTGTTTGCTCACAAAATCCCTATGCATAGGAAGTGGGTTAGACTTAAATTTTCTAGTCATATTCTTCATGATGCTCTCTTTCTGTTACAATTCCTATCTTTTATGTGAGCATCATTGAAATCATCATGCCTACCTAGGGGCGTTAAACGATAGCGCTTGTTGGGAGGCAATCCAACTTTATTTTTGTTCATTTATTTTTGCTCCTGTTTAGCAATAGATAATTTATGTAGCATCTGTTATGATTGAGTTTTTAAGTTTTAATTTGTGTTTGTGCCAAGTAGAACCGTTGGGAAGACTTGGGGAAAGTCTTTTTAATCTTGCTGTAAAAAAACAGAAACTTTAGCACTCATGAGAATTGCTGCCATTTTTATTTGGAAAGTGATATTTAGTTAATTCTTTTTAAGATGATTAATAGATAAATTCCTCACGTACAGAAATTTATTTTAGAATTTTTGGGGTTCCAGAAGTTTGCGTTAGTTACAGATTACTACAGACTGTTCTGTTTTTGACATATTCTATTTTTCGTGTGTTGTTTGCTTATTTTGATGAATCTATGGCTAGTAAAATAGTTTATAAACCATAGATAAGTTGGAATACAGTAGGTTTAACACCAATATAAATAAAGAATGAGTTCATTATAGTACCTTGAAGTGGTGTTTTCTTTTCTTTCGCTAACGGAGCTTACGAGCTTTCTGTTAAGTTTTCTGTTGTGAAGTTTCCAAGTTTTGGGTAAAGATTCGATGGATTATGGAATAAGGAGTGGCAAGAGCCTAAGATTGGGGATTACCAAGGCACCCCAAGGTAAAATTAAAGTACAACCAAGGGCCTAAGCTTGGGGATGCCCCGGAAGGCATCCCCTCTTTCGTCTTCATTCATCGGTAACTTTCCTTGGAGCTATATTTTTATCCGCCACATGATATGTGTTTTGCTTGGAGTGTCATTTTATTTTATTTAGTTTTGCTTGCAGTCTGAATAAAATACCAAGATCTGAAATTATTTAATGTTAGAGAGTCTTCATATAGTTGCATAATTATTCGACTACTCATTGATCTTCACTTATATCTTTCGGAGTAGTTTGTTGTTGCTCTAGTGCTTCACTTATATCTTTTTAGAGCACGACGGTGGTTTTATTTTGAAGAAATAGATGAACTCTCATGTTTCACTTATATCATTTTGAGGGTCTCTAAACAGCATGGTAATGTGCTTTGGTTATGAATTTAGTCCTAATATGATGGGCATCCAAGAGGGATATAATAAAAACTTTCATATGAAGTGCATTGAATACTAAGAGAAGTTTGATACTTGATAATTGTTTTGAGATATGGAGATGGTGATATTAGAGTCATGCTAGTTGATTAGTTGTGAATTTGAGAAATACTTGTGTTAAAGTTTGTGATTCCCGTAGCATGCACGTATGGTGAACCGTTATGTGACGAAGTCGGAGCATGATTTATTTATTGATTGTCTTCCTTATGAGTGGCGGTCGGGGACGAGCGATGGTCTTTTCCTACCAATCTATCCCCCTAGGAGCATGCGCGTAGTACTTTATTTCAATAACTAATAGATTTTTGCAATAAGTATGTGAGTTCTTTATGACTAATGTTGAGTCCATGGATTATACGCACTCTCACCCTTCCACCATTGCTAGTCTCTCTAATACCGCGCACCTTTCGCCGGTATCGTACACCCACCATATACCTTCCTCAAAACAGCCACCATACCTACCTATCATGGCATTTCCATAGCCATTCCGAGATATATTGCCACGCAACTTTCCACCGTTCCATTTATTATGACAAGCTCCATCATTGTCATATTGCTTTGCATGATCATGTAGTTGACATCGTATTTGTGGCAAGGCCACCATGCATAACTTATCATACATGTCACTCTTGATTCATTGCCCATCCCGGTACACCACCGGAGGCATTCATATAGAGTCATACTTTGTTCAAGTATCGAGCTGTAATCTTTGAGTTGTAAATAAATAGAAGTGTGATGATCATCATCAATAGAGCATTGTCCGCAAAAAAAGAAAAAGAAAAAGAGAAAGGCCAAAAAATGCCAAATAAAAAAGGGGCAATGCTACTATCCTTTTACCACACTTGTGCTTCAAAGTAGCACCATGATCTTCATGATAGAGAGTCTCTTGTTTTGTCACTTTCATATACTAGTGGGAAATTTTCATTATAGAACTTGGCTTGTATATTCCAACAATGGGCCTCCTCAAGTGCCCTAGGTCTTCGTGAGCAAGCAAGTTGGATGCACACCCACTTAGTTTCTTTTGTTGATCTTTCATATGTTTATAACTCTAGTGCATCCGTTGCATGGCAATCCCTACTCACTCACATTGATATCTATTAATGGGCATCTCCATAGCCCGTTGATACACCTAGTTGATGTGAGACTATCTTCTCCCTTTTTGTCTTCTCCACAACCACCCTTCTATTTCACCTATAGTGCTATATCCATGGCTCACGCTCAAGTATTGCGTGAAGATTGAAAAAGTTTGAGAACATCAAAAGTATGAAACAATTGCTTGGCTTGTCATCGGGGTTGTGCACGATTTAAATATTTTGTGTGGTGAAGATGGAGCATAGCCAAACTATATGATTTTGTAGGGATAGCTTTCTTTGGCCATGTTATTTTGAGAAGACATGATTGCTTAGTTAGTATGCTTGAAGTATTATTATTTTTATGTCAATATTAAACTTTTTTCTTGAATTTTATGTATCTGAATATTCTTGTCACAATAAAGAAGAATTACTTAGAGAAATATGTTAGGTATCATTTACCTACTCGAGGACGAGTAGGAATTAAGCTTGGGGATGCTGATACGTCTCCAACTTATCTATAATTTTTGATTGTTCCATGCTATTATATTATTTGTTTTGGATGTTTATGGGCTTTATTATACACTTTTATATTATTTTTGGGACTAACCTATTAACCCAGAGCCCAGTGCCAGTTTCTGTTTTTTCCTTGTTTTAGAGTATCACAGAAAAGGAAAATCAAACAGAGTCCAATTGACCTGAAACTTCACGGAACTTATTTTTGGAACGGAAGCAACCCAGAAGACTTGGAGTGCACGTCATGGGATCAACGAGGAGAGCACGAGGCAGGGGGCGCGCCCACCCCCTGGGCGCGCCCTCCACCCTCATGGGCCCCTCGTGGCTCCCCTGATGTATTTCTTCCGCCTATATATATCCATATACCCTAAAACGATCGGGGAGCACAATAGATCAGGAGTTCCGCCGCGAGAAGCCTCCGTAGACCCGTTCCGGCACCCTGCCGAAGGGGGAATCCCTCTCTGGTGGCCATCTTCATCATCCCGGTGCTCTCCCTGACGAGGAGGGAGTAGTTCTCCCTTGGGGCTGAGGGTATGTACCCGTAGCTATGTGTTTGATCTCTCTCTCTCTCTCATGTTCTTGAGGTGATACGATCTTGATGTATCGCGAGCTTTGCTATTATAGTTGGATCTTATGATGTTTCTCCCCCTCTACTCTCTTGTAATGGATTGAGTTTCCCCTTTGAAGTTATCTTATCGGATTGAGTCTTTAAAGATTTGAGAACACTTGATGTATGTCTTGCTGTGCGTATCTGTGGTGACAATGGGATATCACATGATTCACTTGATGTATGTTTTGGTGATCGACTTGCGGGTTCCGCCAATGAACCTATGCATAGGGGTTGGCACACGTTTTCGTCGTGATTCTCCGGTAGAAACTTTGGGGCACTCTTTGAGGTTCTATGTGTTGGTTGAATAGATGAATCTGAGATTGTGTGATGCATATCGTATAATCATACCCACGGATACTTGAGGTGACATTGGAGTATCTAGGTGACATTAGGGTTTTGGTTGATTTGTGTCTTAAGGTGTTATTCTAGTATGAACTCTAGGGCTGTTTGTGACACTTATAGGAATAGCCCAACGGATTGATTGGAAAGAATAACTTTGAGGTGGTTTCGTACCCTACCATAATCTCTTCGTCTGTTCTCCGCTATTAGTGACTCTGGGGTGACTCTTTCTTGCATGTTGAGGGATAGTTATGTGATCCAATTATGTTATTATTGATGAGAGGACTTGCACTAGTGAAAGTATGCACCCTAGGCCTTGTTTTAACGCATTGCAATACCGTTTGTGCTCACTTTTATCATTAGTTACCTTGCTGTTTTTATATTTTCAGATTACAAAAACCTTTATCTACCATCCATATACCACTTGTATCACCATCTCCTCGCCGAACTAGTGCACCTATACAATTTACCATTGTATTGGGTGTGTTGGGGACACAAGAGACTCTTTGTTATTTGGTTGCAGGGTTGCTTGAGAGAGACCATCTTCATCCTACGCCTCCTACGGATTGATAAACCTTAGGTCATCCACTTGAGGGAAATTTGCTACTGTCCTACAAACCTCTGCACTTGGAGGCCCAACAACGTCTACAAGAAGAATGTTGTGTAGTAGACATCAAGCACCAACAGCCCCAGGAGGTGACGTGAACGGGGCTGGCCCACCAGACAAAGCTCGGCCGCTGGATTTATCGACGCTGCAGGGATGGGCCCGAGCATAGACGCCGTGCCTAACCCTCTCACACGAAGGGTCCTGAAGAATGATGATCGACACGCAGCTCTCGCGATGGGAGTCAATCAAGCAGGTGATAGTCATAGATAGATTAAGCATCAAAGGCGAACTAGCTCAAGTAAATGCATAAACGATACGTGCCACTCCCGAGCGGCTTGGGGATAATGCAAGCCGAGGGGTGCCCCCAGCGAGGTAAGTTAAAGACATAAAAAGGAAGGGATACATGCCACAGGGACAGACCCACGCGGCCTGGGAATAATGCAGCCCCCTGGGCGCTCCCAGCTAAACGAACTTGGAAAATGTCACCTGGTTCTGTTGTCGAAGGGGTGTTGAGGCAGCTGAAGGTACGCGGTGAAGGGGTTGCTCCTCACGAGCCACCGGGACCCTGAGCCTCGGGAGGCTCTGGGGGTCCAGGCGGTTCCTTGAGGACCGTTGCCATCTCCGCCAGGACCACGTGATGTCTGGCCTCCTGACCCGCCATGGTGCTCCACAGGTTGCGCTGGAAGGCAGCGGCCACGCTCAGCAGGCCGAACGGCATGCGAACATAGCTGTGAGGTGGACCTTCGCAGCGCCCAACACGCGAAGGCCAGAAGCGCTCCTGAGATGCGGCTCGGTTGAGCCCTGGTATGTCGATGCAAACGCGCAGATCACCTCCCTCACCTAGGTGTGGAGCAGCGCCAGGTGGGTGGCGGTCGCCGCGTATTGCTCTTGCTTCCTGAAGCTCCCGGGATACCTCGGTGATGAACTCCTGAGCACCGGGCGCTCCTTGCCCAGTGTCCTCCTGAGGGAGACGTGCCGCGAAACACGCCTCCAAGTGGTGCCCGAGCGCCTCCCTCGTGACGTTGGCGAGGTCTGAGGCACTCTAGAAGAGAGCCCCCGAGCCCTGCCCAAGGAGGGCGCCGGGCACACCTTCCTATGCGATAGAGGGAGACGCCCCAGGTGCGGGCGCTGATCCTGACGAGGTGCCACTTGTGGCGCTGCCCTCCTGAGGTCCGGCATGGAGTTGCTGCTTCTTCTTCTTGGGGACGACCTCAGGAGGGTACCGAGCTGCATTGTTGCCGGGGTCTTCGATTGACGCTGCTTGGAAGGCGCGCTCGAGGGAGCACACCGCATCTCTTTCTTCGCAGGAGACTGTGATGATCCCGCTGCTTCCTGGCATCTTGAGGACATTGTAGCCGTGGTGCGTCACGGCCATGAACTTGGCCAGGGCCGGATACCCGAGGATGGCATTGTACGACAAACGAATGTGGGCGACATCAAAGTCGATGAGCTCGATGTGGTAGTTGTTGCGTTGTCCGAAGGTGACCGGGAGGCGGACCTGACCGATCAGCGTGGTGGAGCTGTCGGTCACTCCTGAGAAAGGCTTGGTGGGCTGAAGCTGATCATACGACACTTGGAGGTTGTCGAACATCTCGACGGACAGGACATTGAGCCCTGCGCCACCGTCGATGAGGATCTTGGTGACTTGCACGTTGCTGATGACGGGTGAACAAAGCATCAGGAGGACGCCAGCGGTAACCGCACACTTGATCTGGTCTGCCGAGCTGAATGTGATGGCTCACTGGGACCATCTGAGCGGGCGCGTGGCCTCGAGCTTGGGGAGGACTGCATTCACCTCGCGAGCAAACTGCTTGAAGATACGCTGTGAGGCTGGGGCTTGGGATCCGCCCAAGATGCAGGCGATAGCACGTGGCTCCTGGAAGCCCCCAGCCCCCTCGTCCCGATGGTGGTCGTCGTTCCTTCTTGGTGGTGGCGGTAGTGGAGGGAGACCGGCTTTCCCCCGAGGACGATCCTCACGAGGCTGATCCCTCTAGGCTCCCTCACGAGGCTGATCCTGCCAGTGGTCCTCACGAGGCCGGTCGCGCCACTCCTGGTGCGGGCCACAGTCATCCCAGTGTCTGCCACCACGTCCTCCTCCTCGGTCGTAGCCCCGGTCGTTGCGCTCGGGGCGTCGACCGAAGCGTCCTTCTCGAATGGCTATGAGCTCTTGACAGTCGTTGGTGTTGTGGCTATGCAGGTTATGGAAGGCGCAGAACGGTCGGCTGCTCTTGGATGACTCGGGCTGGTCCCTGCTGCGCTTTGTGTCCGGCTCCGCCGCAGCACGGCTGCTCCGTTGCGCTTCACGTCTTTGGCCTTGGCTTTCTTATCCTCCGGGTCTGCAGCCGGGAGCTCGAGGAGGGAGAGGCACCCTCCTCAGCTCTTGCGCACTTGGTCGCCAGGTTGAACAGCTCCAGAGACATGCACATCTCCTCGTGGATGGAGATCTCCTCCTTCATCTTGACATCGCGGACGCCATCGGAGAACGTGGAGATGATGGCCTCTTCCATCACCTTGGGGATCTTGAGACGAACGTTGTTGAAGCGCTGGATGTACTTCTGGAGGGTCTCTCCTGGTTGTTGCTTGACGCGGCGTAGGTCACCCGTAGCCGGTGGGCGGTCGCGAGTGCCCTGGAAGTTGGCGATGGAACGGTCACGCATCTCGTTCTAGGAGGAGATCGAGCGTGGAGGCAGGTTCATGAGCCAGGAGCGGGCACCATCCTTGAGAGCCATGGCAAACCAGTTCACCATGACTTTCTCGTCACCGTTGGCCGCCTTGATGCTCAGCTCGTAGAGCTGCAGGAACTCCGTGGGGCCGGGGGTGCCGTCATAGCGAGGAGGTAGATCCGGCTTGAACTTGCCCGGCCAAGCGATGCTACACAGCTCTGGGGTGAAGGCGCGACAGCCTGCCGTGGTCACCGGGACTCTGCGCTGGTGGAGAACTTGTCCTTGATGGGGTCCGTGCATCGCCGCCGAAGGCGGCACACGGTCTTGCCGCGTTGGCGCAAGGAGCGCAGGGGCGTTTTCTCGCGGTCGAGGGACTTCTTGGCAGCTTCTTTCTTCTTGCGCGGGCGTCGGACGTGGCAGGTTGTGCTGTGGGGCCGCGTGCCTAGGCGCCAAGACTCCGTCCTGGGGCAGAGGTGGTGGAGGCGCTCCATGGGCCACGCCGCCCGCGGCTAGCGGAGGGCGAGGCAGCGAGAGGGATGGCACAGGGGAGCCCCCTGCGGCGCTGACAAGCTCGGCGATGCGATCGAGCCAGTCCTCGTAGAGGTTGTCGACCGGGCGGTAGTGCAGGAGCCCGCGCGCCATGCACAGAGCGGCCTGCACGTCCACGGGAGCGCGACGAGCGTGGGATGACGAGCCGGCCGGGGTCAGCGATGGAGTGGCGGTGCAGCTGCCCCGCTGCACCGAGGGGTGCAGCGAGGATGCTTGCTGCTCATTCCCCGCCGGGCCGGTGGCAGCGTTGGCGGCAGGTGACGGGGAACGACGAGTTGGCCCGCCGACGGGAGCCGTCTGAGCGATGTGGGCGGCGAGGGCAGCCCGGCACTCAGCGCGAGCGCGGTGAGCGTCCACCATGGAGGCGATGGAGCAACGAGACACGGAGCGACGAAAGGGAAGCTTCGGCGCACCCCTACCTGGTGCACCAAATGTGGGATTACGGGTTCCGGCAAAACCCTCAAGGTTCGAACACTGGGGTGCGCGCGATGATCTCCCCCTATCGATCCACGTCCTAGCTTTGCTAAGATCTTATGGGCTAACTCGATGAACTCGTAACACAAAGGACACAAGATTTATACTGGTTCGGGCCACCGTTGTGGTGTAATACCCTACTCCAGTGTGTGGTGGTGGATTGCCTCTTGGGCCGAGGATGAACAATACATGGGGAAGAACAGCCTCCTGAGGCGAGGTGTTCTTGTGATTGGTGAACTTGTGGTTGCTCTGGTCTCTCTTGATCCGACCGATCGATCCCCTAGCTATGGTGGTGGCTAGTCCTATTTATAGAGGCCCTGTCCCTCTCCCCAAATATTGAGCGGGTAGGGAGCCAACAACAGCCAATTTGAAAGGGGACAGCTAGTACAGCTTATCCTGACCAAAGTGGTCTTCGCCTGCCAAAGGCTCTGGTGGTTATGCCGTCTTGGGCTCCACGGTGACCTCAGTCTTGCCGTCCTGCTGGTCTTGGTCTCGTTGCACCGATATGGAAACCTTTGGTTGACGCCTCGGTACTACGCGCCTGCGTTTGTTCCCTTGGCACCAAAGAGGAAACAAGGACACTGTGCATGCTGGCGCCCGCCTGGCGCCCGATCGTCATGGCTCACGTCATCGGAACCTCGCGAGGTTTGCCTGGCCTTGATCTCTCCACCCCTCGCGAGCCATCCTGGTGAGGCCGCTCCTGAGGAGGTCTTGTGTCGTCCGCCTTGCGAGGCTTGGCCCCTCGCGAGGGTCTTGAGTCCTTGCTGGTGAAGATGGGCCATACGGTCCTGCTCGTAGAGCCATGCCGTGGGCCGCAGGCAGGCAAGTCTGGGGACCCCCGTTCCCAGAACGCCGACAGGCAATGCACGGTACCGAAGAGGCTAGCAATGATGGAAGGGTGAGAGTGCGTATAATCCATGGACTCAACATTAGTCATAAAGAACTCACATACTTATTGCAAAAATCTACAAGTCATCAAAAACCAAGCACTACGCGCATGCTCCTAGGGGGATAGATTGGTATGAAAAGACCATAGCTCGTCCTCGACCGCCACTCATAAGGAAGACAATCAAAGAACACCTCATGTTTCAAATTTGTTACACAACGGTTACCATACGTGCATGCTACGAGACTTGCAATATTCAACACAAGTATTTCTCAAATTCACAACTACTCAACTAGCACACTCTAATATCACCATCTTTATATCTCAAAACAATTATCAAGCATCAAACTTCTCATAGTATTCAATGCACTCTATATGAAAGTTTTTATTATACCCATCTTGGATGCCTATCATATTAGGACTAGTTTCATAACCAAAGCAAACTACCATGCTTTTCTAAAGACCCTCAAAATAATATAAGTGAAGCAAGAGAGTTCATCTATTTCTTCAAAATAAAACCACCGCCGTGCTCTAAAAAGATATAAGTGAAGCACTAGAGCAAATGACAAACTACTCCAAAAGATATAAGTGAAGATCAATGAGTGGTCGAATAATTATGCAACTACGTGAAGACTCTCTAATATTTAAGAATTTCAGATCTTGGTATCTTATTCAAACAGCAAGAAAAACAAAAACAAAATAAAATGATGCTCCAAGCAAAACACATATCATGTGGTGAATAAAAATATAGCCTCAAGTAAAGTTACCGATGAACGAAGACGAAAGAGGGCATGCCATCTGGGGCATCTCCAAGCTTAGGCTCTTGTTTGTCCTTGAATATTACCTTGGGGTGCCTTGGGAATCCCCAAGCTTAGGCTCTTTCCACTACTTATTCCATACTCTATCGAATCTTTACCCAAAACTTGAAAACTTCACAAGACAAAACTTAACAGAAAACTCGTAAGCTCCGTTAGTATAAGAAAACAAACCACCACTTTAAGGTAATGTAATGAAATCATTCTAAATTCATATTGGTGCAATATTTACTGTATTCCAACTTCTCTATGGTTCATACCCTCCGATACTACTCATAGATTCATCAAAATAAGCAAACAACAAAATGAAAAACAGAATCTGTCAAAAACAGAACAGTCTGGAGTAATCTGTAGGTTTCGAATACTTATGTAACCCCAAAAATTCTGAAATAAATTTTTCGACGTGAGGAATTTGTCTATTAATCATATGCAAAAAGAATCAACCTAATCGCACTCTCCAGCAAAAAATGGCAGCAAATCTCGTGAGCGTTAAAGTTTCTGTTTTTTACAGCAAGATCGCAAAGACTTCACCCAAGTCTTCCCAAAGGTTCTACTTGGCACAAACACTAATTAAAACATAAAAACACAATAATAACATAGGATAGATGATTTATTTATTACTAAACAGGAACAAAAATCAAGGAACAAAAACAAAAATTGGGTTGCCTCCCAACAAGCGCTAACGTTTAACGCCCCTAGCTAGGCATGATGATTTCAATGATGCTCACATAAAAGATAAGAATTGAAACATAATGAGAGCATCATGAAGAATATGACTAGCACATTTAAGTCTAACCCACTTCCTATGCATAGGGATTTTGTGAACAAACAACTTTTGGGAACAATAATCAACTAGCATAGGAAGGCAAAACAAGCATAACTTCAGAACTTTAAGCACATAGGGAGGAAACTTGATATTATTGTAATTCCTACAAGCATGTGTTCCTCCCTCATAATAATTTTCTGTAGGTGGGTGGATGAATTCAACAATATAACCATCACATAAAACATTCTTTTCGTGAGCCACAAGCATTGAATTTTTATTACTCCCCACATAAGCAAAATTCTTCTCATTCGGAATAGTAGTGGGAGCAAACTCAACAAAATAACTATCATATGAGGCATAATCCAATTGAAAATTAAAATCATGATGACAAGTTTCATGGTTATCATTATTCTTAATAGCATACAAGTCATCACAATAATCATCATAGATAGCAACTTTGTTCTCATAATCAATTGGAACCTCTTCCGAGATAGTGGAATCATTACTAAATAAAGTCATGACCTCTCCAAATCCACTTTTATAATTATCACAATAAGATTAAACATCCTCCAAAATAGTGGGATCATCACTTCCTAAAGTTGGCACTCTTCCAAACCCACGGGTCTAGATTGGTTTTTGGGTGGCTATGGAGCCTTCTGGCGGCGGAACTCCCGATCTAGGTTATGTTTTGGAAGTTTCAGTATATATAAGAAGTTTTGGCATCGAGAACAAGTCAGGGGGGTCTTCGGGCTGTCCACGAGGTAGGGAGGCGCACCCACCCCTGGGCACGCCCCCACCCTCGTGGACAGCCCGGGACTCTTCTGGCCCAACTCTTTTACTCCATGTCCTTTTTCTGGTCCAAAAATAAGTTCCGTGAAGTTTCAGGTCAATTGGACTCCGTTTGATTTTCCTTTTCTGTAAAACTCAAAAACAAGGAAAAAACAGAAACTAGCACTAGGCTCTAAGTTAATAGGTTAGTCCCAAAAATCATATAAAATACTCCCTTTGTTCTAAATTAGTTGACTTGGATGTATCTAGATACGGATGTATCTAACACTAAAACATGTCTAGATATATCTGTATCTAGACAAATCTGAGTCAACTAATTTGGAACGGAGGGAGTAGCATATAAATGCATATAAAACATCCAAGGTTGATAATATAATAGCATGGAACAATCAAAAATTATAGATACGTTGGAGACGTATCAAGTTACAGCAGGCATATTGATGAGCCGGCTGTATCAAGCAGTGGGTGGAACCATAACCCGCCTCGTGGACATGACCCGGCGGGCGGTGGCGCTGATGCTCAGAATGTAGTGGATCAAGGTAGAGCACGTCGAGAGGCTGAGTTGGCGGCACAGTATGCGGCCCGTCAACCTACTCCGGTTCGTCCAACCACTTCTATGGAGCCAGGGGTAACCTTCAGGAATTTGGGTGTCCCATGTTTAGTGCCGGCTCTACGTAATGAGCGCCTGCCCAAGGATTCCAAGGGTCCTCGCAAGGTGCCTAACTATATAGCCGATTTACCTCCTGAGACATGGATTGAGAGTTATGAGATGGCCATGGAATTGCTAGATGTCAGTGATGCTGCGTGTGCTAAATATTCCCCTTGATGTTGGAAGGAATGGCCTGAACTTAGTTGAAGGAGCTCCCTGCCAATTCCATTGGGTCATGGGCCAAGTTAAAAGCCCGGTTCATCCAGAATTTCAAGGATACATGTAAGCAGCCCATGTCAATTGTGGATTTAGCCTCCTGTGTCCAAGAAGAAGGTGAGTCGACAACCCATTGGGTGCACCGGGTCTCAACAATCCTGCACTCGTCGGATCGCATCAATGCCGACTCAGCAGTGTTGATGTTGGAGAACAATTGCCGTTTCACGCCCCTAAAGCAGAAATTAGGGCGGCTCAAATGCCATTGCAATGACATGGGGACATTGATGGCGGCTCTGGTTAAGTATGCTAACTCTGATGGTACCAAGGACCCCGAGTCTGATGACGAAGAGCCGGGAAAGGGAAAGAAGAGCAGCAACACCAGTGGGCAGCAGCATAACCCAACGAACCAGGGAGGCAACGGTAAGCGCAAAACTGATAATAGTTTTGACTTTGTGGCTAACACCAATGCGCAGAATAATGGTCAGCATCGTAAGGGTAAACTGCCCCCACGGGCCGGAGGATCCGGCTTCAATCTTGAACAGATGCTAAATCAACCCTGCCCAAGACATGGTACACGACTACGCAAGAAAGACCATCCAGGCACCTTTGTAAGGATTGTTACATTATGAAGGAGTACAAGAAATCCAATCTTTTTCTAGACAGTCAGGAGCTAGGTGGCGGGTCAGGATCCAACTCTCACAGACTGGGTTATGGCAGTGGCGGCTCTAACTCTGGATTCCAAGGAAATCAAGGTAATCACAACAACCAGGGTGGTTACAATCAGCAAAGTAATCAGGGGAGTCAACAACAGCAACAGTCTGGTTATCGGAGCAACCTGAAGCAGTTGAATAGTGGACAATATCATGTCTTCACCACTAGCTTATGTAAGCGTGACCATAAGCTTCATAAGAGGGCAGTCAATGCCGTTGAGCTGGCGGTTCCCCATTACTTGCGCTGGTCTGAGCAACCCATTGTGTGGAGTCGGGAAGATCACCCACCCCGGGTTGATAATCCGGGTCACTTGGCTTTGGTGGTTGCACCTCTGGTTGGAGGGTATAAGTTTACGAAGGTACTCATGAACGGAGGGAGCAGCATCAATATCCTTTATTATGAAACTTTCCGTCACATGGGGTTGACTGATAAAAATCTTAAGCCGTCAAACACTGTTTTCCATGGCGTGGTGCCTGGTAAGTCGGCGTACCCAGTTGGTAAGATAGCTCTGGAAGTTGCTTTTGGAGATGATCATGACTCTAGGTCAGAGACATTGACCTTTGAAGTAGTTAAGATTCACAACCCGTATCACGCTCTGTTTGGACGGCCGGCTTATGCCAAGTTCATGGCACGGCCTTGTTATGTTTATCTACAACTCAAGATGCCGGGTTATAAGGGGACCATTACAATGCATGGGAGCCGTAAGATAGATCTGGAATGCGAACAAGATGATGCGGCTTATGCTGAGTCGGTTTGTGCAACGGAGGAGTTACAATTCTATAAGGACAATGTTGATCCGGCAGATATGACATCTTTGAAAAAGCCAACTACAGAGCATGATCTGGTCTTCAAGTTTAAATCGGAAGATGATACCAAGATGGTTGATTTTGTTCCTGGCGATTCATCCAAGCAGTTCAGTATCAGTGCTAATCTGGATCCAAAATAGGAAAGCGCGCTCATGAAGTTCATCCGTGAGAAGCGGGACATCTTTGCATGGAAGCCTTCAGATATGCCAGGTGTACCGAGAGAACTCGTTGAGCACACTCTTAATATTGATCCAAAATTTAAGCTGGTTAAGCAGTTTCTCCGCCGTTTTAACGAAGAGAGGCAGAAGGCCATTGGAGAGGAAGTGGCCCAGCTCTTGGCAGCCGGGTTTATCATCAAAGTTTTCCATCCTGAGTGGTTGGCTAACTCGGTGCTGGTACTTAAGAAGAACAACACTTGGCGTATGTGTGTAGACTACACGGATTTAAACAAGGCTTGTCCGGCTGATCCTTTTGCTCTCCCTCGTATTGATCAGATTATCGATGCTACGGCGGGTTGTGAGCGTTTGAGTTTTTTGGATGCTTATTCTGGTTATCATCAGATCAAGATGGCGGTTAAGGACTAGGAGAAGACAGCTTTCATAACTTCCTTTGGAGCCTTCTGCTATGTGTCTATGCCTTTTGGGCTCAAGATGAAGGAAATATGCCCTAGAGGCAATAATAAAGTTGTTATTTATATTTCCTTATATCATGATAAATGTTTATTATTCATGCTAGAATTGTATTAACCAGAAACTTATTACATGTGTGAATACATAGACAAACAAAGTGTCACTAGTTTGCCTCTACTTGACTAGCTCGTTGAATCAATGATGGTTATGTTTCCTAACCATAGACATGAGTTGTCATTTGATTAACGGGATCACATCATTATAGAATGATGTGATTGACTTGACCCATCCGTTAGCTTAGCACGATGATCATTTAGTTTATTACTATTGTTTTCTCCATAACTATACATGTTCCTATGACTATGAGATCATGCAGCTCCCGAATACCGGAGGAATACTTTATGTGCTACCAAACTTCACAACGTAACTAGGTGAGTTGGCATGGATCAAGATTGGGATTTGTCACTCCGATTATCGGAGAGGTATTTCTGGGCCCTCTCGGTAATGCACATCACTATAAGCCTTGCAAGCATTGTGACTAATGAGTTAGTTGTGGGATGGTGCATTACGGAATGAGTAAAGAGACTTGTCGGTAACGAGATTGAACTAGGTATTGAGATACCGACGATCGGATCTCGGGCAAGTAACATATCGATGACAAAGGGAACAACGTATACCATTATGCGGTTTGACCGATAAAGATCTTCGTAGAATATGTAGGAGCCAATATGAGCATCCAGGTTCCGCTATTGGTTAGTGACCAAAGATGAGTCTCGGTCATGTCTACATAAGTTCTCGAACCCGTAGGGTCCGCACGCTTAACGTTCGATGACGATCGGTAATATGAGTTTATGTGTTTTGATGTACCGAAGGTAGTTCGGAGTCCCGGATGAGATCAGGGACATGACGAGGAGTCTCGAAATGGTCGAGACGTAAAGATCGATATATTGGAAGACTATATTCGGACATCGGAAAGGTTCCGAGTGATTTAGGTATTTTTCGGAGTACCGGAGAGTTAGGGGAATTCGTCGGGAGAGGTATTGGGCCTTATTGGGCCATACGGGAATAGAGGAGGCAGGACAAAGGGAAGGAGGTGCACGCCCCCCTTGGGTCCGAATTGGACTAGGGGAAAGGGGGCGGCGCCCCCCTTGCCCTTTCCTACTCCCTCTCTCTTTCCTTCTTTCTTCTCTTCTACTCCGGAAAGGAAAAGGGGAATCCTACTAGGACTTGGGAGTCCTAGTAGGAATCCCCACACTTGGAGCGCCCCCTCTAGGGCCGGCCTCCTCCTCTTCCCTCCTTTATATACGGGGGCAGGGGGCACCCCATGGACACACAAGTTGATCTGTTGATCTTTTAGCCGTGTGCGGTGCCCCCTCCACCATAATCCACCTCGGTCATATCGTAGTGGTGCTTAGGCGAAGCCCTGCATCGGTAGCATCATCATCACCGTCATCAAGCCGTCATGCTGACAGAACTCTCCCTTGAAGCTCTGCTAGATCGGAGTTCGTGGGACGTCACCGAGCTGAACGTGTGCTGAACTCGAAGGTGCCGTACATTCGGTATTTGGATCGGTCAGATCATGAAGACGTACGACTACATCAACCGCGTTCTCATAACGCTTCTTCTTATGGTCTATGAGGGTACATAGACGATACTCTCCCCTCTCGTTGCTATGCATCACCATGATCTTGCGTGTGCGTAGGATTCTTTTTGAAATTACCGCGTTCCCCAACAGTGGCATCCGAGGCAGGTCTATGCATAGATGTTATATGCACGAGTAGAACACAAAGGAGTTGTGGGCGTGGGTATATACATATTGCTTGCCGCCACTAGTTGATTCTTGATTCAACGGTATTGTTGGATGAAGCGGCTTAGACCGACATTACGTGTACGCTTACGCGAGACTAGTTCTACCGACGTGCTTCACACACAGGTGGCTAGTGGGTGTCTGTTTCTCCAACTTTAGTTGAATTGGGTTCAATGAACAGGGTTCTTTCTGAAGATCGAAAAGCAATCACTATACCGCATTGTGGTTTTTGATGCGTAGGTAAGAACGGTTCTTGCTCAACCCGTAGCAGCCACGTAAAACTTGCAACAACAAAGTAGAGGACGTCTAACTTGTTCTTGCAGGGCTTGTTGTGATGTGATATGGTCAAGACGTGATGAGATATAAGTTGTTGTATGAGATGATCATGTTTTTTTGAAGTTATCGGCAACTGGCAGAAGCCTTATGGTTGTCTCTTTATTGCATAAGATGCAAGCGCCAAATAATTGCTTTACTTTATCTCTATGCGATAGCAATAGTTGCAAGAGCAATAGTTGGTGAGACAACCATGTGATGACACGTTGATAAATATCAAGATGATGAAGATCATGGTGTCATGCCGGTGACGGTAAAGATCATGACGGTACTTTGGATATGGAGATCAAAGGCGCAAGATGATCACGGCCATATCATGTCACATATTTTGATTGCATGCGATGTTTATCCTTTATGCATCTTATTTTTCTTAGTTCGGCGGTAGCATTATAAAATGATCTCTCACTAAATTTCTAGGTATAAGTGTTCTCCCTGAGTATGCACCGTTGCGACAGTTCATCGTGCCGAGACACCACCTGATGATTGGGTGTGATAAGCTCTACGTTCACATACAACGGGTGCAAGTCAGTTTTGCACACGTGGAATACTCGAGTTAAACTTGACGAGCCTAGCATATGCAGATATGCCCTCGGAACACTGGAGACTGAAAGGTCGAGCATGAATCATATAGTAGATATGATCAACATAGTGATGTTCACCATTGAAAACTACTCCATCTCACGTGATGATCGGACATGGTTTAGTTGATTTGGATCACGTGATCATTTAGATGACTAGAGGGATGTCTATCTAAGTGGGAGTTCTTAAGTAATATGATTAATTGAACTTTAATTTATCATGAACTTAATCCTGATAGTATTTGCATATCTATGTTGTAGATCAATAGCTTGTGATGTAGCTCCCCGTTTATTTTTTATATGTTCATAGAGAAAAACTATCACTACAAAAAAATACACTTCCGTGATGATACATGTTTGTCACAGTAGGTCACATTTTCTATCATGCATGTACATCCATGACAAATTTATGACAGAATGAAGATAGTCATACCTGTGCTGTCATAGAAGCGTTCCATGACATTACCAAAATTATCATCATGGAAGTGTCTACTACCATGACGATAAATCGCGCGTCATAGAAGTGCTTTCATCAAGGGTGACCGACACGTGGCATCCACCGTAACGGGACGCCGTTAAGCTATCGGGTCCGGTTTTGGATCCGATAACCCACTAATAGCCACGACCAATGCCAATTTTCCACGTGTAAAATTCTCATTGGCCGACGGAACCACGCATCAGCTCCGCGTTGGCACAGGTGTCACTCATCCAATGGTTGAGATGGGCCTATGATATGTTGACACGTGGACGGGCCCAAAAGTGGCCCATAAAGTTTAAATGGGCCGACCCAACTAAAGGCCCACAAGATTTAGCGGACCATAATGGGCCGGCCCAGCTAAAGGCCCACAAGATTTAGCGGACCACAATGGGCCAGCCCAACTAAAGGCCCACAAGATTTTGCAGACCATAATGGGCCGGCCTAGCTAAAGGCCCAACATTCTCAGTAAAGGCCTGTACGGCTAGTGTTAAATCAGCCCGTCAACGGCCTGTCCTAAACTTGTCATCATCGCGGCCCATGGTCACTTCTGGCCGTTAACAGTTTGCTAAGTATATGGGCCGAATTACGGCCCGGTGTATTTTCGGCCTGTTAAAGGTCCTGCTTCATTTGGGCCCATTTACAGGCCATTGAAACTTTCGGCCCATAAACGACCATGAAGGATTTGGGTCATATTCGGCCATGTTTGACATTCGGCCTGTTAGAGGCCCACTATAGATTTGGGCCACTTTCGGCCTGTTAACGTCGGACGAAATCCATGGGCCATATGTGGCCCAACGTCACATCGGGCCCATTAACAGCCCATATAAAAATGATGACAATCTAGCCCGACCGAACTTCCGGCCTATTAAAGGCCCGTGTATTAGGTCGACGCATTTATGGCCCGTCCGAATTTCGGCCTGTGAAAGATCCACATCGTAAATGGGCCACCATTTAGGCCTGCTAGGACCAGTGGGTTATTTAGCACAATCAGGGCCCAATCTCACTTTCGGTCTATTGAAGGCCCATGTTTTTTACGGGCTCGAGATATTTACACCTGTAAATGGCCTATTGTTACTAAGGGCCCAAATTATGTTTAGGCCTGTTAAAGGCCCACTATGGGCACATGCCTACCAGAAAAATATGAAAGCTTATGCTGATTTAGGACCAGATATTTTTAGTGGGCTACATGCAAATTTCGGCCCATAATCGTTTTTAGCCCAATTGGAATGGGCCCGACGAATGTTGGCATGTTGGGCTCCTATGAAGCTTTCGGCCGAATACATTACTAAGATAAACCTACACTATACAAAAATAGCGTTGTAATTACTGCAGCCTTTGGCAGCATTATAAATGCTGTATCACAACAAAATAAATTCCAACCATACAACAAAGGGCCTGCTGGCATAAATTTTACAGTCCTTGCAGATAAAAGCACCATCAGATGTATAGAAGCACAGATCATTTGACCTGGGTGCTAATGTTTCAAGCTGTAGAATCTGATGGAGCAGCATGATCTTCACCTTTTTTCCGCCATTGCTCTTGAACAATGAAGCGAATGTCTGATAGTCTGGTTTCAAAACCATTCATATCTTGACGACATTTGTCAACCACTATTCTTGTTTCCAAAATGACGTCCATTAGGGATTGGACTTGTGTCTGGAGCACAGATATATCACTCTGTCTAGCAGGAAGATTTTGTTCAGTAGGTGATTTGGACGAGGTTACCTTGACAACCAACCCAGAATTACGCACGAAGGTGCTTTTTGCACTGTTAGTGGAGAGATACTGATGCACTGCAGCAAGAGGTGACATTGTGCCTGTGGTAGCCTCGTCACCTTCAGGTGGTTGTGGCTGTTCAATCATTTGTTCCATGGCTTCCTGAAAGTTTGAACTTGTATATTAGTGCACCAGATAAGTTACTAATGAGACAAAAACAAACAAAGTAGGTTACACGTTTATACATAACTTATTTTGGTGAACTACTGTAATACATTAGCATGTATTGTAGTGCCAACTACATAATAAAATCACTTTCGGAAGATATGTCCATGTAGCATGCCTAATGTATTGTCTATTTCCTCACATTCGTTGACATCTAAGGATAAAGAGACATAGTTTAAAGTAGGATGAACATAGTATGACATCATTCATATCATGGGCAAACAGATATAAAACAAACATGCTATTTTATCATTGTGTGCGCACGTGAACATAACAACTAGATTACAGATCAAGACCAAAAGAATATACTTCATCTCTTTTAAACCATGTAAGGTGATGATGTGGTAACTAAGCAGAAGGCATTTCAACAAATTAGAAGCACTGCAAGCTACACACCATATGAAAGATGCAACCAATATCACTCTGCCAAGTTCAAACTATATGGCGTTTCAACAAATTAGAAGCAGTACATGCTAGAAATCATATGCAAGACACAACCAATATCACAGTGGCGACTTAAAGGTGCCTTATCATAAGTGATTGATGCGGGATATGCAAGAACAGTAGTCTGATGTAAGAACATCGTGAGATCAGATATAGTATGTTCTAGAAACAGGAACATATGTCATATTCACAGGCATTATGTGTAAAGTAAGCAGATGCAATTCAACAAAGTTAGAAGCAATAGTACAAGCTAGACATCATAGGCAACATGCAACCACATATAATAGTGCCAAGTTAGCAAGCATTTGTGATGGTGGAGTAGGGGACATGTGCTCATCATCTACACAGCTACGTTGACTGTCTAGCCTTGCGTTGTCTTGCGAATCTTGTTGGGAGGATGGCGGAGTAGAATCTGTAGAGAACCTCCGTTTCAGTTGCTTGGAACGACCACCATCATCCAATGCCTTGCCAATTTCCTTCATCTTTATTGATTTTGCATTGCGAGGTCAAACCAACAAGAAAAAGGAATATAATTCGCTCTTCAGAACTCATTCATGCATGATACCGACGAACACTACTCTGATGAAAGGCAAAGTCATGATACGAGGATGGAATATGTACGAAAAAATGGACGGCTTGACATATTCACACCTATGATGTGGTAACTAAGTAGAAGGCAGTTCAACAAATTAGAAGCACTACAAAATAGACACCATATGAAAGGTGCAATCAATATCACTCTGCCAAGTTAAAACTGTCTCGTCATAGGCGACGTTCATCAAACTAGAAGCAATACATGCTAGAAATCATATTCAAGACGCAAACCAATATCACACTGCCAACTTAAAGGTGTCCCATCATAAGTGACTGATGCAGGATACACGAGAAGAGTAGTTTCATGTAAGAACATGGTGTGATAGACAGATATAGTATGTACCAAAACAGGAAAGTGTGTCATATTCACACATATCATGTGTAAGCTAAGCAGATGCAGTTTACACTAATTAGGAGCAATACAAGCTAGACACCATATGCAACATGCAACCAGATATCACACTACCAAGTTAGAGCAAGCACCTTGGATGGTGGAGTAGGGGAGCGGAGACTTGGACCTTGTAATGCACTATCGGTACAAGGAGAATTGGTATAGATTCTCCGTTTACGTTGCTGCAAAGGACCACCATCATCGCCTTCCTTACTCTTTTCCTTCCTCTTTCTTGATTTTGCCTTGTCAAGTCAAACCCACAAGAAAAAGGAATAAAATTTGCTCTTCAGAACTCATTGATGCATGATACCGATGAACACTACTTTCATGTAAGGCAGCCGCATGATAGGAGGATGGAATATGTATGAAAAACAGGACGACGTGACATATTGACATGTATGATGTATAAAGTGTAAACTAAGCACAAGGTGCTTAAACTTGTTAGAATCAATGCAAGCTAGAAACCATATGAAAGATGAAACCAATATCACTCTGCCAAATTAAAAGGGTGCCCTAACAAATGTATTTGACCAAATTAGAAGCAATACATGACAACAGGCTAGAAATAATATGCAATATGCAACAAATAAAGGTGGTTCATCGTAAGTGATTGATGCAGGATACAGAAGAGAGGTAGTTTCATGTAAGAACAAGGTTAACACATAGATGTAGTGTGTACCAAAAATAGGAAGGCATTTCATATTCACAGGTATAATGTGTAAACTAAGCAGATGCAATTTGCCCTAATTAGAAGCATTACAAGCTAGACACCGTATGCAACATGCAACCACATATCACACTGCAAAGTTAGAGCAAGCACCTCTGATGGTGGTGTGGGGGAATTGCGGTCATCAACTAGAGAGCTACGTTGACTATCTTCATTTAGCCTTGCTGTTTCTTGAGAATCATGTGGGGAGGATGACACTGCACTCTTTAAATGAGTATGGCGTCTCATAGTAACCCACTAGGGTGACTATCTCATCATAAGTGATTGACGAGGGATACAAAAGAGCATTAGTTTGATGTACGAACATGGTTATTAGACATATGTAGTATGTATCAAAAACATGAATTCATGTCATCATCAAAGGTATAATGTGTAAAGTAAGCATATGCAATTTAACCAAATTGGAAGCAATACAATCTAGACACCATATGCAACATGCAACCACATTTGACAGCGCGAAGTTAAAGCAAGCATCTGGGATGGTTGTGTGTGGCAATTGAGATCATCAACTGCAGAGCTATGTTTACTGTCTCCAACTGCTGACACTGCACCCTTTAGAGCGCTGAAACACTTAGCGCTTATCTTCGAATTACACTGGAGCGACTTCTGTCTTTTCTTTTTTGCATTCACCAACACTGCATCAGAGTCTGAAATACCCATGCATAAAAAACAATAGTGTGAGTATGGGTGAAGTGTGTGCACAAATAGTACAGTGTAAAGGTAATAGATAGCAGGCCGGTGAGAAATAAATGACGGGAGACATATGATAGCTCTACAACATGCATGGCACACTAAATTACTACAGGATTCTATAAAAATAAGAGTCGACTAAAAACAAATAGGTCAGTCCATTTTTTTCTGCACCATCCGATGTACAAAGAATGGGCAGATCACCTTCATCTACCTCCAGCCAGTCAGTGTTGACGATCTTCCTTGAAACACCAGTGACCACCGGCCCAGTCCCCTGCCTGCACCCTCCCCTCGACCTCACCGCACCGCCGTGCTTGGCACCGCCCCCCGGCCATCCATTCAAGCCCCGCCGACCTCCAGATCGGGCGCAAGCAGCTCCTGCGCCCCACACCCCTATGATAGACACCGATGAGCCACTTCCCCGGCAAACAGGCGGACTAGGTGCTCCGCGCACCTAAGCGGGTGCTGCTTCTTTTAATTGCGGTTCGACTGACCCTGAATTGAAATCCAGGCGGGCTACTGACCTCTAGCAAAGGTGAAATAGTAAAGGGAGGAAACCTTGCGCATTTAGTATCACGAAGAAGATGTAGTAAGAAGCGCTCAACTCCAGTGCGGTGGACGGTTGCGATAGTGGATCGGCAGCAGTGAGGCGCAGGATGGCGTGGTCGGAGTGGTTATGGTATGGTGCACGTCAGTGTCGGCGTCGTGGAGGCAGCTCTACCTCGGCTTCAGCTGCTAAGTCCTTGAGGGCGTTGCGGTTGCGGTTGTGTTGGACGACGACATCGGGGTACCGGCTCCTGCGTGATGGAGGAGGGCGGCGGTGGATTGGGCGCTATGGGGTGGAGGACGGAGGAGGCTAGGGTTTCACGGCTGATGGAGAGGGCGTTTTGGCGCCCACAGAGTATGAATGGGGAAACGGAGGGAGGTGGGTAACTAAGGGGGAACAGTGTTTCATTTTAGGACGCGCTTGTTTTAAATTTGGGGAAAGTTACAAACTTTGCACCCATCTAAAATTTCGGACATATTGCAGGTTGGGGGTAGGACAGTAATCTCAGATGTCCCAAATGTGGGCGGGATAGATTTCGGCCGAGCGCATGGGTGTTTAGGCGCCCACGGCGTATGAATGCTTCTCGGAGGCGGTTGAGACTGGCGCCATGGTGAAGTTACAAACCTACCCCAGTTTAGACCTTTGGACATCAGGCCGATAGGCTACATGGGCCAGAGTCAGGACAGTAATTTCCTACCACCAAACATTAGTCTCGCGCGGTTTCGGGTGACCAGAGGCCTATTTGGCGCTTTGTTCAATATTTGAGAGCAGAAGCATTAACGTTTTCGGTAGTCTTGAATTGAACTTTCATGATTTGTCAAACTTCACAAATCTTTACTCTTGAAAATCCTAAAGCTACGATTATTTTGGAATTGAGGGGGTACATTTGAATATACATTGTACACGAGTATATATTAAAAAATATGCAACTTACCTCAGTTCATGCATTGTTCCAGATATAATCTCCTTGGTTGCAAAAAAAGTTAGACATGCGTATGAATATATATAGCATGTTCAAACGCACAACAAAGATTGATGCCCCCTTTTACATTTGATTTATAAATGCCATTATGTCGGGTTCAAATAGATGAATGCATTTCCAATGAATTCGAATCTTCAAAACCCCCTTTATGTTGAATTCAACATGTATTCTATTTCATAGCTAGCAATTTGGAATGTATCCATGCAAGTGACAAATGTATAAAGTGCTTCACACTAACAACATGGAGTGCACTAATTAATGTTTATATATGAATTGCAAAAGCATCCATTGCCTGTATTTCAAACCGCTATCACTCTATGGATCGATAATATGAAATAAACACATGCACATGCTAGAATTCAATAGAGCATGGGTGTCTGATAGACCAATTTTCGTCCATACGCAATTTGCAAAATTCATGATCTCATCCAAAAATAATAATGCCATTTATATTTTAATTTAATGCGTAGAACCGCCTTTTACACGTAGATGCACTATGCCTCGGTCCGTTCTCACAAATGCGCTATATCTCTCTCTATCTACCGCATAAGTGCACACACTTTATATGCATCGGCATTTCTCTTTCACACATGCTCACAATCTCTGTCGGGGTGTCGGGGAGTCTCACGCACATGCTCTCTCTGCATCTCTCTCTCTCTCTCTCTCTCTTTCTGACTACTATGTACCACTCTTTTCACTAATCTCAGTTGGAAAACACTATTTCTCTCACATGCATATATACACACGCACGGTCTCTACTAGCCCTCTATATGCACATATATGTGCCTACGTGTCTCCCACATGCACATTATCTTTAGGCCTCTCTCGCACACATTGCCCCCCCTAGACACACCTTTCTCTTAGTAGTTGGCAGATATGATTCCATCATATCATTCGGTAGGATATCCCTGACTATTAGGCTGGATGGCAATATGAGGCAAAGTTTTACCCTAGTTCGAACCCTTGCAGTTGAGGAAAAATCCTACTCCTGGTACTGTATATTAGTGATAGGGGTGTGTACAAAGTACACGTGAATACCAGGCATTGTGCGTGTGTGTATACTATCGACGAACTAGCCCCAAGCTTCTATAACATACTGGGGGCCTAGGGTTACAAATCATATATAGTCGGCTTATCACCAGTGGGGATAGAGTCCTCCGCGACTCTGTTAGCTAGCTTCGTGTTGTACGCCGAGTCCTCCACATGGGTCTTCGTATAATGCGTCTCGGTCCAACCTATGTGGCGCAGGATGGAACCGACCCATGAGTCCTCATGTTGACCCACCACAACTAGAAATGATGTGCCCACCCCACCACACACGTAATCGGCCACTAAGAAAATAAGCATATCAATAGTACAATGTTATACATGAAAGTTAATTGCATGGTGCATCCAAAAATATTTGTTCTGCATTGTGAATGTTTATATATTCTCCTAAAATATTAGCCACGGGAAAGAGAAACAAAGGGCATATCACTCCTTGTCTCCACCGGACACCCCCTCTTTCTACACCACTTTCACGTACGCACACAAACTATCTCTCGGCCCTCTAAAAGTATGCATGCCCACGACACATTCATGCGTGACGGTCACTGTATTTCGAGCTAAGGCACTATACAGTCACTAGACTTCAGAATATGCTCATTACGGTCACCGTATACATTCTCGTGATGATCATACAGTATCTAGCTCATGATACGTCTCCGTATTTTCTTGATGACACTGATGGACTTTGCATTTGATGCGTGCTCCGTATTTTGTTGACGACACTTACGGTCATTGTATTTGAAGCGAAAGCACGATATGGTCACTGGACTTCAGATTAAGCTCATCACGGTCACCACATACATTTTGTCGTGCTAACCAACATGTGGTTGGATGGTTAGGAGGACAGTGGTTTCTCGAGCCCACCAGGGTTAAAGTCCTGGTGCTCGCATTTATCCTGGGTTAATTTTAGTATTTTCCGGCGATGTGCGTTCAGTGGGAGGAGATGTTCCACTCGACTACGAGGCACCTATGGTGACTTCATAAAATCTCAAGATCACATGCTGGCTCACTCTCTCGAAGGTGCTCATAGGGGTAGGGTCTGTGTGTGTGCGCTTATAGCGGTGAGTGCTTGCACGTATATATGAGCCCTTGCGTCTGTACCGTGTTAAAAAATACATGTCATGATTATACGGTCACTGGCTCACCCGTACAACTCCGTATTTTGTTGATGACACAATCAATTGACCAGTCAAACATTCCACATGGCGCAACTAGTGTTGCACCATCGGGGCGCGTAACTGTGGGGCCTACCTGTCAGCCCGTATATGAAAGAAAGAAATGGTAGTTTGAGTCTGTACCGTGTTAATAAAATACATTTTAGGGTGATCACACGGTCACTGGCTCACCATACAGCTCCGTAATTTGTTGATGACACGATCAATTGACCAGTCAAACGGTCCACATTCAGCAGCGCACATTACCATAGGGCCCACCCGTCAGCGCGTATATGAAGGACAGAAATGGTAATAAATTAGTGGTCGGTGGGTACTCGAAGTCGTGAGACCTTTGGTTGGCACTCGCCGGTGGTGGGGGGGGGGCGTTGATTGGGCGGTCGGGTGGGGATCGCCGGAGAAAAAGCTCGGCGCGAGGGGGGCCTAGAGGGATGGCCGTTGCGGCGGCGGACCGGCGGTGGGGAGTGGTTTCAGGGCGGGCGGGGTGGCGCGGGCCGGTCGCGGGCGGCGTGGGCCGGCGGTTCGGCCGGTGGTGGCTGGCGGCTCAGGGGGTGGAGTTTGATGATAAACTACAGGCCCTTGATTTCGTATCCAACGGCTGGAAAATCTAATGACCAGAGATGAAAAAGTCAGTCGATTGACGTGTAGCCTCACCCCGCACATACAAATGCACGCACGCAAGACAAGCACGCATGCAGGCATGCAACACTGACACGTACACATAACGAACACACGCACGCATGCAGGCGTGCAACACTGGCACGTACACATGCACTCACGAACACACGCACGTACGCACACATGCATGCAACACTGAAACATACCCTTTCATGCACGCAACACTCGCACGCCTGCATGCACACAGCACATGACGCAAGACACACGCTCAACCTATACGTGCATGCACCCTTTGTTAAGGACATGGATTGTTACGAGTATTAATCAATTGATGACCCACAAGTATAGGGGGTCTATCGTAGTCCTTTCGATAAGTAAGAGTGTCGAACCCAACGAGGAGTAGAAGGAAATGATAAGCGGTTTCCAGCAAGGTATTCTCTGCAAGTACTGAAACAAGTGGTAACAGATAGTTTTGTGATAGGATAATTTGTAACGAGAAACAAGTAACAAAAGTAAATAAAGTGCAGCAAGGTGGCCCAATCCTTTTTGTAGCAAAGCCTGGACAAACTCTTATATAGAGAAAAGCGCTCCCGAGGACACATGGGAATATCATCAAGCTAGTTTTCATCACGCTCATATGATTCGCGTTCGGTACTTTGCTAATTTGGTATGTGGGCGGACCGGTGATTGGGTACTGTCCTTACTTGGACAAGCATCCCACTTATGATTGACCTCTATTGCAAGCATCCGCAACTACAACAAAAGTATTAAGGTAAACCTAACCATAGCATGAAACATATGGATCCAAATCAGCCCCTTACGAAGCAAATCCCAATGCCTTCCTCTAGGCCCAAATAATGGTGAAGTGTCATGTAGTCGACGTTCACATAACACCACTAGAGGAGAGACAACATACATCTCATCAAAATATCGAACGAATACCAAATTCACATGACTACTAATAGCAAGACTTCTCCCATGTCCTCAGGAAGAAACGTAACTACTCAGAAAGCATAAACATGTTCATAATCAGAGGGGTATTAATACGCATATAGGATATGAACATATGATCTTCCACCAATTAAACCAACTAGCATCAACTACAAGGAGTAATTAACGCTACTAGCAACATACTAGTATCTATCCCAGACTTGGAGATAAGAATTGGATACAAGAGATGAACTAGGGTTTTGAGAGGAGATGGTGCTGATGAAGATGTTGATGGAGATTGCCCTCTCCCGATGAGAGGAGCGTTGGTGATGACGATGGCGATGATTTCCCCCTCCGGGAGGGAAGTTTCCCCGGCAGAACAGCTCTGCCGGAGCCCTAGATTGGATCCGCCAAGGTTCCGCCTCGTGGCAGTAGAGTTTCGTCCGAGAAGATGGCTTCTTATTTTTTTTCCATCGAAAGACTTCATATAGCAGAAGATGGCCACTGGAGGGCTACCAGGGGGCCCACAAGGTAGGGGGCGCGCCCAGGGGGGTAGGGCGCGCCCCCACCCTTGTGGGCAGGGTGTGCTCCCCCTGGTGAATCTCTTCCGCTGAGTATTTTTTATATATTCTGAAAACATCTTCCGTGAAGTTTCAGGACTTTTGGAGCTGTGTAGAATAGGTCTATAATATTTTCTCCTTTTCCAGCCCAGAATCCCAACTGCCGACATTCTCCCTCTTCATGTAAACCCTGTAAAATAAGAGAGAATAGGCATAAGTATTGTGACATAATGTGTAATAACAACCCATAATGCAATAAATATCGATATAACAGCATGATGCAAAATGGACGTATCAACGCCCCCAAGCTTAGACCTCGCTTGTCCTCAAGCGAAAGCCGAAATCGAAAAATATGTCCACATGTTTCACTACAAAAAAGACACATCCGTGACATTTTGGGCCGAACGAATTTTTTTTCTGTCATACATATGACACTTCTATGACGATAATTGTGACAAAACCCGGTATCATCATAGATGTGGTGGGCTCCTACTTCTATGACAAAAAATCATGACAGAAAATGGGCTTTTCATCTTGGGCGGGCCGGAGATGCAGCTGCATGACATTCTTTGGGCCGTCCATGATGGAAAAAACCGTGGTAGAAGCGAGGGGGAGGAAAATTTCGAGGAGTTCCCGGTTACGGTGGGAGGTCGGGGGCCGAGCGATGCATGTTTCTCTCGTACACGTACGCGCCGGTGTCCGAGGCGTTGGCTCTAACTGAACCCGAGCGAGGCGTTGGGCTCTAACTGAACCCGAGCGATTGCACTACAGGCTACGCGTTACTGAACCCGAGCGATCGATCGATGGGTGTTAACTGAACCCGATCGAGCGATTCCTTCGCAACTGCTGCTAACTGAAGCCGATCGATGCTGCCTCTGGGATGAACAGTGAGCGTTGCGGGGGGGGGGGGCTTGGATGAACAGTGAGTGGTGGCGTTGCCTCTGGATGAACAGGACCCCGTGGTGTGGTGGAGGGCTGGATGAACAGTAGACGGTGGAGGGGTGCCTGTGGAGGGGTGGTTGAACAGGACCCCGTGGTGTGGAGGGCTAGATGAACAGTAGACGGTGGAGGGGTGCCCGTGGAGGGGTGGTTGAACAGTAGCCGGTGGAGTAGCGCGCGGTGGAGGCTGGATGAACAGGAGCCCGTGGAGGCTGGAGGAGGTCGACGGTAGCCCGTGGAGGCTAGAGGAGGTCGACGGTGGAGATGAACAGTATCCCGTGGAGTCCCGTTTTTCGGTACGCCACACCCCTCCCGATGAACAGGACCCCCTTTTCGACCGTAGCGCTCCAACTCAAGTCCGTTTCGTCCGTTTTGCGGTACGCCACACCCCTCCCGATCAACACGACCCCCGTTTCGACCATAGGAGGTCTGTTTCGTCCGTTTTGCGGTACGCCACACCCCTCCCGATTAACAGGACCCCCGTTTCGACTGTAGGAGGTCCGTTTCCTCCGTTTTGCGGTACACTAGACCCCTCCCGATCAACAGGATCCCGTTCCCAACGTAGGAGGTCTGTTTCCTCCGTTGTGCGGTACGCCAGGCCGCGTTTCCATCGCCTGTTCCGTCCAAGCCCTCCCGATGAACACGACCACGCATTCCGTTCCGACCCAGCCGGTTGGCTCCCACGCGTTCCGTTGCCTCCCGATGAACATGGCACATTCCGTTGCCTCCCCATGAACATGACGCATTCCGTTGCCTCCCCATGAACACGACGACGACGCTGTTTCTCCATTCCGACCTAGCCATGTACATGAGCCCTGGCCGTACGTATGCACGAGTAGGCGTTCGAAACCCCGCCCGTATGTACACATACGTGGCCGTATTTTCTTTCTTGCACCCTGGCCGCTGTATGTACGTGTACATGCTACGTGCGTGCCTCTACTACGACACGTACGCGCCTCTACTACAACACATGCGCGCCTCTACATCCACCAGTATATATGTACGCACACGTTCACGACCAGAATGACAACGCTACGTACGCTTCGACCAGGTGGGTCCCGACTGTCAGGCACTTCCTTGCGTGCGAAGATGTAGCTGGTGGGTCCTAGCAGTCAGGGGGGCGAATCGACGATGTAGCTGGTGGGTCCCAGTAGTCAGGGGAAAACGTTTTTTTCACAAAATACGGTGGCCCGTCCGGTGGGTCCCCGCTGTCAGGTGGAGGAATAATTATTTTGCACGTAATAAGGAGGCACTTCCTTGCTACAGCCATGGACCCAGCTGTCAGCCTCTACACGTACAGTCCACGTCCGATGGAAGCCGTTCCTTGACCACGTTCACTACGCCGCGCCGAGAGTACCAAGGCGGTGGACGACGGTGAGGCCTAGGAAGGGGAGGACACGGAGCCGGGGAAGACGCGGCAGTGGATGCCCACGCGTAGAGGAGTATGAGGGTTCACTGGTTCGCTGCGGTGTGAGGATGCCGTCACCACAGAATAACAGGGGTGTGGGTGAGTAGAGGGATGGCCTAGCCAGCGGTGAGAGTAGTAGGGGGCGGTGAGGCCTCCGCCGCATCACAGCCGGCCACGGGAGGCAGGAGCACGAGGCACGACGGGCGCTGGTTTGGGCGGCTGGAGCAAGAAGACGAGAGGTTGAAGAAGCACTACGGCCATTGGATGGACATCGTACGGTCACTGGAGCTAGAATCGTGCATATTGACTAAGTTGACAAAGCCCTCCGTCCCCGTCAAGTTAGTAGGCCCACAAGTCAGCCTGCCACTATACTGGGTCCCAGCTAACAGGGGGAGCATTCATTTTTTTGTGCGTAATAAGGAGGCACTTCCTTGCGTGCGAAGATATAGCTGGTGGGCCCGAGCTGTCAGCGGCACTAACATTTTTTTCGCGAAATACAGAGGCCCTTTCAGTGGCTCCCTGATGTCAGGTGGAGGAATCATTATTTTGCGCGTAATAAGGAGGCATTTCCTTGCGTGCGGCCGTGGACCCAGCTGTCGGCCTCTCCACGTAAAGTCCACTTCAGATGCATGTCGGTCGTTGACCACATTGACCAGGCCGCGCCAAGAGCACCAGGGCGGTGGACGACGGCGAGGCCTAGGAAGGGAACGACATGGAGGCAGGGAAGACTCGGCAGTTGTTTCCCATGCGGAGGGGAGTACGACTGTACGAGGGTTTACTGGTTCGTCTGCCGTCGCCGAAGAATAACAACAGGTGTGGGTGAGTAGAGGGATGGCTCGGCCAGCGATGGGAGTATGGTGGGGCGGTGAGGCCTGCGCGGCAGCACAGCCGGCCGCGGGGAGGAGGGAGCAGGCAGTCCCGCCGGCGCTTGTTTGAGCGGCTGGAGCAGGAAGAGCAGAGATTGAAGAAGCACAACGGCCGTTTGATGGACATCCAACAGTCACTGCTTGTGCGTCAATCTTTTTTTAGGAAAGCCTCAAATTTGTGGAAAACAACATACAGCCCATCTGCCATTATTTCTAATAATTTACAGCCCATTTGCTAATTCTTAAGGTTTTTTTGGAGCCCATATTCTTTTTGGTAGCATTACAGCCCATGTTGTGGCCACGGTTAAAAAAATTATACGAATTTTTGCATATTTCGGTGCGGTCTGAACTGTTTTTAATCTAGAAATTTCGACTCACATTCAAACTGATTTTAAAAATAAATGTATATCTCCCCTAATAATAAAGCATCTATTGCTTCTGGTGGTACATCATCTAATTTGCCCCTAAAGTTGCTAAATATTACCCACCAATGCCACCTATAAGTGAGGAAAAACGATTCAGTTTTTTTTCTCGCGGCATTCGCCTCTGGTTTATCTACATGCGGTGTCCAAATAGTAGCATAAGGACTCCCGTAGCGCATTGACTGGACTGTTTTTCTGGTACCCACGAGACGTGGGTTCGAGCCCTCACTCTCTCGTCTTTTTCAACTTTTTTGTTTCTTTTTCCTGACATATTAAAATGGTCTCAAAATATTTATCTTTCAAACACTAACTCAAAATATAACATGTTATATATGAAATGGTCTTCAAAAAAATTATCTTTCAAACACTAACTCAAAATATAACATGACAATAAAACCCGAGAAAAAAACACTACCTCAAAATATAACATGTTATATATGAAAAAAACCCTGAGAAAATGTGTATAAGTTTTAAATATACATACGTATATACCTTAAAAATCCTTTCGTTGGCCTAAATTTTTACGTTAACAGATTAAAATGGTCTTTGAAATATTTATCTTTCAAACGCTAACTCAAAATATAACATGTTATATATGAAAAAAACTGAGAAAAATGTGTATAAATTTTAAATATACACACATACCTAAAAAATCCTTTCGTCGGCCTAATTTTTTGCGCCACATTCGTCCGAGTCAGGCACAAACAATACACGCGTTTTTTGCTTATCTCCCTTTGATATTCCATATGAATATGATGAACGTGGACATAGGACTATATATATATACACACACACATGTATAAAAATATCAGGACCAACACGGTTCTTGAAAAATAGGCTCGCCTCAGCAAAGCTGTCACCGCCATCAGTAGCAGCCCTCGAGCGCGGATGCAACGATCTAGACGCCATGCAACACGTTTTCGACTAGGTACATTAGTACCACTATATTGATCACTTCAGCCGCTTCTTCCATCAATCAATCATCAATGGTATAATGGACCCTCGATGATCACATCGTATGCACGTATTAGTGTAGGGGAGTTGGCCATCTTGTGATTGACCATACCATTTATACGTGTATGCACTCCATGGAGAGACCGGGAGAAGAAGTACTGCTACCGCAACTTTTGATTGCCCTAAACATACTTGTGATTTGGCATAGTCTACAAGTTTACAACGAGGTGGGGAGCTTGCAGGTGTTGGGAACCAGGCTGGCTCCGCATGCCTCGCTTCCCTCGAGTGGGAGCTCATAGGAGAAGCAGGTCTCTCGCTGGGAGGCCGACACGGTCATCAACGTCGAATCGGTCACTCACATATCTACTTTGACTCAGAGCTCAAGCTGATGTACATGCCTTTGCCTGCTGTCCAACTGACCATCAACTGCAACAACACCTGCAGTAACGGATGTCGCAAAATCTAAGTAGATGCTTTCTACCGGACCATACATTATTTGACACGTACTCCCTCTGTAAAGAATTGAATGCTCTTATAACTCTTTATAGAGGAAGCACTATTTTTCAAGTTAAATATATTTGTAGGTAACCTACATCTTTTTTACCCTTCATCATCGATGGTACCAAAAATTTCCATGTGCATGATCCCACCCAAATATATTCGATGCAACATCACAGCCTTCTATTGCAGCTATAATGATTACCATCAAGGGATGTGGACACTAACTCCACGAGGAGCATTTGGTTATATAACCCAGATACAAGCAAATCAGAATCATTAATTGTGCTGACAAGGAAAGTAAAACAGATCGAGGCTCCAGTTATTAAGATGGCACTCAGAGTAGGCCTTGACCTCCACCTCTCCTTTCTAACTGGCATTTGTTCAGTATGACGATGGAAACCACAAGGCCGTGTACATAATAAAACTTGCAAAAGGGCAGAAGGATGAATAGGTTGATGATAGTGACGGGACGGAGCAATTGTGATAAGTGACGAAACATATTTTTGTTATCCCGTTGCAACACACGAGCTCTTTTGCTAGTCAATATAAAATCCAACAAATTCCCCATGCATAAAAATTAATGTAATTTAAAATCTCGAAATGAAAAAAATATATTTGAAACTAATTGCCGGTTTGATGTGTTTTAAAAATGTACAGCCCATTTCTCATTACTGATAGGCCATTTTCTCGGCCAGCCGAATGAAGCTCTCCTCGTCTTGAAAGATTTGCAACCCAGTAGGCCTGACAAAGTGACTTATTTGGCAAATCACAAAAAAACTGGGCTATGGCCGTGGACCCAGCTGTCAGCCTCTCCACATACAGTACTCTTCCGATGGAAGTCGGTCGTTGACCACATTGACCACGCCGCGCCGAGAGCACCAGGCGGTGGACGACGGCGAGGCCTAGGAAGGGGACGACACGGAGCCGGGGAAGACGCGATAGTGGATGCCCACGCGGAGAGGAGTACGAGGGTTCACTGGTTCGGCTGCGGCGTGAGGCTGCCATCGCCGCAGAATAACATGGGGTGTGGGCGAGTAGAGGGATACCCTGGGCCAGCGGTGGGAGTAGTAGGGGGCGGTGAGGCCTCCGCGGCATCACAGCCGGCCACGAGAGGCAGGAGCATGTGGCACGACCGGCGCTGCTTTGGGCGGCTGGACCAAGAAGACAAGAGATTGAAGAAGAATTCCGGCCGTTGGATGTAAATCCAACGCCTTTTTAGGCTTCGACCTACTGGCCCACATGTCAGCCAGTCCATTTGTTTTTTAGTCCATTTGGTGGGTTGGGTGAAACAATGATGTAACATCTATGCAGCCCGTTTAAATCCCATTTGCATTTTTCTCAAAATCCGCGGACTTGCTGGGCTGGGTGAAAATATCATGTTGGGCTAGACGAAGAAATGTTATAAAAACATAAACACATGATTGCACGTCAGTAAAATCTTTGCAAGCTTATGTACGCAATCACTAGGAGTTAACTTGCCAAGTTATATATAAAAAATTATTATTATTATTTTGTAAGAACTTTCAACTTACGAAATAAAATATCATTTTAATTTGATGAGTTAATATTACGTGGGTATTATTATTTTTTAGGCTAGACGTGGGACAATTGAGTTGGTTCTAGGGGAAAGTACTGGGAGAAAACTCAGTTTACATCGAAAAAGAAAGTGGGAGAAAATTCAGAGACCTGCTGGGTCCACCTGAGGAGGGGAATATGTTGGGAGGAAGGACATTCAAAGCACGGCAGCCGAGTGAACTAGTTTTTTTACGGACAAGTGAACTAGTTTACATACATAAGCAAATAGCCACTAAAAAAAGCAATCAGGTTAATGGGTTCTTAAAAGAAATATTTCGGACAAAACAGATAATTACGACACATAGGCTAATGCATGAAACACTCAGATGATAAAGGTGCTTATAAACAGATAAAGTATAACATCTAGACCTTCCTGGCACGCTTGATCATGACGCTGCGGCTGTCCGTGTACTCGTCGGTTATGGGAAGCAGACACGCCCTCATGTCCAAGATCTGCCTGTACATGTCGTAGCATGCGTATGCGTCCTTGGCCGCGTAGGTTATGTAGGCCAGATTCAGAGGTACCTCCCACGTGTTCAGGTTGTCTTCTTTCATGTTGGCGTATCAGGGGTCGATGATGGTCTCAGCGAGGTCAACCATGGAGTCCTTCTCCTGCCCGTTGCTGATGATCTTGTATTGCTTGTGGATGTCGACAAGCTTGTTGCACCAGATGGCCGAATCATCACGTTCTTCCTTCTCTCCACCGTAGCGAAGGTGCAGTCGGCGCTACCGATGAAACAGGTGAATGCTCCAGAACCTAGTGCAGCCATAGAACTGAGGCGAGGCAGAGCTTCATCGAGTCCGTATCGTTGGTGTACATCACATTCAACTTGGTGCAGCCATAGGACTGAACAGCGAACTCAAAGGGGAACTCCTTGCTGAAGTCCATATCCAGCAGGCTCACCCCTCGGATCGCCATTGGAGTTTTTTCGAGTGAACGAGTGTGTAGGCGGCAGCAGTTTGTTTTTCAGCTCTTGGGGAACTGGATTCAACAGTAAGCTGAGTGTGTACAGGCGACAACAGTTACTACCCCTCGCTCGTCCGCTACACGCCCGGCAGAAGATGCACCCTCGGCCACACGTCGGTTCACGAGCGGATCTGTTTGGTACTGTAATAACAAGAGTTAGTGGTCACTTTACTTAAATTTAATTAGCTTTAATAGAAATTTATACTTAAAACAAGCAATGCATTCGCTCGTTCTATCAGTGCCATAGGATCAACATGCACAACAATTAGAATTATTATTCTCAGGACGCACACGATCAGCACATTTGTCGCACTTTCACAAATATAATGCTACCAAGTTTAAACTGTTTGTTATGGTTGTTGTCCTCTGCATCATCATGTTGTGTTTCCTAGCTTGCAAGATTTAGAACCAACAAATAAGATCCAAATAATAATTACAACAAAGATGCCTACACATCTCATTGATTCCCAACTTGCAAGATTCAGAACCAACAAATAAGACCCAAATAATAAGTACAACAAAGATGCCTACACATCTCATTGATTCCCAGCTTGCAAGATTCAGAAGCAACAAATAAGATTCAAATAATAAGTACAACAAAGATGCCTACACATCTCATTGATTCCCAGCTTGCAAGATTCAGAACCAACCCATTAGAGCCTTTTGATAAAGTGAATATCGGGATTAAATCCATCTTGGCTAGCCATGTCATACAATCGAAGAACTTGGCGAATGCTCTTGACCGTCACAACATCTGTAGTTGAGTATTCCTGTTTGCACATCATGTTTGCATAGCATGTTTGCACAGCACAAACAAGGAGACAGGAGAGCATGATTTCACTTTAATATGGCCTCCTTGAACTCAACCTCCAGCTCTACTTGGATGAGGTCTGCCTGGAGTTCCATGATTCAATTCATGCGCCTTTTTTTGCAGTTCACCTGAAATGAAGCAAAGATTGCATCATTCAGCTAGCAAGAAGTACTTGCTCTTGTGAGCTGGCAGGTTCTTCTTTAGTAGTTGCACTAAAATTGAGGAACATTAAGGTTGGCTGTCCGGCTCATGTAAGGTGCAACTATAATTTTCTTATCCTTTTGTGCAGTTCCACTAAAATAAAGTGCCATTGTGGTGACAGTGATGGCTCCATCTTGCAAAGGCTAATAAAATGTTGCACGAGATTAGCAGCAGAACTTGACGGAGATTTTGGAAACTCCAATCACCATTTTGTGCAGTTTCACCAAAATTGAGAGATGTTTCCCACATGACATTTTAGTTGAACTGCGCAAGACACTCATTCCAAAAAAAGTGTTTTGTGCAGTTCACCAAAAGGTCACAATAGCAACAAGGTGAAATGGATATCCCTATCTGCACAAAAAGATAGAAAGTAAAAACAGTTGCTGGTCAATAAGAATATACGAAACATATACAAAATGAAAAGAAGCATCTTAATTATGTTCATGGCAATCACGCAAGGACATTAGAAATTTTAAAACGTCAGCAATGCTTCATGTTACCAGAAGCATTACGATCAACAATGAGATTCCTCAAATATGGGATTACTTTAATGGTGGCATTGCTTGTTTACCAGACACAGTAAATCAACAGCAGCTAAAGAGTTGGTTTAAGGGCATGGGACCGTGGGGACACCAGGACACTCAGCACCGTAAAGGAGCAACTTACTTATCATACTGGGGAAAACAACAAGAGTGGCATTTGTAACACAGTTTAATTGCATCTTATCACTGGAGGCATTAGATTAACAATAACACTGGTTAGACATGTCCCTAAGGTAACAGTGTGATCGCTTCATTTTACATGAGCCCTTACATTAACAACAAGAGAAGGTTGGTATAAGGACATGCGACAGTGGACGCATCAGCACAATGTACCTACAAGGAGGCATAAAGTGGTGATGCCGAGTTTGTTCATGCTATGTGAGGGCAGCAAACCTAATCCTGGAGACCTTGTACTATGTGAGGGCAGCAAATCTAATCCTGGAGACCTTTTACTATGTGAGGGCAGCAAATCTAATCCTGGAGACCATTTACTATGTGAGGGCAGCAAATCTAATCCTGAGACCTTTTACTATGTGAGGGCAGCAAATCTAATCCTTAGACCTTTTACTATGTGAGGCCAGCAAATCTAATCCTGGAGACCTTTTACTATGTGATGGTAGCAAATCTAATCCTGGACATACTTTGTTGACTTGTCCACTAGCCGCCACTTTCTATCCTTTTTCAACCAATAATAGATCTGTTCCTTATCCAGTTTGTACTACGTTTTCCCATTATTTCCCTTTTCAACCAAGAGACCGGTTGGGTATCCGGTCTCTACTACTTTCACCATATTATTTCCTCTTTGAATCAAGTCCTAGATTCATGCTACAACTTGATACGTCCATTCTGCATCATGCTTTTATATCGATATTTATTGCATTATGGACTGTTATTTCACTTTATGTCACAATACTTATGGCTATTCTCTCTTATTTTACAAGGTTTACATAAAGAGGGAGAATGCCGACAGCTGGAATTCTGGTCTGGATAAGGAGCAAATATTACGGACCTATTCTGCGCAACTCCAAAAGTCCTGAAACTCCACGGAACATCTTAAAAGAAATAAAGAAAAATCCACGCCAAAGATGAAGGCCAGGGGGCCCACACCCTGCTCACGAGGGTGGGGGGCGCCCCCCTAGGGCGCCCCCTACCTCGTGGGCCCCCTGGTGGCTCTTCGATGCCCATGTTCTCCTATATGAGGTCTTTCGATGAGAAACAAATAGGGAGGAACTTTTCGGGCCGAGACTCCGCCGCCACGAGGCAAAACCTTGGAGGATCCAATCTAGAGCTCCGGCAGAGCTGTTCTGCCGGGGATACTTCCCTCCGGGATGGGGAAATCATCACCATCGTCATCACCAACGCTCCTCTCATCGGGAGAGGGAAATCTCCATCAACATCTTCACAGCACCATCTCATCTCCAAACCCTAGTTCATCTCTTGTATCCAATTCTTGTCTCAAAGTCCGGGATTGGTGCTAGTAGGTTGCTAGTAGTGTTGATTACTCCTTGTAGTTGATGCTAGTTGGTTTAATTGGTGGAAGATCATATGTTCAGATCCTATATGCATATTATTACCCCTCTGATTATGAACATGAATATGCTTTGTGAGTAATTACGTTCGTTGTTGAGGACAAGGGAGAAGTCTTGCTATGAGTAGTCATGTGAATTTGGTATTCGTTTGATATTTTGATAAGATGTATGTTGTCTAGCCTCTAGTAGTGTTATGTGAACGTCAACGACATAACACTTCACCTTTATTTGGGCCTAGAGGAAGGCATTGGGAAGTAATAAGTAGATGATGGGTTGCTAGAGTGACAGAAGCTTAAACCCTAGTTTATGCGTTGCTTCGTAAGGGGCTGATTTGGATCCATATGTTTCATGCTATGGTTAGGTTTACCTTAATACTTTTGTTGTAGTTGCGGATGCTTGCAATAGAGGTTAATCATAAGTGGGATGCTTTTTCAAGTAAGAACAGCACCCAAGCACCGGTCCACCCACATATCAAATTATCAAAGTATCGAACGCGAATCATATGAACGTGATGAAAACTAGCTTGACGATATTCCCATGTGTCCTCGGGAGCGCTTTTCCTATTATAAGAGTTTGTTCAGGCCTGTCCTTTGCTACAAAAAGGATTGGGCCACCTTTCTGCACTTTATTTACTTTTGTTACTTGTTGCTCGTTACAATTTATCCTATCACAAAACTATCTGTTACCACTTATTTCAGTACTTGCAGAGAATACCTTGCTGAAAACCGCTTATCATTTCCTTCTGCTCCTCGTTGGGTTCGACACTCTTACTTATCGAAAGGACTACGATAGATCCGCTATACTTGTGGGTCATCAAGACTCTTTTCTGGCGCCGTTGCCGGGGAGTGTAGCGCCTTTGGTAGGTGGAATTTGGTAAGGAAAAATTTATATAGTGTGCTGAAATTTACTGTCACTTGTTACTATGGAAAGTAATACTCCGAGGGGCTTGTTCGGGGTATCTTCACCCTGTCCAGTAGAGCAAAGATGTTGCTCCTCAACCTACTGAACCTATTGAAAATGAAACTCCTTTTGAATTTCCTGCAGCTATGATGGAAAAACTGCTAGCTAATCCTTTTATAGGAGATGGAACAAAGCATCCTGATGAGCACTTAATATATGTGGATGAAGTTTGTGGATTATTTAAGCTTGTAGGTATACCCGATGATGTTGTTAAGAAGAAGGTCTTCCCTTTATCTTTGAAGGGATACGCATTGGTATGGTATAGGCAATGTGATGATATGAGATCATGGGACTATAAACGATTGATGCTGGAATTTCATCAAAAGTATTACCCTATGCATCTGGTTCATCATGATCGCAATTATATATATAATTTCCGGCCTCGCGAAGGAGAAAGCATCGCTCAAGCTTGGGGGAGGCTTAAATCAATGTTATATTCATGCCCCAATCATGAGCTCCCAAGAGAAATAATTATGCAAAGTTTTTATGCTCGGCTTTTTGAAAACAATCGCACCATGCTCGATACTTCTTGTGCTGGCTCTTTTATGATGAAGACTATTGAATTCAGATGGAATTTATTGGATAGAATTAAACAAAACTCTGAAGATTGGGACCTCGATGAAGGTAAGGAGTCAGGTATGACACCTAAGTTTGATTGTGTTAAATATTTTATGGATACCAATATTTTCCGTAAGTTTAGCACTAAATATGGACTTGACTCTGAGATAGTAGCTTCTTTCTGTGAACCTTTTGCTACTTATGTTGATCTCCCTAAGGAGAAGTGGTTTAAATATCATCCTCCCATAGAAGTAAAAGTAGCTGCACCTATTAAAGTTGAAGAAAAGACTGTCACTTATAATGATCCTATTGTTCCTACTTCTTATATTGAGAAACCACCTTTCCCTATTAGAATAAAGGATCATGCTAAAGCTTCAACTATTGTTTGTAAAAGCAATATTAGAACTTATACACCTCCTGAGCAAGTTAAAGTAGAACCTAATATTGCTATTGTTAAAGATCTCTTGTCTGATAATATTGATGGGCATGTTATTCAGTTCGAAGGTGAGACTGCTAGAATTGCTAAACCTTGTGATAAGGATAAACATAGACCTGTGGTAGGCGTGCCTGTTATTTCTGTTAAAATAGGAGATCACTATTATCATGGCTTATGTGATATGGGTGCTAGTGCTAGTTTTATACCTCATGACTTATACAAAGAAATTAAGAATGCAATTGCACTTGTTGAGTTAGAAGATATTGATGTTACTACTAAACTTGCTAACAGAGATACTATTTCACCAATTGGAATTGCTAGAGATGTTGAAGTCTTGTGTGGGAAAACTAAATATACAGCTAATTTTCTTGTTCTTACTTCCCCACAAGATAGCTTTTGTCCCATTATATTTGGTAGACCCTTCTTAAATACTGTCAATGCTACCATAGACTGCACTAAGAATATTGTTACTATTGGTTTGGATGATATGGTTCATGAGTTTAATTTCTCTAAATTTAGTAAACAACATCGTGAGGAAGAATTACCTAGTAAGGATGAAATTATTGGTCTTGCTTCTATTGCCGTACCTCCTAGTGATCCTTTAGAACACTATTTGCTAGACCATGAAAATGATATGTTCATGAATGAAAGAAGGGAAATAGATGAAGTATTCTTTAAACAGGAACCTATTCTGCATCACAACTTGCCTGTTGAAATTTTAGGGGATCCACCTCCACCCAAGGGTGATCCCGTGTTTGAGCTCAAACCTTTACCTGATAATCTTAAATATGCTTATCTTGATGAAAAGAAGATATATCCTGTTATTATTAGTGCTAACCTTTTAGAGCATGAAGAAGAAAGATTATTGAAAACTCTGAAGAAGCATCGTGCTGCTATTGGATATACTCTTGATGATCTTAAGGGCATTAGTCCCACTCTATGCCAACATAAAATAAATTTGGAAGCAGATGCCAAACCAGTTCGTGATCCTCAACGACGTCTGAATCCTAAAATGAAAGAAGTGGTAAGAAAAGAAATACTAAAGCTTCTGGAGGCAGGTATAATCTACCCCGTTGATGATAGTGAGTGGGTAAGTCCTATCCATTGTGTCCCTAAGAAGGCAGGTATTACTGTTGTTCCTAATGATAAAGATGAATTGATTCCACAAAGAATTATCACAGGTTATAGGATGGTAATTGATTTCCGCAAATTAAATAAAGCTACTAAGAAAGATCATTACCCCTTACCTTTTATTGATCAAATGCTAGAAAGATTATGCAAACATACACACTATTGCTTTCTAGATGGTTATTCTGGTTTCTCTCAAATACCTGTGTCGGCTAAAGATCAATCAAAGACTACTTTTACTTGCCCTTTTGGTACTTTTGCTTATAGACATTTGCCTTTTGGTTTATGTAATGCACCCGCTACCTTTCAAAGATGCATGCTGGCTATATTCTATGACTTTTGTGAAAAGATTTGTGAGGTTTTCATGGACGACTTTTCCGTCTATGGTTCCTCTTTTGATGATTGCTTGAGCAATCTTGATCGAGTTTTGCTGAGATGTGAAGAAACTAATCTTGTCTTGAATTGGGAAAAGTACCACTTTATGGTTAATGAAGGTATTGTCTTGGGGCACAAAGTTTCTGAAAGAGGTATTGAGGTTGATAAAGCCAAGGTTGATGCTATTGAAAAGATGCCATGTCCCAAGGACATCAAAGGTATAAGAAGTTTCCTTGGTCATGCCGGTTTTTATAGGAGGTTCATTAAGGACTTCTCAAAAATTTCTCGGCCTCTGACTAATTTATTGCAAAAAGATATACCATTTGTCTTTGATGATGATTGTGTAGAAGCATTTGAAATACTTAAGAAAGCATTAGTCTCTGCACCTATTGTTCAGCCACCTGATTGGAATTTACCCTTTGAAATTATGTGTGATGCTAGTGATTATGCTGTAGGTGCTCTTCTAGGTCAAAGAGTTGATAAGAAATTAAATGTTATTCATTATGCTAGTAAGACTCTAGAAAATGCTCAAAGAAATTATGCTACTACTGAAAAAGAGCTTTTAGCAGTTGTATTTGCTTGTGATAAGTTTAGATCTTATATTGTTGATTCTAAAGTAACTATTCACACTGATCATGCTGCTATTAAATATATTATGGAAAAGAAAGATGCTAAACCTAGACTAATTAGATGGGTTCTCTTGCTACAAGAATTTGATTTGAATATTGTTGATAGAAAGGGAGCTGAGAACCCCGTTGCAGACAACTTATCTAGGTTAGAAAATATTCTTGATGACCCACTACCTATTAATGATGACTTTCCTGATGAACAATTAAATATTATAAGTACTTCTCGTAGTACTCCATGGTATGCTGATTATGCTAATTATATTGTTGCTAAGTTTATACCACCTAGTTTCACATACCAGCAAAAGAAAAAGTTTTTCTATGACTTGAGACATTACTTTTGGGATGACCCACATCTTTATAAAGAAGGAGTTGATGGTGTTATTAGGCGTTGTGTACCTGAGCATGAACAGGAACAGATCCTACGCAAGTGTCATTCCGAGTCTTATGGAGGACACCACGTTGGAGATAGAACTGCACATAAGGTATTGCAATCTGGTTTTTATTGGCCTACTCTCTTCAAGGATGCTCGTAAGTTTGTCTTGTCTTGTGATGAATGTCAAAGAATTGGTAATATTAGTAGACGTCAAGAAATGCCTATGAATTATTCACTTGTTATTGAACCATTTGATGTTTGGGGCTTTGATTATATGGGACCTTTCCCTGCCTCTAATGGATACACACATATTCTAGTTCTTGTTGATTACGTTACTAAGTGGGTAGAAGCTATTCCAACTAGTAGTGTTGATCATAACACTTCTATTAAAATGCTTAAAGAAGTTATTTTCCCGAGGTTTGGAGTCCCTAGATATTTAATGACTGATGGTGGTTCACACTTTATTCATGGCGCTTTCTGTAAAATGCTTGCTAAATATGATGTTAATCATAGAATTGCATCCCCTTATCACCCACAGTCTAGTGGTCAGGTAGAGTTGAGCAATAGAGAGCTCAAATTAATTTTGCAAAAGACTGTTAATAGGTCTAGAAAGAATTGGTCTAAGAAACTTGACGATTCATTATGGGCTTATAGAACTGCATATAAAAATCCTATGGGTATGTCTCCGTATAAAATGGTTTATGGAAAAGAATGTCACTTACCTCTCAAACTAGAACATAAGGCATACTGGGCTATTAAAGAACTCAACTATGATTTTAAACTTGCCGGTGAGAAGAGGTTATTTGATATTAGCTCACTTGATGAATGGAGAACCCAAGATTATGAAAATGCCAAGTTGTTTAAAGAAAAAGTTAAAAGATGGCATGACAAAAGGATACAAAAGCGTGAGTTTAGTGTAGGTGATTATGTATTGCTATACAACTCTCGTTTAATATTTTTTGCAGGAAAACTTCTCTCTAAATGGGAAGGCCCCTATGTTATCGAAGAGGTCTATCGTTCCGGTGCCATAAAAATCAACAACTTTGAGGGCACAAATCCGAAGGTGGTAAATGGTCAAAGAATTAAACATTATATCTCAGGTAATCCCATAAATGTTGAAACCAATATTATTGAAACCATAACCCCGGAGGAATACATAAGGGACACTTTTCGGAACATTTCAGACTCCGAAAAGGAATAGGTATGTGGTACGGTAAGTAAACCGACTCCAAAACAATGTTTAAGGCAATATTTCTCCGTTTTGGAATATTTAGAAAAATAGAAAAATAAGTAGCAGTTTGGGAAGGACACGAGGGCCCCATGAGGGTGGTGGGCATGCCCTACCCCCTGGGCGCGCCCCCTACCTCGTGAGCGCCTCGTGTGCCTTGCGGACTCCGTTTTCTTGCACGTTACGTATTTTGGTCGATAAAAATCATTATATATTCTCCCGAAGGTTTTGACTCCCGTATCACGCAAAAATCTCCTGTTTTTGTTTCGAGCTGTTTTTCTGACAGATCTAGGTTATCATGACGGCCCCAAGCGCCTCCAAGGACAAGTTCTTCAAGAAGGTAATCAACCCTTACCTCGCGGAGGTGCTGCGACACCCTCAAACCATTGAGATGCGTGATGGGTTGCTGCACATCCGCGATGAAGAGGGACCAAAGGGGACCGGAAGCATGGAGACGAGGCTCGAAGCAGTGGAGCAACAAGTTTTCAAGTGCCAAAGGATGGTAGAGCATGGAATCAACGCTAGCCACATGATGCTCGCGGAGTTCACTAACAACTACAAGCCGGATGCCAAGAACACCGAGGAGGCTATCTTCAAGCTACATGAGAAGATCGAGCACCTCCAAGCCCAAGTCTATGACCTTCAAAACCAAAACTGTGAGTATGAATATAGATTCAGGAGAATGAGTTTGGCTGTAGATTTGAGGATTCCGGAGACTCGATCATCTTTCTATGATGGTGAACCTATGCCTTGGAAGATGGATGACAGGCCCGCATCATCAACAAAACCTTCACCGTCTCCTCCAACAAAGAAGAATTGAGTATCTGGGTATGGGCACTCCCCTTGGCAACTGCCAAGCTTGGGGGAGGTGCCCCGGTATCGTATCACCATCACAACTCCTACCTTTACCGTTTTTCTTAGTTCGATCCTATTAGTAGTATCTTGATCTAGTAGAATAAAGTTTATGGCATGATCTAGTTTTGAGTTTTGCTTTATGATCTCTCTATGTAATCGAGTCCGTGAGTTATATATAATAAATATTAGTGTTGAGTCAAGGGCTTGATTATTTTGCCATGATCTTGGGTGAATAAAAGAAAAGAGAAAAAGAATAAAAAGAAACAAAAAGTTCATATTGATCTTATTGAGAGTAATGACTTCACATAGAAAGAGTATGATGATTAAAAGTTGTTGGGAATTGGCAGCCATAGCTTTGGTCATTGTTGCAATTAATAGGAAGTAATAAGGAAAGAGAGGTTTTCACATATAGATATATTATCATTGACATCTTTTATGATTGGGAACACTCATTAAAATATGACATGCTAAAGAGCTGATGTTGGACAAGGAAGACAACGTAATGAGTTATGTCTTTCTTATATCTGAGATAAAGTATGTTGTCATGGTTCCTCTAACTTGATTGAGCTTGCCTTTCCCCCTCATGCTAGCCAAGTTCTCAGCACCAAGTAGAAATACTACTTGTGCTTCCAAATATCCCTAAACCAGTTTTGCCATGAGAGTCCACCATATCTACCTATGGATTGAGTAAGATCCTTCAAGTAAGTTGTCATCGGTGCAAAGCAATAAAAATTGCTCTAAATATGTATGATTGATTGGTGTGGGAGGAATAAGCTTTATACGATCTTGTGATGTGGAAGTAATAAAAGCGACAGACTGCATAATAAAGGTTCACATCACAAGTGGCAATATAAAGTGACGTTCTTTCGCATTGAGATTTTATATATCCAACCATAAAAGCGCATGGCAACCTCTGCTTCCCTCTGCAAAGGGCCTATCCTTTATTTTTATCTTCTACCTTATGCAAGAGTCACGGTGATCTTCACCTTTCCTTTTTCATTTTATCCTTTGGCAAGCTCAACATGTTGAAAAGAACATGATATAATATCTAATTGGATGTAGGGGAGCATGAACCATTATTGTTGACATTACCCTTGAGGTAAAAGGTTGTGGGGCAAAACTATAAGCCCCTATCTTTCTCTGTGTCCGATTAAAACTCTGTAACCACAAGTATTGCGTGAGTGTTAGCAATTATGGAGGACTAAATGATAGTTGAGTATGTGGACTTGCTTTTTAGCTCTGATATAGAATCTTTCCGATGTTATAATAAATTGAAATTGCTTCAATGACTGAGATTATAGTTTGTTGGAGCCCAATAAAGTTTATGATTTATACTCTTGCATTGTGAATAGATCATCACTTGAACATAAGTAATCATATGACAAAATCTATATATGTTGCTATTATAAGAATAATCATGATGCCTTCATGTCCGTATTTTTTATCGACGCCTCTACCTCTAAACATGAGGAAATATTTATTGTTATCAGCTTTTCGCTTGAGGACAAGCGAGGTCTAAGCTTGGGGGAGTTAATACGTCCATTTTGCATCATGCTTTTATATCGATATTTATTGCATTATGGACTGTTGTTTCACTTTATGTCACAATACTTATGGCTATTCTCTATTATTTTACAAGGTTTACATAAAGAGGGAGAATGCCGGTAGCTGGAATTCTGGTCTGGATAAGGATCAAATATTAGAGACCTATTCTGCGCAACTCCTAAAGTCCTGAAACTCCATGGAACGTCTTAAAAGAAATAAAGAAAAATCCACGCCAAAGATGAAGGCCAGGGGGCCCACACCCTGCTCACGAGGGTGGGGGGCGCCCCCCTAGGGCGCCCCCTACCTCGTGGGCCCCCTGGTGGCTCTTCGATGCCCATGTTCTCCTATATGAGGTCTTTCGATGAGAAACAAATAGGGAGGAACTTTTCGGGCCGAGACTCCGCCGCCACGAGGCAAAACCTTGGAGGATCCAATCTAGAGCTCCGGCAGAGCTGTTCTGCCGGGGATACTTCCCTCCGGGATGGGGAAATCATCACCATCGTCATCACCAACGCTCCTCTCATCGGGAGAGGGAAATCTCCATCAACATCTTCACAGCACCATCTCATCTCCAAACCCTAGTTCATCTCTTGTATCCAATTCTTGTCTCAAAGTCCGGGATTGGTGCTAGTAGGTTGCTAGTAGTGTTGATTACTCCTTGTAGTTGATGCTAGTTGGTTTAATTGGTGGAAGATCATATGTTCAGATCCTATATGCATATTATTACCCCTCTGATTATGAACATGAATATGCTTTGTGAGTAATTACGTTCGTTCTTGAGGACAAGGGAGAAGTCTTGCTATGAGTAGTCATGTCAATTTGGTATTCGTTTGATATTTTGATAAGATGTATGTTGTCTAGCCTCTAGTGGTGTTATGTGAACGTCGACTACATAAAACTTCACCTTTATTTGGGCCTAGATGAAGGCATTGGGAAGTAATAAGTAGATGATGGGTTGCTAGAGTGACAGAAGCTTAAACCCTAGTTTATGCGTTGCTTCGTAAGGGGCTGATTTGGATCCATATGTTTCATGCTATGGTTAGGTTTACCTTAATACTTTTGTTGTAGTTGCGGATGCTTGCAATAGAGGTTAATCATAAGTGGGATGCTTGTTCAAGTAAGAACAGCACCCAAGTACCGGTCCACCCACATATCAAATTATCAAAGTATCGAACGTGAATCATATGAACGTGATGAAAACTAGCTTGACGATATTCCCATGTGTCCTCGGGAGCACTTTTCCTATTATAAGAGTTTGTTCAGGCCTGTCCTTTGCTACAAAAAGGATTGGGCCACCTTGCTGCACTTTATTTACTTTTGTTACTTGTTGCTCATTACAATTTATCCTATCACAAAACTATCTGTTACCACTTATTTCAGTACTTGCAGAGAATACTTTGCTGAAAACCGCTTATCATTTCCTTCTGCTCCTCGTTGGGTTCGACACTCTTACTTACCGAAAGGACTACGATAGATCCCCTATACTTGTGGGTCATCACAACTTTCCCCCTTTCTTCGTTGTTTGAACAAAGCCCTAGATTCGAATGCATGAAGTAGCTTTATCTCTAATAATACTAAAAATTTAGGTGGCTTTGGAAGAGCTGATGGGAGTAGAAAAAGATGCACATGCAGACACGTGGGGAGCTGGGGCAGTAGAGCAAGGCCGCTTTCGAAGAACTTATACCTAAGGGTCGCCGGGATGTCGGCGGCGGCAGGTCGGATCTGCGGACAATACGGCAGGGAGGAAGAAGGGTCGGAGGACCTCCCGAGCCGGCGCTGTGTCGGAGAGAACGACACGGGCAGAGGATCGGGCCCCTCCGGCAGCTGTAGGTTTCCTCCCTCGGCGGCGATGACCACGTGAACGATGCCTGCGGTCGCCAGCACCGTCTGGAAACGCTGCGCGGTGCGGGGCCGCAGGCCGGCGCCTTGGATGATTTGGCACAGCCGACTGCCGCTCGCGTCCATCGCCTCCATATGTGCTTGTGGCTTCTGGTCACTTGTTCTTGGATTGGAGTGAGCAGTGTTGCGCAGAGACTTGGGAGTAGATGGATTGGAGTGGTGGGGCTATACTAGCAAGTAGTTGTACGTACTAGTACAATAATGGGTTCACATAGCAATTTTGTCTCATGCAAGAGCCTGGCTATATGCGTGCTCCAATGTTCGCAACTGCAACGTTTGGTTTGCACTTGGCTCTTCACCTCTTCGAGAAGACGAAAAATGATGTTACTACTACTGCTTCTACAGTGTCGAATCCACTACTGCATGTCCATCCACCGCGAGCGGGACGGATAGCTTGTTGTAGAAGTACTACTAAGCAAAAGCCTGTCACTACAAAAAAAAGACACATCCGTGACATTTTGGGCCGACCGAAATTTTTTTCTGTCATACATATGACACTTCTATGACGATAATTGTGACAAAACCCAGTATCATCATAGATGTGGTGGGCTCCTACTTCTATGACAAAAAATCATGACAGAAAATGGGCTTTTCGTCCTGGGCGGGCCGAAGATGTAGCTGCATGACATTCTTTGGGCCATCCATGACAGAAAAAACCGTGGTAGAAGCGAGGGCGAGGAAAATTTCGGGGAGTTCCTGGTTACGGTGGGAGGTCGGGGGCCGAGCGATGCGCATTTCTCTCATACACGTACGCGCGTGTGTGCGAGGCGTTGGCTCTAACTGAACCCGAGTGAGGCATTGGGCTCTAACTAAACCCGAGCGATTGCACTACAGGCTACGCGTTACTGAACCCGAGCGATCGATCGATGGCTGTTCACTGAACCCGATCGAGCGATTCCTTCGCTACTGCTGCTAACTGAAGCTGATCGATGCTATCTATGGATGAACAGTGAGCGTTGCGGGGGGGGGGGGGGTTGGATGAACAGTTCCCGGTGGGGGTGGATGAACAGGACCCCGTGGTGTTGCCTCTGGATGAACATGACGCCGATCGATCGAGCCGGTTGGGGCTGGATGAATAGGACCCCGTGGAGGGATGGATGAACAGGACCACCCCGTGGAGGGCAGGATGAACAGTAGACGGTGGAGGGCAGGATGAACAGTAGCCTGTGGAGGGGTGGTTGAACAGGAGCCCATGGAGAGGGCTGGTTGAACAGTAGCCGGTGGAGTAGAGCGCGGTGGAGGCTGGATGAACAGGAGCCCGTGGATGAACAGTCGCAGGTGGAGGCTGGAGGAGGTCGACAGTGGATGAACAGTAGCTCGTGGAGGCTGGAGGGGGTCGACGGTGGAGATGAACAGTATCCCGTGGAGACCCGTTTTGCGGTACGCCACACCCCTCCCGATGAACAGGACCCCCGTTTTGACCATAGCGCTCCAACACAAGTCCGTTTCCTCCATTTTGTGGTACGCGCACCCCTCCCGATCAACAGGACCCCCGTTTCGACCGTAGGAGGTCCGTTTCCTCCGTTTTGCGGTACGCCACACCCCTCCCGATGAACTGGATCCCGTTTCGAACATGGCCTGTCGAACACAAGGCCGTTTCCTCCGTTCTGCGGTACGCCAGGCCTTGTTTCCATCGCCTGTTCCGTCCAAGCCCTCCCAATGAACACGACGCATTCCGTTACCTCCCCATGAACACGACGCATTTTGTTGCCTCCCCATGAACACGAGGATTCCGTTGCCTTCCCATGAACACGACGACGACCTGTTTCTCCGTTCCGACCCAGCCATGTACACGAGCCCTGGCCGTATGTATGCGCGAGTAGGCATTCGAGACCCCGCCCGTATGTACACATACGTGGCCATATTTTCTTTCTTGCACCCTGGCCGCCTCTACTACGACACGCGCGCCTCTACATTGACCAGTATATATGTACGTACACGTTCGCGACCAGAATGACAATGCTACATACGCTTCGACCAGGTGGGCCCCGACTGTCAGGCACTTTCTTGCGTGCGAAGATGTAGCTAGTGGGTCCCAGCAGTCAGGGGCGAAATACGATGGCCCGTCCGGTGGCTCCCGCTATCAGGTGGAGGAATAATTATTTTGCACGTAATAAGGATGCATTTCCTTGCTGCGGCCGTGGACCCAGCTGTCAGCCTCTCCACGTACAGTCCATGTCCGATGGAAGCCGTTCCTTGACCACGTTCACCACGCCGCGCCGAGAGCACCAGGGCGGTGGACGACGGCGAGGCCTAGGAAGGGGACGACGCGGAGCCGGGGAAGACACGACAGTGGATGCCCACGCGTAGAGGAGTACGAGGGTTCACTGGTTCACTGCGGTGTGAGGCTGCCGTCGCCGCAGAATAACAGGGGGTGTGGGTGAGTAGAGGGATGGCCTGGCCAGTGGTGGGAGTAGTAGGGGGCGGTGAGGCCTCCGCCGCATCGCAGCCGGCCATAGGAGGCAGGAGCACGAGGCATGACCGGCGCTGGTTTGGGCGGCTGGAGCAAGAAGACCAGAGGTTGAAGAAGCACTACGGTCATTGGATGGACATCGTACGGTCACTGGAGCTAGAATCGTATTTATTGACTAAGTTGACAAAGCCCGCCATCCCCGTCAACTTAGTATGCCCACAAGTCAGCCTGCCACTATAGTGGGTCCCAGCTAACAGGGGGAGTATTCATTTTTTTGTGCGTAGTAAGGAGACACTTCCTTGCGTGCGAAGATATAGCTGGTGGGCCCGAGCTGTCAGCAGTGCTAACGTTTTTTTCGCGAAATACAGAGGCCCTTTCGGTGGGTCCCTGATGTCAGGTGGAGGAATCATTATTTTGCGCGTAATAAGGAGGCATTTCCTTGCGTGCGACCGTGGACCCAGCTGTCGGCCTCTCCACGTAAAGTCCACTTCAGATGCATGTCGGTCGTTGACCACGTTGACCAGGCCGCGCCGAGAGCACCAGGGCGGTGGACGACGGTGATGCCTAGGAAGGGAACGGCACAGAGGCAGGGAAACTCGGTAGTTGTTTCCCACGCGGAGGGGAGTACGACTGTACGAGGGTTTACTGGTTCGTCTGCCGTCGTCGGAGAATAACAGCAGGTGTGGGAGAGTAGAGGGATGGCTAGGCCAGCGATGGGAGTACGGTGGGGCGGTGAGGCCTGCGCGGCAGCAGAGCCGGCCGCGGGGAGGAGGGAGCAGGCAGTCCCGCCGGCGCCTGTTTGAGCGACTGGAGCAGGAAGAGCAGAGATTGAAGAAGCACGACGGCCGTTGGATGGCCATCCAACAGTCACTGCTTGTGCGTCAACCTTTTTTTAGGAAAGCCTCAAATCTGTGGAAAACAACATACAACCCATCTGCCATTATTTCTAATAATTTACAGCCCATTTGCTAATTATTAAGGTTTTTTTGGAGCCCATATTCTTTTTGTTAGCATTACAGCCCATATTGTGGCCACGGTTAAAAAAATATACGAAATTTTGCATATTTCGGTGCGGTCCGAACTGTTTTGAATCCCGAAATTTTGACTCACATTCAAACTGATTTTAAAAATAAATGTATATCAATATAAAATCCAAAAAATTCTCCACGCATAAAAATTAATGTAATTTCAAATCTCGAAATGAAAAAAAGATATTTGAAACTAATTGCCGGTTTGATGTGTTTTTAAAAATGTACAACCCATTTCTCATTACTGATGATCCATTTTCTCTGCCAGCCGAAAGAAAGCTCTCCTCGTCTTGAAAGATTTGCAGCCCAACAGGCCTGACAAAGCGACTTACTTGGCAAATCAGAAAATAACTGGGCTGTGGCCGTGGCCCCAGCTGTCAGCCTCTCCACATACAGTACTCTTCCGATGGAATGTCGTTGACCACGTTGACCACGCCGCGCCGAGAGCACCAAGGAGGTGGATGACGGCGAGGCCTAGGAAGGGGACGAGCGGAGCCGGGGAAGACGCGGCAGTGGATGCCCACGCGGAGAGGAGTACGAGGGTTCACTGGTTCGGCTGCGGTGTGAGGCTGCCGTCGCCGCAGGGCCTGGCTAGCGGTGGGAGTAGTAGGGGGCGATGAGGCCTCATCGGCAGCACAACCAGCCACTGGAGGCAGCACAACCAGCCACTGCAGGTGGTCTCCCCGGCGCTGGTTTGGGCGGCTGGTGCAAGAAGAGCAGCGATTGAAGAAGCAGCAGGACCGTTCGATTCAAATCCAACGGTTACTGCTGCTAGAATCGTTTGTTGACTAAGTTGACACGCCCTGCGTACGCGTCAACTTAGTAGGCCCATAGGTCAGCCTCCCAACCGGTGTGCCCCAGATGTCAGTGGGAGGAATCATTTTTTCGCGTAATAAGGAGGCAGTTGATTGCGTGCGGCCAGGCCAGCCGAGGGAGTAGGGTGGGCCGGAGAAGCCTGCGCGACATCACAACAGGCCACAAGAGGAGGGAGCAGGCAGTCCCGCCGGCGCTAGTTTAGGCGGCTGGAGCAGGAATATCAGAGATTGAAGAAGCACGTCGGCTGTTGGATGGACATCCAAAACTAACTGCTGCTAGAATCGTGTGTTCACTGACAAAGCCTTGCGTAAACAAGTCAGCCTCGAAATATGTGGCGTGTACAGCCCATCTGCTATTATTTTTATAATTTTTACTCATTTTCTAATTCATATGGAATTTATTGCAGCCCGTTTTCCATTTTTAGAATTGCTGGCTATTTTCTGGTCAGTACCAGGGTCAAAAAATTAACTAAATATGTGGGAAATTTTGAAAATTCACAAATTTTTGCTGGGGAACGAAATATTCTTAATCCAAAAATTAATAGCCATACTAAAACAAATTTAAAAATAAATTAGTACTATGTCATGTTAAATCCAATGAAATACGTATAAGATATCAGTGAAGAACAAAAACAAAAAAGAAACTTATATCCCATTTGCTATATTTTTTTTGGAATTTTCAACCCCTCTTGATATTACTTTTAACAGACATTGACCATACTCTTAAGCCAGGTTAGAATGCATCCCTCCTCGTCTTGAAAGATTTGCAGCCCAGTAATTCGGAGAAAACAAATAGGCCTAGCTTGGGTATTCTTCAAAAAGAAATACTGGGCTACCTATTTTCCCGAAGAACTGGTGCATGAGCATTTAGCTTTATTTATTTATTTACTTATTTATGTTTAGGGGACCATGAGCATGTACCTGGGCCGGATTCATGTGAGAGCCTCCCTTCCAGTTAATTATGGGCTTCTCTATTGGGCCTTCATCAGTGGGCTGCATGTTATCAACAAGTGGAAAATGTGTTCCCAGTTTCAAAAAAAAGTGTTCCGTACGGTAAATAGTATGCGCTACGTACGGTACGGGGCACTAAAGGATCGAACCGTGCAACGACTTCCAAAACATTGTGTTTGTTGTTCTAACAACACATTTATTCAACCAACAGATGAAATATACTACTGATTGTACATTGAAAACAGCAGCAGTAGCAACCAGTGCTGGGGGTGCAACAGAAGCAGTAAGCAGGCCAGAAGAGTGAAGACGCAGCTCTCTCTTCCAAACCAAACATCAGCCATCATTACAAAAGGGCTACCAAAAAAGAACAAGTGTATGCATCAAACTAAATAAAGATCCTACTACACCAAGTGTACGCATCTAACTAACTGGCTCAGTTAGACGTTACTATTTATTAAGCTGTGGAGATTGGCTGGCGGCTTGAACCAGATGGGTGCCTGACGGGGGAAACTCCAGCTAGCAGGTCGAACTCTGATACTTGCGACCCTCTCTCCTACTTTGGGATGCAGAGCGTGGCGGCACATATCAGGGTATGGTGCATGCAGAGACGCATGGTACGCTGTGTACACACAATTTTGCTTGATGAACGAAACCGCGCTGCCATCATGATCCTTGCCGTCGGTTATCTCTTGGTTAATCGGATAATTCAGTCTGACAAACAGAGAGCGTGTACCAAGGCTACTTACCAGCCTCCAGTCAAAAATTCCTGAAGGCCCAGAGAAGCTGGGATCCTGCTCAAAGACCTTGCAGTGAGTGTGATTGTATTCCGCGAAACAACACGTCCGGTACGTGCGAACGATCATCAATCTTTCGCCGTCGTCTGATCGAGCCAGGAACCACCTGCAACTGCCATGCCGCTTTTCTTTGGAAGGTTCTGGGATTAGGAAGGGTAGGGACACCAGGCGGCCTACAACATCATATCAAGGTGGAGTCAAATAAAAAAGGGCTCTTGGTTTAGTCAATCTTAAGAACATCATGTTATGAGCATGAATATTTTTCAGCAAATGTTGATAGTAATATAAGCAAGCCATCATGATATCATAGGAAAGTAACATACTGCTGTAACAGCCGTTTGTAGCGGTGACTGGAGTAGGCCAGCAATACGTCCAGCCATAGAAGGAGTCGACAACGTAAATGAAGCCCTTGTGTTCAATGGCATCAGAGAACCATGCAGGATGTATGATCCTGCGATGGACGTGCAGATTTATCCACTTACCGCAGTGACCTGTCAGATAGGCGAGACCGCGGTTGAAGAACGCAATTAGCCAGAAGTCTTTATAATTCGCAGATCTTGTGGGCACTTAGCAGATTAGAACCTTGAGCAAATCAAACTTGGTATCATGTTGGCTACTGTAAGATTTCGAGTATTCTGGGCCACGGTGCATGCAGTGTTAATCGAAGGAAGGGGGATCAATCGCCGGGTGTAGACCTCCACAAGCATCCAGCTGCCGCGACCGTCGACGAGCACCATCCAAGACGTGTTCATGCCGACCCAGTACATACCATTAATGTAGTTGAGGCTGACGGGGATCAGATCGCAGTCAAGGGGGTTGATGCTCGCCACCCTATGATCGTTATGCTACGTGACACGCCGTTTCTGAAGATCAGGCGGCATCAGCAAGCAAGGAGCTGGCTTAAAAAGCTTCGGCCTGAGGGCTTTGAGTAAACGGTACATCCCCGATGAGCACGCGGCGAGCGGCATGGTACTGAGATTGTCCAGACGCGAAACAATGAGCTTGATTACCTCTGTGGGGAGCGAATTCCAGCCACTCTTTCGGCGGACATTGCTCAATTCTGCCATTGTTAGTGCTTGGGTTTCGGACGAGGGGGGGGAGGCGCCTTAGCGGGGATGGAAGATTGGATGAGATTATGTGTGGACAAAGATGGAGAAGCGAATATCTGCTGCGGGAAGTGGATAGGTGATGATGACTACAGCATGCCGCTTGACTTACGAGACACATACCAGCAGCGTAGGGTCATGTCGATGCCAGACAACTTGCTTGAGTGATCACAGTACTGGTACTCCCTACAATGCTATGCCCTAACTTGCTTGAGTAGAGTAGTAGAGTAGGACTCTGCTCTACTATTAGCACCAGAGGAGTAGTATATTCTAATCTAAAATAGTTACAAACTTCAATGCCCGAGCGTGGAACGACTACGAACTGTGCTCAAAGACCGTGTCTACGTGGTGTTTGGACATGGGCGACAACCTCAACGCCAACGGTGCTGCTCCCGTTGCACCGTATGTGTTTCTGTCCTTCCTGTTCGAAATCGTGGTAGAATTCATGTTTCTACTCTGTATCCTACTACTATGCTAGTCCACATGATAGTTTCATCTCTGTTATAGCCGTCATGATTTATTTTGTGCTTATTCAGATTAAATCTCGTAGTAACTTGCTCATATATTCAACTGGCGCAACGTCCCCTACATCCACTCCTGTTTCATGGACGGCCTAGTCGATGTTGGAATTTTGCTAGTAGGCCTTTATAAGGTGAGCTCTTCTACCACTTGTATGAGCATGAGAAGAGGAGACCTACACGCGCACTCCTCCTCCTCGCTCGCCTCGCCACGCCACGCCTTGTCGCGACGCGCTGCGGGTTGCGGGATTGAGCCGAGCCGAGGACAGAGCGATACTCCCACGACCTACCCGGCCCGCACTATATAGTTTCTCACCACCGTTCCAGATCATTGCGCCGCCAAGCAAGTCTTCTCCATCCCTCCTGTATGGGAGAGTGGCGATCAGGTTTTTGGGGAGCGCACTCGCACGACTGCTGGCAGCGACGACTTCGCGAACGACGACTTCTTCCGTGACCTCAGCAACCTCATCCTCGATGACATGGGCAACAACGTCAACGCCGGCAACCAGTGAGATACAGGGTGTAGGAAGCGGTTTGGGAATTTGCATGCCTTTCCAACCAGTGAGATACTCCGTACAAAGTACGACAGAGAAATAACCACAGAGAAGGAAGCTAAAAGTAAACAATCAAACGAGCATTTTTGCATTTGTTTTGCATTGAATCGTTTCACAAGCTTGACTAGTGCTGTTTTTCTACTTTTACAAAAACCGCATCGTAATGTTAAAACGTGCATTTGCACGTACATAAGTAATAGTAGTACTCCCTCCGTCTAGGTGTATAAGTCTTCCCTCCTTCTTGGTCACGGTGCACAACCAAAGATGACTTTTATTGACCTGGACGGAGGGAGTAGCACAGTCTGCAAGCATATATCGAGAGAGACGTGTAGTGCGATAGTATTTGGTAAAGTTTGTGCTATATGCACGTACTTGCAAAATGCGTACAAATACACAAGGTTTCCAAACTTTCCCTTTTACATACTTAATTAAGGACGCTAAAAATTCCTGAACGTTCAGGATTTATCATTTGCGTCCCAAAACTAATGAGATCACCTTACGAAACAAAAATTATACTCCTCCTAAAAGCCACGATGCTCACAGGAGTGCTTGCGGCACGCCACGAGTGCCCTGGTGCTCGGCCGTTTCCCAGCGCGCCGACACAACGCCTCTTCCTCAGCCTCGCAACTCGCAAGGTGCTGATTGGCAGCTTGCCGCGGGCGAGCGCGATCTCACCGGTGTGGTGATCCGGCGCCAACAGGCACTCCTCCTCGCTAGAAGCGTGCACCCGGTCCATGTACCGCCAAGCGTAGATGAGGCGCTTGGGCCTGACTGCACTCAGGGCGTCGGCACGGGCGTCCTCCGCCACCCTCACGGCCCTTGCACGAGCCTTCTGCCAAAGAGCCAATTGCCTGACTCTCTCGGACGCAACATAGGCCTCCCAGGCAGCTTGTTCCGCGGTGCGCTTCTCTTCCTCGGCCTTCTTCTCCGCCTCTATTTTGGCGCGCTCTGCTGGAGGCAAAGCCTCCCACAAGGTGACATCCATTTCTTTCCAAAGCTCCTCAAGGCTGGGGGGCTCGGCGGGCGGCGTGGCGTTCTCCTCGTAGCAGGGAGCCGACGCGTCCTCCGACGCGCGTGCTGGCGAGATTGGGAACGCCGACGTGTGCACCTTGACGCGTCGCGGCGAGGAGCGGAACACTGACGCGTCCTCCTCGACTAGTGGCGGCGAGGAACGGAACGGCGACGCGTCACGGCGAGGAGCTGAACGCCGACGCGTCCTCCTTGACTAGTGGCAGCGAGGAACGGAACGACGATGCGTCGCGTAGCGGCGAGGAGTGGAACACCGATGCGTCCTCCTCGACTAGTGGCGGCGAGGAATGGAACGGCGACGCGTGACCATCCGCGCGGTGCAGCGAGGGGCTCCTAGGGTTTGGGAGGGACGATGCCATGGTGGTCGACGTGAGAGGGAGGGGGAGGAGATAGCGATGAACGTGAACGTGAGGGGGAGGAGATAGCGATGTCGTGGGAGGCGCAGTATTTATAGCGAGCAATGGCACACCTAAGATATGGACTAAGCTGCACTGACTTAACTGCCGGTCCAATTGCGTCACTGACATGTGGGCCAGACCCCTGTTGGGCCCATATGTCAGTGACCGAATGCACCTGCAGTTAAGTAACAACTACGTGCGCATATTTGTTGGAGTAAATTACGGGGGAGCGAAGGGGTGGAAATATTGCTGGTCACAACGGATTGGACGAGCATGGGGGGAGGAGAGTCATGCATGCAGATTTTTTCACACGGGGTGGAGTGGTGGGACCGCCGGAGGGAGAAGGAGAGTTTGGCAGGCATATTGTTTCCACACATGGAGAGGAAAAGATTTGGAGACGAACGGGCTTCCTGCAGGTATGGGGAACGGTGCATAATAAGTCATCTTGCATGCCGGGCTAGGTATAGTCTCAAGTCATTAAAAACAAACATGCCCCACACATGTTCATATTTCAAGGTGCACTAAATTATTGCATGCGATGATTAAGGCTGACCATAATGGTGGTATCTTAGCTGGTATCATGCACACGGGAATAGCAAACATGCCGATGTGGCAAAGAATTAAAGAAGAGAGGGGGGTTAGAGTAACTAGTGTTCATGCATGCATTGGTAAACACATTTTTTTGTGGAGAACGACAGCACTAGTTGAGTACTTTTGTAGACTTCAGAAACTATTCCACAATGTGTCAACATTCACAATGTCATATCAATATTTTTACACTCATTATAAAACGTAGTTCTTATACTCATTATAATCAGTACTCCCTCCGTCTAGGTGAGCAAGTCATCTTAGATTGTGCACTGGGACCAAGGAGGAGGGGAAAACGAGAGATCTTAATGTTTATTTTCTAATTAATAGCATTGCATGCAATGAACTAACCACTGCATGTCATGTTTGGTAGTCTCAAGTCATTAAAAGCATGCACACCCACATCTCCTATTGGTTGATATGTCAAGAAACAAGAAACGAGGTAGAAGTTAATGCACCGCACCTATGTGTTTTGGGAGTGTTGTAGATATTGATATTTTTAGTATAAATTTGGTCGTGGGATTTCATTGATGCCTGTCAAAGCGTTGACAGGTCTGCTATGCGTGACCTGAAGATGAAAGCGTTGAGCATCTCGAAGTTGATCAACAATCTTCAATTGTCAAAGATTAGCCGTTCGGCCAATAAGGTGGCACACTTAATCGCTAAGTATAGCTTTGACAATAGATTAGATGGTATTCCTGTAAATAACATACCGCCCTGTGTGGTGAATATTGTATCGAATGAGTGTATTGGTATGGCTGGTTAATTAATATAAGGTGGTGTTCAAAAAAGTATAAATTTGGTCAAACACTTTGCAAACGGTTGACGGGAGTAAAAAGGGCCAGAGGGAGTATCATGCATGCGGAGTAGGAAAAAAAGTGCTTGTCTAAAAAAAGGCAAAAAAACTGCTCATTTATAGCCGGTCGAAGTCTCAAAGGGCGCGACCATGCGAGGGAGGCGAAGGTCGTGGGAGGTGCGACGTTTGACAGAATTAAGTGAAGTTACATCCACGCGCCGGCATGGCATGCGAACAGGCAGAAGCTATACTGTCAGGCCTACGATATGGGTCTAGTAGACATGACATCTAGTGGGTCCCGCATAGTTCTCGAGAACTCTTTGGGGGCTTGCAGCTGTTTATCCACCGGGCAAGCCAGCAACCCCACGCCGTTCGCACGCCCTACTCGTCTCCGTCTTCTACCTTACAACAGTTCGCTCCCAGTCGTCCCGTCCTTTCACATTAGTTCGCTCCCAGTTTTTTTTGCGGGGTACAACAGTTCAACTTCTCCTAACCCTCCTCCAAAATCCATGGCCTCCCAAATCTCCATGGTCACCGCTGAGTACCAGGTTAGAGCCATCACCGGCGATCAGTTCATCGTCATCTACACACGTGGATCCGAGACGGTGAAAGCATGGCTTGCTCGCTTCCTACGCATGTTCAATAGTTCAACGGATGAGTGGGTCGCTGGGCTAGATGTTGAGTACACCAAAGTCCTGGGACGAGAGAAGGATCTAAAGGATGAAGAGAGGAAGAAGCCCGCCGTGATCCAGGTTTGCGTACATAACGTTTGCTTGGTCTACCACATATGCCATGCCAACGTTGAGTGCCAGGATTTTAAGAACTTCCTCAAGGACAAAAGAGTGAAATTCGTTACTGTAGGCTTTAAGAACGACAATGACATCCTGCGTCGGATAGGTCTCGTTGTAGGCCAGCCCTTCGATCTCCAGAAGGCAAGCCTAGTGTCCTCCCCTCAACCTTCATTGCTAACCCTGGCAGCAGCCATGATTGATCCTTCGTACGCTAAACTGAAGAAACCTCATCACGAGTTTCATCATGCATGGGAGTCGAAGACATTAGATGAAGATCACATCCTGTACGTAGCAATGGATGCCTACCTTTGTTTAAATATCTACAAGGGTTGGATGAAGAAGCAGATCCCAGTGTCCTGTTCAAGCAAAGAAGCGTCGGCGAAGAGGAAGAGGAAGAGGGACGAGGACGAAGTCGAGGACGTGGACTCGGACTCCAAGTAGGTGGCAGTGCCGTCGCTCATGCTGGTTCTACTGCAGTGTCAAGCGGACTAGTTGCTTATTAGTTTATTTTCAAGGGTGTGTTGTGCTGAGGCCCCAGCAGAACTATGTTTATGTTCTTTCTCTTTATTTGAACTCTTTAGTACATACAGTAGTACTAGTACTATGTCTTACTACTGTTCTTCTTGCAGTTGGTACTACTGCTCGTATCTTCGTGTTCCTACTGTACTTAATACGTCCGTACTAGTAGTATAATTCGGGTCAGTCGATTTGTGAAATAAGTTCGATGGAGCGAAGGAAGAAGACGGCAGAAGAGGTGGAAGAAGCCCTTCTAGCCATCCATGTTGCATCAAACGGCTCACATGAGTCGACTGACCCAAATTGCTCCTTCAGATTGCAGGATCCACATGGCATTCAAGGTCTCGAAGGTAGATTCCGTGTCCGCACCCGGTTTGTGGGCTCGACGCGCGCGCGACCGGCTTCCACCGCGACAGCCACCATGCGCGCCTCCTCCGCGCGGGTGGAGACGACAATGACACGCTAGTTCCTCCTCGCCAGCGTGCTGGAGCACGCGCTCGTCCTCCTCTTCGTACGCTGCATGCATAGACGCGGCTCCACCAGCTGCTCGCGTGCTTGGCAGCGCGGCGGCATCGCGAGGAGGGACTGCAGACGACGTGAGCAGGCGAGCCTTCGGCTTCATGGCACAGGGATGGCGGCGACACGACGGTGATGGGCGAGAAATTGTTGGCCGGAGCAGGCGGGCGCCGGCATGCACAACGGCGGCGACATATTGATGAGTGCGCGTGTGGGAGCTTACTTTAGTTTTATATATAAGGTTGGTCAAACTTAAAAGAAAACCGTACTAGTACACGTAAACATTAGACTTAGGCAGCGCTTTTATTAGTTACTAGCTTATGTTCTTGCCCATTGTGACCAGCCTTAGTACCACGGCCACGATACGGAATCCTGTGCTAGCACGTGAACCGCGGCCGCACGGTCGATCGAACGGTGTGTCACCGTGTCGCGCTCAAAGGACATCCACCGAACCTTTTTGTGTGTGTGAAAACAATCCTCGAATATTACTCAACTTTTTTTCCCGTGAAAGTTCTTGACGCTGCAATATTTCCATATATTTGAATTTAGCTCCAGTTCGTGTTTATTTGGATTTGGACGTTTTAGGTGCGCCCTAGTTTTTTTTAATACTGATTTTGTGTGTGTGACTGAGAGAGAACGTGTGTATGTGTCCATATGTGTGTTGTGGCGGAAGGGCAATGTGGAGATGGTGTGCGTGTGATACAGACATAGAGAGGTGTGAATGTGCAAATGATCGTGCATGAGTGAGACATAGACAGACGCCGATACGTTGTGTATACATGAGAGAACGGTCTTCTAGTTTACTTGTGTGTGTGTGTGAGAGAGAGAGAGGGAGAGAGAGAGACAGAGAGAGGAGCACCGTAGCACAACAACCATCTCTCTCGATTCGTCCGTCCCTCGCACGGTCGCATGCAACACATGCATCAACGCGCACATTTTGACACCCTCACCCGGCCCGTGCACACCTCAAGGCCCGCACAATCTCTTCGTGAATACCCATTTCTCTCCTTAGGTTTGTTTTCTCTCAATACCTGACACACACACACACACAGCACAACACACACACACACACACTCCCCCGAGCACACAATTCATCCCCATCCAAGGTTATACGGCGACCACTCTCGCTTGTGCTTCTTTGCACCCCAACATGCACAACAACTCAATCTTCAGAGAGGGCAACGAGCAGATCGAAGACGGCGACCACACCGCGCTAGAGAATGCGGGGTCATTTGGAAGCAGGGTGATGTGACGACGGCTGACTGACTCCTCCCCCCACCCTCTCTCTCTCTTGCACAAAATTACCAATCCCTCTCTCCCCCGCACAAAATTGTCAATCCCTCAACCCACGAGATCCTTCCCCTCTCGTCCATGTTTTTCCTTCTCTCTCATCAAACATGTTGTCTCTTCTCCTTCCACGTATACAGAATCCAGATGCACACGCATCTCATGTATATTACATGTATGCATCTTTCTCACAGACCTAACTTCTTCCTCTCTCTTTCTCTCTCTATCTCTCTCTCTCTCTGTCTGTCTCGTTAGGTTTGTCTCCTACACTCTCGTCCACATACATACAATCTTTCCTGCCCTATTGATGAGGACATGACTACATCACCTATCTGCTCCATCTTCAAAAGCTCTCTCTGCACGTTTCATTCACATTGGGATATGTCAAAATGTTGCTTCTATAATGGCTGATGTAGAGTTATGGTTGTTCTTGTTTCATCCTACAAAGTAATAACTATGAAATGCATTTAGATTCTCATTTGACTGGGATTATGTGAGTTTGAGCATGTTGTGAAGTACTATAGACCTTGTATACATCTTGGGATTCGACAATGATTGTAACTATTGAATTGTATAGACCATTGCATTCGAAGTCAATAGCCTAATATATTTATTTCACAATTTCAACAAATGATTAGTTCACTACAAACTAAGAAAACAAATGTGTACTCCCTCCATTTTTATTTAAGCCCGTGTATTAGCATTGGTCAAAGTCAAGTTTTGTAAACTCTCAGAAAGCTTATAACAAAAAATATTAACATATACAATAACAAATAAATACCATTAGATTCATTATTGAATGTACTTTCACATCATACATATTTGTTATGGTAAATGTTTATATTTTTCTATAAACTTGGTCAAACTTTAGGAAGTTTGACTTTGGTCAAACCTAATATGCATAGTTTACTACTACTACTCGCTAGTTGCTTAGCCGAATCACTCAACACGCCACACGGGGAGTCCAGTGTCACAAATTTTGAGGTCGGCAGGAAAATCTCCCGCGACCCTGATTCGAGCAGTGGGAAGTTACCATCATAGCCTTCGGAACAGGCCTACGAATGACGCTTGGTAGGGGGCTGTTTTCGTAACTTCAGGTTCACCCTACCCAGCCAACCCCACCCCGGCACCCAGAGTAGTACACCTGAATACTCCTCAATTTCTATCCCCACCGCAAAATAGACTTCTCCACGGCACTGCAGCCTTCGTGCTCCTCCCCTTTACATTAGCGCACTCGTCCATCGCAGCACATCTGCCTCATCGACGACCTCGTATGCCGCACTGGAACCGGTCCACCGTCGTCATCGCACATGGAGCCTCTTCCCCGACATCGTCTTCCACGATCTCGGATCTGCTTCTCGGAAGCCGATTGCAAGCGCAGAAGTACCACCGTCGTGGACAATGAACTGACTCCTGTTGCCGACCATGACTCACAGAGGCCGCCGCGACCATCGTTCTCCTCCTTGATTGGTAATGTGTGTATTGAATCACTTAGCAGTACATGTGCAGTTCCAATCTTGTTCATACCTACCCTTTAAATTTCCTGGGTTCTATTGTTCCTGTAAAAGTAATTGGTTATAGCCTCCATTGTCCAACAGAATATCAGCTTGTAATTGTGCGTCGCTCCTGTATCGCGCTGTGCTTGGGTTGGTTTTTCATCTGCAACTAGTAGTGTGGCAAATGATGGAAAGGTTTTAGAACTAGCAAAATGCCCATGCGTTGCACGCATCAAGATGCATTTGTATGAGTAGTTTATCTTGTTGGAGATGCTCTAACATGGCAGACGAGTGCTTTAATGTTGCCCACAAGATGCGCGAGTATTACTAGTAGTATATTTTTCTTGCCATGTTGAGATTTTAAAACCAGGAGTGCGAACATGCAGAGGAGCAATGAAGACCAAACACGAGATATTCGGGACATCTTCAAGGAGCGTGGCAAGTTAAAGAGGAGCTGCACCGAACCTGTAAAACAAGCTTTGGTAAGTAACACCCTTTCAATTACTTTCGTGTAGCCTCGTGTTCTTCGATGTGTATATGTTGTAGTTTCTGTTTCTCTTAAGCGTGGTGTTCTTCGATGTGTAATAAGAAGAGTCTTAATCGTCCTAATGCTTTCGTTTTTAGCTTGATGTAGGAAGTGGGTGTTCTCACCTTGTAGTATGTTTTTATTTATTTTTTCCTTTTGAATTCACTTCTCCGAGTTCTGTTTATCTGGCTTCTACTAAATGGATCTAGGTTGCTCTGAGTATTGATCTAGAAAAGAAGTAACTTCATGTCGGGATGTAGTTCCTGCGAGGAGGGAAGTATGGTCAACCTCGAGATCATGTTTCCAAAATGAGGCTGGATTACACACAAGGTGCCAGTTCCCTAATGATGTTGTATTAGACACAAGGTGCAAATTCCCAGATGATGCTGGATTACACACAAGCTAGGTGGAGTCGTCAGCTGTTCGTGTCCTCGTGGCATTAGTAAAGGCTGAAAGAAAGCGTGCAGCAGCCCTTGAGAATGTAGCTGAGTTCCTGAAGAAGCGAAAAGAGCAATCAGATGCTCTCTTCACCCAAGCCAAAGAAGAGATGGAAGAAGCCAGAAATAAGCTAGCAGAGGCAGAGCAGGCTAGGCGTCTCCTGCTATCTAAAACTGTTGTCAATACAAAATTTCCTTCATAATAGCTAGGTTCAAATGTTTATCCAGTCAGCATGCCTGTTGTGATGTCCGTGCATCTACAGATGTGGCACAAAATGTTTTTTTCCGGGTCATGTAATAACATCAATTACTTTCCAAACAATAACAGACGAAGCATTGGACATGGTATAGTTCACGCGCAAGCCCGACATTCCAAGTTCAACTTCCACATCAAACTCATGTTCACAGATATCTGCACATTCATACATAATGTCCACAACCATGATTCACTTCAAAGCCAAAAAATGTGAGGAGAGTTATAAATAAAGAAAATCCTCTACTAGTTCCTGCTACCAGTGCGAGCACAACAAGTCAAGACCATGTGTAAATTAATTATATTTTAGTCATTTTTTGTGTTCTAAAATGCCTGTCGGCTCGCGGAAGGACGTGTTGCTGGCACACGCGCGGATTCAATGAAGGCAGGCGGGGCAGTCTTAAGCTGGTTGCACGTGGCGAGGAGGCGTGCTCAGCCGGGCCTGCAGCGAGTGCGGCCCTCTTGGCCGGCGCGCTGGTTCAATGCCTGCGCTATGAGAGATCGCGTCCGTGTCAGAGCAATCACTCCATCCAATCCTTTTTTGTTTGGGTATAACAAAATCTCGTTTTCCATTCACATTTTACAAGTAAAGTTCATGGACAAACTTTGACCCAAAGTACAATGGGGACTAGTAAACCAGAATGGAGGTAGTAGTTTTTCTTAATCGAAGAAGGGTTTCCCCTTCCGATTTAGATTAAAGAAAACCAGCATCTAAATCTAAACCATAGTATTTGCCCTACAACTACCAGGTTCAACATCTCGCAACATAAATCCATACAACCTCCATCGCAAAAAAACAAACAAACCATACAACCATACGCCAAGGAGGTACGTAGTACTATGAATTCCATTTTCGCTCCATACCAATCGTTCTAAAAAATACTTACTACTTATAACGCGCCATTGAAAATTGGAACTCTTAACCCCGCTAAAAACGATATTTTAAACGTGGCTACTCGATCTGTGGCAACTGGCGAGCCACCGCGCTCCAAGTCGTTCACCTGTGGTCCCGACCATCAAGTCCTACGGATCAAATTATCATGCGAGCTGACTATTCCTACAAAGGCGCTCCACCACGTACCCGGTACCCGCGAATGCAGCAATCGTGCCCCTAGGGTTTTAGGGTTTATTTGTTAACGTCGCCTTTATGTAACACTCATGTGTGCAAGACAGCGAGAGGCCGACTGCGTGCGTGCGCCTCTTCTTTTCGTATATGCACTCCATTGTTTGTCTGGTGTCCAAAAAATTATAATAACTACTAGCAATGTGCCAATGCGTTGCCACACGATCAAAGTAGATTAATACAGTGGCGGAGCTAGATGCAGACTACGCATGGGGATGTGCCATGTTGAGTGATAAACTTCTATGATTTTCTATGCTTTGCATGAAGAAATTACAAAGGAAGTTGTTTCTAGGCCTGGGGCTATAGCCCTAGCTGCCCCAGGCCTGTCTCCGCCACTGGATTAATACATATTCACCGATTTGATAGAAAAAAGTCTAGCTTTGAAATACATATATCACTAAAAATATGTTATGTTTCACTCAAAATATGTTATGTTTCACTCAAAATATATTCCTTTGGCGGTTTTGATGAGATAAGGGAGGAATGTTGTTGGTTTCAAGATTCGAGAAGTGGTATATGTCTAATTTCTACTCTTACTAGCAAGATGCCCGTGCATTGCACGGAACATCAAGATCTTGTGGGAGAAAAGGATGAACGAGGGAAGGCCTTATCTGCAAATGTGGTGAAGAGTGCGGGTAAATTGCCATATTTTCCTTCCTATCCATCAGATATAAATCAGACGACCTACATTGCAGGATGGCAGGCCCACCATCATCACCAACTCTATTTTTTATCCCTACTCTTACAATAAGCATTGTCGGTGATGATCGTGTGCCTGCCATCCCGTAATATAGGCCGTTCGATCTATATCTGACGGATAGGAAGGAAACTATGGCAATTTTGCAAAAAAGATACCCACACCCCTCTCCATATTTGCAAATAAGGCCTTCCCTCATTCATCCTTTTCCCCCACAAGATAAACTACTCATACAAATGCATGTTGATGTTCCGTGCAACGCATGGGCATCTTGCTAGTTGTTGCAAAAAGCCCATGTGTGTGTGAGAGAGAGGGCGAGTGGAGGAGGATGGAGTGCATGTGTGACAAAGACACAAGGAGTGTGTGTGCGATAGGTATCAGCTTAAAATGAGGCGATAGTGTGTGTGTGCACGATCGAGAGGGCGTATCTCAAGAAGGGAAGAAAAATCTACATAGATACAAGGAGCGGGAGAGAGACATGTATGCGATGGTGGAAGCACGAGTGTGTGGGTGTATAAACCTATCTAGAGGCTAGCTAATCGATAAATGTTTGTGAGAGAAATACGAGTCGGGGTGAGAAAGTGGGAGTTTTGTGTGTGAGAGAGAGAGACGGTAGTCGGGAAGGGGAGTGGAAGCGGGAGTTGTGCGTGTGTGTCTGTGTGAGAGAGAGAGGAGACGGTAGTCGGGGTTGTCTGATCGATAAACAAATGAATAATGTCAGTCTGGGATGGAGACGAAAAGGAGACCGCAACAAATGTTGTGTCTATAGGAGAGATAGAGAGAGTAATTTTAGTGGTATGAGTCATATGTAGAGACATATAGGGCGTGTGAGAGAATCCCATAGAGAGAAAGACAAAGTGAAAGACGAGTGGAGACTCTGTGTTTGGCGGTGAAAAAGAAAGCTTAGGTACCGAGTGATACCAGAGAACAGTAGAGACGTGAGAGATAATGAAAACCGTGTAATTTATAATGATAGGGAGAGTGTGACACTTCTCAAGGGAGACGTCGAGAGACCATGTTTGCGACGATAGGAGCAACATGAAGTGAGCGTGCGGGTGAGCTAGAGAAAAGAGAGTGATAGCTACCTGAAGGAGCATGCATGCGAGAGAGATGGGCGTGAAAGGAGTGAACAAAAAAGAGATTCAAATATTTGAATTCGATATGATGATACATGTAATCCATACTCGAACCAAAATTGATCTATCAAACATGCATACTCATATGAATTCACGCACATCTATGTTATTTAATATGTAGATATTACTGATCCATACATTTTAGTAGAACATAATTTGGTTAAATTTTTTCGAATTCAACATTAAGATTTCGAGATCGTTGTATTTGTAAATCATATTATACATATAAAGGAGCATAATTCTTTGTTGTGATTTTGAAAGTATATAAAAAATGATGTATATAGAATGTAATTCCAATTGAAAATGGATCCCGCCCGAAAAAATAGAATACAAACGGGATTCGAATTGAGTTGGCACGGTAAACGTGCACTCTGCAAAATTTGAACGAAGCGGGGAAAGTCGTAGTAACCGCCCGAAACCAAAATCTGCGAGATGGAAATCACTACTGCCTATCCCTGGCACACAAAGCCTATATGCTGGATTTCTATAGGTTTCGATAGGGGTAGGTTTGTAATTTCACCCAAACGCGACGTAACCGCCTCTCACCCGGATTCATACATGGTGGGCGCCAAAATACAATGTGTCCTTGGCCAAAATCGACTCCCCCCCGATTCATATTCATACACGGTGGGCGCCAAAAACAAACTCTTGTCGGCAAATATTCGGTGTATGCGAGATTACCGTCCTATCCCCAACCGACTAGTGTTGCTGTGATGTAGTAGAAATTTGAAAGGGGGGCTAAGTTTGTAAATTTCCTCGCATTTGAGACAAGCGTGCCCTGAATACATGGTTCCCCCTTCCTCTCTACCTCCCTTTTCCCCATTCTTACTACGTGGGCGCCAAAACTGTTGGGAAACGTAACAGAAATTTAAAATTTTCTACGCATCACCAAGATCAATCTATGGAGTAATCTAGCAACGAGGGGAAGGAGAGTGCATCTACATACCCTTGTAGATCGCTAAGCAGAAGCGTTCAAGTGAACGGGGTTGATGGAGTCGTACTTGTCGTGATCCAAATCACCGATGATCCTAGTGCCGAACGGACGGCACCTCCGCGTTCAACACACATACAGCCCGGTGACGTCTCCTATGCCTTGATCCAGCAAGGGGGGAAGGAGAGGTTGGGGAAGACTCCATCCAGCAGCAGCACGATGGCATGGTGGTGAAGGAGGAGCGTGGTAATCCTGCAGGGCTTCGCCAAGCACCGTAGGAGAAGAGGAGGACTTGGGAGAGGGGGAGGGCTGCGCCAGAACTTGGGTGCGGCTGCCCTCCCACCTCCCACATATATATAGGGGCAAGGGAGAGGGGGCCGGCCCCCTCAGATCTAATCTGAGGAGGGGGCGGCGGCCAAGGGGGGTTGCCTTGCCCCCCAAGGCAAGGGGGGTGCCCCCCCTTTAGGGTTCCCCCAAACCCTAGGCGCATGGGCCCTAGGGGTGGAGGCGCCCAGCCCACTAAGGGGCTGGTCCCTTCTCCACACACATCCCATAAGGCCCTCCGGGGCAGGTGGACCCTCCCGGTGGACCCCCGGAACCCCTCCAGTGGTCCCGGTACAATACCGGTAACCCCCGAATTATTCCGGTGACCGTATGATGACTTCCCATATATAAATCTTTACCTCCGGACCATTCCGGAACTCCTCGTGACGTCCGGGATCTCATCCGGGACTCCGAACAACATTCGGTAACCACGTATATCTATTCCCTATAACCCTAGCGTCATCGAACCTTAAGTGTGTAGACCCTACAGGCTCGGGACTCATGCAGACATGGCCGAGACAACTCTCCGGTCAATAACCAACAGCGGGATCTGGATACCCATGTTGGCTCCCACATGCTCCACGATGATCTCATCAGATGAACCACGATGTCAAGGATTCAATCAATCCCGTATACAATTCCCTTTGTCTATCTGTATGATACTTGCCCGAGATTCGATCGTCGGTATCCCGATACCTTGTTCAATCTCGTTACCGGCAAGTCTCTTTACTCGTTCCATAACACATCATCCCTTGATAAACTCCTTGATCACATTGTGCACATTATGATGATGTCCTACCGAGTGGGCCCAGAGATACCTCTCCGTTTACACGGAGTGACAAATCCCAGTCTCGATTCGTGCCAACCCAACAGACACTTTTGGAGATACCTGTAATGAACCTTTATAGCCACCCAGTTACGTTGTGACGTTTGGTACACCCAAAGCATTCCTATGGTATCCGGGAGTTGCACAATCTCATGGTCTAAGGAAATGATACTTGACATTAGAAAAGCTTTAGTATATGCTAGGCTTAGGATTGGGTCTTGTCCATCACATAATTCTCCTAATGATGTGATCCCGTTATCAACGACATCCAATGTCCATGGTCAGGAAACCGTGACCATCTATTGATCAATGAGCTAGTCAACTAGAGGCTTACTAGGGACATGGTGTTGTCTATGTATCCACACATGTATCTGAGTTTCCGATCAATAAAATTCTAGCATGGATAATAAACGATTATCATGAACAAGGAAATATAATAATAACCAATTTATTATTGCCTCTAGGGCATATTTCCAACAGTCTCCCACTTGCACTAGAGTCAATAATCTAGTTCACATCGCCATGTGATTAACACTCACAGGTCACATCGCCATGTGACCAACATCCAAGAGTCTACTAGACTCAATGATATAGTTCACATCACTATGTGATAAACACTCAAAGAGTTCTAGGTTTGATCATGTTATGCTTGTGAGAGAGGTTGTAGTCAACGGGTCTTGCCATATTTAGATCCCTATGTATTTCGCAAAACTTTATGTCATATCATAGATGCTGCTACCACGTTCCACTTGGAGCTATTCCAAATTGTTGCTCCATTATACGTATCCGGTATCTCTACTCAGAGCTATCCAGATAGGTGTTAAGCTTGCATCGACGTAACTCTTTACGTCGAACTCTTTATCACCTCCATAACCAAGAAACATTTCCTTATTCTTCTAAGGATAATTTTGACCGCTATCTGGTGATCCAGTCCTAGATCACCTTTGTACCCTCTTGCCAGACATGTGGCAAGGCACACATCAGGTGCGGTACTCAGCATGGCATACCGTATAGAGCCTATGACAAGAGCATAGGGGACGACCTTCGTCCTTGCTCTTTCTTCTGCCGTGGTCAAGCTTTGAGTCTTACTCAACTTCACACCTTACAACTCAGGTAAGAACCCCTTCTTTGACTGATCTATTTTGAACTCCTTCAAAAACATGTCAAGGTGTGCGTTCTTTGAAAGTATCATCAGGCGTCTTGATCTATCTCTATAGATCTTGATTCCCAATTTGTAAGCAGCTTTATCCAGGTCTTCCTTTGAAAAACACTCTTCAAACAACCGTTTATGCTTTCCAGAAATTCTACATTATTTCGAATCAGCAATATGTCATCCACATATACTTATCAGAAATGTTGTAGTGCTCCCACTCACTTTCTTGTAAATACAAGTTTCTAGCAAACATTGTATAAACCTAAAAGCTTTGATCACTCCATCAAAACATATATTCCGATTCCGAGATGCTTGCTCTAGTCCATAGAAGGATTGCTGGAGCCAGCATACCTTTTAGCATCCTTAGGATCGTCAAAACCTTTTATTGCATCACATACAACTTTTGTTACGAAAACTGGTAAGAAAACTTGTTTTGACATCCATCTGTAAGATTTCATAATTGAAAAATATAGCTAATGCTAACATGATTCCGACGGACTTAAGCATCGCTACGGGTGAGAAATTCTCATCGTAGTCAACTCCTTGAACTTGTGAAAAGTTTCTTTCCCACAAGTCGAGCTTCATAGACGGTAACATTACCGCCCACGTCCGTCTTCTTCTTAAAGATCCATTTATCTCAATGGCTTGCCGATCAACAGGAAAGTCCACCAAAGTCCATACTTTGTTATGATATATGGATCCTATCTCCGATTTCATGGCTTCTAACCATTTGTCGGAATACGGGCCCACCATCGCTTCTCCATAGCTTGTAGGTTCATTGTTGTCTAACAACATGATATCTAAGACACGATTACCGTACCACTCAGGAGTAGTACATATCCTTGTCGACCTACGAGGTTCGATAGCAACTTGATCCAAAGCTTCATGATCACTATCATTTACTTCCTCTTCAACAGACGTAGGCGCCATAGAAAACATCTTCTGTGTTGCATCACTCTCTGGTTGAAGTAAAGGTTCGACAACCTCATCAAGTTCTATCTTCCTCCCACTCAATTCTTTCGAGAGAACTCCTTCTCGAGAAAGGACCCATTCTTAGCGACAAACAATTTGCCCTCGGATCTGAGATAGAAGGTATACCCAACTGTCACGCTTGGGTATCCTATGAAGATGTGTTTGTCCGCTTTGGGTTCGAGCTTCTCCAGCTGAAGCCCTAAGCATCGCATCCCCAAACATTAAGAAACGACAACTTTGGTTTCTTGCCAAACCAATGTTCATATGACGTCGTCTCAATGGACTTAGATAGTGTCCTATCTAAAGTGAATGCAGCTGTCTCTAACACATAACCTCAAAATGAAAACGGTAGATTGGTAAGAGACATCATAGATCGCACCATATCTCATAGGGTTCGATTACGACGTCCGGACACACCATTACCTTGTGGTGTTCCAGGTGGCGTCAACTGTGAAACAATTCCACAATGTCTTAAGTGATTGCCAAACTCATAACTCAGAAAATCCCCTTTTGATCAGATCGTAGGAACATGATCTTATTGTTATGATGATTCTTAACTTCACTCTGAAATCGCTTGAACTTTTCAAACGTTTCAGACTTGTGCTTCATTAAGTAAATATACCTATATCTACTCAAATCGTCAATGAAGATGAGAAAATAGTGATATCCACCGCATGCTTCAATTCTCATTGGATCACACGCATTAGCATGCATGATTTCCAACAAGTCACTTGCCCGTTTCATTGTACCTGAAAACGGGGTCTTAGTCATCCTGCCCATGAGGCATGGCTCGCATGTGTCAAGTGATTCAAAATCAAGTGACTCCAAACATCCATCGACATGGAGTTTCTTCATGCATCTCATGCCAATATTACCTAAGCGGCAGTGCCACGAGAAAGTGGTACTATCATTATTAACTCTACATCTTTTGGCGTGAACATGTGTATTACCACGACTGAGATTCAATGAACCATTCACATAGGGTGCATGACCATGAAAGGTATCATTCATGTAAACAGAATAACCATTATTCTCTAACTTAAATGAATAACCGTATTGCAATGAACATGATCTAATCATATTCATGCTCAACGTAGACACCTGATAACATTTATCTAGGTTCAATACTAACCCCGAAGGCAGATGGAGCGTGAGATGGTGATCTCATCAACTTTGGAAACACACATCGTCACCTCGCCCTTAGCCAGTCTCCGTTCAGTCCATAGCTTTTACTTCAAGTCACCAATAATAGTAACCGAACGGGTATCCAATACCCAGGTGCTACCAGGAGTACTAGTGAGGTACACATCAATAACACGTATATACTTTGAAGTTGCCAGCCTTCTTATCTACCATGCATTTGGGGTAATTCCGCTACCAGTGACCGTTCCCCTTACAATAGAAGCACTTAGTCTCGGGTTTGGGTTCAACCTTGGGTTCCTTCACTGGAGCGGCAACTGGTTTGCCATCCATGAAGTTTCCCTTCTAGCCCTTGCCCTTCTTGAAACCAGTGGTCTTGTTAAACCATCAACACTTGATGCTCCTTCTTGATTTCTACCTTTTGCGGTCTTAAGCACCGCGAACAGCTCTAGGATCAACTCCATCCCTTGCATGTCATAGTTCATCACGAAGATCTAGTAGCTTAGTGATAGTGGCTAGAGAACTCTATCAATCACTATCTTATCTGGAAGTTTAACTCCCACTTGATTTAAGTGATTGTAGCACCCAGAAATTCTAAGCACATGCTCATCAGTTGAGCTATTCTCCTCCATCTTGTTGGATAAAGAACTTGTCAGAGGTCTCACACCTCTCAACACGGGCATGAGCCTAAAATCCCAATTTCAGCTCTTGGAACATCTCATATGTCTTATGGCGTTCAAAACGTCATTGGAATCCCGATTCTAAGCCGTAAAGTATGGTGCACTAAACTATCAAGTAGTCATCAGGACGTGTCTGTCAGGTGTTCACAACATCCACAGACGACGTTGTAGGGGTTTGCACATCGAGCGGTGCATCAAAGACGTAAGCTATATGTGTAGCAGTGAGGACACTCCTCGGACTATGAACCCAGTCCGCATCATTGCTTACAATATCTTTCAACTTGGTCTTTCTCTAGGAACGTATTGAAACAAGGAGCTACAACGTGAGCTATTTATCTACAACATATTTGCAAAGACAATTTAGACTATGTTCATGATAATTGAGTTCATCTAATCAAATTATTTAATGAACTCCCACTCAGATAGACATCCCTCTAGTCATCTAAGTGAAACATGATCCGAGTCAACTAGGCCGTGTCCGATCATCACGTGAGATGGACTAGTCAACATCGGTGAACATCTTCATGTTGATCGTATCTTCTATACGACTCATGCTCGACCTTTCGGTCTTCCGTGTTCCGAGGCCATGTCTGTACATGCTAGGCTCATCAAGTCAACCTAAGTGTATTGCGTGTGTAAATCTGGCTTACACCCGTTGTATTCGAACGTTAGAATCTATCACACCCGATCATCACGTGGTGCTTTGAAACAACGAACCTTCGCAACAGTGCATAGTTAGGGGGAACACTTTCTTGAAATTATTACGAGGGATCATCTTATTTAAGCTACCGTCGTTCTAAGCAAATAAGATGTAAAACATGATAAACATCACATGCAATCAAATAGTGACATGATATGGCCACTATCATTTTGCTCCTTTTGATCTCCATCTTCGGGGCTCCATGATCATCGTTGTCACCGGCATGACACCATGATCTCCATCATCATGATCTCCATCATCGTGTCTTATTGAAGTTGTCTCATCATCTATTACTTCTACTACTATGGCTAACGCTTTAGCAATAAAGTAAAGTAATTACATGACATTTATGTTGACACGCAGGTCATAAATAAATTAAGACAACTCCTATGGCTCCTGCCGGTTGTCATACTCATCGACATGCAAGTCGTGATTCCTATTACAAGAACATGATCAATCTCATACATCACATATATCCTTCATCACATCCTTTTGGCCATATCACATCACACGACATATGCTGCAAAAACAAGTTAGACGTCCTCTAATTGTTGTTGCAAGTTTTTACGTGGCTGCTATAGGTTTCTAGCAAGAACGTTTCTTACCTACGCGAAAACCACAACGTGATATGCCAACTTCTATTTACCCTTCATAAGGACCCTTTTCATCGAATCCGATCCGACTAAAGTGGGAGAGACAGACACCCGCTAGCCACCTTATGCAACTAGTGCATGTCAGTCAGTGGAACCAGTCTCACGTAAGAGTACGTGTAAGGTCGGTCCGGGCCGCTTCATCCCACAATGCCGCCAAATCAAGATAAGACTAGTAACGGCAAGCAAATTGACAATATCCACGCCCACAACTGCTTTGTGTTCTACTCGTGCATAGAAACTACACATAGACCTAGCTCATGATGCCACTGTTGGGGAACGTAGCAGAAATTTAAAATTTTCTACGCATCACCAAGATCAATCTATGGAGTAATCTAGCAACGAGGGGAAGGAGAGTGCATCTACGTACCCTTGTAGATCGCGAAGCAGAAGCGTTCAAGTGAACGGGGTTGATGGAGTCGTACTCGTCGTGATCCAAATCACCGATGATCCTAGTGCCGAACGAACGGCACCTCCGCGTTCAACACACATACAACCCGGTGACGTCTCCTACGCCTTGATCCAGCAAGGGGATAAGGAGAGGTTGGGGAAGACTCCATCCAGCAGCAGCACGACGGCATGGTGGTGAAGGAGGAGCGTGGTAATCCTGCAGGGCTTTGCCAAGCACCGTAGGAGAAGAGGAGGACTTGGGAGAGGGGGAGGGCTGCGCCAGAACTTGGGTGCGGCTGCCCTCCCACCTCCCACATATATATAGGGGTACGGGAGAGGGGGGCCGGCCCCCTCAGATCCAATCTGAGGAGGGGGCGGCGGCCAAGGGGGGTTGCCTTGCCCCCGAAGGCAAGGGGCACCCTCCCTTAGGGTTCCCCCAAACCCTAGGCGCATGGGCCCTAGGGGGAGGTGCCTAGCCCACTAAGGGGCTGGTCCCTTCTCCACACACAGCCCATAAGGCCCTCCGGGGCAGGTGGACCCTCCCGGTGGACCCCCGGAACCCCTCCAGTGGTCCCAGTACAATACCGGTAACCCTCGAATTATTCCGGTGACCGTATGATGACTTCCCATATATAAATCTTTACCTCCGGACCATTCCAGAACTCCTCGTGACGTCCGGGATCTCATCCGGGACTCCGAACAACATTCGGTAACCACGTATATCTATTCCTTATAACCCTAGCGTCATCGAACCTTAAGTGTGTAGACCCTACGGGCTCGGGACTCATGCAGACATGGCCGAGAAAACTCTCCGGTCAATAACCAACAGCTGGATCTGGATACCCATGTTGGCTCCCACATGCTCCACGATGATCTCATTGGATGAACCACGATGTCAAGGATTCAATCAATCCCGTATACAATTCCCTTTGTCTATCTGTATGATACTTGCCCAAGATTCGATCGTCGGTATCCCGATACCTTGTTCAATCTCGTTACCGGCAAGTCTCTTTACTCGTTCCGTAACACATCATCCTGTGATCAACTCCTTGATCATATTGTGCACATTATGATGATGTCCTACCGAGTGGGCCCAGAGATACCTCTCCGTTTACACGGAGTGACAAATCCCAGTCTCGATTCGTGCCAACCCAACAGACACTTTCGGAGATACATGTAGTGAACCTTTATAGCCACCAAGTTACGTTGTGACGTTTGGTACACCCAAAGCATTCCTACGGTATCCGGGAGTTGCACAATCTCATGGTCTAAGGAAATGATACTTGACATTAGAAAAGCTTTAGCATACGAACTACACGATCTTTGTGCTAGGCTTAGGATTGGGTCTTGTCCATCACATCATTCTCCTAATGATGTGATCCCGTTATCAACGACATCCAATGTCCATGGTCAGGAAACTGTAACCATCTATTGATCAACGAGCTAGTCAACTAGAGGCTTACTAGGGACATGGTGTTGTCTATGTATCCACACATGTATCTGAGTTTCCTATCAATACAATTCTAGCATGGATAATAAACGATTATCATGAACAAGGAAATATAATAATAACCAATTTATTATTGCCTCTAGGGCATATTTCCAACAAAAACACCCTCTCCACCCCACCCTCCTCCGTCCACCGCCGTCCGCCACCCCATCCATTGCCGTCCTCCTCCACCATGCCGGAGCTGATACCCCGATGCCGCCGTCCATTACAAGAGATCGACCTCTCTCATCCACGGCTTCGGACCAGGATCCTTGCATCCCGTCCTCTCGCTTCATCCCCGCCGTCGTCCACCTTGCCGGCGCCGCTCCTACTACCGTCTCGTCCACCGCACCCCGCCGCCACTGTCTACCCTCCTAGATCTGCTTCCACACCGCTGACAGCCATCGCTACCGCAGCACCGTCAAATTCTCAGCAGATGCGTACACGGCGCCGCACCAGAGGCGGTACTCTTTCGTATCTGCTCAAATTATTTATCGCAGCAAGAAAATAGATCGCCACTGCTTTACTCTGATTTCTTGTCTTGGTTGCGAAGTTGCCTTTGTCCGGTTTGCACCTTCAGATCCGCCATGTCACGCTCAACACCATACTCGCAATGCTTATGGTTTTCCCCTTTTATATTCCACACTAGTTAAATCACAATAGACTAAATTTCAAAATTGGGTCAGTCGATTTTTTAGAGCGCGCCGGAGTTCGCCGGTGCGATCGAAGGGGACGGTGGTTATGGGGGGCGGTGGTGGGGCCTCGTCTAATGAAGAAAACTCGACGCGGGTGGGGGCGGGGTGGGGTGGCGGAGGAACATAGGCGGTGGGGCCGGTGGTTCGGCCGGTGGCCCGTGCGGTGTTCTGTATGGGAAGCACAGTGTGTTCCTTGTCAGGAAGGGGAGCAGGGACATCTGCAGTCAACAGCTGATAGAGCTGGCCTGTACGTGATCGATAGGCTTTCAATTACTAGCGGCAATACAACACCGTAATTTCCAGCCAGTTCCACTTTCCCGATTTATATATCCTGGTTATGGTGTACCCCTGTTATGTACACTATGATCTGCCTAGTTGCTGTGTGCTCTTGTTATCATGGTTTGGGAATAAACTCTCTATATAGTATATTGTGAACCTATCATCTGCCAGCTATCCTTACTTCTGGAGCCTATTTTTTGTGTACTTGTGCCAGATTATATAAATGCACGCACCATATTACAGCACACATGATCTCCCTCATCAGAATCCAGTGATAGCACACAAGTGTTTACAGGGGCGCCCCTATATTAGAATATCATCTGCATTACAAAGATAATCTCACAACTATTTATGTTTTCATGGTTCTCAGATATTATACGCAATTACAGTGAATATCAGAATCCGCGCATCAGAAGAATATTGTGGAACACTGCAATGACTTACAAAATTGGCAGCAAGGCATTGAGTGCCATTCTGGAAGCAATGAAACTCGTACGCTCCCCACCTGTTGATTCTTGTTCAGAATATCATCCTAATGACTATTCTAACCTCAAGGAGTCAAAGGCAGATGGCCTGTCCTGTTCACCCATCAAGGTGCCTGTTCTAATTTGGCAAGGTTTTATTGATTGCTCGTATCTTGCATATGTTGTCTTGCATTTCTTCTACTTTATTGCACTGCCATCTGCTTAGTTTACTCATCATATATGTCGAGATGCCATGCCCATCCATTATCAATACATATTCCATCTGTCATCATACCATGTTTTTCCACTCAAATGTTGTTCTTGTGCATCAGACATCAAAAAGGAAGAGGGTGATTGCCGAACCTGAAGGAGCACCAGCAAAGTCCTTGAAAAACGTGGTGGTGCCAGCGAAATCAGACAGCACCCCACTTATATTCGCTGTACAACCAGTGACACAAAATGTAGGACCGACTCCAGCAGACTGTACCCATACTTCATTGGCCACACCACTAGCCCCACCACACAGGACCTGCACTCCAGCAAAAGGTATACCGATTTCATTTGCCATAGCACCAGCTGTACCACAGAAAAATCCCACTCCAGCAAAAAGTACAGCAAGTCCACCGGTCGAAGACCTATCCCAACTGTAGAGACGGCCAATTGCTGCAGATTGGAACCCCATTCCATTTATTCCTAGTTTAAAAGACAATACTTTCAATGTTGTTAGGGACTACGTGCATATATTCCCATCATGGGAAGATTATTGTGAAGACAAACACCATTTTCACATCTTCCTGTCCAACTTACGTGTAAGTGCTATTATTCATGGTTATTATTTTCCTATTTTCTGCTGATTGAACACATCAATGATTTATATTACATTGTTGTAACTAGGCGAGGGTCAATCTGGATAGTCATGACGAGCAAAGCTTGCTTGTGCTTTTCAAGGAAGCATTGCAGCAGTATCGGTGTTACCTGAGGAAATCACACTTTGATGGCAAGTCTATAAACGAATTTCCGGTGAAGTCTCCTGTGCTAAATTTAGAAGACATTGAATGGAAAAACCTTGTTATGCACTGGTCTCGTTCCCAGGATGAGGTATTGTCTATGAAATCACATGACAATTTGAACTTCTACTTTTCCGCATGTGCCTTACGGATCTTTTTTGTAGGAAATCTGCTCGAAGAAGAATTCCGGTTTGACAAGAACGACAAGATATCGCAAATATGCTGCCCGCTGCTTTGCTCTTGTTAGTATCTATTGTCCTGTATGACTGTACTTGCATACATACCTGGTTCATTATGTGACAGCAGTATGCATGATAGCTTGCTTATCAATTGTTTGCTCCAAATTGTCTGATATGTATGAATGGTTACATTAGTGTAGAATATATCCAATGCCAATGTTTTTTTAGCTCTGCATTGTTCTTGTAAGTAGAAGTGTACTTATAATGACAGGTAGTTGTTCATGTACCATCACTCTGCAGCCTATTTTTCTTTGCCCTCCATTTTCTACACATCACATCTATATTTACTCTTACCATAAGGTTGGTACTGAAGAAGTTTAGCTGTGCATTGCTCTTGGCTGTACCTTTTGCCTGTATCGCTGCACTTACATTTATAGCTACTTGGTTACACTACAAAAAAAAGACACATCCGTGACATTTTGGACCGAACGGAATTTTTTTCTGTCATACATATGACACTTCTATGACGGTAATTGTGACAAAACCCGGTATCATCATAGATGTGGTAGGCTCCTACTTCTATGACAAGAAATCATGATAGAAAATGGGCTTTTCGTCCTGGGCGGGCCGGAGACGCAGCTGCATGACATTCTTTGGGCTGTCCATGACGGAAAAAACCATGGTAGAAGCGAGGGGGAGAAAAATTTCAGGGAGTTCCCAGTTACGGTGGGAGGTCGGGGGCCGAGCGATGCGTGTTTCTCTCGTACACGTACACGCGTGTGTGCGAGGCATTGGCTCTAACTGAACCCGAGCGAGGCGTTGGGCTCTAACTGAACCCGAGCGATTGCACTGCAGGCTACGCGTTACTGAACCCGAGCGATTGATCAATGGCTGTTAACTGAACCCGATCGAGCGATTCCTTGGCTACTGCTGCTAACTGAAGCCGATCGATGGGATGAACAGTGAGCGTTGCGGGAGGGGGGGTTGGATGAACAGTGAGCGGTGGCGTTGCCTCTGGATGAACAGTAGACGGTGGAGGGGTGCCCGTGGAGGGGTGGATGAACAGGACCCGTAGTTTGGAGGGCAGGATGAATAGTAGACGATGGAGGGGTGCACGTGGAGGGGTGGTTGAACAGGACACCGTGGTGTGGAGGGCTGGATGAACAGTAGATGGTGGAGGGGTGATTGAGCAGTAGCCGGTGGAGTAGCACGCGGTGGAGGCTGGATGAACAGGAGCCCGTGGAGGCTGGAGGAGGTCGACGGTGGATGAACAGTAGCTCGTGGAGGCTGGATGTAACGCCCTCGATGCGGCTATTTCTCCCACGTGTCAAAGCATGACTTAGAGGCATAACCGCATTGAAAGCAATGTCGCAAGTGAGGTAATCTTCACACAACCTATGTAATACATAAGGGAAAGAGATACACTGTTGGCTTACAATCGCTACTTCACACAAATACATGAATAAAGCATTACAACATTCAAATACAATCACGGTCCGACTACGGAACCAAAATAAAAGAAGAACCCCAAATGCGACAAGGTCCCGATCGACCCCAACTGGGCTCCACTACTGATCAACTAGAACGAAACAACACAAAGGACACGATCTTCATCGAGCTCCTCCTGAGCTTGGTTGCGTCATCTGCACGGTCTCATCGGCACCTGCAAGCTGGTTTTGGAAGTATCTGTGAGTCACGGGGACTCAGCAATCTCGCACCCTCGCGATCAAGACTATTTAAGCTTATGGGTAAGGTAAAAGGTATGAGGTGGAGCTGCACCAAGCGACTAGCATATATGGTGGCTAACATACGCAAAAGAGAGCGAGAAGAGAAGGCAAAGCACGATCGATAAACTATGATCAAGAAGTGATCCTAGAACAACCTACGTCAAACATAACTCCAACACCGTGTTCTCTTCCCGGACTCCACCGGAAAGAGACCATCACGGTTACACACGCAGTTGACTCATTTTAATTAAGTTAAGGTTCAAGTTATCTACAACCGGACATTAACAAATTCCCATCTGCCCATAACCGCGGGCACGGCTTTCGAAAGTTCAAATCCCTGCAGGGGTGTCCCAACTTAGCCCATGATAAGCTCTCACGGTCAACAAAGGAATATAACTTCTAGCGGGAAGACCCGATCAGACTCGGAATCCCGGTTACAAGACATTTCGACAATGGTAAAACAAAACCAGCAACACCGCCCGAATGTGCCGACAAATCCCGATAGGAGCTGCACATATCTCGTTCTCAGGGCACACTCAGATGAGCTCTCCATACAATTAAAACCAAACCTCGAGTTTCCCCGAGGGGGCGCTGCACAGGACTCTAGTTTGGACCAACACTCAAAGGAGCACTGGCCCGGCGGGGGTAAAATAATGATGACCCTCAGGAGCACGACTCCCAAGGGAAAAAAGGCTAGGTGGCAAATGGTAAAACCAATGTTGGGCATTGCTAGAAGAGTTTTATTCAAGGCCAACTGTCAAGGGGTTCCCATTATTACCCAACCGCGTAAGGAACGCAAAATCCGGGAACATAACACCGATATGATGGAAACTAGGGCGGCAAGAGTGGAAAAAAACACCAGGCATAAGGCCGAGCCTTCCACCCTTTACCAAGTATATAGATGCATTAATTAAATAAGAGATATTGTGATATCCCAACAAGTAAACATGTTCCAACAAGGAACAACATCTCCATGTTCCAACAAGGAACAAACTTCAATCTTCACGTGCAACTAACAACGCTATAAGAGGGGCTGAGCAAAGCGGTAACATAGCCAAACAATGGTTTGCTAGGACAAGGTGGGTAGAGGCTTGGTTCAACAATATGGGAGGCATGATAAGCAAGTGGTAGGTATCGCATCATAGGCATAGCAAAAGAGCGAGCATCTAGCAAGCAAAGATAGAAGTGATTTCGAGGGTATGATCATCTTGCCTGAAATCCCGCAAGGAAGAAGAACGAGTCCAAGAAGAAGACAAACTGACGTAGACGAACGGGTCCTCACAAATGCGACGTTACCGGTACCAACCCGAAGGAGCAAACACCGGAAAAGAAGCACACAACATAGTAAACAACCACCACATAGACATGGCATGATATGCGAGATGCGGGATGCGATGCATATGCATGATTTGACAAGGAATGAATGAACCTGGCCTCAACTTGGAAATCCAAGTGTGCCACTGGAAAGATGATATTAAATCGCTTGAAAACGATATAAAGATCACCGGAATCGGAGTTACGGTTTGGAAATGGCGAGCAATTCAAATATGGCACCGGTCTGCGATAAACAGCAAGTAGCCATCTAGATGCAACAAGTTAAATATGCTACAGCACTCAAACATGGCAAAAAAAATACATGGCAGGGATCCACTCAAGAAGCTTAACAAAAGTCTAGCACTGAGCTATGGCCAATTCATCCATTAACAGGTACAAACAAGCATGGCAAAAATGCATTTGGTAAACAGATTTCAGACTTAGTGAAATTAACACTTGTCTGGAATTTCAGATCAGATAGCACTCTTCGGAGCATGAAAAAAATATGCTACAGGACCTGAACATGGAAAAGTAAAGCATGGAAGGGAGGTACTCAAAGAGCTTAACAAAAGTCCCTTAGTGACCTTGAGCCAAAAGGGATCATAAAATACATTTGCAAGCACAACATGGCAAAAGCATAATCAGTTCTCAGACTTAGTGAAAACTGGAGCATGCTGAAACAGATATCGAGTAGGCATGTTTACGAGCTCGATGCACTCACTACAGAGCAAGTCATGACAATCTAAGCATACACCCATCAAGAATACACATTATACAAGCTAGAAATGGCAAGAACAATAACATAGCATGCACGGATCAACTACAACATCCTCGGCAAAATCGCTAACAAGTAGACAATCTGCCCAGATTCATGAAATGACAAAAGTAGAGCTCGATTGACTCAAGCTAGGGTGCTCCATAATTGCAAACAAAGACATGGATGGATAGATCACTACAATATTAACAAAACCTCCTTACTGATCATCCTCAAAAGAGGCATGGATCACGAGGAAACAACATGAACATATGGCATAATGAAATAAACAGTCCAAGGACTTAGTGGAAATGCTAAGTCCCTGAAATCAGCATTACTAAGTGCCTCACTTTGCAAGCTTGTGCTAGTCACCACACACATCACAAAAATACATGGATAGCACCTCTGTAAAGATGGCATGGCATATAACAAAACACATGAAGAGCTCATGAGCATATCATGCACACATAAATCATGGCAAAAATGACAAATAGCTATTTGGTGCAGCAGATCTGACAATTATCTCAAATAGCATTCTTCTAACAACATTTCGGGCATCAAGATGAACTCAAATGAAAATGATGCAGTGAGATGAAATGATGTACTCTCTGAGATAGACATTTTGATATGCTATATGCATGAATCAGAGCTACGGATGCAAAGTTACGACATGATGAACATGGGCATATGAATCTGGGAATTCAGGGACTTAGTAGAAATTCAACCTCTCCGAGAAAGTCAACCGGATCGGACGGAGCGGGATGACGAGATCCGGATTGGGACGAGGCGTTTGGATGGACGAATGGGTGGATCTGATCCCACTCGAAACAGATCCGACTGGACCGAACTCCGGCGAGGCGAGCTTGAACTCCGGCGATCGCCGGAATGGCGAATCCGGCCATGAGGCACCGGGGCGACCGCGGAGCTCCGCCGAGGGGCGGGGCGGTGAGGCGAACGGCGGCGGTGGCCGGCAAGGCGGCGTCGCACGGCGGAGGGCGGCGCCGGCGGGAAGGTGGCGAGGCGCGGCGGCGCACGACGGCGGCCGGAGCAGTGCGGGAGGCGGCTCGGCGAAGGGTCGCGGCGCCGGAGCTGCAACCGGGCGGCGGCGCGAGGAGATGGGCCCCGCGGGGCCGATCCGGGCCGCGTGGGCCGGCGGCGGGGCTGGAGGAGAGAGAGGGCGGCGGGGTGAGGTGGCGAGGCACGATTGGCCGCGGCGGGCGGTTGGACGTGTCCGGCCGCCGGGCGGACATGTCCGGCGGCGCGGGGAGGAGTGGATCTAGGGTTCATCCGTGAAATTATCCGAAATTTCGGGGAGGGGTGCTCTTTTATAGGTAGAGGGAGCTAGGAGAGTCCAAATGAGGTGCGGCCACGCGATCGTGATCGAACGACCGAGATGATGGAGCAGGTTTAGGTGGGTTTTGGGCCAAATTGGAGGGGTGTTGGGCTGCAACACACACGAGGCCTTTTCGGACCCTCGGTTAACCGTTGGAGCATCAAACGAAGTCCAAATGGTACGAAACTTGACAGGCGGTCTACCGGTAGTAAACCAAGGCCGCTTGGCAAGTCTCGGTCCAATCCAGAAATGTTTAACCCCCACACATGAAAGAAAGGTAGAAATGACCACCGGAGGAGATAGAAGCGCCGGAATGCAAAACGGACAACGGGGAAAATGCTCGGATGCATGAGACGAACACGTATGCAAATGAAATGCACATGATGACATGATATGCAATGCATGACACGTAAGCAATGACAAGGCAACAACAGCGAATAACTGGAGGACACCTGGCACAATGGTCTCGGGGCGTTACAACACTCCACCACTATGAGAGGATCTCGTCCCGAGATCTAGAATGGCACCGGAGTGAAAAGGAAGGGGAATATGAGAGGTAAAACTAAGTTGCTTCTTTGACAAACGAGTGAAACCAAAGAACCTTGAGAGGTTGAACAACATCGAGAAAAGAATACAACAGAGATGAACAAAGTTGAAAACACTCCGTTAGAAAAGAGGAACAAGGAACATTACTAGAACCTTGTAGGTTGAAAGGCATAAGAAAAGTGTTACAAAGGACAAGAAGTACATGCAAGCACTCCGGTAGAAACGAGATGCAGAAGGAACGATAAAGATCAATTACGACAACACTCCGGTTAAAACAAGATAGAGGAGGAAAAGAATGATATAATTTGTACATCACTCCAACTGTAAATGGAAGGAGTGAACAAGAGCTTGACAATATGAGAAGATACTTTATGAAATCAACAACACACTGCCTCCAAAACTATCGAAAGAATGGCACAAGGGTTAAGAAAGATTTGAGACAGCACTCCGGTTAAGAAGGGAGGCAAAACTTGATAAGATGAGAGACCTTGAATGAAGGACATGACACTCTGATTGAATGGATAAGCAAAAGAAAGAACATGATCTTCACAAAAAATGGGATGATGGGTGAAGAGAGCAACATCACAAAGCCTCCGGAACAAAATTAAGAATGGAATGGATTGAACGAAGGAAAACAAGATCTCGAGGTAGCACGCTTACACCAAATGCTAGAGCAGAATTGTTGGAAAACCCACCACGAAAAGAAAAACTTGATATGGTCTTATGGAATACATCTCGAATTATGAGGTGACAACCTATCACTCACGGAAAAGAATTGGATTGATATGAACAAATTGGCGAGAAAGTATATCGCACCGGAAAGGATAAATGAAGAAATTGGATCATTGATGAGCACCATAGATAGCAACAATCCTTAGGGAAGGCTTTAGGTGAAACATGACACAAGATAGCTCCAACTAGTTGGTTGATGGATTTAAAATACCTCATTCTTAATAACATGTGAATCATGAAACATGAACTCAAATTATCAAGAATGACATAATACCACCTCCAATGATACGGTAGAAAGAATTGCACTCCGGATTGCAAGATGAAGAATGCTTGAGTTCCTCTGAAAAGAATCTCAATGAACACTTCGAGAATGAATTAAATCATAGATGAACCATCATGTAGAACCTCCGTGAAGAACTCCGGTAACAAAAGGATGATCAAAACGGAAAGAGAAGTTGAAAGCACAAGGTGAATCCTTGTAATGACTTAGATGGATCTTCGTGATGATATAATTGAGAAAGCTTGGAACTCCGGGAAAGAATAGATAAAGCATCTCGAATCGAGAATTTGATATGATGAACCACTCCGGAAAAAGAATTAATCACTTGGATGGAACAAGAATAAGAATTACATTATGCTTATCCTTCACCAATTAAATTGATGACAATCAACGGATTTGGCATATTACTTATTCTCGTAGAAAAGATTAAGAGAGATATAGCATAAACTTGAGAAGGTCTTCGACGATCCACCGGTAGGATTTGGAAACAACGAATAAATTGATAAATAAGAGAACTCTTGAACGAACCACCGTAAGAATTAAAATGACCAAAGGAAAGATAGAGGAACACCGGGAAGAATTGGGAAAACGAATGCAGATACTTGAGAGGATTTAGATACATGAGAATGAAGAGATCACGAGCCGATTAAAGATCACTTGAACGAAGCACCGGTAAAATTGTAGAATGATAACTGAAAGCTGAGAATGAATAGATCCTGAGATGATGGCCTTCGGCGAATCAAACTGAAAATACTCTGAATTACTCTGGATGATTGAAATTAATTCTCACAATCGAAAGCAATTATGAGAGGAAGGCATCAAGCTAGAATCATGAATCTCTGAGAGAGCGGATAAGATATGGAGGTAAAACTCTTCTTCGGTCTTCAAATGATGAGAATGGCAACAAGAAGCACCACCAAGAATTGTTGAGATACTCCGGGATGGAAAATTACAAAGGTTGAACCAACGATGAATGAATTTGACAGATCTTGGAGAAATACATATGACTGATGATGAATCATTCTTACGTCAAACTTCGAAAAGAATTTGGGAGTAACTCCGGAAAGAATGGAAGAGTCAGGTAAGATCCTGGTAAAAGACCTGTGGGTTAGGGCCCACTCAAAAGAAACACTGTAGAACAATTTAAAAGAGAGAATGCACCGGTTGAATTAAATGGCTAGAATGAGATAACAACCTCGAGATATCTTGAATGAATTAGGAATGAAAATACGAATCTTCTGAGATATCTTGAGCACTCCGGAACAATTAAATAGCGAGAAGTGAATGAATATGAGGTGCATCGACATGAGAAGGTATTGAAATGACGAAAAGGGTATGATCAACACCAAAAGCTTGAATAGAATCCACCGGAGAATAAAAGAATTAAGGAAGATGACCTTGAGGCTCCGTTAGAATCTTCATGAGAATCGCCGGATAAGAACATTGAAGGAAAAGAATGGAGAGGCTTCACATCAATAAAATGGATAGTGATTAAGAAATCTGAATCCTTGAAGAGAAAGGGGTGGGTGGGTGGGAAAAAGAAAGGCATCTTGGAGACGGATGAAACAAACACCGTTGAGAAGAACTGATAATTGATCTTGCGAATGTTGAAATGATCGGATCCACTTGAAGAGAAACACGTCGGTTGAAAAGGATTGACATGACAAACTCAATGATCGAGAAGGATTAGTATTCACATAGGAATATGAGAACACCACTTGGAAAAGGTATAGAATCAACATTTGACTTCGAAGCAACTCGAATACCACAACTCAAAACAAAACAAAGGATTGGCTTGCAGAATAAGCCGGAACAAACATATGATAGAGATTTCGTCCGAAGTTTTCGTGGTGGGGCCTACACGGGCTTGATCGTACAACACCATCATGTACAAGGCAGTGCACATGACATACGAAGCGTCCCCGAGTCGGCATAGCCAAGGACTCTTTAAGACACAACGAGACCACTGTAAAACCAACCGTGAATAGGCGGACCACTAGACGTTGAACCCCAATTTCATACCATACATCTGTCGGAAAGATATCCTAAGAGCTACTTGAATTCCCACCTATGAAACTCCCGAACCTTTCCGGTTATGCAATCAGGTGTTGGGGATACAGGGGAAGCATAATATCTCACCGAAACTAGCAAATCCTACATCCAGCTGTATCCATCCTTCAACACATAACCAAGAAACCTTCGGAAATCGTCTACCTCAACCTTCGAAAAGCATCCATTATACAAGTACTCCCGAACTCCCGCCCCAGTACTGGGTGGCGTCGAGGTTATCTCACCAACAACTGCATAAAAGAGATTTTCAATGTCGGCGAACTAAACTCAGGTATTCCAGAACTGCAACGATAAAATTATGATGAAAACACCTCAGAGCTCAACTCCCCGGGACACTTCCACAAAACCCCTGACAGGAGGCACCAAGACAATGTTCTTGTCACAAAACCATCGGAACGATTCCAAGATACCGGCGTGATCCTAAATTTTTTTAGTGAAATTTGAGAAGAGAAGAGTCAAAACTCTACGTCAGGATGCCTTACCAGAGCGATGAAGGGACTGGGGAGTAAAAAGAATTCCTAAACTCTTCGATATATATAATCCTAAATGACTCAAAACATTTTTTTCTAGACTCAACAACGGCTGCTAAAAACGATCAAGCAATGGGGCTCCTAAGGTCGGGGAAGGCTCTGATTACCAACTTGTAACACCCTCGATGCGGCTATATCTCCCACGTGAGGAAGCATTACTTAGAGGCATAACCGCATTGAAAGCAATGTCGCAAGTGAGGTAATCTTCACACAACCAATGTAATACATAAGGGAAAGAGATACACATTTTTCTTACAATCGCCACTTCACACAATTACATGAATAAAGCACTACAACATTCAAATACAATCACGGTCCGACTACGGAACCAAAATAAAAGAAGAACCCAAAATGCGACAAGGTCCCCGATCGACCCCAACTGGGCTCCACTACTGATCAACTAGAACGAAACAACACAAAGGACAAGATCTCCATCGAGCTCCTCCTTAGCTTGGTTGCGTCATCTACACGGTCTCATCGGCACCTGCAAGCTAGTTTTGGAAGTATCTGTGAGTCACGGGGACTCAGCAATCTCGCACCCTCGCGATCAAGACTATTTAAGCTTATGGGTAAGTTAAAAGGTATGAGGTGGAGCTGCAGCAAGCGACTAGCATATATGGTGGCTAACATACGCAAAAGAGAGCGAGAAGAGAAGGCAAAGCACGATCGATTAACTATGATCAAGAAGTGATCCTAGAACAACATACGTCAAACATAACTCCAACACCGTGTTCGCTTCCCGGACTCCGCCGGAAAGAGACCATCACGGTTACACACGCAGTTGACTCATTTTAATTAAGTTAAGGTTCAAGTTATCTACAACCGGACATTAACAAATTCCCATCTGCCCGTAACCACGGGCACGGCTTTTGAAAGTTCAAATCCCTACAGGGTGTCCCAACTTAGCCCATGACAAGCTCTCACGGTCAACGAAGGAATATACCTTCTAGCGGGAAGACCCGATCAGACTCGGAATCCCGGTTACAAGACATTTCGACAATGGTAAAACAAAACCAGCAACACCGCCCGAATGTGCCGACAAATCCTGATAGGAGCTGCACATATCTCGTTCTCAGGGCACACTCAGATGATCTCTCCATACAACTAAAACCAAACCTGGAGTTTCCCCGAGGGGGCGCTGCACAGGACTCTAGTTTGGACCAACACTCAGAGGAGCACTGGCCGGGGGGGGGGGGTAAAATAATGATGACCCTCAGGAGCGCGACTCCCAAGGGAAAAAAGGCTAGGTGGCAAATGGTAAAACCAATGTTGGGCATTGCCGCAAGAGTTTTATTCAAGGAGAACTGTCAAGGGGTTCCCATTATTACCCAACCGCGTAAGGAACGCAAAATCCGGGAACATAACACCGATATGACGGAAACTAGGGCGGCAAGAGTGGAACAAAACACCAGGCATAGGGCCGAGCCTTCCACCCTTTACCAAGTATATAGATGCATTAATTAAATAAGAGATATTGTGATATCCCAACGAGTAAACATCTTCCAACAAGGAACAACATCTCCATGTTCCAACAAGGAACAAACTTCAATCTTCACGTGCAACTAACAACGCTATAAGAGGGGCTGAGCAAAGCGGTAACATAGCCAAACAATGGTTTGCTAGGACAAGGTGGGTTAGAGGCTTGGTTCAACAATATGGGAGGCATGATAAGCAAGTGGTAGGTATCGCAGCATAGGCATAGCAAAAGAGCGAGCATCTAGCAAGCAAAGATAGAAGTGATTTTGAGGGTATGATCATCTTGCCTGAAATCCCGCAAGGAAGAAGAACGAGTCCAAGAAGAAGACAAACGGACGTAGACGAACGGGTCCTCACAAACGCGATGTTACCGGTACCAACCCGAAGGAGCAAACACCGGAAAAGAAGCACACAACATAGTAAACAACCACCACATAGACATGGCATGATATGCGAGATGCGGGATGCGATGCATATGCATGATTTGACAAGGAATGAATGAACCTGGCCTCAACTTGGAAATCCAAGTGTGCCACTGGAAAGGCGAGATGGAATCGCTTGAAAATGATATAAAGATCACCGGAATCGGAGTTATGGTTTGGAAATGGCGAGCAATTCAAATATGGCACCGGTCTGCGATTAACAGCAAGTAGCCATCTAGATGCAACAAGTTAAATATGCTACAGCACTCAAAAATGTCAACAAAATACATGGCAGGGATCCACTCAAGAATCTTAACAAAAGTCTAGCAATGAGCTATGGCCAATTCATCCACTAACAGGTTCAAACAAGCATGGCAAAAATGCATTTGGTAAACAGATTTCAGACTTAGTGAAATTAACACTTGTCTGGAATTTCAGATCAGATAGCACTCTTTGTAGCATGAAAACAATATGCTACAGGACCTGAACATGGCAAAGTAAAGCATGGCATGGAGCTACTCAAAGATCTTAACAAAAGTCCCTTAGTGCCCTTGAGCCAAAAGGGATCATAAAATACATTTGCAAGCATGTGAACATGGCAAAAGCATAATCAGTTCTCAGACTTTGTGAAAACTGGAGCATGCTGAAACAGATATCGAGTAGGCATGTTTATGAGCTCGATGCACTCACTACAGAGCAAGTCATGACAATCTAAGCATACACCCATCAAGAATACACATTATACAAGCTAGACATGGCAAGAACAATAACATAGCATGCACGGATCAACTACAACATCCTCGGCAAAATCACTAACAAGTAGACAATCTGCCCAGATTCATGAAATGGCAAAAGTAGAGCTCGATTGACTCAAGCTAGGGTGCTCCATAATTGCAAACAAAGACATGGATGGATAGAGCGCTACAATATTAACAAAACCTCCTTACTGATCATCCTCAAAAGAGTCACGGATCACGAGGAAACAACATGAACATATGGCATAATGAAATAAACAGTCCAAGGACTTAGTGGAAATGCTAAGTCCCTGAAATCAGCATTACTAAGTGCCTCACTTTGCAAGCTTGTGCTAGTCACCACACACATCAAAAAAATACATGGATAGCACCTCTGTAAAGATGGCATGGCATATAACAAAACACATGCAGAGCTCATGAGCATATCATGCACACATAAATCATGGCAAAAATGACAAATAGCTATTTGGTGCAGCAGATCTGACAATTATCTCAAATAGCATTCTTCTAACAGAATTTCGGGCATCAAGATGAACTCAAATGAAAATGATGCAGTGAGATGAAATGATGTACTCTCTGAGATGAATATTTTGATATGCTATATGCATGAATCGGAGCTACGGATGCAATGTTACGACATGATGAACATGGGCATATGAATCTGGGAATTCGGGGACTTAGTAGAAGTTCAACCTCTCTGAGAAAGTCAACGGGATTGGACGGAGCGGGATGATGAGATCCGGATCGGGACGAGGCGTTTGGATGGACGAATGGGTGGATCTGATCCCACTCAAAACAGATCCGACCGGACTGAACTCCGGCGATCGCCGGAATGGCGAATCCGGCCGTGAGGCGCCAGGGCGACCGCGGAGCTCCTCCGAGGGGGCGGGGCGGTGAGGCGAACGGCGGCGGTGGCCGGCAAGGCGGCGTCGCGCGGCGGAGGGCGGCGCCGGCGGGAAGGTGGCGAGGCGCGGCGGCGCACGACGGCGGCCGGAGCGGTGCGGGAGGCGGCTCGGCGAAGGGTCGCGGCGCCGGAGCTGCAACCGGGCGGCGGCGCGAGGAGATGGGCCCCGCGGGCCTGATCCGGGCCGCGCGGGCCGGCGGCGGGGCTGGAGGAGAGAGAGAGAGCGGCGGGGTGAGGTGGCGAGGCACGATTGGCCGCGGCGGGCGGTTGGACGTGTCCGGCCGCCGGGCGGACATGTCCGGTGGCGCGGGGAGGAGTGGATCTAGGGTTCGTCCGCGAAATGATCCGAAATTTCGGGGAGGGGTGCTCTTTTATAGGTAGAGGGAGCTAGGAGAGTCCAAATGAGGTGCGGTTTTCGGCCACGCGATCGTGATCGAACGACCGAGATGATGGAGCAGGTTTAGGTGGGTTTTGGGCCAAATTGGAGGGGTGTTGGGCTGCAACACACACGAGGCCTTTTCGGACCCTCGGTTAACCGTTGGAGCATCAAACGAAGTCCAAATGGTACGAAACTTGACAGGCGGTCTACCGGTAGTAAACCAAGGCCGCTTGGCAAGTCTCGGTCCAATCCGGAAATTTTTAACCCCCACACATGAAAGAAAGGTAGAAATAACCACCAGAGGAGATAGAAGCGCCGGAATGCAAAACGGACAACGGGGAAAATGCTCGGATGCATGAGACGAACACGTATGCAAATGAAATGCACATGATGACATGATATGCAATGCATGACACGCAAGCAATGACAAGGCAACAACAGCGAATAACTGGAGGACACCTGGCACAACGGTCTCGGGGCGTTACACTGGAGGGGGTCGACGGTGGAGATGAACAGTATCCCGTGGAGTCCCGTTTTGCGGTACACCACACCCCTCCCGATGAACATGACCCCCGTTTCGACCGTAGCGCTCCAACACAAGTCCTTTTCCTCAGTTTTGCAGTACGCCACACCTCTTCCGATCAACAGGACCCCCTTTCGACCGTAGGAGGTCCGTTTCCTCCGTTTTGCGGTATGCCACACCCCTCCCGATCAACAGGACCCCCGTTTCGACCGTAGGAGGTCTGTTTCCTCTGTTGTGCGGCATGCCAGGCCTCGTTTCCATCGCCTCTTCCATCCAAGCCCTCCTTATGAACACGACCACGCATTCCGTTCCGACCCATGAACACGACGACGACGTTGTTTCTCCGTTCCGACCCAGCCATGTACACGAGCCCTCGCCGTACGTATGCGCGAGTAGGCATTCGAGACCCCGCCCGTATGTACACATACGTGGCCGTATTTTCTTTCTTGCACCCTAGCCGCCTTCTACTACGACACGTGCGGGCCTCTACATCCACCAGTATATATGTATGTACACGTTCGCGACCAGATGACAACGCTACGTACGCTTCGACCAGGTGGGTCCCGACTGTCAGGCACTTCCTTGCCTGCGAAGATGTAGCTGGTGGGTCCCAGCAGTCAGGGGGCGAAATACGGTGGCCCGTCAGTGGGTCCCCGCTGTCAGGTGGAGGAATAATTATTTTGCATGTAATAAGGAGGCACTTCCTTGCTGCGGCCGTGGACCCAGCTGTCAGCCTCTCCACGTACAGTCCACGTCCGATGGAATTCGTTCCTTGACCACGTTGACCACGCCGCCCCGAGAGCACCAGGGCGGTGGACAACGGTGAGGCCTAGGAAGGGGACGACGCGGAGCCGGGGAAGACGTGGCAGTGGATGCCCACACGTAGAGGAGTACGAGGGTTCACTGGTTCGCTGCGGTGTGAGGCTGCCGTCGCCGCAGAATAACAGGGGGCGTGGGTGAGTAGAGGGATGGCCAGGCCAGTGGTGGGAGTAGTAGGGGGCGGTGAGGCCTCCGCCGCATCGCAGCCGGCCACGGGAAGCAGGAGCACGAGGCACGACCGGCGTTGGTTTGGGTGGCTGGAGCAAGAAGACCAGAGGTTGAAGAAGTACTACGGCCGTTGGATGGACATCGTACGGTCACTGGAGCTAGAATCGTGCATATTGACTAAGTTGACAAAGCCCTCCGTCCCCGTCAACTTAGTAGGCCCACAAGTCAGCCTCCCAGCAAGGTGGGTCCCAGCTAGCCGGGGGAGTATTCATTTTTTGTGCGTAATAAGGAGGCACTTCCGGTGGGTCCGAGCTGACAGCAGGGGGAATGTTTTTTTGCGAATTACGGTGGCCCGTCTGGTGGGTCCCAACAGTCAGGGGGAAACGATTTTTTTTTCGCAAAATACTGGTGGCCCGTCTGGTGGGTCCCTGCTGTCAGGTGGAGGAATAATTATTTTCCGCGTAATAAGGAGGCACTTCCTTGCGGCTGCCGTGGACCCAGCTGTCAGCCTCTCCATGTACAGTATTCTTCCCATGGAATTCGGTCGTTGACCACATTGACCACGGCGCGCCGACAGCACCAGGGCGGTGGACGACGGCGAGGCCTAGGAAGGGGACGATGCGGAGCCGGGGAAGACGCGGCAATGGATGCCCACGCGGAGAGGAGTACGAGGGTTCACTGGTTCGGCTGCGCTGCCATCACCGCAGAATAACAGGGGGTGTGGGTGAGTGGAGTGGAGGGATGGCCTGGCCAGCGGTGGGAGTAGTATGGGGGGCGTGAGGCGTCCGCAGCAGCACAACCGGCCACGGGAGGCAGGAGCAGGCGGCGCGACCGGCACTGGTTTGGGCGGCTGGAGCAAGAAGACCAGAGGTTGAAGAAGCACTACGACCGTTGGATGCACATCATACGGTCAGTCGAGCTAGAATCGTGCATATTGACTAAGTTGACAAAGCCCTTCATTCCTATCAACTTAGTAGGCACTATACTGGGTCCCAGCTAGCAGGGGGAGTATTCATTTTTTTGTGCGTAATAAGGAGGCACTTCCTTCCATGCAAAGATATAGCTGGTGGGTCCGAGCTGTCAGCGGCGGTAACGTTTTTTCGCAAAATACAGAGGCCGTTTCTATGGGTCCCAGATGTCAGGTGGAGGAAATCATTATTTTCCGCGTAATAAGGAGGCATTTCCTTGCGTGCGGCCGTGGACCCAGCTGTCAGCCTCTCCATGTACAGTCCACTTCAGATGCATGTCGGTCGTTGACCATGCTGACCACGCCACGCCGAGAGCACCAGGGCGGTGGACGACGGCGAGGCCTAGGAAGGGAACGACACGGAGGCAGGGAAGACTCGGCCGTTGTTTTTGTTTCCCACGCGGAGGGGAGTACGACTGTACGAGGGTTTACTGGTTCGTCTGCCGTCGCCGGAGAATAACAGCAGGTGTGGGTGAGTAGAGGGATGGCTAGGCCAGCGATGGGAGTACGGTGGGGTGGTGAGGCCTGCGCGGTAGCACAGCCGGCCGGGGGGAGGAGGGAGAAGGCAGTCCCGCCGGCCCTTGTTTGAGCGGCTGGAGCAGGAAGAGCAGAGATTGAAGAAGCACGACGGCCGTTGGATGGACATCCAACAGTATACAGGCCATCTGTGGAAAGCCTCAAATCTATGGAAAATAGCATACATCCCATCTGCCATTATTTCAAATAATTTACACCCCATTTGCTAATTCTTACGGGTTTTTTTGGAGCCCATATTCTTTATGTTAGCATTACAGCCCATATTGTGGCCACGGTTAAAATATTATACGAAATTTTGCATATGTCGGTGCGGTCTGAACTGTTTTTAATCCCGAAATTTCGAGTCACATTCAGACTGATTTTAAAAATAAATGTATATCAATATAAAATCCAATAAATTGTCCACGCATAAAAATCAATGCAATATAAAATCTCGAAATGAAAAAAGATATTTGAAAATAATTGCCGGTTTGATGTGTTTTAAAAATGTACAACCCATTTCTCATTACTAATAGGCCATTTTCTCGGCCAGCCGAATGAAGCTCTCCTCGTCTTGAAAGATTCGCAGCCCAACAGGCCTGATAAAGGGACTTACTTGACAAATCACAAAAAAACTAGGCTAGCCATTTTCAGAAAGAAAAAAAAAACTACTGGGCTGGTCTGTGGTAAACATAAAAGAAAAGGCTGTCTAGATAGGCCAGAGTGTTCCGCACAGCCCAGTTGACACCCTACTTCCGTCTCAAAAACAAATTAGATAAATGCCACTCCAATTATGGCGATTCATAAAAATTCCACTGCAATTTCCAAACTTTGAAAAACGCCATTGCAGTTTGCAAACTTTGAAAAACGCGACTCCAGACTTCGAAAAATGCCACTAGAAATGGCATGAAATGGCATTTTTCAAAGTTTGGAAATTGCAGTGGCATTTCTCGGATACACCAGATTTGGAGTGGCATTTATCAAATTAACCCAAAACAAAAATAACTGGGCGAGCTGCTGGGTCCCTGGTGTCAGCCGCTCGTTGTGCAATTCTCTCGTTTATTGACTATGTTGACAATGGCATGGGACCCAGATGTCAGAAATACACTAGGAGGAGCCATTTTTTCTATTGTCTTGAAATAAGGAGGCACTTGCTTGCGTACGAGCTTGTTAGTTTCTTCAGAGGTAGGCATTTTTATTCAAAAAAACTGCCACTTCACATCTTGCGTCACAAATAAAACTGCCAGGAGCGCATTTGTAGGCTAGCTAGTGATCGATCAGTAACTTGTAAACACTGAGCGAACAAAAATAAGTAACTCTTAATGCATGCCAATGATTCACAAATCATATACAAATATGTAGCTCCAAAAGCAAAGATCAGCCACTTCGGATCTTGCGTTGCAACTAAAACTAACTAGTACGATTCCCATACATAAGATCAACATGTTAATGCATCTCAATGACTCACAGATCATATACAAATATGTAGCTCCAAAAGCAAAGATCTAGAAAAAACATCTGTTCTCCCTACTATCATGGATGCTTCTATTGGCCAACATTCAGTACAGACCGAAAGAAAAATTTGTTTGTGAAGTCTACAATTCCTCTTGCAAACATAAGTGGTTTCACCAACAGCTGGAACCATAAGAATGAACCAGACATGATGGAGGAACATGCACTGCAATATGATTTGGTCTTCCCTCGATCACACTGCGAGACTATTTTCGGAATACAAACTTTAACTTAGGCAAAATGATGTCCATTGTATAATCAGACCAAAGCAATGAAGCACCTAGTGTTGGCCAATAAATAGTACAGTACTACTTTTCTGCGGTCCATGAAGTGACTATCCAATCTTTCTGTGTCTATTTTCAAATGGCACTGCATGTAGTGACTATACTATTCTCTTGTGCAGTTCAACCAAAATTGTGGGCACTTTGTTGGTTTGCCAAATAGCAACGGCAGACATCTTTGTCTGCACAAATATCAAGCAGCTAGTAAACATATACCACACCTTGTATTTTCGGTTTAAACATGTCTCTTCCGCTTAGCATCTGTCATGTTCTGCACTGGACAATCCGATACAGCTATGTTTTACCCTGGACAATTTCATACTGAATTGATTTGCTGGTTCAGAGTAGAAATACAGCACCTATTCTTCATCAGACCAAGGATATCCATGCTCGCAGTGATGGAAGAGGTGAAATCGATACAACCGAAATTGAGCATCCAATCATTGAATCATGTCCTGCACCTCCAATGTAGGTCCACCGTACCAACAAATTCACATGCAAACCACTAGTATTACTATCTAATGATAGTACAAAAAGAGTAGCAAGATAGTAGCAAACCATGTACCTTCGTAATGAACAACTCATAGTGCCACCAATTTGATATAAAGGTTGGGAAAAAACATGCTCCTAATGTTGAACGAGTTGGACTTTTTGTGCAGTTCCACTAAAATCGAGCATCCCTGTTTGCATAGATATTGGAAGTGTGATTACTCTAAAAGTGGCACTAGTTGAAGCATAGACTCACAAATATAAGCATTCCAATTTCTTAATGGGAAAAGGTAGCAAGACTGTTTCTAACCACCTGTTTGAAGGAATAAATAAAGCAACAATGGTTGATGTGAGGAAGGCATACATAGTTTTTTCTGGAAAAGTGAGCCATTCCTGACCTTTCCTCTTCTTTTAAGCAAATTTTGTGCAGTTCTACTAAAATAAAATGCCATCACCGCCTTGACAATTCAGTGACACTGTACAAAAGGAAATGACTTAACATTACATCATGATGTCAGGTATGTAGTCGACATGCATTAGAGACAGACATATAGACCTCCTCAAGAGAACAGCCGAAGGAGGAGGTGCCCACTCTTGACCTTTCTTCTTGTCTTCATAATTGTTGTGCAGTTTAACCAAAATAAAATGACATCAACGCCTTGGCATTTTGGTGACACTGTACAAAAAAATTAATTTATCTCATGAAAGTGAGGTATGTAATCTATAAGCATTAATAGTGCAAAAATCTGACAGGAGTAACAAGTTTCATCGTTGGTATACTGGCTGTGCAACAACATTAGAATGCCTTATAGCTGAAAAATCTTTAATACATCCACAATCAACAGCTAACCCTGAAATAATCCAGTGACATTAAATGGCATTGCTTAAATTTATGGGTGGCATTAGACTGAGAGCGACATTAGTTAAATGTGGCATCACTTTAGCAGTAGCATTGCTTGACTTGACTGCTGGCGTTATACTAACAGCAAAAAAGTGGCAATAAGAGCATGGGAGGCACCAGTACGATGTACCTCCATGGATGTAGAGTGGTGAGGGAGGTATGGTTGCCCAGAGCAACAAATATCCAGGCAGCATATGTGGATTACGGTCCCATTTTTGTTCTCTTTAGCCACCTTTTTCCTATGCGAGGACAACAAACCGATCGACCTGGTCATTCTCTATTGCGTTGTCATGCCTTTCTACCCTTCTTCAACCAAGAGACACGAGACTCGTTCCTTAGCTACTGATTTCCCCCTTTTCAACCTAGATACGGGTTCGATGCCTACTCTCTTGGACAATATAGTCTCCCTTCATTTCCTTATTCAACCCAGACATGGATTAGTCTGCATGAAGTAGGGTTTCCTTTAATAGTGCAAATTATGGTTTTCGTCTGCGTGGCCAACAGATAGAGGATAGCAAATTGGGAAGATGGTGGAGTGGAAAAAGATCCACATGCAACGACGTAGCAGATGGGGCAACAGAACAAGGTTATGGCTCGAAAAGAGGTAGCATACCTGAGGGTCGGCGGGAAGTGGCTTTGCTCGTGGTCGTCGTCCTCCGCACACACTATGACAGCGAGCTTGGGGACGGAGGCCATCCCGCGCGGGCGCTAGGTCTGAGAGGATGGCCTTGTCATCAGTGCGTGACCTCACTCGCCGACGACGAGTGCGTCAACGCTGCACGTCCTTTTCTTCCCCGGCGGATCTGTGACCACCAGTGAGGAGGGAGAGAGGGCCGTCTTTTTTAGGTCTGGAGAGAGGGTGGTAGTGTGAGAAGCAAGTGGGCAGCCCTTAGCAAGAAAGCGCTGAAGCTCCAGCCTATATATATCTTTTTTATACTACTAGTACTGGAGGTGGGGTAGTGGTAGAGTAGTTTATATTTTCTCTGCGTACAGTACCAGTTAGTCATGCTTCAAAACTGATCGGCATGCCATTAAAAAATAAAGGTCGATAACTAATGCGGCACCTCGGGCCAACGCGGCCAGATCGCATTTTGCACGAGAAATTACACACCATGTTTCGTTGACATGTGGTCCCGTTTCAACATATCAGTGAGACGAAGGCGAGTAGTAGGAGTATTTCCGAACGGATGTGTAGGCCGGGGCGCCCCTTCGTGAACCGTGGTAAACTCGCAACCGTCCACCGACTCTTCACCTTTCCCTCTTGATTTGGAACTGCTGTTGCACGCTCTTCCTCTCCCTCCTCCATTTTCCTTCAGCCCTTCACCCTTTCTTCTGCCATTGTTCGATCGTCTTCTCCATGGAGGGAACAAGCCAGAAACGACCTCGTTATTCTTGCCCCGATCTGAAAGATGACGTGGTGGAGGAACTCATTGATCGGTGCGATATCATCACCTCGGCTAGCATGGCAGGTTCGTTCCAGCCCATTCTCAACTCAACTAATAACATCATTGCAAGGAACCCAAGGGTCAAGGAGCGGTTTGATCTCCCCTATCTTCTTCGCCGTGACCCTGATGACTGGCGCCGGCACGACAAAGGCCTCGCCCTATGCAAGTTGGTGCCGCTTGATAATGATACGTGTGATGTTAATATGCCATCGCTTGAGGGTAAGACTTGGGCGGGCGCAAATGGAGATTGGGTTGTTTACATTGGGTCCAACTGTGAGTGGGAACTTGTGAATGTGTACACCCGTCACCGGGTTCCACTTCCAAAAATCTCAGCACACTGCCCAGAGGTTGAGTACACCGGTAATGTACGCACGTTCAAATATGATCATGGTGACTGTCGTCTACGGAAGATAGCAATTTGTCCAGTTCCCAACCGCTCTTGGAATTACGAAAACTATGATGTTGTTGCTATCTTCGACAAGCTTGTTGCCGTCCTTGATGGTTTCACTCGATGGATATTGCTCAAAAATCAGTTTCTGTACACGGATGAGTACTGTGATGCAATTGAATACGAGGGCCTTGTGTTTGATGCCACCACTCGTGGCACTGTTTTTGCATGGCATCCTCGTTGTTTTGGTACGTTTGTCTTCCACCGTAATTATAATTGTTTCATCCACATGCATGTGGGTTAGCAAGTTTCCCTTACTAATTAACCTTCTTCTTGTGTTTCCAAGGTCCTGTGAACATCCCACCACCTATACTTGAAGATTTTTATAACCAAGGGGGAGATGACGATGGTGATGATCACGAGCATGAGGACGAGCAGCGCCGATATACTCTGTGGCGCCTGGCAACTAATTCCGATGGATCACCTCTTCTTGTGTGTATACAGCCCACTGATGATGTTAATACTAAGGAAGCAGGTGTAGTCTCCCATGGTCGCACTCTCCGGACCTATTCCAACACCCGTTACATGGTATTCGGGATGGATACTAGGGTGCTAGAGCCAACTCCTTCTCCCTGGCACAGCATTGATAGTCTTGGAGAAAACTCGCTCTTCCTTGGACAAAACTATCCCATGATGGTGAAAGGCGATCCAACTGCTGTTGACACATTTATGAGAAGCAACTGTGTCTATACCTCGGACATTTGGGTGGTTCCCTACCCTGATACTGATATAGTAGGCTGCTTCAGCCTGGATGATCAGTCCTGCGTTGGTCTCCAGATCGACAACGGATGGCCCGTCCCAGAGAATCACTTGTGGTTCAAAGCAAGCGTTTCCAACGCCGCGGAATGGTTGAGTTGAAGTTCATTTCATGGCTTGTTATTTGTTGTGTGGTGAAAACTTTAGTATTTATAATGTATCCTCGTTGTCGATGTGGGTTGATGACCTGTTGTACTATGTAATAAAATGATATGCCTGTGATAAACTTACTAAATTTATGAATGGCTTTCAAGTCGCTTCTCTGAGTGAGTGGTGCGACGAGGCAAAAAAATATTTTCCGAATACATAATTGTACGTGCATTGCAACAGGTTATCGGATGAGGCCAATCAACAATAGTAGTACACTATTTGTACTAGATTCACACGCTTCGCGCGTCGGGCAGGTGTTTTTACTATAGCCATATGTTAATGTGTTCGTTGTACGTAACCAGCACCTCGAATCCTCGATATACTAGTAGTATAGTATATAGTAGGAGTAAGTAGTAGGAGTGGTAGGGTGGCATGGGTCAGAACCAGCATTTACGTCCAGGAGTACGGCACACTCCACCACCACGACATGCATCTGACACCATATTATTTCTTGGAGTCCGTGCGAGAGCAATCTCTTCAACCTCGTCGTTTCTCTAACTTCAGCCATCGTGCGACGGGCGAGGTGGGGGTTTGCCGATAGTCGGTTTCCTTAACTGCGGTCCCACTTGTAATGCCAACTCCAACGCACGACCCCGAACGGACCTTCGTTTTGAACGAACTCCAACGATAATTTTGACTACTCCTATAGTAAGTTGGATTAGTGCCTTCTCGATGCATTCATTGTTGATCTGCGGAGGGTTGATCTTGCGTGCTTCTTTCTTCTTCGAGTGTAAAGAAGTAGACGTTGCTTCCTCGCATCTAGTCTCATGTCTAGCCTCTATTCTATACTAGCTAAAAGTGATAGAACATATACTAAATTGTGCTCTATCAATATATGGATGTACTCTTCTTCCCAATACAAAAACTTGCATCCATTCTAGTCCCTCCGTTGCACAATACTACATGCCTTCTATTTGTCAAAATATATATGTATCTAGACATGACTTAATATATAGGTACATCCATTTTTGGACAAATGGGAGTCAATTATTTTGGAACGAAGGGAGTACACAATAAAATTTTTAAGTTAGCACAACTAGTCTAATCCGAGAGCAGAACCGAAGATTTGGTCGGGTTCTTCCTCCTTTTGCCAACACGTGGGACATCCAGCATCCAGGTCGTGTCATGAAAGAAAATAGAGTGGTAGTTGAAGCCACGAGATGTGCATCTTGGGTTAAACTGTAAATAGAATCTTACTCCAAAAGCGGCCACCGAAGATCTTTATTGGATTTGGTTTTCATCACCAGCACGTCGAGGTGAAAGATGTGCAGGTTCAGTGGGTCCTCTTGCATTTTCATTGACATGTGGGGCCACATGTGAGCAAACAGACGATGGGCTCCGCGCGTCTGCTGGCTGGCTGAGAAGAGAGATAGAGGAGGGCTGAGCACGAACTGCAGGAAATTTGTTCTACGTACCTCGATATAGGCTCGATATAGTGGGGTGGCATGGGCCATAACTAGCATTCACGTCTAGCAGTACGGCACACACCACCCACACGAGTCCCATCCGACACCAATTTTCTTGGAGTCCGTGCTACAGCCATCTCTTCTCCCTCCTGTCCTCTTTTCTCAGCCATCACGCGGTGGACGGGGTGGGGGTTTGCCGATAGTCGGTTTGCTCAATTGCGGTCCCACTTGTAAGTGAAAATGCAACACCGCACGCATTCCCGCTTGAGCGGCGTGCCAGACCAACCGTGTGGGGGTGCGACGCGAACACGGCAGGCTTTTCCTTTTGAACTCGTAACTTGTAAAATTTGGTTCTGCTCCATGGCGCGACCGATAGATAGAAAATAACGATTTTGCCTAGAGTAATGAGAAGTTTGCTTCTGGCGCTGTTCATGCATGGAGTACGTACGAAAATTATGAAGTTGATGCGAAAGGTAAGATAATTACTGTAGTATCATATACTACTACATGGATTTGACGGAAGGATCAAAATACATACGGATCCATCAACGTTCAACGACATCCTCACGCCCTAGTGCGTCGGGTCACCAACCGACGTGTGAGGAGCAGCAACGTTGGCGGCGAGCTCAACGTGCTTCTGAACAGTGCCGTCCAAGGTTGCCCTGCGCTCCAAGAAGGCTAGTGTCCTATCGTCCTCCTCTTGCATGTACTAGTCCTTGTGGACGATTTGCGCGTAGACGTGGGTGATTATGTCGATGGTGTGTTGCTGCGCCAGGCGCTGCGCGGCGAGCGCGACCTCGAGGTGGACATTCTCCGGCGCGACGGCGGGCAGTCGCAGGGCCACCAGTGCGTCGAAGAGGTTGTTACCATAGTGGCCGTTGAGGGTGGCGGGCATCGTAGAGCCTAGGCGCGTTGGCTGGTGGCTTACGTCAAAGTCGTCCGCAAGCTTCTTGACGACGGTGAACTTGTCGAGGAAACCGACGAGGACCTCGTCGAACAAGGATGCGAAGCTGTCGTCCAGGCGGCCCCTCGCCCTGGTGGCCTCAAGCAATACTACCTGCCGTGCCGCAGGCCGGCATCGTGGACCATCTGGCACAGCCGGCTGATGCTCGTGCTCATCACCTCCATGGGTCTAGTGTAGCTTCTAGTCAACTGATCTTGCGATTCGAGTGATCACTCAGCCCTTGGTTAGCATGCGTAGGTGCGTAGGATTTCGTACTACTCCTCGGCCCGCTACTGCACCTGCCTTTGGTTGTATGATAGGTGGGCCAGCCACCCCCTGGGGCCATGTGTCATTCACCTCCTAACCCGTCTCTCACACGCACCCTGCTAGTGTATATACTCCCTCCTTTCCGGTTTATAGGGCTTATCTCAAAATTTTAGTTTTTCCATTTCATAAGGCTCAATTTGGTTGTTTTCCATCACATGTTCAGATTCCAAGGTGCATTAAATCATTGCATGCAAGTACTAAGACAAAATTGACCAATGCATGTAATTTATGCATGCATGCATTGCAATTAATGCATTGGTAAATATACTTTTTTGAGGAAAACAAGAGCATTAGTTGGGTGCTTTTGCAAACTACAAAAAGTATTCCACCACTCACCATCTACCTTGGTTGGTGAGAATTTTGAATTGAGCCTTATAAACCGGAAAGGAGGGAGTATAGTGGTTTTCTTTTTCTCTCCATATCAACCATTTTATATTGCGTACGTGTCATTCAAGAGTGAAATGATGGTTGCTTCTTCCGACTAACTTACTGTGTGATTTGAATGCTCCTTAGTGGCCCCTACACGTACTCCCCCTACGTGTATGCAACAGTCACACGTACACATGGACGCAAAAACGCGCGCGACGCCCTAATGCATGCATGTCCGAGCAACACGACGGAACACACACGGTGACGCTCAAGTGCTCAACCTACACGTGCATGCACACACATACTCAGTCAGGGTGAGCTAGTGACCGTATGAACACCGGAAAATATATATATTGAGAGCAATGAGCATATTATGAAGTCCACTGACCGTATTTTTTACAAATATACAATGACAGACAGTGTATTTATCTCGTTTGAAATTAAGCCATGTTAACCGGAGAGGAGGCAGCATGGACTAGCATTACTTTGCTGTGTCCCATCAACTTGCCGAACGAGGAGAACGTTGCAGGACAGGAGAAGCTTGCGCGCGGTGGCTCACGGGACAAGGAGAAACTTTTGACTAATGCAAGCTCTCCCTCGCTCAGGCGGTGGACGTGCAACAGTTAATTCGGTGTCAGATTGCCAGAAGCATACTACACTATACTACTAGGAACCGAATGGAGGAGCATCTGCACTCTTATTACAATTTTAAAATGTGATAAAGCAATCTTCAACACATCTGGTTCTCTTCGAGGGTTCTCGCATGTGATAATGGAAGTTGATTGCATGGAACACTCGCCACAATTCTCGCTTAATTCTGGCTCATATCCTGTTACAAATAGTAGCGCTCAGTAATATTTCCTCTTTTTTTGTTATTCAGCATGTAAACAGGTCAGCAAACCTTGTGGCGCATCTTTGTGCGAACCGTGCTTGCTGCACTTTGAATGTGGCCAAGGGCTGGCTTGATGAAACACCTCGCTTCCTACTTCTTTTTTTGGCTTCCTAGTGACCAGTTTCTTGGCTGATCGTCCTAAGAATGCTTATATATGAATAAAGCTCTCTCATTTACCCGCAAAAAAGATTAAGCCATACTAACCAGAAAGGAGGGAGTATGGACTAACACTACTTTTTGGTGTGTCCCGTCAACTCGCAGAACGAGGAGAAGCTTGCAGGACAAGGTGAAGCTCGCTTATGCCTTTTGACTAATGCAACCTACCCTCGGTGGACATGCATCAGTCCATTCGGTGTCAGTTTGTTAGAGGCATACATTGTAGTACCCAACATGCAGAGTACCATCATTGTTCGACTTCACGAAGGGGCGAAGAGCCAAGCGTAGTACTAGTACACGTACTTGGTTTTGCACCTTCATACTACTCCACCCTCCGTCACAGTTTACAGGGCGCGCTTCATTATGATGCATTTCTCTCAATGCATTTCCACCACCAGAGAGACTTTAGACGCGTTTGGTTTAATGCTCAATTAATTAGGGCGTGGTAACCGCAATCAAGCCCACAATTTTCTCTCCATGTACTGTACTACTACGGAGTGCATGCATGTGTGTACCCGGGGTGGAAGCACTGCATGCATGTGTGTACGCATTATTGCCTCTAGTAATAGACACCGTGCTATAACTACCAATGCTATTTTTCAGGCCGATCGCTAGTCGCCTTGGTCCCACAGATTTTTTTTCTTTTTTCTGAAGCGCGCTGTATAAACAGTGACGGATGGAGTAGTATGAGCGGATTCAAAGAAGAGCGTATTGATGGTTGCTTCTTCAGAGCAACTTATAGTGGGAAAGGTGGGGCTTATGATTTGACTGCTCATTACTCACTATTAATGCGACGCAACGACCGGGCTGAGTCTCCCATGCGGTTGTGCACTACCCCGTCGGTTCTTAAATATACTCCGGAGTATTTGTCTTTCTAAAATATGTTGATATCTCTGTTAAGATGAATAGAATATTTAGGAACGGAGGGAGTACACAAACGAAGCAAAATGAGTGAATCTACACTCTAAAATATGCCCGTTTGAAATTTGTAAAAAGATAAATATTTAGGAATGAAGGAGTATAATTTCGTGCATGGCACATGGACCCGGATGATGAAGAGGCTTCTGGCAATGCTATCAAGCTTCCATCAATTGTTTACATAATTGACGTACTATAAAAATAATTTTCCAGCGACATGAAATTGTACAATGGTGTGAGCTTTCAGCTTTTGTTTCGCGTGTCTTGCCATCGATGCTCTTTTGGAAACAATAAAAAACTAACTTCCTTGCTAATGCATGTCAATTATTAGCAGATCAGAGCTAATAATTACATCACAACTGAAGACAAAGTTGTGAGAAGGTGTTAAATTAAAATTGATCCATGCTTTCATTGGCAGCAATGTCCCCCCAGCTCTGTCTAAATCAACAAGGCATGTTGGGAACAAAAGTAGCTGTTTGGAGCATGCAACATTCCGATCATTTTGCACAGTTCCACTAAAATAGAGCTGAGCGTCCCTGTTCCAAAGATATCAAGTGTGATTACGGTAATAGAGGACTGCTGATGAAACAATAAACACACAAATAGAAGCCGGTCACCTTTGCGGTCTCTCTTAAGACTAACTAGTTGGAGAAGATTAGGCTCAGAGTTGGATGAGGAGGATAGAGCAAAACCAATCTCCCTTTATGCAGTCGCACTGAAATGTACAGACGTTGCCCGTGTGACATTTTAGTACAACTGCACAAAACACTCTTAAGAAAAAAGTGATTTGTGCAGTTCACCAAAAGGTCGCAATAGCAACGAGGTGAAATGGATATCCCTGTTTGCAAAAAAGAGGTAGAAAGGAAACAATTACTGGCCAATAACAGTGATGACACATGCGATGACAAAAAAGAAGCATATTCCTTGTCCTAAGGGAAGATAACAACACGGTTGTGTTTGTCTAAAACGGTGTGAGGACGAGAATGCAATATGGAAAGTACGCCGGACGAGCTACATTTTGGGCAAAGAACTATGGAAGATCCACATGCAGCGACGTGGGAAAACGGGCAGTGGAGCAAGGCTGGAGGGGATACCTAGAGGTCATCGGGATGTAACTAGGTGAGCGGCGGTGGGCGGAATCTGCGAGCAGGTGGCGTAGGCCCTGCCGCGCCGGAGCTTGGTCAGAGAGAACGGCGTGTACCGCAGATTGGGACGTGCTGCCTCAGCGCCGTCGAACGGAGAAACGATGCACTTCCTTCCTTTCCCCTGGAGGACGGGATGCGGCCGAATCAGTGACCAACGGTGAGAGAGAGAGAGGCCACCGCACTCCCTTTCCCCCGGCGGACGGTATGCGGCCGGATCAGTGACCAACGGTGAGAGAGAGAGGCCACCGCACTCCCTTTCCCCCGGCGGACAGGATGCGGCCGGATCAGTGACCAAGGGTGAGAGAGAGAGGCCACCGGAGCCTTGTGTGAGATACTCTGAAGAGCGGACTACCTTTTCCTCCATAAAATCGCTTTATATTCTGTGTACGTGCCATTGAGTGCTATAACTTTATTTAAAAATAATGCGGCAACGCGTCAAGTCGAACTTTGTTTTGTGCACGCGTGGTACACGACCTCCCTAGGTAAACAACTGCTATAGGTGTTCAAATTAGCATGTGGGCTGCCATTTCGTAAAGAAATGAGCTCCACCGTGTACCCGCGCGGGTGTGGCTGGGCACGAAGCGTGAGTACGTGCACGGTGCACCTATTCTCTTCTTGTATACATACACCACCTACGTGGGGTTGTGTGTGAGAGAGATACAAACCTAGAGAGATATAGTGTGTGGGTTCTTGAGAGTTTTTTTGGGGGGGGGTCAATCAAAAAATTTAACATATGCAATGTGTGTGAAATAGAGTCCTGGATATAACATATATATAGAGGGGGCGATCCACGAGAAGAGAGTGGAGGTATCATCGGCTTGAGGTGTCTATAGAATCGAAGAGAGGGATGATGATGTGTGTGTGTGCGCGCGCGCGCGATCGATAAAGAGTGCCATCGAATTTGTGTGTGCCCACGTCAAAGATATAGAGTGGTTGGCCTACTGGAATGTGAGATGGGACATGTGCAATTTGTCTCTATGGCATGGATACCTACCTGCAGCTCTCGACTATCGGTGTGTGGTGGGGGAAGAGGGAGGCCCAATTAACTATAGAGGTACAATGGCTGGTATATGTGTGGAGGAGGAGAGAGGCCTACCTCATGTATTAAGGAGATCAATCTGCCTCATGTATTAAGGGAGATCGATCGGCATCCATGCATATGTGCAGGAGATGAATAAGGTTGGGAGAGAGACAGAGCTAGAGTGTTGGAGGGGGTGGTAGTGGAGTTGCTTCTAACAAATGGTGGGATAGGCTTGCTAGACAAACGGAGGGCACGCCCGCAATATCAATAAGAGAGTAGATGGCTGCTTGTTGTCTGTGCACGTGCGTGTGAGAGACGGGTCAGGAGGCATGCACGAATGATGAGGGGGACGATGTGGTTGTGGTAAGCAGACGTAACTACATAGGAAGATCAATCGCCCTTTGTAAGAGAAAGGAGAGACATAACTTGTGAGGTACATTGATCGATGGGGGGTAGTTAAAGTTGATCTAGGTATATGTTGGGAGATCGATCGGTATACATGCATGTGTGTGTTAGAAGAAAATGAGGCACGAGGAGAAGGATAGAGAGAGAGGGATGCATGTAGGAGGTGGTACGAGAGGCATACTATATCGAGGGGGAGGAGTGTGCGAGTACGAGAACGATGAAAAGAGTGGTGGGAGTGAGGCATGGACGGTGATAAGAGAAGAGGGGAAGCTTGTGTTTGTGCTAGGCACACCTGGATAGAGAGGCATATCGATCGATGTGTGCCGTAAAGAAGGAGCTGGGGGGCCTACACACACCGTGGGTGAACGACCTAAAGTGAAAACACGAATTTGCACGATGGAGCTAGAGAATGCTGAGGGAGGGTGAGAGGGATGCGGGCATGTGCATGCACAAGAGAAAGTTAGCGCTAGCCACAAAGATAAGAGGGTTGTGTGGGTGTAAAAGACGAATAGAGATCATATATACTTCATTATAAAAAGCGAATTTGGATATTTGAAGAATTTATCATAGTGTTTAAAACCGATAGATGTGTGAATATATATAACGGTGATAAACATGGTGTGGTTATGAACATGGTATACTACATTTAATATATTTTATCTCTACTCTTATAAAAAAAACAGAGTTTTTGATGATGGTGTGCCTGCCATCCTGCATTATAGGCCGTCTGATTTATATCTGGAAGATAGCAAGGAAACTTTGATGGTTGAAGTTGGCAACAATCATGATTGTAGATTCTTATTGAAATAGAGAAACGAATTCAAATTTAGTTCGAATTGCAGCGGTAGTATAGACATTTGGAATGCACTAAAATGTTGGTATGAGTAGGTTACATGCATTATACAGCAAGCGAAAAAATTTAATCGAACATAACATGGATTCATACTCCCTCCTTCCATCTACATAGGGCGTAATGATATTTTTAAGATTGCCTTTGACTATTGACAAGATTAATAGTACATGACATGCACAATGTGAAAATTATATCATTGAAAGAACCTTTCATAGACGAATTTAATGGTGTGCTTTGTGTAAGTTGCATGTCATATATCATTGCTCTAATATTTGGTCAAAGGTAGCATTGAAAAACGCAGTAGGCCCTATATAGATGGAAGGAGGGAGTAGCTTTAAATAGCATTTGTACAGTAAAACGGGGCAAGACTCTCTTTGTGTGGTGTGAATAGTTTTATTTTTTTTGTTTTCTTTTTGGTTGAGGGAAGTGCGAATTGATTTGGTACGCACAAGTACAATATTACGACATGTTAGGCTTGTCCCTGAAATTCAACCCGCGTCTTGTTATATCCTGAAAATTCAGATATTGTGCTCCCAAAGCTGGCCCGTTCACAACCCGCGCCTTGCTATCCCGAAATTACAACGCGCGCGAAAACTCCCTCCAGTTGCCAAATCCCGACACGCGAAATCCCCCTTCTAACCCTGAGCCGAAAGCGCCGCGAGTTCAAATCAGTGGGGGTACTTTTGTAACACACCCTACATTTTGGACAAGCGCGCTCCTAAGTCATGCTTCACCCCCTCCCATCACCCCCTTTTCGCCATTCAAAATCCCAGGCCACCATAACCTCTCTGCTCCAGCCGCGAAACCCCACCCTCCTCCGTCTGCCACATCACCACTGCCTAGCCGGAGCCTCTTCCCCGACGACGTCGTCCACCGCAACAGCTCGACGTCCCTCGTCCACCTCCCCGGATGAGGATCCGTCGTCCATCTCGCCGTCCCGCCGGTTCAGCCGCCCCGTCCTCCACCTCCAAGGAGCTGCTCCAACAATCGCCTCGTCTATCGCAGCTCCTCCATCCCCACAGCGCCGCCTTAACCTGCTCCACCGGAACCACAACATCCTCACCGACTCCTCGGACGAAGCCGGGGCCTACTCGGCACCACCAAAGAGGTTGTACACTCATCGCATCGCACCTTCTCCTTAACTCGACCTCCCAGCGCCGACGGTGCTCCATCCCGCACCCCCATGGAGCGGCTACCTTGAAGCCGGCGCCGCGGGCGACATCTCCACGGCGGCTCTCCCCCAGTGCGAGGCCCCTTCGACGGCGGCGTCCATACTGGCCGGATCTGCTGCTGCTTCTCCGGCTCTCGCTCGATCGCTTGCTTGCCCAGCTACTGCTGCTGCTCTCCCCCTCGCTCGTGCTGCTGCTCTGCTCCGATTAAGCCACATTTCAGTCGACTGAATCGACTTTTGGGTCAGTCGATTTTCAGGGGTTGGGGGGGACCGCCGGAGTTAAGGAAGAACCACCCGCAGCGGGGACAGGGGCTCACTGGAGAGGTACCCCACTATCTATCTTAGGGTTTAGGGTGGGGGGCGGGAGGCCTAGAGGGCTGGCCGGGGCAGCGGTGGCGAGTTGTTTCGGGGCGGCGAGGCGGCGCTGGGGCCGGAGGTTCGGCCGGTGGTGGCTGGCGGCTCAGGGGGGTGCAGGTTGAAGATGAACTGCAGGCCCTCCCTAAACTACATGTCAAGTGCCTCTCTGCTACCATTGCGTTCAGTTTCAACAGTAGCATTCAGATTCCACAGTAAATTTCAGTTTCGACAGTTAAGTTCAGAGTCAACAGTTTTTACCTCATCTGTTGTAGTCAAGTGGTTTTTGGTGATGTTAATTTTACATCCATTTTACATCATCTATTGGAAATGCTATTAGAATCCCACTTGAGATTGACGATGTCTGTCTTGTGCTGCTTCAGCCTTGACGTCTTACGGCTCACCGGAGCTGCTCCAACGACAGAACGATCCATCACAACAGAGTAGTGCCCTGGACGCCGTCTACAGGTTCCTCAGATCTTCCTCCACACCTCCGACAGCCACCTCTGCCTCAACTGCTTCAGTGACCAACCCAATGATGCCGAGGTCGACACGGCTATGGCAAAGAGGTTGTACACTGGTTGTTAACATCACTCTAAATTTCTGCATGCTCTCCTTACATAATCTCACCATATTTTTTTTCATATGCATGTCAGATATTGTACATAGTCATGCTGAACATGTAGAGAAAAAGAGAAGAGTTTTGTGCGGCAATACAATGTTATGCAGACATCGCTCCATCGTGGGTTCAATGGTAAACCCTCCCCACCCCTCTCTAGATTGTAATCCAGTGGAAGATATCTGTTCTGAGGCGGATTCGGATGCCACTGACCACTCCTATTTACCCCCCAAGGTGTTTGCTCTACCTTGGCATGATGATGTTAGTCATATCATGCATATGTTGCCTTGCAGTGCCTACTTTTGACATCATATATGTCATCTGCTTAGTTTAGACATGTTCTATAATGCCACATGTTTAGTTTCTATATCATATATGGGAATTATGCAGTCTCATGTCTTTTAGCCAGCCATAATATATGTGAAATGTGCAATGCCATCCTGTTTAACCAGGCATCATATATTTGAATGACATCTTGCCCATCCTTTTCTTCATTACATTTCCATTTGTCGACAATGTTTGTACATTAAACTACTCTTCCTATGAATCAGCCATTTGGGTGGGAGATGGAAAAATCTAGAGTGAAAACAAGGCCTTCAGAGCAGACAGTGCTACCTGTCGAAGCAGATCTCTTGTTGGGTCCCGATAGCTCCTCAGAGATGGATTCAGAGACAGATAACCAGTCCTATTCCCCCACTGAGGTGTATGCTCTAAGTTGGCATGGTTATACTACTCATATCATGCATATGGTGTCTTGCATTGCATAGTTTAGACATCATATACACAATATTCAACACCATGTTCTTAGTTCAGAAATCATATCGAATGCCCTCTGTTTAGCATATAAATCATATATGTGAATTAAATGATGCGATCCTGATTAGTTAGATAACATGTAGGTGAATTATGTCAGGCGATCCTGTTTAGTTATTCATCATATCTTTGAATTATGTTATGCTATGCTATCCAGTTTAGATAGACATCATATATGTGAAATTATGTCATGCTATCCGTTTTAGTTAAACAATATACATGTCAACTATTTCATGCTCTCTTTTTTCCACACTATCTATTGCATCTGTCTCTCATACAATGTCTGTACATTCTATGTTTCCTGTTTATCAGCCATTTGAATTGGAGCGGGTGATGCCAATATCTAGTAGACTAAAAACACGGTCTTCAAATAAAACAGTGCTACCTCTTGGTGGAGATAGCACCCCGGTTGTACATGCACAATAACCAGCCCTACCACACATAACCCAAACTCTCACAGATTGTACCCCTACTACGATGGACAGAGAACCAGTTTCACCCAATCTAACCCCAACCCCAGCCGATAGTAACCCAGTTCCTATTGACACAGCACCATCTCCACCACGGAGCTCCCAAACAAGAGCAGTTAGTAAGGCAGCTCTAGTGCCCAAAGGGCCAGTACTATCACGGCGAACCCCAACTCCACCAGTTAGTACGCCTATTCCTGTGGAGGAAGCACAACCAGCTAGTCATAGTTTAGCATCTATCGCATTTGATGTTGTTAAACGTATGTGTGTATCTTCCCATCTTGGAAACTGAAGATGAAGGAAAATGCCAGTTGCAGGTGTTTGTCCAGGAGTTATATGTAAGTAATGTTATTCATGGCAATTACTTTGCTTTGTCCCATACATCCTACCTCCATGATGGTTATAATACAGAAAATTTTCCCGTTTTTCTCTATAGAGAAGGACCAATTTGGAAACTCAGGATGAGGTAACCTGTGCTAATACCTCTGCTATCTTCAAGAATGCTTGGTGGCAGTATCGGAATTACCTGAAGAAAACATACTTCACCGGCAAAGAAACTCATCAAATTCCTTTACGTTCTCCTGAGACACATTTACTGGACGATGACTGGGAATGCCATGTTCTTTACTGGTCCCGAACCAAGAATGTGGTAAGGTCTATGAGCTCATTTTCTATTTTTAAGTATTATATTCTTGCGTCTTACTGTACTCTGTTCATGTAGAACAAGTGCCTAAACCTGAAGAACAACTGTTCTAATTTAAGATTTCATTGCTACCGTAGGACATAGATATATGTTTGTTTGATGCTTTTATTATGTACTAGTACTTGGCAATAGAAGACTTGGTAGTTTAATCCTGTCCACCTTACTAATGAACTGGTTCACCGAAATGAGTTTCATATACTAGTACATGCTAAACTTGTTATGTGTCTGCTTGTTTCTTCTTTTAGAATGCTGACAGAATATTGGGGAAGAGTTCCTTATTAAGCAATGGTAAAGGAAGTAATGCAGATAATGTTCAGGATAGTGACACATCCTGTCTTGGTTTAGTGTTGGAGTTACGGGCCACTACCGCTTGCACAAGCTATTCAAACTCACTGTCTGAATCACTTCGGTTTGTTGAGTCTCAACTACAAGCTGAAAGACATCGATCAGCTGTGCTGCGACAAGAAGCGGAAGGACTGCGGAAGTCCCTGGAGCATTCAGATGCATAATTTCTGGTGCAACAGCAAGCGTTGGAGGATTTTAGCGCCAAACAGGACAAAGCTAATCAGCTTACTAAGCTTATTGCCAGCATGGTGGATACCCAGGATAACGTTTCTTGAGCTCTTCTGAAGTTGTTTCAGTTATGCTCTTGTTTTGCTGCGGCGTTTATTTGCACTGGTGGCCAATTTTGATGGCCAGTGTATATGATATGCTGCTTTGTTCCCTATATTTGCACTGGTGGCGAACTTTGATGCCCAGTGGATGTAATATGTGTAATAGCCGTGATAGCCTAGCGTTAGTTGCTTGCTTATTTATTTCCTTGTTGTCTTGTTTATTTGTTTGCTTGTAGTCATTGTAGTTCTTTTTCCGCGGTTAACTAGTGGCTGCAATAACCTATTTTTTAAAACTAGGCCACAATAACCATGGGCTAATATTTATCGTAGTGACACTGGGCCTCCTACGGGCCGTAGAAATAGTGGGCCTTTTACGGGCCATAGAAACAGTAGGCCTTCTATGGGCCGTAGAAACAATGGGCCTTCTACGGGCCGTATCATCAATGGGCCTTATACGGGCCGTATGATCGATTGGCCAAACATGGGCCAATAACAGGCCGCATTATGGCCGTAAACGGTCTAGAGTTGGAATCGTCCGTTCATGGGCCGACCGTAACGGGCCATCGTTAATAGGCCGTATTTGATGACGCTATGAAAACGGCCCAACGTATTAACAGACCACAAACGGGCTGATTGTAACCACGGGCTGAATTTGGCCCACAAGCAGAAAATGACAGTAACAGGCCGTAAGTAAACGAATGCTGGAAATGAGCCCATGAATAAATGGGCTCTGAGAAGGCCGAAAGATAACATGGGCTGGAAACGGCCCAACGGAATAACGGGCCGTTAATGGATATAAAGTGATACACTGTTCATTACGGGCCAGTTTCACCACGGGCCGTTAATGGGTGTAAAGTGATACACTGTTCATTACGGGCCAGTTTCACCACAGGCCGTTAATAGGCCAAGAGTTACATAGGGCCTCATATGGGCCGAAAGACGTCATGGGCCATACATGGGCCAGAAGTGAAAACGGGCTGGAATCATATTGGATGGCCCAGATGACGCTACTGGGCCTAATTCGGATAGGGCGTAACGGGCCTTGGGTTAGCGGGCTGTAAATGGGCTATATGCGAACAGGCCGTTAACAGGCTTTCCATGGGCCGGCCCGCCAGCTTTTGACCAAGTCAAACGGGCCGGCCTTTTCACAGGAATGGGCCTCTGTTGGGCCGTGCCACGTGTCAACGTATCATAGGCGCCTATCTGACCAACTGATGAACTAACACGTGTTTCGTCCGGCCAATAAGAATTTTACACATGGAAATTTCCCATTGGTCGGGGCTGTTAACGGGTTATCGAATCCAAAACCCGACTCGATAGCTTAACGGCGTTCGGTTACGGTGGATGCCACGTGTCGGTCACCATTGACGAAAGCACTTCTGTGGCGCGCGATTTATCATCATTGAAGTGGACACTTCCGTGATGACAATTTTGGTAATGTCATGGAACACTTCTATGACAGCACAGGTATGACTATCTTGGTTCTGTCATAAATTTGTCATGGATGTACATGCATGACAAAAAAGCGACCTACTGTGACAAACACGTATCATCACGGAAGTGTATTTTTTGTAGTGTTATCTAGCATCACTCTTCATCTTATCTTAAATATTCTCCATTTTTTCGTATATTATCACATCTATATTTACTCTTAACAAAACATAGAATAAAGGCAATGCTTTTGAAGAATATTCTGTGGTAAACTTCTTGAATTACCCCCCCATCAGCATGGACAATGCCTTTATAGAGCCTGTCTTCACCAATAATGTAAGTTTGTCCATCTCAAGCCTTCAAACTTTGTTGTATATATTTGGTTAGGCATGACTGCAACAGCTGTTTATTTTTGGTGTTTGCATCAAATTGCTTGTTTAAAGTTTATTATATGTAGTCCATAAACAAAAGTTCGTCCTTTCTCAATTTAAGTTTTTAGTTGTACAACCAAGTTCCTTCTTCATACCATGTTAATTAAACTATACAGAGCAAGTGATCTTGTTTTGCACTGCATGTATGCTTCTGTTCTTCATTTGTAATCCAGTGGTGTGGTGAACCTGCCCACTACAGCACAATGTCATATTCTGCAATGTCTTAACTATGAACAATCTCATATCATTCTACTATTATTTAAATCGTCTCTTTATTTGCCAATCTGAAATGGTATAAATTGACAGCACACTAACCATTGATACTTATGAGTTCTTGGTCTGTAATCCAGTGGTGTCATGAAGCTGCCAACTCCTTCACAATGTCATTTCCTGCCATGTCTTGACCTGAACAATACCATATTGTGTTAATGCAAATTTAAACTGTGTCACTTTATTCGTCAGTGATGAGGACATCAATACCATTGTTACACCCACAGCCCCTACTGTTACATATACTGGACCAATTACTAGAGCTCGTGCACGCCAATTAAATTACCAGGTACTTTTGTGGTAATGATTCTAATGTTCATGAGAATATGATGTTGCCTAAATTGGATACATTTGTTTTGCTTACAAATGAAGGGCCTAGCTTGGAGAAGGATGAACATTGGAGCAAGAACACACATGGAGTTGATGGCATGCGCAAGGGGATCAAGAACGGAGTTACAAGTGATGATTTCAGGACTTTGAAGCCGCCATAAGGAGTGCATGAAGCCTTGGACGAAATATACAAGATGCCACTTCATAATATTCGTCCATAGGCTATTCTAGGTGCTGCGTCACCTTATTAATGGGCCAGGCCCATGTAATTTCGAAATACTTAAGTATAGGCTATTTTTAGAGTCTGTATGTGTGGGGAAACAAGAGTTAGGGTTGGTTTCGGACCCCACCCTCAAGGGCCACGAAATTCCCCCCTCTTCCTCCATATATACAGCCCTTAGGGCGTCATTTAGACTTTGGGTTTTGTTTAGATTAAAAGTTCGCCATAGCTGCAACTTCGCGTACTTCGTTTGTGTCCAACGACCAGACCAAGACGTCACAGAACCCCACCTTTATCAATAAAGCTTTCATCTTATATTCGCAATATCCAGATTGCAATCTCAGTTTCTTGCTTGTTCCTCATTTGCGCACAGGAAACAGACCCTCGTGGTCAGGTTGATCGTGCTCCGGCGTGGTCAATAACCCTCGGAAGTTGGTTTAGCGATTGCTAAGGCGCGACGTCTCGCACGTTCCTAGTCGGATCATCAAGGTCGACTCCCACAGAAAACGATAGCCACCATCTCATCGAAACATCGGGACACCTTTGGCTCTATCAAGTGGTATCAGATTTTCAGGTTGCTCGGTGAGATTTTACAGTTTTTCGTAGATTAGTTCGAGTCTGTTCATCATACCTACAGTCCACGAAAAAGCCAAAAAAAATAGGGTTAGTTCATCCTATTCGAACCAATCTGAGCCTTTGCATAATCTTTTCTGTATTTGCTTTGTTGTATTTGCGGTTGCATCGTAGTGTCAAGTTGCTGGTCTTAGCGTCTAGTCCTTTAGAGTTTCGAGTTCTGTTCACAGGTTGTCACGCCGCCGCCGCACCATCGTCATCATCGTTACCATATACCACCACCCCACCATATACATCGCCGCTGCCATATACAACCACCAATCCGAGTCCACATATACCATCTCCATATACCACCACCAATCCGAGTCCAGATATACCATCGCCATATACCACCACCAATCCGAGTCCAGATATACCACCACAGTCCGAGTTCCACCAGATTCATCTCCGCCACCAGTCCTAGTCCGTGTCCAGTATTTGTTGCTTTGTTTTCGAGTTCTAGATCACGCCATACTCCGAGTCGTGAGAGAGTAGGACTCCTGAGATTCCGTGCTACCCGCAGAAGAAAAATAGTTCCAAACTAAAAAAAACTAAGTCTGGAAAATTCTGGCTAGGCAGTTTTTAGACCATTTGTAGACTTTTTCGAAAAAAATTTGTTGCGGAGGAAAAAAAGTGCAAAAAAGTGAAAAAAAAGAGAGAAAAAAAATTCAGAGTGTGCTCCTCCATTGTTTACGTGCAGCACCGTGATTTTGTTAGTGTTCTAGGCTCGCGTCTCTAGCACGGTCTAGCCTAGGACCAGCACAGTACCGTCGTTGAGCGTTTATTCAACTTTGCATCTCTGAATTGATTATTGCTGACCCTTTTTGCTACCATATTATAAGCCTTCCCAGCTCCACATACATCTATGTCGTGCGATTGACTCTCCCTGGTAATCGCTCTATCCAAGCTTTGAGAGTTTTGACTACGACGGTTGCCGATCACCGCCTATTGCTGGGTAAGAACTGGTAAGAATTTGAGATTGGCTTGACGGATTTGTGACACCACCACCACCTCTTGTTAGTATTCTGTAGGATCATATTCTTGTGTGTTTCTATTGTTGCTAACCATGGCAGGATCACAAGCCGACGAGACTGACTGGGAGAACATGACGAATAAGGAGTTGCATGATAAATGTCAGCAAATGATGAGTGGACAGGTGCAAGATGTGCTAAAAAGATTTGAAGAGGCCATGGAGAAGATAGATGGCATGGAGAAGACATTCGAAACAAAGCTCGATAACAGGTTTAATGAATTGCTCGCGCGTCTTCCACCACCACCACCCGCTGCACCTAACGCACCTCTACAACAACAACAACAACGACTACCTACACATCGTGAAACAGCCCTCCGCCGAGCGAGCCGTCTCCCTCTTGCACCTGGCCAAACTGTTGGTGCTGCTGTTGATACTTCTGTGGCTCCTGTTGCTGATGCGGATGAGGAGGATTTTGCCGGCGATTACGAGGATGAGGTTGATCAAAATCAGAACTACGTGCCACCACCAGCACAGCAACCACCAGGTCGTCCACATGCAAATAATGGCAATGGTAGGGCTCACCCTCAGGTACGAGATCATGACCATCTCCCTAAACTAAAATTGAATATTCTACCATTTGAGGGTAGATATATTCCTGATATATATCTTACTTGGGAGTTATAAACTGAACAACGATTTACATGTTTACAATATCCCGAGGAGAGACGTGTTCCTGCTGCTGTTTGTACATTCACTAGTTTTGCATGTGTTTGGTGGTCTGACCATTGTAGATTATATCCTATTCCTGCTACTTGGGCTACTTTGAAAACTGCTATGCGTACTCGTTGGGTTCCACCATATTATCAACGTGAATTACTTCAAAAATTGCAGCGTTTAAGACAAGGAAAAAATTCTGTAGAAGAATATTATCAGGAATTACAAACTGGCATGATTAGATGTGGTATTGTTGAGGAGAATGAAGCTATGCTTGCACGTTTTATGGGTGGATTAAATAGAGAGATTCAGACCATCCTAGAGTATAAGGAGTATAATAATATCACTCGTTTATTCCATCTTGCTTGTAAAGCTGAACGTGAAGTGCAGGATCGACAGGCATTGGCATGAACTAACTTTTCTGCAGGTCGTTTTTCATCATGGACACCACGTGCATCCTTTACTTCCACTCCACCAGCACCTCCATCAGGTGCCACCTCCAGCCATGATACTAGAAAGCAGGCACAACCACCACTATCTGCCAAGAGCACACCTGATGGACCTGCGCAGAGCTCTTCTTCTTCCATGGCATCAACAGGGCACACAAGTGATATTATTTGTCGTCGTTGTAAGGGAAGAGGACATTTTGCGAGAGAATGCCAATCTCAGCGTGTGATGATTGCTACTAAGGATGGTGGGTATGAGTCCGCTAGTGACTATGATGAGGAGACTTTGGCTCTTATTACATGTGAAGAACACGGTGGAGATGATTCTGATCATGAGACGCAATACATGGCTACTGAAGATGCTGACAGGTATGATTGTTTAGTTTCTCAACGTGTTTTGAGTGTGCAGGTTACACAAGCTGAGCAAAATCAGAGGCATAATTTGTTCCATACAAAGGGAGTTGTGAAGGAACGTTCTGTTTGCGTCATCATAGATGGAGGGAGCTGCAATAACTTGGCTAGCATGGAGATGGTGGAGAAGCTATCTCTCACCACAAGACCACATCCACATCCTTACTACATCCAATGGTTCAACAACAACGGCAAGGTTAAGGTAACACGTACTGTTCGTGTGCATTTTAGTATATCTACATATGCTGATTATGTTGATTGTGATGTGGTACCTATGCAAGCATGTTCCTTATTACTTGGTAGACCATGGCAATTTGATAAAAATTCTGTTCACCATGGTAGAAACAATCAGTATACTCTTGTTCATAAGGATAAAAATATTACTTTGCTTCCTATAACTCCTGATTCCATTTTGAAAGATGATATTAATAGAGCTAATAAAGTAAAATAGGAGAAAAATAAGAGTGAAAATCAGATTGTGGCAAAAGAATTTGAGCAACAAATGCAGCCTAATAATAATAAACAATCTAGTGTTGCTTCTGAAATTAAATTGAAAAGTGCATGTTTACTTGCCACCAAATCTGATATTGATGATCTAGATTTTAGCATATCTGTTTGCTATGCTTTTGTGTGCAAAGAGGCATTATTTTCATTCGAGGACGTGCCTTCCTCTTTGCCTCCTGCTGTCACTAACATTTTGTAGGAGTTCGCTGACGTCTTTCCACAAGACGTGCCACCGGGATTACCACCTATTCGAGGGATTGAGCATCAAATTGACTTAATTCCCGGTGCATCATTACCCAACCGTGCACCATACCGTACCAATCCAGAGGAGACGAAGGAGATTATGCGTCAAGTACAAGAACTGCTCGACAAAGGTTATATACGCGAATCCCTTAGTCCTTGTGCTGTTCCTATCATTTTAGTGCCGAAAAAGGATGGTACGTCGCGTATGTGCGTTGATTGTAGAGGCATTAATAATATTACTATTCGTTATCGTCATCCTATTCCTAGGCTAGATGATATGCTTGATGAATTGAGTGGCTCTACAATATTCTCCAAAGTTGATTTGCGTAGTGGATACCATCAAATTCGTATGAAATTGGGAGATGAATGGAAAACATCATTTAAAACTAAGTTTGGATTATATGAGTGGTTAGTCATGCCTTTTGGGTTAACTAATGCACCTAGTACTTTCATGAGGTTAATGAACGAAGTTTTACGTGCTTTCATTAGACGATTTGTGGTAGTTTACTTTGATGACATATTGATTTATAGCAAATCTTTGGAGGAAAATTTGGGACATTTACGTGCTGTTTTTATTGCTCTACGTGATGCACGTTTGTTTGGTAACCTTGGAAAGTGCACCTTTTGCACCGACTGAGTATCTTTTCTTGGCTATGTTGTTACTCCACAGGGAATTGAAGTTGATAAAGCCAAGATTGAAGCTATTGAGAGTTGGCCGCAGCCCAAAACGGTCACACAAGTGAGGAGTTTCCTTGGCCTCGCTAGTTTCTATAGGCATTTTGTGAGAGATTTCAGCACCATTGCTGCACCTCTCAACGAGCTTACAAAGAAGGATGTGCCTTTTGTTTGGGGTACCGCACAGGAAGAAGCCTTCACGGTATTGAAAGATAAGTTGACACATGCTCCTTTACTCCAACTTCCTAATTTCAATAAGACTTTTGAGCTTGAATGTGATGCTAGTGGAATTGGATTAGGAGGTGTGTTATTACAAGATGGAAAACCTGTTGCATACTTTTCTGAAAAATTGTGTGGGCCTAGTCTGAACTATTATACTTATGATAAAGAATTATATGCTCTTGTTCGGACCTTAGAAACATGGCAACATTATTTATGGCCCAAGGAATTTGTTATACATTCTGATCATGAATCTTTGAAACACATTAAAAGTCAAGCAAAACTGAATCGTAGACATGCTAAATGGGTTGAATTCATTGAGACTTTCCCTTATGTCATTAAACACAAGAAGGGTAAAGAAAATGTTATTGCTGATGCCTTGTCTCGTTGTTATACTATGCTTTCACAACTTGACTTTAAAATATTTGGTTTGGAGACCATCAAAGATCAATATGTTCATGATGCTGAATTTAAAGATGTATTGCAGAATTGTAAGGAAGGGAGAACTTGGAACAAGTTCATTCTTAACGATGGATTTGTGTTTCGTGCTAACCAGCTATGCATTCTAGCTAGCTCCGTTCGTCTTTTGTTGTTGCAGGAGGCGCATGGAGGAGGATTAATGGGACACTTTGGCGTCAAGAAGACGGAGGATATACTTGCTACACATTTCTTTTGGCCAAAGATGAGACGGGATGTTGAGCGTTTTGTTGCTCGCTGCACTACATGTCAAAGAGCTAAGTCACGACTCAATCCTCATGGTTTATATATGCCTTTGCCTGTACCTAGTGTTCCTTGGGAGGATATATCTATGGACTTTTTTTTAGGTTTACCTCGAACAAAGAAGGGGAGGGATAGCATATTTGTTGTCGTGGATAGGTTCTCGAAAATGGCACACTTTATACCATGTCATAAAAGCGATGATGCTGCTAATGTTGCTGATTTGTTCTTTCGTGAAATTATTCGCTTACATGGTGTGCCAAATACTATTGTTTCAGATCGTGATACTAAATTTCTTAGCCACTTTTGGAGATGTTTATGGGCTAAGTTGGTGACTAAGCTGATTTTTAGTACTACTTGTCACCCCCAAACTGATGGACAAACTGAAGTAGTCAATAGAACATTGTCTACTATGCTTAGGGCTGTTTTGAAGAATAACAAGAAAATGTGGGAAGAATGCTTGCCTCATATTGAATTTGCTTATAATCGTTCAGTGCATTCTACTACTAAGATGTGCCCTTTTGAAATTGTGTATGGTTTCCTACCTCATGCACTTATTGATTTGTTGCCTCTTCCATCTTCGGAGAAGGTTAATTTTGATGCTAAAGAACGTTCTGAATTGATTTTAAAAATGCATGAGTTAACTAAGGAAAACATTGAGCATATGAATGCTAAATATAAACTTGCTGGAGATAAGGGTAGAAAACATGTTGTGTTTGCACCTGGAGATCTTGTTTGGTTACATTTGTGTAAAGATAGATTTCCTAATTTGCGCAAATCAAAGCTAATGCCACATGCTGATGGTCCTTTTAAGGTGTTAGAGAAAATAAATGATAATGCATATAAACTTGAGCTACCTGCAGATTTTGGGGTTAGTCCCACTTTTAACATTGCAGATTTGAAGCCTTATTTGGGTGAGGAAGATGAGCTTCCGTCGAGGACGACTTCATTTCAAGAGGACATCAATACCATTGTTACATCCACGGCCCCTACTATTACATATACTGGACCAATTACTAGAGCTCGCGCACGCCAATTAAATTACCAGGTACTTTTGTTTCTTGGTAATGATTCTAATGTTCATGAGAATATGATGCTGCCTAAATTGGATACATTTGTTTTGCTTACAAATGAAGGGCCTAGCTTGGAGAAGGATGAACATTGGAGCAAGAACACGCATGGAGTTGATGGCATGCGCAAGGGGATCAAGAACGGAGTTACAAGTGATGATTTCAGGACTTTGAAGCCGCCATAAGGAGTGCATGAAGCCTTGGACGAAATATACAAGATGCCACTTCATAATATTCGTCCATAGGCTATTCTAGGTGCTGCGTCACCTTATTAATGGGCCAGGCCCATGTAATTTCGAAATACTTAAGTATAGGCTATTTTTAGAGTCCGTATGTGTGGGGAAACAAGAGTTAGGGTTGGTTTCGGACCCCACCCTCAAGGGCCACGAAATTCCCCCCTCTTCCTCCATATATACAACCCTTAGGGCGTCGTTTAGACTTTGGGTTTTGTTTAGATTAAAAGTTCGCCATAGCTGCAACTTCGCGTACTTCGTTTGTGTCCAACGACCAGACCAAGACGTCACAGAACCCCACCTTGATCAATAAAGCTTTCATCTTATATTCGCAATATCCAGATTGCAATCTCAGTTTCTTGCTTGTTCTTCGTTTGCTCGCAGGAAACAGACCCTCGTGGTCAGGTTGATCGTGCTCCGGCGTGGTTTAAGAACCCTCGGAAGTTAGTTTAGCGATTGCAAAGGCGCGACGTCTCGCACGTTCATAGTCGGATCGTCAAGGTCGACTCCCATAGAAAACGATAGCCACCATCTCATCGAAACATCGGGACACCTTTGCCTCTATCAGTCAGTAAGAAATGTGATGAATTGTCAGCACTGATACTTTTATGTGCAAAACCTGTCATCTGTCGGCTTGTTTATCTTTCAGAGTGAGGAAGATATAAGTGTTGAACAAGCGTAGTCTCATCATCTTGCTCAGCTGCTTGCGCTGCAGCTCCCTAGCAGGGCTAACCTTTCTTGAACTCTATTGAAGTGCTGTCGGTTTTGTATATTATTTTGTCGGCGTGTTTATTTGCACTGGTGGCGATCTTTGATGCCCAGTGTATGTAATCTGCTGTCTGCTTGTGCTTTAATATCATAGTGGCGAACTTTGATGCCTAGTGGATATAATATGCCGAAATTTCTTTATTGTATAGTATAGGTTTTTTCTTATTCACGATGTTGCAGTTATTTTACTGTATATATATCCTATCTTCGCAGTAAACCGGCCAAACCGTAAAATTACGGTACATAATCGGGCCGTCATGCAATCACGATGTAGGTTGGGCCTGAAACGTGCCGATCAGCTCACGGGCCGGTAGTAGCCCGAAATGAACCCCGACCCATGATTGTGCGAATCAAATCACGGGCTTTTAACAGGCCGAAAAATTGTCTCGGTCCTTGTTTGGCCCAATCAGATATCGGCTGCGAGCAGGCCGGATGCAAATCGAGCCGTAGTTAGGCCCAACTATATGACGGGCTTTTAACAGGCTGAAATTAATATAGGGCCGAAATGTTAAACAGGCCCTTAACAGGCCAAAACTAATATCAGGCCGAATTACTAAGTGGGACTTTAGCAAGTGGGCCCAAAAGCATAGTGTCCAGTTGACAGGCCGAATCTGATATGGGCCATAATTAGGCCCAAAACCTCTTAAAGGGCCGGACCTGATCTGGGCCGTAATTTGGCCCAGAACGTGGTAGGCTTTTAACAGGCCGGATCTCATATGGGCCACTATTTGGCCCGGAGCGTGGCAGGCCATTAATAGACCGGATCAAATATGGGCCGACATTTGGCCCAAAACATGGCAGCCAGTTAACGGGCCGGCCTACTAGGGTCCTCAAAATCTTGTGGGCCTACAGTTGGGCCAGCCCATTAATGTCGGCGAAATCTCGTGGGCCTTTAGCTGGGCCGGCCCATTATGATCCGCAAGAATTTTGTGGGCCTTTACCTGGGCCGACCTATTATGGCACACAAAAATCTTGTGGGCCTTTACCTCGGCTGGCCAATTATGGCCCGCGAAATCTTGTGGGCCTTTAGCTGGGCTAGCCCATTATGGTCCGCAAAATCTCGTGGGCCTTTAGCTGGGCCGGCCCATTATGGTCCGCAAAATCTTGTGGGCCTTTAGTTGGGCCGGCCCATTTAAACTTGTTGGGTCGTGCCATGTGTCGACGTATCATAGGCGCCTTCTGTCTAGTGAGTGGATGACATCTGTCCCGGCGATGAGCCGACACGTGTTTCCTCTAGCCAATGATGATTTTACACGTGGAAAATCCCCATTGGTCGGGGATGTTAACGGGTTATCGGATCCAAAACCCGACCCGATAGCTTAACGGTGTTCCGTTACGGTGGATGCCATGTGTCGGTCACCCTTGATGAAAGCACTTCTGTGATGCGCGATTTATGGTCATGGAAGTGGACACTTTCGTGATGATAATTTTGCTAATTTCATGGAACACTTCTACGATAGCACAGGTATGACTATCTTGATTCTGTCATAAATTTGTCATGGATGTACATGCATGACAAAAAAGCAACCTACTGTGACAAACACGTATCATCACGGAAGTGTATTTTTTTGTAGTGTGTCCTCGTTTGCGAGTAACCGTGCGCATGGGTGAGGGAGAAGGCGTGTAGTAAAATCAAGCTTCTCCTCGTTGTACGAGTTGACGCGACACATCATAGCACTGGCCCCACATGCTTGCCTCTAAACTTGGCTGAAAGACCCGCAGTGTACACTATATTTTCTGCAACCTCTAACATTTACTCACCACAAATTAAAATATATGTGGCCGTATGCATCGTTCTGATGCAGAGGCCGGGGAGTCCCCCCTTTTCGAAAAAAACAAATTAAAATATATATTCCTGTCTTGACCAGATGAGCGTGCAAACTACAATCACCAGGGTGTCAGGTAGGGCCAGAATACTATTTTAATTAAAAAAACACTTCGAGACGGCCACATAGCATGGAGCCGACCCCAATGATTTTAAGCTTACAGGCATGGTACACGCTATCCTTGACTACTCTACACATGAAACTGCCACACGAGCGTCCGGGCTGCGCTTGGCCCTTCGCCTCTTCGGGAAGTCGAACAATGATGGAGTACTATTGCACTAGAGGAGTACTACAGTACGCTTCTGGCCATCTGACACCGATTGAACTGCTGCATGTCCACCGCGTGCAGGAGGGAGAGCGTGTAGCGAAAGCTTCTCCTAGTCTTGCCAACCACCACGCTCATGGGCGAGTGAGGGACGCTCCTGCCTTTGCGTGTATGACAGGTGGGCCCGACAGGTGTGTGGCCAACCTGTCATACAGCCAAAGGCAGGTGCTGTTAAGTCCCCGAGGGAGAGGATAATCAAACTTCTCGTTGATGTACGAGTTGACGCGACACATCAAACAACTGCACTCGATATATTTCAATAATTTGTGTTTACCGATGCATTAATTACAACGCATGCATGCATGCTATGACTCTCCTTTTGATACTCCCTCCGGTCCTTTTTACTCTGCATATTAGGTTTGTCTGAAGTCAATCTCATCCAACTTTGACCAAATTTATACAAAAAATTATTAACATTCATGTCGGTGTCAAAACCGGCGGATCTCGGGTAGGGGGTCCCGAACTGTGCGTCTAGGCCGGATGGTAACAGGAGGCAAGGGACACGAAGTTTTACCCAGGTTCGGGCCCTCTCGATGGAGGTAAAATCCTACGTCCTGCTTGATTAATATTGATGATATGGGTAGTACAAGAGTAGATCTACCACGAGATCGGAGAGGCTAAACCCTAGAAGCTAGCCTATGGTATGATTGTTGTTGTGTATGTTGTCCTACGGACTAAAACCCTCCGGTTTATATAGACACCGGAGAGGGTTAGGGTTACACAAAGTCGGTTACAATGGTAGGAGATCTACATATCCGTATCGCCAAGCTTGCCTTCCACGCCAAGGAAAGTCCCTTCCGGACACGGGACGAAGTCTTCAATCTTGTATCTTCATAGTCCAGGAGTCCGGCTGAAGGTATAGTCCGGCCATCCGGACACCCCCTAATCCAGGACTCCCTCAGTAGCCCCTGAACCAGGCTTCAATGATGACGAGTCCGGCGCGCAGATTGTCTTCGGCATTGCAAGGCGGGTTCCTCCTCCAAGTACTTCATAGAAGATTTTGAACACAAAGATAGTGTCCCGCTCTGCAAAATAAGTTTCCACATATTGCCATAGAGATAATAACATATACACAAATCTAATCTGCTGACGTATTCCGTAGTGTGACACACCACGGTCAAGCCTTTATCCGAGTCATTTCATTATCCCACCTCAGCGCGTCATGCGAGGCGGTTTCCTTGGCACGTCTTGTTAAAGCAGAGATCGTGTCCCCTTATTTCGAGATTCTCATCAATACGGGCGTGGGTAACCCAACCGCGCCATTGATTATAGCGCTTGGAGATAAGCGAGTTTTACCAGGCTGGTGGGGACATGTAGTTGCGTCCACCCATATAAGGGGATAAGGATCCACCTTTTCACCTACGCCTTCTTCCTCCCTTGCTTATCCATTCTCGCGCACTCGAGCTCCAACACCCAAGTCCGCACTCCCCACCTCAACCTTCTCCAGCCATGTCCGGAGCGGGAGGCAAGTGGATGGTCTCCTCCGTCACGGAGGGACAAATAAAAAAACTGAGGAAGGCCGGATACTTGTCTAACAACATCGCGTATCGGCTTCCCGAAAAGGGGCATCTCATCCCCACCCCTAGGCCCCATGAGAGGGTGGTGTTCCTCCCCCATTTCCTTCGCGGACTGGGCTTCCCTCTTCACCCATTTGTCCGGGGGCTCATGTTCTACTATGGCCTGGATTTCCACGATCTGGCCCCGAACTTTGTCCTCAACATCTCGGCGTTTATCGTCGTGTGCGAGGCTTTCCTCCGCATCCGCCCCCATTTCGGCCTATGGCTCAAGACTTTCAATGTCAAGCCGAAGGTGGTGCGCGGTAACCAGGCGGAGTGCGGAGGTGCCATGGTGGGCAAGATGCCCAACGTCTTATGGCTCGAGGGCTCCTTTGTTGAGACCCTGAAGGGGTGGCAATCAGGGTGGTTTTACATCACCGAGCCGCACGACCCCGAATGGGTCGCAGCCCCCGAGTTTCGATCCGGACCCCCTACGCGGCTCACCTCCTGGAAGGAGACGGGCCTGTCGTGGGGTAAAAAAGGAGAGCTGACCGGACTCCAAACATGCGTCCAAACCCTGGTGGACAAGAAGCTCAAACTTTTCAACGTATTCCAGGTTATGCTCATCCGCCTGATCCTCCCGTGTCAACAACGGGCTTTCAACCTGTGGGAGTTCGACCCGGCGCGGCACCGAACTCTGTGCAGGTTCTTCGACACGACGGACGAAGATGCCCGGAAGGTGCTTTTCAAGGGCGCCGAGGCCCCCGCATCCGCTACCGAGGATCGCGGATTCAGTACACAGCGTCACGCTCATGCAGTAAGCTGTTTTTTCCTTTTACAGGGTATCAGTTTTTCATAGTTTGACTCCATGCGGGATCTAAGCTCCCTTACTGTTGACAGGATTGGCAGGAAACGTCCGGACAGATCAACTGTCCGGCTCCTTTGCCCGAAGGCCCAGCGGACGCTCGCTTGGCGAAGCTGCTGGTTTCGGCACCCTATGTGGTGCCGGAGAAGAAGGCCGCGAAAAAGGCCACAGGGACTCGAAAGAGTGCCCGGCGCCAGGAGGTGTCGGATCCATCATCCGACGGTTCCGAGGCGCATTCCTCCCGTGAAGACGAGGAGGAAGAAGAAGAGACCTCTCCCCCCAGCGGGAGGAGAGAAGAAAAGGAAGGCCGCCCCAGCTGGGGAGGCCGAAGGGTCCAAGAAGGGGAAAACCCTTCCTTCGGACTACTCCACCGACGCCGACGACGGCGGAGAGGAGTGGCCGCCCAAGGCCAAGCCCCTGGCTAAATTGTAAGTATCCGAATGCCAGAGTATTTCATAGTATTCGTTTATTGCACAGCTTTCCCTTATGTCGAATATGTTTATGCAGCCCACCCAAAGACCGGCTCGACGCATCGTCGAGCGGCTCACCAGACTCGTCGGATGTGAACTCGCTTCCGACGGCTTCCTCCCCCCGCCCTATGGACAACACCGAAGTGTTGTCCCGACAGGTTCCAAGCTGGGAGGAGGTGGTCCTGGAGGCGCCGCAAGGCAACCTCCCGGACTCCAGGAGTAAAGGGGATGAAACCCCCCAGGGTTCCAAGTCCGGCTCTAGGCCGGACACCGCTCCGGAACCTTCAAAGGTTCCAGAGTCCGGCGGGGGACCTCCTTCCAAGAGGAGCAAGCTCACCGTGCCGGTGACCCCCGTGCAACCGGAGGCGCCGGACAATCTGTTGGAGGCGCTCCAAGGCGCCTCCATCGACGAGGAGCACCGCACCATTATGAGTGCGGTGGTCCAGAAGGTTCAGTCCGCCAAGAGCGGACTGACTGAAGATTGTACTAGCCTTTTAACAGGCTTTGAGGTAAGTAAAGAATGTGTAAATAATATTACCGCATAGACAGTAGCCCCTGATGCTCTGTTTGGCGTTCGGGAAGAAAAGCCGAATAGAGGATCAAATAAAATTCGCAGGAGTCTAACAAAAAGGAGTCAATATGCGTATGCAGGCTTCTCTGCTTGCGTCCGCCGCACTGACGGCGGAAGTGGACACGCTAAGGCAGAACCTCGAGTAGTCCGAGCAAGAGCCTATATTATTTAAATATATATAAAAAAGTGCAATTGCAAAAAATGACAGGATTATCGTGGCTATTGTAGGGGCCACGTCTGAGGTTGCGACCCTTAAGCAAGCGCTGTTCGAGGCCGAGAAGAGGGCGGCCACGGAGCGCACCGAGCGGGAGAAGTATGAGGCCTAGGTTGGCAAGGTGCGGCAAGAGCTCCAGGCTCTCATGAAAAAACATGAGAGTTTGGAGCTTGACTCAAAGACGCGAGCGTCCGAGCTCGCGATGGCTATTGAAAATGCCAAGTCTGCCAAGGCCGAATCCCAGAAGACCCTCCAGGAGTTGGATGAGGTGAAGAAGATAGCGGCGGGTAAGGCATTCTTTATGCAAAGCAAACACATAAACGTGAGTTACTTGTTACTTACCCGAATCCGGAGCTCTCCAGGAGCGTTCGCAGATCTTCCCCGGAGTGTGTCTGATGCCGCCGCATTCTATCGAGCCGAGGAGGGAAGCTCGACAGAGAAGGTGTTCTGGTCTCAGTATGTTGAGGCCGGACACCCCGTGCCCCTGAGCGACCAACTGAAGCAGCTGGTCGAGCTCCACAAGGCGGCCGAACAAGCCATGAAGGGCCTCATAGTTCGGTTGTGGCCTGGAGAGGCTCTGCCTGGGAGCTATTTCGGGCTGGTGCGGCGGCTGGTGGAGGCCTGTCCAAGGCTCGAAGTCATCAAGCGCTCCGTCTGCATTGAAGGTGCCCGTAGGGCCCTTGCCCGTGCTAAGGTGCACTGGGGCAGGCTGGATGCTGAGAAGCTTGTGAAGGACGGGCCACCGCCGGGGAAAGAGCATCGCAAGCCCGAGAATTATTATAAGGATGTTCTGAAGGGTGCCTGCCTTGTGGCGGATGAATGTTCTAGGGATGTAATTTTTGAGTGAAACTTGCTCGTTTTGTCCTGTGCACTGAAAACTTTGTTCATATGCGCTAAGCAATGCTGTTGGAATTTAAAATATTACCTTTTGTGCAGCTTTTTATCAATTCTGAGAGATGGCGAGTCGTCGGCTTCTGCCCCCGTGCCGCTAGTGCTCGGGTGTTCGGGGATAAACCTGAGCGCTCTTTTTCCCATGTCTGGGTCCTTCGAGGGAGGCACTCAGCCCAACGAACAAGGCAATCAGACTATAATGCGTGAACACTCTCACTTAGCCATAGAATTCTATAATTTTAAATTTCGGTGAAGCCCCTGGTATTCGGAAGACCGAGTTCGGGGCGCTATCCACGCCTTGGCCGGACAGAGCCGACTCCTCGCTCTAAGCGGCATAAGTCTTTAGGGACTCGAAAAACCTCTCGAACAGTGACCAACTCTCACTTCATCATGACAGTCAGTTTTAGCTTTCTCCACTGAGGTGCTCGACCCAGCTCAACTGGGGCACAATCGCAGTGGTTCTCCTAGTGCTACCTTAGCCGATATAGTGGAACGTAAGGCACCAAAACATAGGAGCCGGGCAAAACCAACTATTGACCCAAGACATGATTCGGAGCCGATGCATATAATGCTATAAGTTCGGGGTGCCGCACTTGTTAAAGTGTTCGGACTTCTCACACCATGTTGAGGGGTACTGAAGCCCCTGGCGTATTTCGGCCGTACCAAAGTGTACGCGTGCAACATGTCGTTAAGGAACATATATAAAAAAAGTAATGCAAAAATAGACAAAAGCTATGCATTGTTTATTAAAGAGGGCTGCGATCAAAGCAGAACGATACAAATAATGCGATAAGCAAAAGGTTGGACTATTTAACATGTCCATTCCAGGGGCAAGCTGCGGAATAGTATGCGAAACAGGTATACTGCTCGTGATAGAGACCACCTGGGAGTTCCGTAATGCGGCGTGGCTTGTCTGCTTCCCTGGTTCTTGCATCGTTTGTGCAGCAATTGAACTGCCGAACAGGCCTTCCGAAGAATGGAGTCCTGAAAGTAAGAGAAAATTAAAAAATCGGCAGCCCCTGGTGCGGTTTAAGCCGTGCTTCGGGCGTGCCGTGATGGTGCCCCTCCCCCTGTACCCATGGTATTTCTAGAGCGTAGTTATGTATGCGAAGCACCGGCATCGCCTTTTTGCTAGGGCTGGGGTTGGGGCCGCATTGCTACGCCTGCTCGGATCGTGCCAGGCGGTCTTGTTGTAGGTTACTCCGGGCGCGCTTGACGGTGTCCGGTCGTTTAGTGGCCGGACTGGAGAACTGCCTGGAGAGGCTGCTTTGTACTTCCGCTGGAAGGGCCGCCGTGTGCTCCTCTGTTCGGAGGGAGCGTTCGGTTTTTCCATTGACCGTAATTAATCCTCGAGGGCCTGGCATCTTGAGCTTAAGGTATGCGTAGTGCAGTTCCGCATTGAACTTGGCAAATGCGGTTCGCCCGAGCAGTGCGTGATAGCCACTACGGAATGGGACTATGTCGAAGATTAACTCCTCGCTTTGGAAATTATCCGGAGATCCGAAGACCACTTCAAGTGTGACTGAGCCTGTACAGTTGGCCTCTACACCTGGTATTACGCCTTTAAAGGTCGTTTTGGTGGGCTTAATCCTCGAGGGATCTATGCCCATTTTCTGCACTGTATCCTGGTAAAGCAGGTTCAGGCTGCTGCCGCCGTCCATAAGGACTCTAGTGAGATGAAATCCATCAATAATTGGGTCTAGAACCAATGCGGCAAATCCGCCATGACGGATGCTAGTGGGGTGGTTCCTTCGATCAAAGGTGATCGGGAAGGAGGACCATGGGTTGAATTTTGGGGCGACTGGCTCTACCGTGTATACGTCCCTTAACGCGCGCTTCTGCTCCCTCTTGGGGACGTGGGTTGCGTATATCATGTTCACCGTCCGCACTTGTGGGGGAAAACCCTTCTGTCCACTGTTGTTCGGCGGCCGGGGCTCTTCGTCGTCATCGCTATGCAGCCCCTTGTCTTCATTTTCGGCATTTAACTTGCATGCGTGTTTGAACACCCAACAATCCCTGTTGGTTTGATTGGCCGACTTTTCGGGGGTGCCATGTATCTGGCACAAGCGGTCGAGTATTCAGTCCAAACTGGATGGGCCCCTAGGATTCCTTTTGAATGGCTTTTTCTGCTGACTGGATTTAGAGCCTCTGAATCCGGCATTAACTGCCGTATCCTCAGCATTGTCGCCGTTAATGCGGTGCTTCTGCTTGTTGCGATGCGACCTGCCACTACTGTCCCTGGTATCCGAATTACCAGGGTTCTTGGTCATATTGTTGCTACGAGCAAGCCAGCTGTCTTCTCCCGCGCAAAAGCGGGTCATGAGTGTCGTGAGTGCTGCCATAGACTTTGGCTTTTCCTATCCAAGGTGCCGGGCAAGCCACTCGTCACGGATAATGTGCTTGAAGGCTGCTAGGGACTCAGCGTCCGGACAGTCGACTATTTGATTTTTCTTTGTTAGGAACCATGTCCAGAATTGCCTGGCCGATTCCTCTGGCTGCTGAATTACGTGACTTAGGTCATCGGCGTCTGGGGGTCGCACATAAGTGCCCTGGAAATTGTCAAGGTATGCGGCTTCCAGGTCCTCCCAACAACTGATTGATCCTGTTGGCAAGCTGTTAAGCCAATGCCGAGCTGGTCCTTTAAGCTTGAGTGGGAGGTATTTGATGGCGTGGAAATCATCACCACGGGCCATGTGGATATGAAGGAGATAATCCTCGATCCATACCGCAGGATCTGTTGTGCCATCATATGATTCGATGTTTACGGGTTTGAAACCCTCGGGGATTTGATGATCCATTATTTCGTCTGTGAAGCATAGTGGGTGTGCGGCGCCTCTATACTGGGCTCTATCACGACGTAGCTCCAATGAGCTTTGTCTACTGTGTTCGGCCCTGCCGAATTTGTGGCCGGCGTGACGGTTACCGTCTTGAGTCGTGGGGCGCCCACGCGATCCGTAGATCGATCTTGTTTGCCTTGCCTTGTCCTGCAACATATCTCGCAGGTCCAGCGCATTTTCCCGTGCCTTGGTACTGGGTGCGGCTTGAGTGGAGGGCCGAGAGGCCTCTCTGTCGCGGCCACGAGGTGGCCGATCGGCCGTATCGAGTGCAGGTGATGTAGGTTTAAGTGCTTCCTCCTCTAATTGGGGTAGCAACCTACGCTTTGGGTAACTCTTGGAGGGGCATTCAAGTTTATGTTCTTCGGCCGCAAGGACTTCAGACCATTGCTCATCCCCGACCGCCACTCATAAGGAAGACAATAAATAAATAAATCATGCTCCGACTTCATCACATAACGGTTCACCATACGTGCATGCTACGGGAATCACAAACCTTAACAAAAGTATTCTTTAAATTCACAACTACTCAACTAGAATGACTTTAATATTATCACCTCCATATCTCAAAACAATTATCATTCTTCAATCTTTTCTTAGTATTCAACACACTCAAAAGAAAGTTTCACAAATCTTGAATACCAAGCATATTATTATTAAGCAAATTACCATGCTATTAAGAGACTCTCAAAATAATTTAAGTGAAGCATGAGAGATCAATAGTTTCTTTAAAACAAATCCTCCACCGTGCTCTAAAAGATCTAAGTGAAGCACATAGAGCAAAATTATAACGCTCAAAAGATATAAGTGAAGCACATAGAGCAAAACTACTTAGCTCAAAAGATATAAGTGAAGCACATAGAGTATTCTATCAAATTTTAATTCATGTATGCTTCTCTCAAAAGGTGTGTACAGCAAGGATGATTGTGGCATACTAAGACACAAAGATACAAATAATACAGGACGCTCCAAGCAAAACACATATCATGTTGGTGAATAAAAATATAGCTCCAAGTAAATTACCGATGGAAGTGGACGAAAGAGGGGATGGCTTCCGGGGCATCCCCAAGCTTTGAATTTTTGGTGTCCTTGGATTATATTGGGGGTGCCATGGGCATCCCCAAGATTAGGCTCTTTCCACTCCTTGTTCCATGATCCATCAAAATAATTCACCCAAAACTTGAAAACTTCACAACACAAAACTCAAAATAGAAAACTCGTGAGCTCCGTTAGCGAAAGAAAACAAAAGACCACTTCAAGGTACTATAATGAAATCATTATTTATTTATATTGGTGTTAAACCTACTGTATTCCAACTTCTCTATGGATTATAAACTATTTTACTAGCCATAGATTCATCAAAATAAGCAAACAACACACGAAAAACAGAATCTGTCAAAAACAGAACAGTCTGTAGTAATCTGTAGCTATCGCAAGATCTGGATCCCCAAAAATTTCTAAAATAAATTGCTGGACGTGATTAATTTACCTATTAATCATCTGCAAAAATAATTAACTAAATAGTACTCTTCAAATAAAAATGACAGAAGTTCTCGTGAGCGCTAAAGTTTCTGTTTTTTACAGCAAGTTCAACAAGACTTTCCCCAAGTCTTCCCAACAGTTCTACTTGGCACAAACACTAATTAAACACAAAAAACACAACCGAAACAGAGGCTAAATAATTTATTTATTACTAAGCAGGAGAAAAAAGCAAGGAATAAAAATAAAATTGGGTTGCCTCCCAACAAGCGCTATCGTTTAACGCCCCTAGCTAGGCATAAAAGCGAGGATAGATCTAGGTATTGCCATCTTTGGTTCTAGAGAGAAAGAGAGCATACTTGTTATATATGGAATTAATCTTTCTATTTTGACAGAGCACATGTCCATTAATGGTAGAAGAAAGATTAAGAATGTTTCGGAAATTGGCATCTAGGCTAGCTTTTATCTCTTTAATAGATTCGTTTTGGTAAGAAAGCAAGAGAGATGTAATTTCAGTTTTCTCATTAATAAACAAGAGAGATGTAATTTCAGTTTTCTCATTAATGGGGTGCCCAAATATTGTTTTCATCCTCTCATAGGTATCTATGGGGTCCCTTTCAAGAAAACCCCCCTCAAAAATAGAATCTAAAACTTGTTTGAACGAAGCGGGTAGCCCAACATAAAAGCTTTTTAAGTAAACCTCAATTTGATATTGGGGCACATAGCTAGCCCGGATCCTTAACAGCCTATCCCAAGCATCTTTCAAAGATTCATCAAGTAAATAACGAAAAATTCCAGAATCATCTTCATCAAAATTACTAAGGTTCTCACTGATAACTCCAGAAAGTTGTTCTATAGCATTCCGATTTATGAGTTTAGATAAGATAGCAGGATTATCTAAAGCACTAGAACATGGGAGAGAACCCCCAACTCTTTTTGGTTCTGACATGGCGAGGGAAAAGAGGCAAATAGAGAGGGAGGACAGAGAGAGAGGGAGAATAAAATGGCAAGGGTGAATTGGGGGGAGAGGAAAACGAGAGGCAAATGACAAATAATGTAATGCGAGAGATAGGGATTGTGATGGGTACTTGGTATGTTGACTTTTTGCGTAGACTCCCCGGTAACGGCGCCAGAAATCCTTCTTGCTACGTCTTGAGCTTGCGTTGGTTTTCCCCAAAGAGGAAGGGATGATGCAGCATAGTAGCGTAAGTATTTCCCTCAGTTTTTGAGAACCAAGGTATCAATCCAGTAGGAGCCCACGCTCAAGTCCCTCGTACCTGCACAAAGCGATAGCTACTCGCAACCAACACGATTAGGGGTTGTCAATCCCTTCACGGTCACTTACAAGAGTGAGATCTGATAGATATAATATTTTTGGTATTTTTGATATAAAGATGCAAAGTAAAAAGTAAAAGCAACGTAAAAAGCAAAGCAAGATTAAAGTGATGGAGAATGATATGATGAGAATAGACCCCGGGGCCATAGGTTTCACTAGTGGCTTCTCTCAAGAGCATAAGTATTCTATGGTGGGTGAACAAATTACTGTTGAGCAATTGACAGAATTGAGCATAGTTATGAGAATATCTAGGCATGATCATGTATATAGGCATCACGCCCGTGACAATTAGATCGAAACGATTCTGCATCTACTACTATTACTCCACTCATCGACCGCTATCCAGCATGCATCTAGAGTATTAAGTTAAAAACAGAGTAACTCCTTAAGCAAGATGACATGATGTAGAGAGATAAATTCATGCAATATGAAATAAACCCCATCTTGTTATCCTAGATGGCAACGATGCAATACGTGCCTTGCTGCCCCTTCTGTCACTGGGTAAGGACACCGCAAGATCGACCCCAAAGCTAAGCACTTCTCCCATGGCAAGAACTACCAATCTAGTTGGCCAAACCAAACGGATAATTCGAAGAGACTTGCAAATATAAACAATCATACATAAAAGAATTCAGAGAAGATTCAACTATTATTCATAGATAGACTTGATCATAAACCCACAATTCATCGGTCTCAACAAACACATCGCAAAAAGAAGATTACATCGAATAGATCTCCAAAAGAGAGGGGGAGAACTTTGTATTGCGATTCAAAGAGAGAGAAGACGCCATCTAGCTACTAACTATGGACCCAAAGGTCTGAGGTAAACTACTCACACTTCATCGGAGAGGCTAGGATGATGTAGAAGCCCTCCGTGATGACGACCCTCTTCCGGCGGAGCTCCGGAATAGGCCCCAAGATGGGATCTCGTGGATACAGAAAGTTGCGGCAGTGGAATTAGGTTTTTGGCTCCTGTTCTGATCGTTTGGGGGTACATGTGTATATATAGGATGAAGAAGTACGCCGGAGGAGCAACGAGGGGCCCACGAGGCAGGGGGCGCCCCCCACCCTCGTGACCGCCTCTTTTGTTCCTTGGAGCAAGGTCCAAGTCTCCTGGATCACGTTCGGTGAGAAAATCACGTACCCAAAGATTTTATTTCGTTTGGACTCTGTTTGATATTCTGTTTATCCGAAACACTGAAATAGGAAAAAACAACAATTCTGGGCTGGGCCTCTGGTTAATAGGTTAGTCCCAAAAATAATATAAAAGTGGAAAATAAAGCCCAATATAGTCCAAAACAGTAGATAATATAGCATGGAGCAATCAAAAATTATAGATATGTTGGAGACGTATCACCTGCTGAGGGAGAAGATCGTCCGAAGTGCAGACCAGCAGGAGGAGACCAGTGCCTTGTTGAAGAGGACCGGCGTCATCGTCAGGAAACTTATGGACGAGAATGACATGCTCCGCAACGAGCGCCAAAGGCTGGTGGAGGAATCCGTGGATGTTCTCAAGTAGCGTCTTGAGGATACAAAAGAGCACATCGCCGCTCGCCGTGGATACTAGTTCCCGCGGCCTGCAGCAACGCATCAAGAAAGTAGAGATCAGCGAGCCAGATCCTTGTCTTCCTTCTTCTTTTGCCCTTGTGTATTTCGGGCATAGCCGCATGTGGCCTTTTTAATTATCTTTCTAATTATGTCAGACAATTAATCATCCTTATCTTTCTGTGGAAGATCAATTTTGCGAGGCTGGAATGAAGAAAACTCTTGCTGTGGCGACCCTGGCGTTGCTGTTCTTCTAGTTGCTGCTGGGCTTCCTTTAGTTTCCTGGTTTCTTTTGATGTAATAATCGGTTTAGGATGTGGATTGTGTCGTCGGTTGTGAAATGTTGGGTTCTAGCGCAGATGTTTGGCCTTTGTTGGCCTCTTGAGATGTTGCGATTTCAATCTGGTAGCTTTTAGTCCTTCGTGTTAGGCTGGAGTTGTGTTGAACTTCTTGTGAATTGTGGTGGTTTTCAGTAATGAAAATCGGAAGGGGCAAGCCCTTCTTTGATAAAAATAAAATAAAATTAATCGTCCTTATATATTCATCAGTCTTGCTATAAGTCGCAGTAGATGCTATATAGGTCCGTCGGATCTTACATCAAGATCCGTTCTTTCAGATTTTCCTTTTTCTCTCTTAAATCTCAGTCGAGTGAGACATAGCCACGCCATTAAACAGAGGCTCGGGCGCCATTAATGGAGACCTTGGGAGAGAGGTGGACGGCAGATGGAGGTCAAAGGGCTCTCCTCCCGATAAGCACGCGCAGGGGTCTAATCGCACGCCTCTCGTACTCAAATAGCTACCCTACACAGCGCCTCCTAGCTAATAAAAAATGGGGACGCGTGGCGTCATGTAAATGGTACTAGTAAGTAGAACGCCCACGGTTTCAATAATACTTGTGTTTCCGATTGTAACGTGACAGCACTTGTTCCAAAATGACTTTGTTGATTGTTAATGTGTGCGCCTTCGCAAATCGGACTGCAAATTTACCACAACATGTTGGTGCCATGTCATGGCACCAAGCCAAGTTTCATTATTTTCATGCGTGTTTTGGATTTACAGGAATTAAAAAACTAAGTTTCTCAATGTTTCCAACCCAGCCATGATGCCCAGAATTTTGAATTTCATTCCCATTTCTTGCATGGAACCTAGAAATTTACCCGAGGACACACATGTGATTTTCCAACCAACTTTGGTGCACTGGAACATGTGCTTATATTTCAAATTTGAATTATGCACACAAAGGTGACACATTCCCTCCCAGAACCATGAGCCTTCTTGAGAGAAGCTCCGATTTGCAAGAAGCTTATACCAAAATATGTTCCTATTCGGCCAATTGTTTTTACCATGGCATGGTACTACCATGACATGACACCATGCCAAGTTTCATGATTTTAAAACCAAGTTTGTCAATGTTCTCGACCGAGCCACGATGCCCAGATGTTTGAATTTTATTCTCATTTTTTGCATGGGACCTACTCCCTCCTTCCATCTATATAGGGCCTAATGTGTTTTTCAAGACATCCTTTGACTATTGACAAGATTAATAGCACATGAGATGTATACTATGAAAATTATATTATTGGAAGCTCCTTTGACATACAAATTTGAAGGTATGCTTTGTGTAAGTTGCATGTCATATATTACTGCTCTAACGTTTGGTCAAAGTTAGCCTCGAAAAACGCATTAGGACCTATATAGATGGAAGGAGGGAGTAGAAATTCACCTGAGGACACAAATGTGATTTTTCAACCAACTTTGGTGCACGGGAGCATGTGCTTGTGGTTCAAATTTGAATTATGCACATTAAATGACCAAAAATTAATGTGTAAATAAGGCTAAACGAAGCCAGAATAATTCCAAAATTTAACAGGGCACTCATGTAGTTCTATGTTACCATTGTAAATAAACTCAAGGGGGACAACGTATATTGTTTCACACTCAAAGGTGGCACGTTCCCTCTCAGAACCACGAGCCTTCTTGAGAGAAGCTTCGGTTTGCAAGAAGCTTATACCAAAATCTGTTCCTATTCGGCCAATTTTTTTACCCCAACATGGTAGTACCATGACATGACATCCATGCCAAGTTTCATGATTTTCAGACGTGTTTTGGATTTACAAGAATTTTAAAACCAAGTTTCTCAATGTTCTCGGCCGAGCCACGATGCCCAGATGTTTTAATTTTATTCTCATTTCTTTCATGGGACCTAGAAATTCACCCGAGGACACAAATGTGATTTTTCAACCAACTTTGGTGCACGAGAGCATGTGCTTGTAGTTCAAATTTGACTTATGCACATTAAAGGACCAGAAACTATGACAAACGAACCCGGAATAATTCCAAAATTTAACAGGGCACTAATGTAGTTCTATGTTGCCTTTGTTAAGAAACTCAAGGGGGGGGCAGCGTATATCGTTTCACACTCAAAGGTGGCACGTTCCCTCTTAGAACCACGAGCTTCCAAATCGACCCAATTTTTTACCACAACATGTTAATGCCATGACATGACACCATGCCAAGTTTCGTGATTTCCAGGCGAGTTTTGGATTTACATGAATTTAAAATCAAAGTTTCTCGATGTTCTCGGCCGAGTCATGACGCCCAGATGTTTGAATTTCATTCATATTTCTTCCATGGGACCTAGAAATTCAACCAAGGACACACATGTGATTTTTCAACCCACTTTGGTGCACCGGAGCATGTGCATGCAATTCATATTTAGATTATGCACATTAAAAGTCCAGAAACTCAATTAATGTATAAAAAGGCCAAATGAACCCGAAATAATTCCAAAATTTAACAGGGCATTCATATAGTTCTATGTTGCCTCTGTAAATAAAATCAGCGGGGAGGCAGCGTATATCGTTTCGCACACAAAGGTGACACGTTCCCTCTCGGAACCACGAGGCTTGTTGAGAGAATCTCCGGTTTTGCAAGAGGCTTATACCAAAACTTGTCCCAATTCAGCCAAAAAATATACGTATGAAAACAGGGTTTAGATTATCCCAAACATCTCGCTACCTAGACCAATAATGTACTATGATTTGAATTCAACATAAAATGGATACAAATATTTGAATTGGAGAGCGTATGGTACATGTAGTTCATAGTGAAATATGATTACTGCTATATGTATGTTTTTTGTTATCAAGATAATATTTACATTATTGTATAACTTGAAAACAATCGTATTCAAATAGGGAAAATTGATTCAAATTTAGTCCATATGGTAGACGACAATATATATGATCACATGGTGGAGTAAAATGTTCATATATGATGGAAGATCAATATGTACGACTACATCATTTATAAACCGCAAGGTCACCTAACGATATATTCGAATTCAACATAACGTGGATTCAAAAATTGAAATTCGAGATCATGGCATCTGTAAACATATAAAAAGGGACATTACTCTTTCTTTGGTGGGAATTGATTTGTTTTTTGTTGTTGTTGAGGGAAGTGCGAATCGATTAGGTACTGTGCAGGGTAATCTTGTTCTCCCGATTTTTTTACATTTTTCTTGTAGTTTTTTCAATGGCATCTATAGCAATATAGTAAAAGGGGACATGACTCTCCTGTGTCTTGTATGAATTGTTTTTTTACACGTTAAGTTTGTTCTGCCGAACAAGGAATCCACACCTTGTTATCCCGAAATTTTCAAGCTTGAGTATCTTTTGTCTCACCTTCTTTGAAACTCCCGCTTCTTCAACCCGCGCTGCGCCTTGTTATCCCGAAATTTGGACGCGCGCGAGAACTCCCTCCTCATCCGAAATCGCTCCCGCAGCCCAGACACGTGAAATCCCTCTTCTACCCCTAAGCCGGAAATGAAGCTCCACATCACGGCGTCAAAACCGGTGGGGGTACGCAGGTAACTTACCCTATATTTCGGACAAGCGCGTCCCTAAGCTTGACTCCCCCTCCCCCTTCGCCCCCATTCGTACACCGAGGCCGCCAAAACCCGCGAAACCCCACGCTCCTCCGTCGGCCTCCGGACCGCCGCCCAGTCAGAGACTCTTCCCCGACTACGTCGTCCACCGCAACAGCTCGCCTTCCCTCATCCACCGCACCAGATGAGGATCCGTTATCGATCTCGTCGTCCCACCGGATCAGCCGCCCCGTCCTCCACCTCCAAGGATCTGCCCCGACGTTCGCCTCGTCTATTGCGCCACCTCAATCCCCACAGCACCGTCTTGACCTACCCCATCGGAACCGCATCACCCTCACCAATTCCTCCGATGAAGCCGAGGCCAACTCGGCGCCATCAAGGCGGTTCTGCACTCACCGCTGCATTTTATCTTTTATTCGATCTCACGGGGCTGCCAGTGCTCGATACCGAGCAGACATGGCGTGTCTCCATCGACGGCGCCGTCACTGGGCACATCATCCACGGCGCCTCTCCCCCATGTCGTTGCTTCCTCGGTGGCGACTTCCACAACGACACTAGTTGCAGCTGCTCCGGCTCTCGCTCGCGCTGCGGCTCTGTTCTTGCTGTCGGTCGCGCTGCTGCACTGCTCCTGCTTTCGTTCATGCTGCTCTGCTCTTGCTCTCGCTTGCGCTACTGCTGCTGCTGCACGACCTCCGGCAGCTACAGGAGTTGCTGCTTTAGCACTCGCTCGTGGTGCTACTTCACGACTTGCTCTCTGCTAGTGCGTTCCCTGCTCGAGCGTCTGCTGATTTAGATCACTGCTTCTCTGCTACTAGTGCTCGAATGCCCTAAACATCTATTGCAATGCTCTATTACTAGTTCAATCAGTTTCGACAGTAAAATTCAGTTTTGACTGTGAAGTTTATTTTCTTTAGTTAAGTTCAGAGTGAACAGTACTTACAGCATCTGTCGGAGCGGCCGTGGCGCGGCTGATGCGTTTTACATCTAGCACTTTTTGGTGATGTATTTTACATCATCTATTGGAGATGATATTAGGGTCCCACTTCAGATTAATGTTGTTTGTCCTGTCATGCTTCAGCCTCGTCGCCGTACACCTTAGCGGAGCTGCTCCAACGATGGAACCGTCCATCACAGCGGAGCAGTACCCTCGGCGCCGTTTCCAGAGACCTCAGATCTTCTTCCCCGCCTCCGACAGTCACACCAGCATCATCACCATCCTCCACGTCCAACCCAATGATGCTGAGGTCCACAAGGCTATGCCAAAGAGGTTGTACACTCGTCGCATCACTTTGTTTCTCCATTCCTCTGTTCTTCCAATTCATGTGAGCCAAACACCCAGGTTGACTGAAATCCTATGTTTCCAAATGCTCTGTTTTGCACGTGCATTCCTATCCTATTCCTGTGTTTTTCCTGTCCATGCGTTTATAGAATCATCCAATTCTAAGGAGCCCTTACAGATTTACTTTATTTTTAGATAGGAGTCAAAGAAAACTATGTGTGTTATGTCCTGCTCCTGTCGTGCCATCATCCACCCACCTGAGGTGCACCATCGACAGAAGCGTTCACTGCAGAAGAGATCCCCCTGCAGACTTCCTTTCGCCGCCTCAGATCATCTTCCCCATTGCCGGCAGCCACGCCAACTGCATTACCATCGTCGACTGAGTAGATGAACCTGAGGACTACACAGTTCCGGAGGAGAGGTCACAGTCTTTCATGTTTGCTTACGTTATACATCGGTTATTATTACCTGCTACTTTATCGTTCAATCTTGAGTTTTGAATTGCCCATGGGTCTCATATCGAGCCAACAACAAATAGTATCTGTCTACTATCTGGTTCATCTGGGGTCTTCTATGTGGTTCATGTTGGGTGGGCAACAAACAATACATGATCCATTGTCTATCTTTTTAAACTGAAGCTATAATCTACATGCTATCATTAGTTTTGGATCCATCCACTCGTTTGCTACCATCAATCTTGATTTTTGCATGCACCCCTTAGGCCTTAAAAAATCTAACTATTTTTTTATTATGCATGCCAGCTATTGTACACAATCGTACTGAACATGTAGAGAAAAAGAGAAGACCGCCGCATGCGAATATAATGTCATGCAGACGCCGCTCCATGGTGGGCGAAGTGCCCCCCCCCCTCCTTCATTTCCAGATTATATTCCAGAGGAAGATAACTGTTCAGATGGAGATTCAGAAGGAGCTAACCACGCCTGTTTACCACCTGAGGTGTTTGCTCTAACCTGGCATGCTGATGTTGGTCATATCATGCATATGGCGCCTTGCATTGCTTACATTATACATTTTATATGTCATCAGCTTAGTTTAGATTTGCTTTGTGTGAATGCCACCTGTTTGGTTTCTATATCATACTCCCACCATTCCTAAATATTTGTCCTTTTAGAGATTTCAACAAGTGACTACATACAGAACAAAATGAGTGAATCTACACTCTAAAATATGTCTATATACATCCGTATGTGGTAGTCCATTTGAAATATCTAAAAAGACAAATATTTAGGAACAGAGGGAGTATATGGGAATTATGCAATGCCATCTTGTTTAGCCATGCATCATATACGTGAATCATGCAATGCCATCCTGTTTAGCCAGTTATCGTATATGTCAATTGTATCGTGCCATATTTTTTTCCATAATGTATTCCATTTGTCAACAATGTTTATACATTCATCCACTCTTCCTGTGCATCAGCCATTTGAGTCGGTCATGGGAAAATCTGGAGTGAAAACAAGGTCTTTTGAGCAGTCATTGCTACCTGTCGATGCAGATTTCTTGCTGGTTACAGATAGCTCCTCAGAGGAGGATTCAGAGAGAGATGACCAGTCATATTCCCCCCCCCCCAGAGGTGCATGCTCTAACTTGGCTGGGTTATATTGCTCATATCATGCATATGGTGTCTTGCATTGCCATGCCATCTGCTTATATTATGCTTTGTGTGAATGCCTCATGTTTGCTTTCTATATCAGCTATGTGAATTATGTAATGCCATGTTTGCAGCCAGTTATCATATATGTGAATTATGCACTGCCATGGAGCAGGCATCATATATGTGAATTATCTCGTTCCATCTTTTTTTCATAACGTATTCCATTTGTCGACAATCTGTGTATATTGAACTACTCTTCATGTATATCAGCCATTTGAGCCGGTTATGGAAAAATCTGGAGTGAAAACAAGGTCTTCAGAGCAGGCAATGGTACCTGTTGAAGCATATATCTCGATGGTTACAGGGAGCTCCTCAGAGGAGGATTCAGAGACAGATGACCAGTCCTATATCCCACCTGAGGTGTATGCTCTAAGTTGCAATGTTTATATTTCTCATATGATGCATATGGTGTCTTGCATTGCTTAGTTTAGGCATCATATGCACAATATTGAATTCTATCTGCTTAGTTTAGAGATCATACATACGAGTGCCAGCTGCTTAGTATATGAATCAATTATGTCAATTATATCATGCCATCCTGTATACTTAGACAACATTTATGTGAATTATTTCATCCCAACCTATTTTAGAAATACATCATATAGTTTTGTCATGTCATCCTGTTTAGGTACTCATCATATGTTGAATTATGCCATTATATCATGTTAAGTTATCCATCATATATCTGAAACTGTGTCATGCTATACTATTTAGTTAGGCATCATATATGTGAAATTGTGTCATGCTGTCCTGTTTGGTTAGACAACATATATGTGAATTACCACATCTGTCTATCATACAATGTCTGTACGTTCAATTTCTTTTCTTGTTTATCAGCCATTTGAATTGGAGGGGGTATGGTAGTATCTAAGGGAGCAAAAACCCGTTCTTCACAAAAGAAAGTGCTACATGTCGATGCAGATAGAATCATGGTTGTACTGGCCCACAAACTAGCCCCACCACACATAATCGAGACTCTTCCAGATTGCACACTTACACCGTTAGGCAGAGAACCAGCTACAACCCATCTAACCGCAACCCCAGCGGATAGTAACCCACTTATAGTTGACAAAGCACCATGTCCACCATAGAGTACCCCCACACGAGCAGTTTGTAAAGCTACTGCAGTGCCCAAAGCATGAAGAGCACCACAGCTAACCCAAACTCCATGTTTAAAGCAGAAGAGCAACTGTTCTCAGGTCAGATTCCGTAGCTATGGTCCATACTCCTTTGCTGTTGCATCACTGTAGTTACTCATACCAACTACTTTCGAATTTGAAGGATCCAATTGAAACTCCAGTGGCGCAACAGGTATGTTTTAAACCTATTTCTCTAACTGGATTGTTGTTCTAACTTCTTGCTCTATGTTGATTTCAGTTTAAGTTGTATAAACAGTTATGTTCTCATGTGATGCACATTACAAGTGTTGCCAATGCTGTGTAGTTTCTCACACTTATATTCTGTCTATGCTGTTGTGTCTTAAAAATATATGAGTTGAATTGTCTCTATCTTGATTAGGGAACATAAACTAGAATGATATGGACAATACAGTGACCATAATACATAGATATATGTTTGTTTCATGCCGTTATCCTGTCCACCCTACTACTGAACCGGTTTACCAAAATGAGTTTCGTATACTACAAGCTAAACCTGTGATGTGTCTGCTTGTTTCTCTTGTAGTATGCAAACAGAATATTGGAGAAGAGCACCCCACTATGCAATGGTAGAGAAAGTAATGCAGATAAGGTTCAAGACAGTGAGACAACCCTGTTGGTCTCCAAGAAAGGTGATAAAAACGATCTTGTAGACAGTGAGAAAGCCCCACAGTCCTGCGCTGATGTAGTGTTCAAGTTACTGGCCAGTACCGCTGGCACAAGCTCTTCGAACTTGCTGCCTGAATCACTTTGGCTTCTTCAGTCTCAGCTACAAGCTGAAAGGCATCAGTCAGCTGTGCTACGCAAGAAGCCGAAGGACTGAGGAAGTCCCTGCAGAATTCAGATGCATACTTTCTTGTGCAACAGCAAGCGCTGGAGGATTTAAGCGCCAAACAAGAGAAAGTTAATAAGCTTGCTAAGCATCTTGCCAGCATTATGGGTACCCAGGATATTGTTTCTTGAACTCTTCTGAAGTGGTTTCAGTTCTGGACTTGTTTTGCTGCGGCGTTTATATGCTACTTTGTTCCCTATATTTGCACTGGTGGCGAACTTTGATGCCCAATGGATGTAATATGTGTAATAGCCGTTGTCGGTGTCAAAACTGGTGGATCTCGGGTAGGGGGTCCCGAACAGTGCGTCTAAGGCGGATGATAACATGAGGCTGGGGACACGATGTTTTACCCAGGTTCGGGCCCACTTGATGGAGGTAAAACCCTATGTCCTGCTTGATTATTCTTGATAATATGAGTAGTACAAGAGTTGATCTACCACGAGATCGGAGAGGCTAAACCCTAGAAGCTAGCCTATGGTATGATTGTATCTTGTCCTACGGACTAAAACCCTCCGGTTTATATAAACACCGGAGGGGGCTAGGGTTACACAAGGTTGGTTAGAAAGGAGGAGATATACATATCCGTATTGCCTAGCTTGCCTTCCACGCCAAGTAGAGTCCCATCCGGACACGGGACAAAGTCTTCAATCTTGTATCTTCATAGTCCAACAGTCCGGCCAAAGGATATAGTCTGGCTGTCCCGATACCCCCTAATCCAGGACTCCCTCAGTAGCCCCCGAAACAGGCTTCAATGACGATGAGTCCGGCGCGCAGTGTTGTCTTCGGCATTGCAAGGCGGGTTCTTCTCCAAATTTTGAACGTTTGTTAAGCAGTGTCCGGTCCCATAAATGTTGAACCTCTTGGCTTCCACGCCCAATAAGGGCTATATCCCACGCGTCGAATGAATGCGAGGCGCCAGGGCATTTTTACATTCGCCCCCCTAGCCAGATAAATAAATTGTCTATTAAAGGGATGGGGATTCTTAGATCCAATCCATACCATCCTCCCCTAGTGAGAATCCACTAGAGCGTGCTTCAGAAAAATCCACTCCAACATGGCCGACCTCCGCAGCTCCTCCTCCCGCCCTCGTTTCCCTAAGGTCGGTGATTGGGAGACGTGTTTAGTCCCACACAGTCGATTAGTCGAACTGCAGACCAAGGGATTTCTACCTCCGGCGTATATGATGCCCATCCAAGCCGGGCTCGCCACCTACAATGGCGGGGAGCAAGCGGAGAGCTTCCCAAGCCCCTCTACGGGGGAGCGGGTATGCCTTGTCCCTTATTTATTGAGGGGACTCGGATTTCCGATTCATCCGTTCCTCCGCGGGCTCCTGGAGTTTTACGGCCTCCAACTGCATAATTTCACCCCTGCTTCCATTTTACACATCACCGGCTATGTTTCCCTCTGTGAGTTATTCCTGGGCTGCGAGGCTCATTTCGAGTTGTTGAATATGTTATTTTGCCTCGTCCCTCGCACACAGAAGGCGTCACTTTATCAAGTGGGTGGAGCCGAAATATGGCGCATCGCCGAAACCGGGTATCTGTCCGGTACTCCGAAGAAGACGTCCGAAGACTGGCCTTCGGAATGGTTTTATATGGAGGACGTCCCCCTTCCGGATCCTATTCGGCGGGGTCTTCCTGAGTTCAGCAATGCTCCTCTGAAGAAACGCCGAAGTTGGTGCCCACGGAGCCCCCAGGAGGAAGACAACAGAGAAGCCCTTTACCTGATGAACCGGATTAAAGCACTGGCTCAATCGGGATTGACAGTAATCGAAGTTATGTCAATATGCATAATGCGGGGAGTGCAACCACTTCAATATCGAGGGCACCCCTTGTGGTGTTTTAACAGGGAAGATGACGCCACCCGTTGCGGGCATAAGGGTCCGGACAACGCTGCCTCTTTAGCAAAAATTATGTCCGAATTGTACAAGGGAGAGGAAGAGGAGTTTGTCCGCATCAAGCCACGGGATGGGTTCTCCATGTACAACCCCCCAAGCTGGGTGAGTTGTATCTCCTTACTCCCATTCTTCCCGCATTCTTTGTCGTAGGTACTCACCTTGCCATTTTGCGGCAGGAACTGTGAAAAGCCATAAGGGAGGTCGGCAGCCCATCTCCACAACCAGAGGACCCTGACCGGGCTCATGATGCCAGACTCGAAGAAGATCCGGTCATATTCGTGGAGGTGTTAGACCGGCAGTTCTATCAATTAAGCTGTGATGACGCCATGGTGGCCATTATGGCCGACTATCCCGGACTACTTCCTGTGTCGCATGTAAGAAAAACCAAAAATCCCAACTCCAAAAACTAGGATCCCCTTTTAGACACTTCACCTACCATATACATATGGTGTTTTTACAGGGAAGGCATTCGGGATGCCATGCCGAACCCGCAGCAACTCGCCAACAAGAGGCACCGAGGCCAGGCAGGCCAAAAAGGAAGGCGGTTAGGACGGAGACGCCAGCGCAGAGGTATGACAGAAACCCAGCTCCGTGGTTGTCATCTTTCTTGAAATGTAATGACGTCCATGTTTCTTTAAGATAAAAAACGCTCGTCGGAATATGTCCGGCAAGGCTGCCGATCATGCTTCCACCAGTTGGGCTCCAGGACCGGACATAGAAGCTGAAGCTGACAGCTATCCGCTACACATTCAGAAGTGGAAAGCGCCATGAATCATAGGCGTCATCGGGCGTACTCCGCGACACTTGCTTCTCACCAGAGGCACTTGATGCCTTCAATTCTGGAGAGGCGTACCTCCGTGCTGCTCAAAGTGGTCTAGCTAGAGCCATAGACCAGTACGTAAAGGATGTACGGGTAAGAAAATCTGACGATTATATGTATCAGTAGCCCCTGAGACTTGAAACAGTTAACAGAACTGATTGAAGGATCATCTTATTGTGCAGGTTCTTATAGAGAAGAATAGTCGACTGTCACATGAGCTGAAGGAATGCAAGACCCATCTTCGGGTTGCTGTTGCCGCATTGAAGGAACCTAAAAAGTCCCCAGATGGTAACATTTGTTTCAAAGAATGATAGGTACCATATAGCATGCGGCATGGCTGCAGATCTAATAGTAGATGTTGCAGATAAGTCCGGAGAGAATCCGGAGGAGCAGCACACCGTACGACAGCTAAAGGCTAGCGAACGCGTGCTGACTGAGGTCAGGTGGGAGAAAAACAATCTCCAAGATGCCAATACCAAGCTGAGCATGGAACTGAAGGACGTTCGAGCCCAGCTGGCAGACTCCGAGAAGGAGAATAAGCGGCTTCGACGTGGCATATTTAGTAAGTGCTTGAACGAACCCTTAATAAAGGGGACGGCGAAGAAGCTGGCTAACAGAGTTATGTCTGCAGGTATGCTGATGGGTCGTCCCGCGGAGGAGATGCCCGGGTCTGCGGGTGATCTTCTATCCGAGCTCTCACAACTGCACGAACAAGTTCGGCAGGTGATGCAAGGTATTGCCCAGGCCTTGTGGCCATCCGTCTCCCTGCCAGAAGGCGTTGGAGAGCTTGTGGAGAAGCTCAAGGGAGCACGGCGACGCTTTCGATTATGGAAGATATCTGCCTGCCATCAAGGTGCCAGGGAAGCCTGGGCCATGGTGAAGACGCGGTATACCAAAGCTGACCCAAATCACATGGCCGAGGTCGGACCTGCGGGGCCCGATGGGGAAGAGATCCCCGTTAGCTTAGTCTATGGGAAAGTAGAATTAGCCGCGAAGTATTCCCAACAGGATTGTAGGCTAGACCGCCTGTTGGATGGTATAGAAGAGGAATTTAGTCAGTCTACATGACTATGTAATTAAAATGACATGTATAATGCCTTCTAGCCGGATTGTAGATCATTTGTCATGGCGGACCTTTTCGCTTCAACCTCGGAACCCGATAGTCCGGAGTGTATCTGAATACCCGCTCAATTATATAAAAACCAGGGTATGCGTGGAGACCAGGCGTAGGGGTCATTAGTGCTTGAACAGACAAGTGCCCAACTAGTTATGTTATATTACATGGATAGTGATAAACATCTTCCAGGGAGAATAGTTCCGTTAAGGGTTCCTTTCCCTGGGTACGCATGCCCTAAAATGCATGTCCGGACTGCGAGAGGAAACGCAGGAAAAAACATCTAGGGGCACATATGGAAAATAAATAAATCAAAATCATCTTTTGTTCACCGATCGAATATCTTCTATTATATACTTAAAATAGAAGTAAAAGAAGCCGTCACATTTATCCACATAGATCAAATTATGTGCACCGTCAATATTTGATAACAACGGCTGAGATTTAAAGATATACAAAAGTTACATATAACTATTATGGGGTACAAATAGTTGCCTGACACGCCTGTCATCTAGCACGTCTCCAAACCTCAAAAAGAAAAATCTAGCACATCTCCATCAATGTGTCCGACACAACCACAAACTGGTGAGTGCAAATAAGGCAAGCAAAACTCGACACGGATTAATCAGCAAGGGCCCAGACGCCTGTCATCTAGCATGTCTCCAAACCTCAAAAAGAAAAATCTAGCCATCTCCATCAATGTGTCCGACACAACCACAAACTGGTGAGTGCAAATAAGGCAAGCAAAACTCCACACGGATTAATCAGCAAGGGCCATACGCCTCTGAAAAAAAATCCACATGAACTCTGCCAAGCCAATGACAAATATAAAGGCACTCGACCGGCCACATCCAGCACACGCAGGGCAGCCCAAGATGTAGGATCAATATTTTTTGGAAAATCGAAGTCAGCCGAATCTGCTATGAACCAATGCGCCACCAGCAAAATCGAAGTCTGGCGATTATCTGATGCATCCTGTGATTCAACGACGGAAAAACAAGAAAATTAGCCAAGCTTCAATGTCAGGTTCAGCACGAGTGCCGACAAAGTCAGGATCAACCTTCTGAGTTGTCTCTAACCTGAATCATCAAGGTTAGTAAATACTACTATTACTAAATTCACTTATCAACATAAAATCTTAATAGGTACTTTATCAGTTGTTTCCAACTCCTATTAAACCCCCAAAAATATGGCATACAAGAAGCTTAATTACTTAATGACAATTGTTGATGAGCTTATTATCCTCGATATAATTTTGATGGACAAAAAATGCATTACATGTTACAGATTTCTCTATTTTTTGGACAACAATCCCTAATTATATTTTATTGTTTTGACAGGCCCAACCGAGTTCATGCTACTATCTGTAGAGGTTAAATTATAATTATAATAATTGGTATGGATTAAGTACAATAACAGGTAGATAAAATAAACAATGCTCAGGTATGTCTATACTCTATACTCTATAGTTTGAAATAAGACTCTTATCTATTTAATCTTTCTAAATGTGAAGCAATTAATCTCCAAATTTATTGTGATTGGGTTAATCATCCAAATGAAGCATGTGGAATCAATAATAATAAAAAACTCTTTAGGGGTGATAAAAATAGGAGTTACGTTATGGACAAAGTTTACTTATTTTTTGAATCAGGATTTAATCCGCAGCTAAACTGTCCCTATTGTGACCTTGACGGTGCATAAGTTCAATCCAGTAATGTTACAAGATATTTTGTTATTTGCAGGGAAAATACCTAAGAAATTTACCATTGATTACCAATTCCACCAGAATTATATAGGTCTAGATATAATCGAAGCCCAGGAACTTCTTGGCAGGTATGGAAGAGTATCTTTTATCAGTTATTAGTTATCAACTAATGAATAGTGACTCTGTTTGTTAACCAATATTACTATACTTGACTAACTCCATATGTGTGCAGAAGAAACTTAACAAAAATGATCAAGATAGATAGAACTATGAAAGGAAAACTAGAAGAAGAAGAAAATGTTCTACAAAAGAAGAACATTACAAGAAATTACTAGAATGAGGCACAAAAATCAACCAAATCGGGTATTGTATCAGACTTCTAAGATATGATATGGCAATATCAGCTAGGATGGACCATATTTGATTTATTTACGTCTCTCAACTTCTTCATGTTACTAACTTTGAGTTTTGAGGTTGTTTTTTCAGGATTGCTAACTTTGAACTACCCACAATATATCTGTTACAAGAAGATGGTGGTATATGTCATGTGGTGATCTTGCAAAGCAGGTACAAAGGAAATTGACAAGAGTTGCGGTATATATATATATATAGAAATTGTAACACCTCGGTAAGCATATATTCTACTAATTTGAACAGTAACTTCCCGATTATGTTTACTTTGCAATGAAAAGATGCCAAATTAATTACCGTACAACTACTATAAGCTGCACTTGATTTTATGAGGAGACCGAAAAAAATCTTAATATGTCGGTGTCAAAATTGCAGAGCTCATTGGGTGGGAAGCACAAAAAATATACAAAATTATGTTGAAAGTAAGGCAAACTATTTATGTTTACTAAGATAATAGTAAGAATACTTGATATCCATTAATATAAGGAGGACACTTACCAGATAACAAAGGTCAAATGTTAGCACTATCAAAAACATATTACATTATAATTATTTTAAATACATTCGGACATGCACTTTTGGTGAATTTTATATTCTTGGTAACAACTATTCTAGCCTATGGCCTGTTTCGTTCAAGAAAACCGTGACCGTGAGGAAAAACTGCAATATTATAGGCATCGCCTACAGCATAGGCAAAAAATCCATTGCATGTCGATTAAGATATATGAACCAAATTTTAGTTAATACGTTTAATCCTTCTTGCTTTGTCCTAAATATACATAAAGGTAGTATAACTTGCTAATATATGTTATCAACAAAAAAAGAATACCATTAAACCACCTACAATGGGGAAACTTACATGTCAAGAATAAGCCACTCTCGACGAAGTAGAAATGATGCAAAGTTGTAGCAAATTAATGGGTGAAAGGCGATGGCACTGTTAAATTGTGATCCAAATTCTAGTACCGTGTTGGACTAGACGTAGTACAACTAGTGTGGGCCTTTTGCGTTGGTACCGACGCGTACGAGTACAACTCGTTTACTTGTCCTACAAGGACTCCTATGTGTCGCACCTCAGACGGTCTGTCGTCTCGTGCTTGTAACACTCCTCCTCATAGTGATTGCGCCTTTGTGCGTCCGTGGTTTTCTCCCGCAAGGGTTTCCACGTAAAAATCCATGTCTCTCGTGTCTCGTTTATTCTCGTTATTATCTAAGAAGTGGTATACAGAGCCAAGTTTACAGATACGAGATTTGAGACAAGAGAATTAGGGTTGCGGTCTGTCCGCCGCCCCTGCACGCGATCTGTCAATCCAAGGCAGATCGATTTCTGCTGCCGTTAAAACCGAGACCGACAGGAGTTCCTACGCGAAGCAATCGTCCGTTTCCAGATCAAGTTGAGATTGATCGGTGCAAGCTTCAAGTCCCGAGGCTCCAAAGCAAATCAGCAAGTCACCGAGTTCGGCTGCCTCTCCACGTACGGCTTCAAGTTCCGAGGAGATTACGCGTTGTTGCTGCTACTACTCACGCGTTTTTAATTAATCGCTGGTGCTCCCAGTACTTCCCACGATCGAAGCCAATTTTCATCTACAGAGTACGAGTTGGGTTCTCTTCACGTGAAGACAAGAGCCTGCTAGTTCGGGCTCCTGTGTTTCCAGCTCCAGTCGCTACATCTACACCAGAAAGCTACCAGGTGCTATTCTTCTGGTTCTTTGTCCCGCGAATTAATTCTATCTAGAATTTTTTACTTCCGACTTGTACTACTTTGTGCACAGTTTATCAACTCATGGCATCCATGAAGTACGATTTTCCGCTGCTGGATCGTGACACAAGGTTTACCCTATGGCAAGTCAAGATGCGGGCGTTGTTGGCACAGGCCGACTATGATGTAGCACTGGATAGTTTTGGGAAGAATCGAATTGAGGACTGGACTGCTGAGGAGAAAAGAATTGATTGTAAGGCTTTGTCACAAATTCAACTCCATTTGCATAATAATATTTTGTAGGAAGTTTTGAGCGAGAAAACTGCCGCCGCTCTATGGTTAAAGCTGGAAGGGATTTGCATGACTAAAGATCTCACCAGCAAGATGCATCTGAAGCAAAAATTATTCCTGCACAGGTTACCCGAGGGAGGTAATGTTTTGAATCATATTTCAGAATTTAAGGAGATTATATCCGATCTAGCTGCAATGGAGGTTAAGTATGAAGAGGAAGATACTGCTTTAATGCTACTTTGTTCACTGCCAAGTTCTTATACCAATTTTAGAGACACCATATTATACAGTCGTGATACTCTCACACTTAATGAAGTTTATGAAGATTTGAACTCTAAGGAGAAGATGCAATTAATGGTGCCTCATGATGGTTCGAGTTCATCCCAAGCCGAGGGATTATCTGTTCGTGGCAAGACGAAGGAAAAGAACTCCAATAATGGAAATAGAGGCAAAAGTAAGAACGGCTATAGGGGCCGATCGCAATCCAGAGACAAGAAATATTGCAGGTATTGCAAGAGAGACGGGCATGACATCTCTGAGTGTTTCAAGTTGCAGAACAAGGAAAAGAGGAAAGGTAACAAACAAGGTGAAAATTCTGCTAACATTGCTCATGATGATAGTTCCGATGATGCTCTTGTCGTTACTACTGGATGTGCTGAGACCAATGATGAGTGGGTACTTGACACTGCATGCACTTTTCATATGTGTCCACATAGAGATTGGTTTAATACTTTTGATTCCACTACTTCTGCTGGTTCCGTTTTGGGTTTTGATAATTCACCATGCAAGATTGAAGGCATAGGTTCTATTCGAATCAAGATGTTTGATGGCATAATCAGAACTTTGACAGATGTTCGGTATATTCCGAAGATGAAGAGAAATCTTATTTCTATGAGTGCCCTTGATGCAAAGGGGTACAAATATTCATGTGGAGATAGTGTTTTGAAGGTCACCAAAGGCTCCCTTATTGTGATGAAAGGTGATTTGAGTTCGACCAATGGTCTTTATTACCTTCGAGGTTCTACCGTTTCAGGTAATGCTACTCTAGTTATTTCAAAGAATTCTAATTGTGATGATGCTAACCTTTGGCATATGCGTCTTGGACATATGAGTGAACTTGGTTTAGCAGAGTTAAATAAGAGAGGTCTTCTTGATGGATATGAACCTGATAAATTGAAATTTTGTGAGCATTGTATATTCGGCAAGCACAAGAGGGTGAAGTTCAACACTTCGACTCATATAGCCGAAGATATTCTTGATTATGTGCATTCTGATTTATGGGGACCATCTCACAAGAAGTCATTAGGTGGTGCTAGTTACATGCTGACTATTATTGATGATTATTCAAGAAAAGTTTGGCCTTATTTCTTGAAGCATAAATATGAAGCATTCTCAGCATTTAAGGAGTGGAAGATTATGATTGAAAGACAAATTGAAAAGAAGGTAAAGATACTTCGCACTGATAATGGTATGGAATTCTGTTCTGAACAATTTAAGAATTATTGCAAGTCTGAAGGCATTGTCAGACATTACACCGTTCCTTATACTCCTCAACAAAACGGTGTTGCTGAGTGTATGAACAGGACCATTATTTCCAGAGCCTGTTGCATGTTGTCCAATGCAGGTTTGCATAGGCGTTTTTGGGCTGAGGCCGCTTCCACTGCTTGTTATCTCATTAACCGTTCACCATCTATTTCTCTTAATAAGAAAACTCCAATTGAGGTATGGTCTAGTTCACCTGCTGATTATTCATAGTTGAGAGTTTTTGGTTGCACTGCTTATGCTCATGTTGATAATGGAAAATTGGAGCCTAGGGCTGTTAAGTGCATCTTTCTTGGTTATAAGTCTGGTGTTAAAGGTTTTAAATTATGGAATCCTGAAACCAAGAAGGTTGTATTAGCAGAAATGTTATCTTTAATGAATTTTCTATGTTACATGATGTTTCATCTACTAATGTTCCTGTTGAGAGTGAACATCAGCCTCCTATTCAGTAGCCTACTGTTCAGGTGGAGCATGTTATTGATTCAGGTGATACATCTGGTAATGAAATTGTTGATGCACATGATGAACCCATCATTGATGATGATAATGTCACTCCCACTCCAAATCAGCCTATTGTTCCACCCAGTTGGAATCTCGCACGTGACAGAGTCAAGCAGGGTATTAATAAACCAGACAGGTTAATTGAAGAGTGCAATATTTTTCTTTTGCTTTATCTGTTGCAGAAGAAATTGAAGGTAATGCTGAGCCTTCTTCATATTCCGAGGCTATTATTTCTGGTGATAGTAATAAGTGGATGACTGCTATGCACGATGAGATGGAATCACTGGAAAAGAATGGCACTTGGGATTTAGTAAAATTGCCTAGAGAGAAGAAACCTATTCGTTGCAAGTGGGTTTCAAGAGGAAAGAAGGTGTTTCTCCTAATGATGAGACAAGATATAAAGCAAGGTTAGTTGCTAAAGGTTACAGTCAGATTCCAGGTATTGACTATAACAAAGTCTTTTCTCCTGTTGTGAAGCATATCTCTATTCGCACTTTACTTAGTATTGTTGCCATGCATGATCTTGAGCTTGAACAATTGGATGTTAAAACTGCATTTTTACATGGAGAATTAGAAGAGGATATTTATATGGAACAACCTGAAGGTTTTGTTATTCCTGAAAAAGAAAATCTTGTCTGTAAGTTAAAGAAATCTCTTTATGGATTGAAGCAATCCCCTAGACAGTGGTACAAGAGATTTGACACCTTTATGCTCTCTCAAGGTTTCAAAAGGTCTAACTATGATAGTTGTGTTTATTTGAAAACTGTCAAAGGTTCAACTATTTATTTCTTCCTTTATGTTGATGATATGCTAATTGCTGCAAAGAGTATGTCAGAGATTAATGAACTAAAGAAGCAATTGAGTAATGAATTTGAGATGAAGGATTTGGGTGCAGCAAAGAAAATACTTGGCATGGAAATATCCAGAGATAGACCGTCTGGAAAAGTATATCTAAGTCAGAAGGGATATGTTGATAAAGTTCTTCGTCGTTTTAATATGCATAATGCCAAGCCAGCAAGTACTTCGTTGGCTGCACACTTCAAATTATCATCAGCTTTATGTCCTAAGTCAGATGCAGATATTGAGTACATGTCTAGAGTTCCCTATTCGAGCGCAGTTGGTTCACTCATGTATGCCATGGTTTGTTCTTGTCCGGATTTATCATATGCATTGCGTGTTGTCAGTAGATACATGGCTAATCCTGGAAAAGAGCATTGGAAAGCAGTTCAGTGGATTTTCATATACCTGCGTGGTACTTCTAATGCTTATTTACAGTTTGGGAAAACTGGAGATGGACTTGTTGGTTTTGTTGATTCTGATTTTGCTGGTGATTTGGATAAGAGAAGATCACTCACAGGTTATGTTTTCACCATTGGTGGTTGTGCTGTGAGTTCGAGAGCAACTTTGCAGTCCATTGTGGCATGTTCCACTACTGATGCCGAGTATATGGCTATTTCTGAGGCATGCAAAGAAGCTATCTGGTTGAGAGGTTTGTATTCTGAGCTTTGTGGAGATTCATCTTACCCTACCGTATTTAGTGACAGTCAAAGTGCTATATATCTTACAAAGAATCCAATGTATCATGAGAGAACAAAGCACATTGATGTCAGATTTCATTATATTCGAGATGTTGTTGCTGAAGGCGATTTGAAGGTATGCAAGATAAGTACTCATGATAATCCAACTGATATGATGACAAAGCCAGTTCCGACCAATAAGTTTGAGCTTTGCTCAGGCTTAGTTGGTATTACTCACTAGTCCTATGGACTTTGACGCACAAGGTGTTTATGCTGATTTGGATGGAGTTATTCACTTTCTTCGACTACTGGAGGGAATTTGGCTCAAGGTGGAGATTGTTAAATTGTGATCCAAATTCTAGTACCGTGTTGGACTAGACGTAGTACAACTGGTGTGGGCCTTTTGCGTTGGTACCGACGCGTACGAGTACAACTCGTTTACTTGTCCTACAAGGACTCCTATGTGTTGCCCCTCTTATATACCCCATGTAGTCGCACCTCAGACGGTCTGTCGTCTCATGCTTGTAATAATCCTCCTCAAAGTGATTGCGCCTTCGTGCGTCCGTGGTTTTCTCCCGCAAGGGTTTCCACGTAAAAATCCGTGTCTCTCGTGTCTCGTTTATTCTCGTTATTATCTAACAGGCACCAGCAATGAGGAAGCCCAAAACCCGCCTTTGCCTACAGACTCTTTAACTGAAAAGAGACCAATCACTATATAAAAAATATACATCGGGGCTATACATAGTGGATGGATATAATTGACATACGCTTTGTTGTACGTGTTGGAAATATGCCCTAGAGGCAATAATAAAAGCATTTTAAATATATTTCCTTGTTCATGATAATTGTCTTTATTCATGCTATAATTGTGTTATCCGAAAATCGTAATACATGTGTGAATAACAGACACCAACATGTCCCTAGTAAGCCTCTAGTTGACAAGCTCATTGATCAACAGATAGTCATGGTTTCCTGACTATGGACATTGGATGTCATTGATAACGAGATCACATCATTAGGAGAATGATGTGATGGACAAGACCCAATCCTAAACATAGCTTAAAGATCATATAGTTCGTTTGCTAGAGTTTTTCCAATGTCAAAGTATCTTTTCCTTAGACCATGAGATCGTGTAACTCCCGGATACCGTAGGAGTGCTTTGGGTATACCAAACGTCACAACGTAACTGGGTGACCATAAAGGTAGACTACGGGTATCTCCGAAAGTGTCTGTTGGGTTGACACGGATCAAGACTGGGATTTGTCACTCCGTATGACGGAGAGGTATCACTGGGCCCACTCGGTAATGCATCATCATAATGAGCTCAAAGTGACCAGGTGTCTGGTCACGGGATCATGCATTATGGTACGAGTAAAGTGACTTGCCGGTAACGAGATTGAACGAGGTATTGGGATACCGACGATCGAATCTCGGGCAAGTAACATATCGATTGACAAAGGGAATTGTATACGGGGTTGCTTGAATCCTCGACATCGTGGTTCATCCGATGAGATCATCGTGGAGTATGTGGGAGCCAACATGGGTATCCAGATCCTGCTGTTGGTTATTGACCGGAGAGTCGTCTCGGTCATGTCTACATATCTCCCGAACCCGTAGGGTCTACACACTTAAGGTTCGGTGACGCTAGGGTTGTAGGGATATGTATATGCAGTAACCCGAATGTTGTTCGGAGTCCCGGATGAGATCCCGGACATCACGAGGAGTTCCGGAATGGTCCGGAGGTAAAGAATTATATATAGGAAGTGCTGTTTCAGCCATCGGGACAAGTTTCGGGGTCACCGGTATTGTACCGGGACCACCGAAAGGGTCCCGGGGGTCCACCGGGTGGGTCCACCTGCCCCGGGGGCCACATGGGCTGTAGGGGGGTGCGCCTTGGCCTACATGGGCCAAGGGCACCAGCCCCAAGGGGCCCATGCGCCTAGGGTTTCCAAAGGGGAAGAGTCCCACAAGTGGAAGGCACCCCTAGGTGCCTTGGGGGGGGGGAGGGAAACCTCCCTTGGCCGCCGCCACCCTAGGAGATTGGATCTCCTAGGGCCGGCGCCCCCCCTAGGCCCTCCTATATATAGTGGGGGAAGGAGGGCTTTTTCATCCATGCCTTTGGTTGCCTCCTTCTCCCTCTCCAACACCTCCTCCTCCTCCATAGCGCTTGGCGAAGCCCTGACAGAGTACTGCAGCTCCATCACCACCACGCCGTCGTGCTGCTGCTGGAGCCATCTTCCTCAACCTCTCCTTCCCTCTTGCTGGATCAAGAAGAAGGAGACGTTACGCTGACCGTACGTGTGTTGAACGCGGAGGTGCCGTCCGTTCGGTGCTAGGATCTCCGGTGATTTGGATCACGTCGTGTTCGACTACCTCATCCCCGTTCTTTGAACGCTTCCGCTCGCGATCTACAAAGGTATGTAGATGCATCCGATCACTCGTTGCTAGATGAACTCATAGATGGATCTTGGTGAAACCGTAGGAAAATTTTTGTTTTCTGCAACGTTCCCCAACAATATGAAGCTCCATATAATGGCTACAGATATGTTGAAGAGGCAATAATCAAAGTTGGATAGAATGTAAACTAAAAAATAATGTCAAGCCAAATATCTCTATAATGTATATCCTATTAATGACCGTTAGATGAACAACAAAACAAAGTATGAGGTCATCTCCCAAATTATAATTTAACAGAATAGGTAAATCAACCTTCCCTCTGACTTTATTTAACAGATCAACAAAGTAAATCCACTTACAAAAGTACATATATTGTGCCAAGCAAGAGAAGAATTAAGAGAATAACGGGAGAGTAGGGAGAGATTCATACCTGTCCTTACTGCTCCGCCTTAGACGTGGAATGCTACGGAGAAGATGGTCGTTCAACCCAATGACATGGCTCTCTTTCCCAGAGCCACGAACAGGAGAGCAGAACACTCTTGGAGAACCTAGCAGCAAGCAGCACCTGTCATAATCTCTGGTGGCCTACCCGGCAACCGATCTGCCTCTACAAAGTAGAAATAGTGAGATGCGGCCTTGCTGGTAGGCGACGCAAGATCTGCGGCTCAAACGCACACCTCTGTTACGCCAGACTTGACCTCCAAGAGCATCTCCTTCGTAGCTTTGGTGATGTAGGAGCGTGCCATTCGATTTGGTACAGCCAGCTTGAGGGACTATAATGATAGAGCAGAGAAAGGGGATCTGTTTCTCTTCTCACAAAAGAGATATGGAGACTTCTAGAGATGGAAAGAAAGTTGACCAATGGGCCTATTGTGACCTGGGAGGCGTGAGTGAAAGAAAAAAGGAAATATTGTACAGTACCTATTTTCTTGCAACTTGCATCTACGGTTTAAAAATTGTGTGTCTATTTTTTGAGAGCATGTGTCTGTTTAGTACTACTGAATTTTATAATGGGCTAATGGATTAGGGGCATGGAGTGGAGTAGTGGATGTTATTTTTAAGTATGGATTTGTGAACTTAGGAGTACGGAAACAAAAGATTTCTTTCGAAAATGAAATAACAAGTATATCATCTAGGACTAGGAGCGTAATTACGTAGGTACATCAACTATTGTCGATGATCAATGAAATATGAAAAAAACACGAGCACAAACAAAGAGAACAAACTTCCATTAGAGGGGCTGAGGGAGAGAATGTTTTTGAAACATAGCAGTAAATCAGATAAAATATGCAGCAATGCATTTTATTTATTGTAAAAAATTTAAGCTATTGCAAAACAAATTAGTCACTATTGGAAAGAATCATGAATGGCGTTGGCGTATGGTGATGATCCTCATTGTTTATTTTGACCCAGTGTATTATTTTTATGAGATTATTATGTTATTTGAGGGAATTTTTCTTCTAATAGGGTGCGGGGGTCTAGGAGTAATCTTCAAAAAAAACTAAATTTTGTAATGGAATTGTATATGAGGAAAAAAGGCTAACGTAAAGCTTGTGACTGGGAGTAAGACAACAATTTTTATTTCTCATGATTTGAGGCAATATTATTGATTCTGCATTACCATATATCCATCGTGATGCAAAATAGATATTTATAGGCATGTCACTGTACCAAATAAAACACAACTATAATAATATTATCCAGAAGGTGTATATATAAGAAAACACTAAGTTTATATTTAATATACTGATGAATGAATTTATAAGAAAATTAACACAGATTGATGGAGAGTAGAAGAGGGAAAGCTAGGGACCATTATGAACCATGATTTTACACAATCAATCGCCAACCGTTGAGACATGAAGTGTAATATATTTCAAATGATTGATAAAGCGGTGAATTATATTACAAAATCTTAATACAAATATAACATATAGAAAATCTAGCCGCGCAAATGCGCGGGTCACACTGCTAGTTCCCTCAAGAATGCTAGCTTTCGGCTTCACCCAGTCTGAGGTACACATCCGGCTGACCCGACAGTAACAATCGCAGAGGTGCTCCCCTCATGCCCTAGCCGAATTAACGGGAACGTAGGGCATAAATACAAGAGCCAGGCAACCCAACTTGGCCAAAACTTAAGTCATATCAATGCATATAATGGCGAAGAAAAGGTACATGTGAAAGAATAACACATGTGCTGAGCATGAAGCCCAGATGGATAATTAAGCTTCTGTGTAAGAAGCCCCTAGTTATAATGAGCGCGGTTAGCGCATCTCTAATGTGCAAACGAGGCACAAGCTGGCCCTTGAAGGTCGTGAGAAAGAATAAAAGAAAGAGAGAGAAAAAAGACAGATAATATATATTCAAAAATTGACAGAGGAAGGAGACAAACATAGAGTCCGGCACTAGGCGTAGAATCTTCGGAGCCTGGCCGCGTTCCATGGGTTCGGCTCAAGTCGATTATTCGATGCATCCCGCAGACGGTACTCTCCACCGGTCAGAACTTGGTCAATAATGAAGGGACCTTCCCATTTGGGCTCGATCTTGGACTTTTTCTTCTCCGGCAGGCGTAGAACTAATTCGCCAACGTTATAAGTTTTGGCCCGTACTTCTCTGCTTTGGTATCTGCGAGCCTGTTGTTGATAAAATGCGGAACGGGCTTTTGCCACGTCGCGCTCCTCCTCCAGGGTTTCCAGACTGTCCTGCCGATCGAGCTCGGCTTCTCTTTCTTCGTACATGCGCACACGAGGTGAGTCATGAATTATGTCGCAGGGCAGGACTGCCTCTGCGCCGAGAAGGGTGTATATCCGGTACTACGATTCGGCGTGGTCCGCAGCCCCCAGAGTACGGAGTCGAGCTCCTCTACCCAGTGCGTGTTAGACTCCGTTAAGGACCGCACTAATCTGGGTTTAATGCGGCTCATGATAAGACCATTTGCTCGCTCAACTTGGCCATTGGTTTGTGGGTGATAGACGGAAGCATAATCGAGCTTGATGCCCATGTTGCTGCACCAGAGTTTTACCTTGTCGGCCGTGAAATTCGTGCCGTTATCAGTGATGATGCTGTGAGGGACGCCATAATGGTGTATGACCCCGGATATGAAGTCTATCACGGGTCCGAATTCGGCTGTCTTAACAGGTTTGGCTTCTATCCATTTGGTGAATTTATCCACCATGACCAGTAAGTATTTTTTTTCTTATGGGTTCCCCCTTTAAGGGGTCCAACCATGTCAAGCCCCCAGACCATGAAAGGCGAGGTAATGGTGATTGTTTGGAGGGCGGTGGGTGGCATATGGCTTTGGTTTGCAAAAAGCTGGCAACCGGCGCAGCGTCGGACCAAGTCCTGTGCGTTTGCCCGGGCCGTCGGCCAATAAAAACTTATACGGAAGGCCTTGCTTAGAAGGGCCCGGGCTGCGGCATGGTGGCCGCCAAGTCCGGCGTGAATTTCTGCCAAAAGTTCCCGCCCTCCGGTAGTTCTTTTCTTATATAGCTCTCCCTCGTGGATCCTGTAGGCTTTAGATCGCCGCACTATGCAGCGTGCCTCATTTTGGTCCTCGGGAAGTTCCTGCCTAGTTAGGTAGGCCAAGAATGGTTCTGTCCACGGGGCGATGACGGCCATTATTACATGGGCTGAAGGTGTTATTTCGGTGGCAGAGCCTCCGATTATGTCAGAGTGTTCGGTATCGGGTGTTTTGGCCGGGTCCGGACTGTTGTTACCGGTGTCCCCTTTCCATACCAGCGATGGCTTAAACAACCTCTCCAAAAAGATGTTGGGGGGAACCGCGTCGTGTTTTGTGCCGATGCGGGCGAGGATATCCGCCGCCTGATTGTTTTCCCGAGCCACATGGTGAAATTAAAGCCCCTCGAACCGAGTTGACATATTTAGGGCAGCGTTTCGATAAGCCGCCATTTTTGGATCCTTGGCATCAAAGTCTCCATCTATTTGGGATATTGCGAGGTTTGAATCCCCACGCACCTCCAGCCGTTGAATGCCCATGGAGACTGCCATCCGAAGACCATGCAACAGAGCTTCGTATTCGGCTGCGTTGTTGGAGTCTGTATACAGTATTTGCAGTAAGTACTGAACGGTATGTCCGGTTGGGGACGTCAGGACGACGCCAGCCCCTAGACCAGCCAGCATTTTAGAACCGTCGAAGTGCATGATCCAATTGGAGTATGCGTCGTACTCTTTAGGGAGTTCGGCTTCCGTCCATTCGGCGACAAAGTCGGCCAATACTTGCGATTTAATGGCTCGCCGAGGTTTGTATGTTATGTCGAACGGGAGGAGCTCAATGGCCCATTTGGCAATCTGGCCCGTGGCGTCACGGTTGTTTATAATATCGTTAAGTGGCACTTCCAAGGCTACTGTAATCGAACACACTTGAAAGTAGTGTCGCAGCTTCCGGGATGCCATGAATACCGTATAGGCTATCTTTTGATAATGTGGGTACCGTGATTTGCATGGAGTGAGGATAGTGGATACATAGTATACCGGCTTTTGAAGAGGGAATTTATGTCCGTCAGCTTCTCGTTCGACGACGAGCACTATGCTTACAACTTGATGAGTTCCCACAATGTACAACAGCATTGGTTCACCGATGTTTGGCACAGCCAGGATTGGGTTGGTTGCCAGTATGGCTTTTATTTCTTCCAATCCGGCTGTGGCAGCGTCCGTCCACTCGAAGTGTTCGGTGCGCCGAAGGAGGCAATAAAGGGGTAATGCCTTTTCTCCTAAGCGGGAGATAAAGCGGCTTAGAGCCGCCACACATCCAGTTAGTTTCTGGATTTGTTTGAGGTCCGTTGGGATAGCCAACTGTGACAGAGCTCGGATTTTGGCCGGATTAGCTTCAATCCCTCTACTGGAGACAATGAAGCCCAGGAGCTTTCCTGCTGGTACGCCGAAAACGCATTTTTCTGGATTGAGCTTGATGTCGTATGTTCGGAGGTTGTCGAATGTGATCCTCAAGTCGTCTATCAGAGAGTCGACGTGTTTGGTTTTAACGACCACATCATCTACGTATGCCTCTACTGTTTTGCCGTTCTGTTTCTCCTGACATGTCTGGATCATGCGCTGATATGTTGCGCCGGTGTTTTTGAGCCCAAAAGGCATTGTGTTGAAACAGAAGGGGCCGTATGGTGTTATAAATGCCGTTGCGGCTTGGTTGGACTCCGCCATCTTGATTTGGTGGTAGCCGGAGTATGCGTCGAGGAAACACAATGACTCGTGTCCTGCGGTAGCATCAATAATTTGATCAATGCGGGGGAGGGGGAAGGGATCATTTGGGCAAGCCTTGTTGAGGTCCTTGAAATCGACACATAGGCACTAGGATTTGTCCTTCTTTGGTACCATCACCAGGTTTGCTAGCCAGTCCGGGTGTTTTATTTCTCTAATGAATCCGGCCTCCAATAACTTGGCTAGTTCCTCTCCCATGGCTTGTCTCTTAGGTTCAGAGAAACGCCAAAGAGCCTGCTTGGCCGGCTTGAATCCCTTTAGGATATTGAGGATGTGCTCGGCCAGCCAGCGTGGGATTCCTGGCATGTCTGAGGGGTGCCAGGCGAATATGTCCCAATTTTCACGCAGGAAATCTCGTAGTGCGACGTCCACGGCGGGGTTTAACTGTGCCCCGATGGAGGCTGTTTTGTAGGGTTCGTTGGGTGGACATGGAATTTGACTATTTCATCCGCTGGTTTAAAAGAGGTGGACTTGGATCTCTTGTCAAGTATTACGTCGTCCCTGTCCACCGTGGAGTGTAGCGCATTTAATTCCTCGGCCGAAAGGGCTTCGGATAATGCTTCGAGGGCCAATGCGGCTGTTTTGTTTTCGGCGCGGAGTGCTGTGTCCGGATCACTAGCGAGAGTGATGATTCCGTTGGGCCTGGGCATTTTGAGCTTCATGTACCCATAATGGGGTATGGCTTGCAAGATCGTGAACGCCTCCCATCCTAGAAGGGGGTGATATCCACTACTGAACGGGGCCACTTGGAATGTAATTTCTTTGAACCTATAGTTCTCCAGTGTGCCGAATACCACATCTAGTGTGATTTTCCCAGCACAGCGTGCTTCCCGACTGGGGATGATTCCTCTGAAGGTTGTGCTGCTTTGCTCAATGCGGTTCCAGTCTATTTCCATTTTTAAAGAGTTTCCTCGTAGATGAGGTTTAATCCGCTGCCGCCGTCCATGAGTACTTTGGTGAGTCGAAAGCCATCCACAATTGGACTGAGGACTAGTGCAGCTGGTGCTCGAGCAGTTTGGAATTTAGGTTCGTCACTGGCATTGAAGGTAATAGCCGTGTCACTCCATGGATTCATTGCTGCTACGTGGCAGATTTCGGCGAGGCTGCGGAGTGTTCGCTTGCGCCTATTATTTGATGCGAAGGTTTCAAAAACTGTTAATACCGTATTGTTATCCACGGGATGGTGTTCTGTGGTATTTGGGATGAGAAGATCCTCACCACTTTTGGCCACCTGCCGGAGTATCCAACATGCTCTGAGGCTGTGCGTTGGTATGGTATCCGCTGTGCTATGAATTTTGCAGGGTCCGTTAAGCCATCCCTCCAATACGATTCCATGCCCTGTAGAGGGTTTTGGCTTCTTTGTAATTAGCTCGGGTGTCTTATGATAGTGCACCATTTTACCTCGGACTGGGTGTATATTCGGAGTCAGATTATCCCAAAATTTCTTTTCGGTTTTCCAGGCACTTTCAATCGCACAGTACTTTCGTACTATGCACGCCAAGTCGGCGAAGCGTGATATGTCACGACGACTTACGGCGTTAGGGATTCCCTTGTCCGTGCAGTTATTGCAGAAAAGTGAGACTGCGTCTTCCTCGCGGCAGTCCTTAACCTTGTTCATCACAAGGATGAATCTGGCCCAATAATGATGTACTGTTTCATGGGGCTCTTGCCTGATGTGGGAAAGATCGTTTATGTCTGGGTGGGTGAGTGTTTTTGAGTCCAAACCCCTACCCGATCTGAGACCCAGGGGCTGAGGAGTTTCCGATCTTGGAAGTTCGGATTCCGGGATGTTGCCCGATGAGTCTAGCCCGCTTCCTGACTCTAGGTTTAGGGTTTGGGTGATGTCCTCCCGTAAACGGGTATCCGGCTCGGAGAGCTCAGGAATTCGGACATAGTTAGTCCTCAAGATAGAGGAAGAATCGCCGCATTGTTCCTCCACCACTGCAACATGATGGGTGACCGGTGGAGAGTTAATCTCCCTTTGATCGGGTTTAAGCCCAATGCGATCATAGTCCGTAGCGACTCCCAAGGCGGCGATGCGATCCAGGAGCTCGTTTAGGGAAGAGAGCTCCATTGGATCCATCTGCTCGGCGAATTCCGAGCCGACGTGGAGGTTGTTTTCGATGACCCGACAAGTCATCATCGGTGCAGTAGCCGAACAGGCGGTCATGACGAAACTGCATAGCCGGAGAGTTTGGCCGACAACCAGGGCTCCCCCGGTGGTAATGTTGTTTTTAACAACGAGATGAGGCATCCTTCCTTACGGCGACGTCAGAGAGGAACACTCAATAAAAGCACCAATGTCGGTGTCAAAACCGGCGGATCTCAGGTAGGGGGTCCCGAACTGTGTGTCTAAGGTGGATGATAACAGGGGGCTGGGGACACGATGTTTTACCCAGGTTCGGGCCATCTTGATGGAGGTAAAACCCTATGTCCTTCTTGATTATTCTTGATAATATGAGTAGTACAAGAGTTGATCTACCACGAGATCGGAGAGGCTAAACCCTAGAAGCTAGCCTATGGTATGATTGTATCTTGTCCTATGGACTAAAACCCTCCGGTTTATATAGACACCGCAGGGGGCTAGGGTTACACAAGGTCGGTTACAAAGGAGGAGATATACATATCCGTATTGCCTAGCTTGCCTTCCACGCCAAGTAGAGTCCCATCCGGACACGGGACGAAGTCTTCAATCTTGTATCTTCATAGTCCAACAGTCCGGCCAAAGGATATAGTCCGGCTGTCCGGATACCCCCTAATCCAGGACTCTCTCAGCCGTGATAGCCTAGCATAAGTTGCTTGCTTATTTATTTCCTTGTTGTCTTGTTTATTTGTTTGCTTGTAGTCAGTGCAGTTCTTTTTCCGCGATTTGCTAGTGGCTGCAATAACCTATTTTTTAAAACTAGGCCGCAATAAGCATGGGCTAATATTTACTGTAGTGACACTGGGCCTCCTACGGGCCGTAGAAACAGTGGGACTTCTACGGGCCGTAGAAACAGCAGGCCTTCTACGGGCTGTAGAAACAATGGGCCTTCTACGGGCCGTAGAAGCAATGGGCCTTCTACGGGCCGTATCATCAGTGGGTCTTATACGGGCCGTATGATCGATTGGCCAAACATGGGCCAATAATAGGCCGCATTTTGGCCGTAAACGGGCTAGAGTTGGAATCATCCGTTCATGGGCCGACCATAACGGGCCATCGTTAATAGGCTGTATTTGATGACGCTATGAAAACAGCCCAACGTATTAACGGACCACAAACGGGCCGACTATAACCATGGGCTGAATTTGGACCACAAGCAGAAAATGACAGTAACGGGCCGTAAGTAAACGAATGCTGGAAATGAGCCCAAGAATAAATGGGCTCTGAGAAGGCCGAAAGATAACATGGGCTGGAAACGGCCCAACGGAATAACATGCCGTTAATGGGTATAAAGTGATACACTGTTCATTACGGGCCAGTTTCACCACGGACCGTTAATGGGTGTAAAGTGATACACTGTTCATTACGGGCCAGTTTCACCACGGGCCGTTAATGGGCCAAGAGTTACATTGAGCCTCATATGGGCTGAAAGACGTCATGGGCCATACATGGGCCAGAAGTGAAAACGGGTTGGAATCATATTGGATGGCCCAGATGACGCTACTGGGCCTAATTCGTATAGGGCGTAACGGGCCTTGGGTTAGCGGGCTGTAAATGGGCTATATGCGAACATGCCGTTAACAGGCTTTCCATGGGCCGGCCGCCACATTTTGACCAAGTCAAACGGGCTGGCCTTTTCATAGGAATGGGCCTCTCTTGGGCCATGCCACATGTCGACGTATCATAGGCGCCTTTTGTCCAATGAGTGGATGACATCTGTCCCAACGATGAGCCGACACGTGTTTCCTCCAGCCAATGATGATTTTACACGTGGAAAATCCCCATTGGTCGGTGCTGTTAACGGGTTATCGGATCCAAAACCCGACCCGATAGCTTAACAGCGTTCCGTTACGGTGGATACTGATGACCCACAAGTATAGGGGATCTATCGTAGTCCTTTCGATAAGTAAGAGTGTCGAACCCAACGAGGAGCAGAAGGAAATGCTAAGAGGTTTTCAGCAAGGTATTCTCTGCAAGTACTGAAACAAGTGGTAACAAATAGTTTTGTGATAGGATAGATTGTAACGAGCAACAAGTAACAAAAGTAAGTAAAGTGCAGCAAGATGGCCCAATCCTTTTGTAGCAAAGGACAAGCTGGAACAAACTCTTATAATGGGAAAAGCGCTCCCGAGGACACATGGGAATATCGTCAAGCTAGTTTTCATCACGTTCATATGATTCACGTTCGATACTTTGATAATTTGATATGTGGGTGGACCGGTGCTTGGGTGCTGTTCTTACTTGAACAAGCATCCCACTTATGATTAACCTCTATTGCAAGCATCCGCAACTACAACAAAAGTATTAAGGTAAACCTAACCATAGCATGAAACATATGGATCCAAATCAGCCCCTTATGAAGCAACGCATAAACAAGGGTTTAAGCTCCTGTCACTCTAGCAACCCATCATCTACTTATTACTTCCCAATGCGTTCCTCTAGGCCCAAATAATGGTGAACTGTTATGTAGTCGATGTTCACATAACACCACTAGAGGCTAGACAACATACATCTTATCAAAATATCAAATGAATACCAAATTCACATGACTACTCATAGAAAGACTTCTCCCTTGTCCTCAGGAACGAATGTAATTACTCACAAAGCATATTCATGTTCATAATCAGAGGGGTAATAATATGCACATAGGATCTGAACATATGATCTTCCACCAAATAAACCAACTAGCATCAACTACAAGGAGTAATCAACACTACTAGCAACCTACTAGCACAAATCCCAGACTTTGAGACAAGAATTGGATACAAGAGATGAACTAGGGTTTGGAGATGAGATGGTGCTGGTGAAGATGTTGATGGAGATTGCCCTCTCCCGATGAGAGGAGCGTTGGTGATGACGATGGTGATGATTTCCCCGTCCCGGAGGGAAGTTTCCTCGGTAGAACAGCTCTGCCAGAGCTCTAGATTGGATCCGCCAAGGTTCCGCCTCGTGGCGGCGGAGTCTCGTCCCGAAAAGTTCCTCTTTATTTTTTCTCATCGAAAGACCTCATATAGGAGAAGATGGGCTTCGGAGATCCACCAGGGGGCCCACGAGGTAGGGGGCGCGCCCTAGGGGGGGCGCCCCCCACCCTCGTGAGAAGGGTGTGGGCCCCCTGGCCTTCATCTTTGGCGTGGACTTTTCTTTATTTCTTTTAAGATGTTTCGTGGAGTTTCAGGACTTTTGGAGTTGCGCAGAATAGGTCTCTAATATTTGCTCCTTTTCCAGACCAGAATTCTAGCTGTCGGCATTCTCCCTCTTTATGTAAACCATGTAAAATAAGAGAGAATAGCCATAAGTATTGTGATATAAAGTGAAATAACAGCCCACAATGCGATAAATATCGATATAAAAGCATGATGCAAAATGGATGTATCAGATACCACGTGTCGGTCACCCTTGACGAAAGCACTTCTGTGACACACGATTTATCGTCATGGAAGTGCACACTTCCGTGATGATAATTTTGGTAATGTCATGGAATGCTTCTACGACAGCACATGTATGACAATCATGATTCTGTCATAAAATCGTCATGGGTGTACATGCATGACAAAAAATGCGACCTACTGTGACAAACACGTATCATCACGGAAGTGTATTTTTTGTAGTGTTTAGAGATAGAGGTGTCGATAAAAATAAATTACGGACATCAGGGCATCATGATCATTCTTAGAACAACAACTTATATAATTCTTGTCATATGATTTCTTATGCTAGAGTAATAATTCAATCACAATTTTAAGTATGAATCGTAAACTTCATTGAAAACTAACAAACTATAATCTCAGTCATTGGAGCAATTGCAATTTATCATAACATAGGAAAGAGTCAATGTATAAGAGCTTTTCAGAAAGTCCACATACTCAACTATCATATAGTCTTTCACAATTGCTGACACTCACGCAATACTTACGGGTATGGAGTTTTAGTCGGACACAGAGAAAGATAGGGGCTTATGGTTTTGCCACCCAACGTTTTACCTCAAGGGTAGTGTCAACAATAATAGTTCATGAAAACTCACATCCAATTAGCCATATATACCAGGATCTTTCCAACATACTGTGCTTGCCAAGGATAAAATATAAAAGGATGGGTGAAGATCACCATGACTCGTATGCAATGTAGGAGGTTTTCATGCGCTTTTATGGTTGGATGCACAAAAATCTTAAGGCGAAAGAGCATCACTTTATATTGCCACTTGTGATATGGAACTTTATTATGCAGTCTGTCGCTTTTATTTATTCCATATCACATGATCGTATAAAGCTTATTTCTCCCACACTAATAAGTCATACATATTTAGAGAGCAATTTTTATTGCTTGCACCAATGAAAACTTACTTGGAGGATCTTACTCAATCCATAGGTAGGTATGGTGGACTCTCATGGCAAGACTGGTTTAAGGGTATTTGGAAGCACAAGTAGTATCTCTACTTGGTGTGATGAATTTGGCCAGCATGAGGGGGAATGGCAAGCTCAACCATGTTGGATGATCCATGACAATATAATTTATCTCAGATGTAAGAAAACATAACCCATTACGTTGTCTTCCTTGTCCAACGTCAACTCTTTAGCATGTCATATTTTAATGAGTGCTCACAATCATAAAAGATGTCCAAGATAGTATATTTATATGTGAAGACCTCTCTTTCTTTATTACTTCCTATTAATTGCAACGATGACCAAAACTATGTTTGTCAACTCTCAACAAATTTTATTCATCATACCTTTTCTATGTGAGCTCATTACTCTCCATAAGGTTCACATAATCTCCTTGTTTCTTTTTATTTCTTTCTCTTTTCTTTCTCTTAGGATCATGGAAAAATAATCAAGCCCTTGACTCAACACTAATCTTTATTATATAGCTCACAGACTCGATTACGTAGACGTATTATAAAGCAAAACTCACAACTATATCATACTAAGAACTTTTATTCTACTAGATCAAGATATTACCAAAAGAATCGAACTAAGGAAAACGGTAAAGATAAAAGTGATGGTGATACGATACCGGGGCAGTCCCCCAAGCTTGGCAGTTGCCAAGGGGAGTGCCCATACTAGATACTCAATTCTTCTTTGTTGGTGGAGACGGTGGTGATTTTGTTGATGGCGTAGGCTTGTCGTCCTTCTTCCAAGGCATAGGCTCACCATCATAGAAGGATGAACGATTCTCCGGGATCCTCAAATCTGCAGCTGTCGGTGTCAAAACCGGCGGATCTCGGGTAGGGGGTCCCGAACTGTGCGTCTAGGCCGAATGGTAACAGGAGGCAAGGGACATGACGTTTTACCCAGGTTCGGGCCCTCTCGGTGGAGGTAAAACCCTACGTCCTGCTTGATTAATATTGATGATATGGGTAGTACAAGAGTAGATCTACCACGAGATCTGAGAAGCTAAACCCTAGAAGCTAGCCTATGGTATGATTGTTGTTGTCTATGTTGTCCTACGTACTAAAACCCTCCGGTTTATATAGACACTGGAGAGGGTTAGGGTTACACAAAGTCGGTTACAATGGTAGGAGATCTGCATATCCGTATCGCCAAGCTTGCCTTCCACGCCAAGGAAAGTCCCTTCCGGACACGGGACGAAGTCTTCAATCTTGTATCTTCATAGTCTAGGAGTCCGGCTGAAGGTATAGTCCGGCCATCCGGACACCCCCTAATCCAGGACTCCCTCAGTAGCCCCTGAACCAGGCTTCAATGATGACGAGTCCGGCGCGCAGATTGTCTTCGGCATTGCAAGGCGGGTTCTTCCTCCAAGTACTTCATAGAAGATTTTGAACACAAAGATAGTGTCCGGCTCTGCAAAATAAGTTTCCACATATTGCCATAGAGAGAATAATATTTACACAAATTTAATCTGCTGACGTATTTGCAGTGTGACACACCACGGCCAAGCCTTTATCAGAGTCGTTTTATTATCCCACCTCAGCGCGTCATGCGAGGCGGTCTCCTTGGAACGTCTCGTCGAAGCAGAGATCGTGTCCCCTTATTCCGGGATTCTCATCAATACGGGCGTGGGTAACCCAACCACTTCTAGGACTCCTAGATTATAGGCAAGTCCAAACGAACACGGAGAGGACGCTTGATATTCACCCTCTTTATAAAGGGGACAAGGCTTTTATTTTTCCCTCCCGTGCTCAATCGAATCCTCCCCCCACCTCAAGCTCAAACGCCCGAACTTCAGGTCAGGTGCTCTGAACCTTTAGTCATTTTCGGATCTAGCCTTCAAGGCCGATGGGTGCCTTCCTCGTCATGAAAGAAGACATCAAAAAGTTGAGGGAGGCCAGATATCTGACCGCCGAGATTTTGCATCGGCTGCCTCCCCGAGGGCAGGCCATCCCCACCCCTGAACCCAACGAGAACGTCGTGTTTGTCTCCCACTTCCTCCGAGATCTAGGCCTTGCTCTGGATCCTTTCGTCAGGGGTTTGATGTTTTATTACGGGCTAGACTTCCATGATCTAGCTCCGGACTCCTTTCTTCATATCACGACATTTATTGTCGTGTGCGAGGCCTTCCTCCGGGTTACCCCTCACTTTGGCCTATGGCTCAAGACCTTTGAAGTGAAGCCGAAGATGATCGAGGGGCAACATGCAGCGTGTGGAGGTGCCTCAATACGCAAGATGACGGGAGCTCCGTGGCCCAAAGGTTCCATCCCAGAGGTGTCTGAATTGTGGCAACAGGAGTGGTTCTACATCACGGCTCCTAGAAGTGCCAAGTGGGCGGCCGCCCCTGTTTTCCGCTCGGGCCATCCACCACGACTGATGTCATGGATCAGCAGAGGTCTGAGCTGGGGTCCAGCCAAGGACGTGCCTATACTGCAAAGCCGCATTCGAGATCTCTTCAATGGAGATTTCAGTTTGGTTGTGGTAATACAAGTTATGCTGGTTCGTCAAGTCTAGCCTTGCAAATGCCAGCCTCTTCGCCTATGGGAGTTCAATCCCGAGGGATCGCGTGTCATTCAAAATTTTCTCGGCCTGACACACGAGGAGATGTACAAATCATTCTTCGGACCTCAGGTGGAGTGTCCGGAAATCACCGAGGACGTGGGCCTGAGTAGTAACCGCGCCGCCGAACAGGTAAGGCATCTTCCAGCCGAACATACTATCTCTCCTTTGTTACGAAGTTATTTATGAGAGTTCGCCTTTTGACCAGGATTGGCTAACAAGGGCGAAGTTGATTCGGTGTTCGGCCCCCCTCCCTGAGGGTTTGGAAAATACGGTATTGGAAAAGATGCTCCAGACCGCACCTTGCCCGGAGCCCTTGAAGGAAGATACTGTGGAGGATAATGCGGGCGGACGCGGGCCCCCAAGGCTGCCCATTCTAGCCGAGGGAGCGAGCGTCTCCATGAAGGAAGACGACCAGAAGAGGAAAAGGACTGCGCCCGGTGATTCGGAAGCCGAAGCTTCCAAACGGGAGAAGAAGTCTCCCACAGAGGGTCCTACCTTGGGGGGTGCCGTTGCCGCACAAAGTCCGCGGGGGGATCAATTCTCCCACGAGTCATAAGTGACCCGAAATATTTTAATAGTACAGATATGCCATCTTTTTCTTGAGAAGATAACCACCACATATATTTTTGCAGTTCGGGCCTTAGCCCCTCTCAAATGAGCTCGTCTTCGGGGGATCTTCTTGCAGAGATGATGGAGAGCGAAATGCCTCCTCCGGACTCCTCCACTCCAGAAGCGGGCGACCCTGAAGTGTCGTCGCGGAGGGCCTCTCCGAGTCCGGTGAGGCCAGAAGATAATCCCATTGACCCCTGAAGCTCCCAGTGTCCGGCTCCCGAAGAGAGCAGACAAAAGAGTCCGGCACCGTCTAGTGTGCGATCGGATGTTCTAAGGGAGTTGGTGGGGCGAGCGGCCATTTCAGATGAACACCGTGTGCTTTTGTGAGTCTACTGACAGGCTTTGAGGTACGTAAGAGAATGTATGATAGTCCTGCACATGCTAGGTGTGCCCTGTGTAGACAGTAGCCCCTGAGACTCTGGTTGTGGTCGGAAACAACGACGAACAGAGGATCATATTCCCAGGTAATAACCATACTGCCTCTATGTGCAGGTGATGGAAGCTCCGGTGGCTAGCCGGACTAGCGAATTTGCCCATTTAGAACGGCAGTTGGATGCGGCAGACGCCGACATCGAGCTTGTTAACAAAAGGCTTGACGAGGCATAGGGTAAGTGTCATTATCTGGTAAAGGCCACATAGGAAAAGCAACATGATGCCAGTATCTTTAATATGTTGTGACTGCAGATGGAGCTGCCACTGTTGAAGCCTTGCCGGCAGAACTTGCCCGAGCCAAGGAAGAAGCGAGGTTGGGTAATGCGGCTGCTTTGAAGGCGGCCGAAGAGTTGCAAGCCGAAAAGGCCGCGCATGGCGAGAGCCGAGACAAGATGGCCAAGATGGCCATAGAATTAAAAGCCGTCGTCGACCGTTGACGGGTTCTTGAAAAGGAAAACCAAGCGAAGGCATCGGACCTTGAGAAGGCTGCTGCGACGAGAAAGGACCTCCGTTCTGCTATGAGGGCAAAGAAGGAGGATCTGCGGGAAGCCGGGGATATTGTAGCTGGGAAATCCTTTATGTTGCGGAGGAAGTTCAGAGATCCACGGTATGCCCCTCTGGATCGGCTGTGGAGTTCGGAGGATGTATATATGGATTTGGCGGCGAGCGCTGCCGATGCGGCTAAGTATTTCCAGGGTCAGACGGACCGTGAAGTAGACCAGCTGTTTTGGAGACAATTCCATTCTCCCGAGCGTCCGCTTTCATTGACTGACCAATTAGCCGAATGGGCCGAACTAAATAGGTTGTCCGGACTCTCCATGAGGTCTGTTGTGGATCAGCTATGGCCGGAAAGGTCAGAACCGAACAACTATTTCAGCTTGGTGCAGCAGTTCCTTGACGTGGTGCCACGCATTAATGCAATGAAGAGGTCGGCGTGCATAGAGGGCGCACAGATGGCCTTTGCCCGTGTTAAAGCATACTGGGCGGAGATGGATGCTACCACTGTTGCAGCGCGGGATTCGGCCATAGGTCGAAAGGCTGCTGAGCACTACTTTGAAGAAGTTCTTGAGGGTTCTCGTTTGATAGAGACCCAGTGCTCAAAAAATATTATTTTTGAGTGATATGTAATCTCATTGTAAGCGAAATGCTTTTATAAATTTTTATAAGGCTATTTTTATACTTTTGCCTGAAAGTAATATGATGCCTCCTGGGCGGCCGTTTATGTATACATGTGTATAACCTAAAATATTGCAGCCATCGGCTTCAACCCTCACGCATATAGTGCGGAGGTGCTCGCAAAAACATGCGTTCACACTTAACCCAACGTCTTGGTCCTATTAAGGAGGTGATAGCAGAGCGAGCGAGGCAACCGGACTATAATGCTTTAGCACTTTCACTTAGCCATAGGAGTTTGACAGTGGGGCTACTAGATAGCCCCTGGTGGCTCCGCACTCTCCCGATTCCGGGGTGCGTACATGCCTGGCCGAAAAACGGCCCTTCGTTAAGGCGGAGGAATTCTAACATTCCCACAGGTCATCGAGTGGTTGACCAGTCTCACGCTATATCATGACAGTCAGTTTTCAGCTTTCTCTACTGAGGTGCTCATCCAGATGAACCAAGGCACAATCACAGTAGTTCTCCTGGTGCTACCTTAGCCGGTAAAGCGGAACGTAAGGCACCAAAACACAGGAGCCAGGCAAATCCAACATTTGACCAAAGACAATGATTCGGAGCTGCTGCATATAGGGCCAAACTCGCGACGCCGAACACTCCCTAAGGTATTCGGTCTTTTGTGGTATAAACCGGGCCTAAATAATGGCCTTTGTAAGAAGCCTCTTGTGTCCAGGTACGTGCATTGTTCTGGCATGGCCACATGCCAAGACGTCAGCATCCTTCTCAACGGTGGATATGTATCAACAAGAGACAGTAAAAAAGGTTTAGGCAGGGTCTTAATCTAAAAAGAATCCTTGGAGCGGGTCCCTGCTGCACGTCTGCGCCTGTGTCTCCGTTGTGCCGTATCCTGGACGGGTGTAGCACGATGATCGTCTGTAAAAGAGAGGAAGTTAAGTGAAAAAGTTGTCGTGCAAAAAGATATTTTTTAAAGAAACCATGTATAATTCAAGATGATAAGAAATTTCCACTTGTCTGTGCGCGTTGAGCCCCTTGTATTGACAAATAGGGGTGTGACCACTTATTCGGTATAAATAGCAGCGCCGGATTAGTTGTGTCTGAGGTCTTGACGACCTATTTGGATGCTTTCACTGGTCCGGGCGCCTTTAGTGTGCGGCTGCCAAGGCAGCCTCACTCTCTTTGGCGCGCAGAGATCGCTTGATATTTCCGTGCACTGTAATGATGCCACATGGACCGGGCATCTTGAGTGTGAGGGAGGCGTAGTGTGGTATTGCATTAAAGCGAGCGAAAGCTTTATGTCCGAGCAGTGCTTGATAGCCACTTTGAAATGGAGCGATGTGGAAAGTTAAATGCTCGCGACGGAAGTTATCGGGGGAGCCGAATATAACTTGTAGTAAGAGGGAGCCCGTACAACGAGCCCCTGGGCCTGGCGTTACTCCTTTAAAGGTAGTATTGCTATGGCAAATTTGTGTTGGGTCTAACCCCATCCCGCGGATTGTATCCTGATATATTAGGTTTAGGCTACTGCGGCCGTCCATCAAGACTCGTGTGAAGTGATATCCGCCAATTACTGGGTCTAATACCAGGGCAGCCCATCCTGTGTGTCGGATACTTGCTGAGTAATCGCGATGGTCGAAAGTGATCGGTTGAGACGACCAGTGGCAGGACTTCGCAGTGACAGGCACTTGGGTATATTTTCCTGGGAGTGCCATGTTGTTTTTTCCCTTGATCACGTGTAACACGTTTACTGTTTTGACTTGTGGTGGAAATTTCTTTTGTTCCCCCGTGTCTTGCTTGGGGGCTCATCCTCGTCTTCACTTGGTGTATCCTCCCCCTTGTGTACGGAGTTGAGCTTGCCGGACTGTTTGAAGACCCAACATTCTCTGTGGGTATGATTAGCGGGTTTACCAGGGGTACAATGGATCTGGCATACTTGGTCCAAAATTTTGTTGAGGCTGGACAGTTCATCCCTGGTGCCTTTAGGGGGCGGCTTTTGACCTGGCCGAGAGCTTTTGAATCTGGCATTTACTACCCTGCCCTTCGTGCTGTCTTCTTTATTCCGGCGTTTGTTATTGTTGTTGCGCCATGATTTCCCATTTCCATCTCTAACTTCAGATGTACTGGGGTCGCTGGTGCTGCATCTGGCTAGCCAGCTGTCCTCACCCGCGCAAAAGCGGGTCATGAGGTTTGTTAATGCGGCCATCGTTCTCGGCTTATTTTGGCCGAGGTGTCTGGCGAGCCATTCGTCACGGACGCTATGCTTGAAAGCTGCCAAGGCTTCGGCGTCCGGACAGTCGATGATCTAGTTCTTTTTAGTAAGAAACCTGTTCCAAAGCTTTCGGGCTGACTCTCCGGGCTGTTGAGTTATATGACTCAAATCATCCGCATCCGGAGGTCGGACATAAGTCCCTTGAAAATTTGCCCGAAAGGCGTCTTCGAGCTCTTCCCAACTTCCAATGGAGCTTTCGGGGAGGCCTTTGAGCCAGTGATGAGCTGGCCCTTTGAGCTTGAGGGGTAAGTACTTGATGGCGTGGAGATCATCTCCTTGAGCCATATGGATGTGGAGGATGTAGTCCTCAATCCAGACCCCAGGGTCTGTTGTTCCGTCATATGCCTCTATGTTTACGGGCTTGAATCCCTCTGGAAATTCATGGTCCAGCACCTCATCGGTGAAACATAGGGGGTGTGCGGCACCCTCTGTAGCTGGGTGTACCGCGTTGTTCGGATGTTTGTTGTGTTGCATTGTCTGCTGGGGCGCGCTTGCGTGGTCCATACATGGATCTTGTTGCACCGTCCTTTGGGTGCGAGCCCTCGCATGGGTCGCGTGTTGTATTGTGAGCGGCGTTGTATGCCGCTCTGTGTTGGTAGAGGGGTCGTCTATCCGACCAGGTGGCTGCTTTGATATTTGGTTGCGGGGGGTCTGAGGCCACCTCATCGAATTTTGGTAGCAGCTTCCGCTTTGGGTAGCTCTTGGAGGGGCGATTGTCGCCGTACCTTGCTGCTGTGTTGATTATTTTACTCCATCTGATGTGGAGTGTGTCTTGCGCAGCCTTGAGCCTTTGCTTCTGCTTTTTCAGACTCCTCGCGGTGGCAACAAGCCTTTTACGGGCAGTCTGCTGCTCCAGGTGCCTGTCCGGCGTTGCGTTGTCCGGACCATTATCCTTGATAGGATTTGTTTGTTCGGTTTGATTATCCGGATTGCCGTTGTCCGGTAGCGGTTCGCCCTGCTCCAGCGCTGGGTCTGTGTGATCGCTATTTCTGTCGAGGAGGGATTTGGAGCGGCGCTTGCGTCGCCGCTTTGACTGCTTTTCGAGGGAACAAGCCTTCGGTGCGTCCTTCCGCTCCTCGTCGTCATCTTTTGGTGCGTCCACCATGTATACGTCATATGACGAGGTGGCGTTCTAGGGCCCGATAGGCACTGGTTCTTTATCGTCTCCTTCATCGGCGTCCACACCATCGATGTCTTCGGAGTCGAAGTCGAGCATGTCGGTTAAATCGTCGACAATGGCTACAAAGTGGGTGGTGGGTGGGCTTTGAATTTCTTCATCGTCCGTATCCCAATCTCGCTGACCGTAGTCCGGCCAGGGCTCTCCTGATAAAGAGAGAGACTTTAGTGACTTCATAATATCGCCAAAGGGCGAGTGCTGAAAGGTGTCCGCGGTAGTAAACTCCATGATCGGCGCCCAATCGGATTCGATCGGCAGAGGCGCGAATGGTTCGGAGTCCAGAGAGGAGTCCGGCTCCTTGGAGTCACGAGTCTCGCAGAGTGCGGGGCTGGTGTTCGGCTCGATCGCCGTTGGGATCGCAGCCCCCGAGGCGGCGTCCAACCACCCATCCTCGATCGGCGCAGTTGGATCCGAATTAAGGGTCGAAGCCGATGCGGGTGCGGCCTCCAGGGCACTGTTCGGCGGCAGAGCAAGATCATGCTCGTCGTGACAGTGCGGCACGCTCGGCAGTGGCTCGAATCCATCGAAGATCAAGTCCTCGCGGATGTCAACCGTGTAGTTTAAATTTCCAAATCTGACCTGACGGCCAGGGGCATAGCTTTCGATCTGCTCCAGATGGCCAAGTAAATTGGCCCGCAGTGCGAAGCCACCGAAGACGAAGATCTGTCCGGAGAGGAAGGTCTCACCCTGGACTGCATCGCCATTGATGATCGTAGGAGCCATCAAGCTTGACGGCGACGACACAGAGGAACTCTCAATGAAAACACCAATGTCGGTGTCAAAACCGGCGGATCTCGGGTAGGGGGTCCCGAACTATGCGTCTAGGCCGGATGGTAACAGGAGGCAAGGGACACGAAGTTTTACCCAGGTTCGGGCCCTCTCGATGGAGGTAAAACCCTACATCCTGCTTGATTAATATTGATGATATGGGTAGTACAAGAGTATATCTACCATGAGATCGGAGAGGCTAAACCCTAGAAGCTAGCCTATGGTATGATTGTTGTTGTCTATGTTGTCCTACGGACTAAAACCCTCCGGTTTATATAGACACCGGAGAGGGTTAGGGTTACACAAAGTCGGTTACAATGGTAGGAGATCTACATATCCGTATCGCCAAGCTTGCCTTCCACGCCAAGGAAAGTCCCTTCCGGACACGGGACGAAGTCTTCAATCTTGTATCTTCATAGTCCAGGAGTCCGGCTGAAGGTATAGTCCGGCCATCCGAACACCCCCTAATCCAGGACTCCCTCAGCAGCCAAACTCATCCTTTTGAATCTATATTCATACTCATAGTTTTGGTTTTGCAGGTCATAGATTTGAGCTTGAAGGTGCTCGATTTTCTCGTGAAGCTTGAAGATGGTCTCCCCAATGTTGTCGGCATCCACCTTGTGTTTGTTGGTGAACTCCGCGATCATTATGTGGTTGGAGTTGAGTCCATGCTCCACCATCCCCTGACACTTGAAAATTTGTTGCTCCATTGCTTCGAGCCTCATCTCCATGCTTCCGGTCCCCTTTGGTCCCTCAGCATCATGGATGTGCAGCAACCCATCACGCATCTCAATGGTTTGAGGGTGTCGCTGCACCTCCGCGAGGTAAGGGTTGATGACCTTCTCGAAGAACTTGTCCTTGGGAGCACTTGGAGACGTCATGATAATCTAGATCTGTCAGAAAAATAGCTCGACACAAGAACAGAGGATATTTGCGTGATACAGGAGTCAAAACCTTCGGGAGATTATATAATGAATTTTTACCAACCAAAATACGTGTCGTGTACGAAAACGGAGTCCGGAGAGCACACGAGGTCCCCACGATGTAGGGGGGCGCGCCCAGGGGGTAGGGCGCGCCCTCCACCCTCGTGGAGCCCTCCTGTCCTTCCCGGACTGCTTCTTATTTTTCTATTTTTCTAAATATTCCAAAACGTAGAAATATTTAATCTAAAACTGTTTTGGAGTCGGTTTACTTACCGTACCACATACCTATTCCTTTTCGGAGTCTGAAACATTTTGGAAAGTGTCCCTTATGTATTCCTCCGGGGTTACAGTTTCGATAACATTGGTTTCAACATTTATGGGATTACCTGAGATATAATGTTTGATTCTTTGACCGTTCACTACCTTCGGATTTGTGCCTTCGAAGTTGTTGATTTTTATGGCACCGGAATGATAGACCTCCTCGATAACGTAAGGACCTTCCCATTTAGAGAGAAGTTTTCCTGCAAGAAATCTTAAACGCAAGTTGTATAGCAATACATAGTCACCTACATTAAACTCACGCTTTTGTATTCTTCTGTCATGCCATCTTTTAACTTTTTCTTTAAACAACTTGGCATTTTCATAGGCTTGGGTTCTCCATTCATCAAGTGAGCTAATATCAAATAACCTCTTCTCACCGGCAAGTTTGAAATCATAATTGAGTTCTTTAATAGCCCAATATGCCTTGTGTTCTAGTTCGAGAGGTAAGTGACATGCTTTTCCATAAACCATTTTATATGGAGACATACCCATAGGATTTTTATATGCAGTTCTATGGGCCCATAATGCATCATCAAGTTTCTTGGACCAATTTTTTCTAGATCTATTAACAGTCTTTTGCAAAATTAATTTGAGATCTCTATTACTCAATTCTACTTAACCACTAGACTGTGGGTGATAAGGAGATGCAATTCTATGACTAACATCATATTTAGCAAGCATTTTACGGAAAGCACCATGAATAAAATGTGAACCACCATCAGTCATTAAATATCTAGGGACTCCAAACCTTGGAAAAATAACTTCTTTAAGCATTTTAATAGAAGTGTTATGATCATCACTACTAGTTGGAAAAGCTTCTACCCACTTAATAACGTAATCAACAGCAACTAAAATATGTGTATATCCATTAGAGGAAGGAAAAGGTCCCATATAGTCAAAGCCCCAAACATCAAATGGTTCAATAATGAGTGAATAGTTCAAAGGCATTTCTTGACGTCTACTAATATTAACAATTCTTTGACATTCATCACAAGATAGTACAAACTTACGGGCATCCTTGAAGAGAGTAGGCCAATAAAAACCAGATTGCAATACCTTATGTGCAGTTCTATCTCCAGCATGGTGTCCTCCATAAGCTTCGGAGTGACACTTGCGTAGGATCTGTTCTTGTTCATGCTCAGGTACACAACGTCTAATAACACCATCTACTCCTTCTTTATAAAGATGTGGGTCATCCCAAAAGTAATGCCTCAAATCATAGAAGAACTTTTTCTTTTGCTGGTATGTGAAACTAGGTGGTATAAACTTAGCAACAATGTAATTAGCATAATCATCATACCATGGAACAGTATGAGAAGCATTATGACATTTAATTGCTCATCAGGAAATCTATCATCAATAGGTAGTGGGTCCTCAAGCACATTTTCTAACTTAGACAAGTTGTCTGCAACGGGGTTCTCATCTCCTTTTCTATCAATAATATGCAAATCAAACTCTTGTAGCAAGAGAACCAGGTTTAGCATCTTTCTTTTCCATAAGATATTTAATAGCAACATGATCAGTGTGAATAGTTACTTTAGAATCAACAATATATGGTCTGAACTTATCACAAGCAAATACAACTGCTAAAAATTCTTTTTCAGTAGTAGCATAATTTCTTTGAGCATTTTCTAGGGTTTTACTAGCATATCGAATAACATTTAATTTCTTATCAACTCTTTGCCCTAGAACATCACCTAAAGCATAATCACGAGCATCACACATAATTTCAAAGGGTAAATTCCAATCAGGTTGCTGAACAATAGGTGCAGAGATCAATGCTTTCTTAAGTATTTCAAATGCTTCTACACAATCATCATCAAAAACAAATGGTATATCTTTTTGTAATAAATTAGTTAGAGGCCGAGAAATTTTTGAGAAGTCCTTAATGAACCTCCTATAAAATCCGGCATGACCAAGGAAACTTCTTATACCTTTGATGTCCTTGGGACATGGCATCTTCTCAATAGCATCAACCTTGGCTTTATCAACCTCAATACCTATTTCAGAAACTTTGTGCCCCAAGACAATACCGTCATTAACCATAAAGTGGCACTTTTCCCAATTCAGGACAAGATTAGTTTCTTCACATCTCTGCAAAACTCAATCAAGGTTGCTCAAGCAATCATCAAAAGAAGATCCATAGACGGAGAAATCGTCCATGAAAACCTCACAAATATTTTCACAAAAGTCAGAGAATATAGCCATCATGCATCTTTGAAAGGTAGCAGGTGCATTACATAGACCAAAAGGCATACATCTATAAGCGAAAGTACCAAAAGGGCAACTAAAAGTAGTCTTTGATTGATCTTTGGCTGACACAGGTATTTGAGAGAAACCAGAATAACCATCTACAAAGCAAAAATGTGTATGTTTGGATAATCTTTCTAGCATTTGATCGATAAAAGGTAAGGGGTAATGATCCTTTTTAGTGGCCTTATTTAATTTGCAAAAAACAATTACCATCCTATAACCTATAATAATTCTTTGAGGAATCAATTCATCTTTATCATTAGGAATGACAGTAATACCTCCCTTCTTAGGGACACAATGGACAGGACTTACCCACTGTCTATCAGCAACGGGATAGATTATACCTGCCTCAAGGAGCTTTAGTATTTCCTTTCTTACCACTTCTTTCATTTTAGGATTCAGCCGTCGTTGATGATTGTCGGTGTCAAAACCGGCGGATCTTGGGTAGGGGGTCCCGAACTGTGCGTCTAAGGTGGATGGTAACAGGAGGCAGGGGACACGATGTTTACCTAGGTTTGGGCCCTCTTGATGGAGGTAATACCCTACGTCCTGCTTGATTGTTCTTGATGATATGAGTATTACAAGAGTTGATCTACCACGAGATCGTAGAGGCTAAACCCTAGAAGCTAGCCTATGGTATGATTGTCTGTTGTCCTACGGACTAAACCCTCCGATTTATATAGACACCGGAGGGGGCTAGGGTTACACAAGGTCGGTTACGAGGGAGGAGGTATACACATCCGTATTGCCTAGCTTGCCTTCCACGCCAAGGAGAGTCCCATCCGGACACGGGACGAAGTCTTCAATCTTGTATCTTCATAGTCCCACAGTCCGGCGAAAGGATATAGTCCGTCTGTCCGGAGACCCCCTAATCCAGGACTCCCTCAGTAGCCCCTGAACCAGGCTTCAATGACGATGAGTCCGGCGCGCAGTATTGTCTTCGGCATTGCAAGGCGGGTTCTTCTCCAAATACTACCTGGAAGATTTTTGAACACAAGGATAGTGTCCGGCTATGCAAAAAAAGTTCCACACCCCACCGTAGAGAGAATAATATTTCCACAAATCTAATCTACTGACACGTTTAGCAACATCACATCATGTCGTGGCTCGATCATTATTCGAACCGTTTTCCTCAACCAGCACCGCACATATCACGACGTGGTTTTCTTGACACGTCTAGTCGAAGCAGAGATCGTGTCCCCTTATCACGGGATTCTCATTAATACGGGTACGGGTAACCCAACCGCGCCATCAATTACGGCGCTTGGGGAGTTAGCGATTTTAATAGGTAAGTGGGGAGGCGCATCGCCTCCTCTGCCGTTATAAAGGGACAAAGATTCACCCTTTTGACCCACGCCTTCTTCCTCCTTGCTTACCCATCCTCGCACACTTGAGCTCCAGCGCCCAAGTTCGCGTCTTTCTTCTCAACCACTCCAAGCATGTCCGGAGCGGGAGGCAAGTGGATGGTCTCCTCCATCACGGAGGAGAACATCACAAAGTTACGGGAAGCCGGATATCTGGCTGCGGATATCGCGCACCGGCTACCAGATGCAGGGCAGATCATCCCTATGCCTGAACCCCATGAGAGGGTAGTTTTTCTTACCCACTTCGTCCGCGGACCGGGATTTCCCCTCCACTCGTTCATCCACGGGCTCATGTTCTACTATGGGATGGATTTTCATGATCTGGCCCCCAATTTCATCCTCAACATCTTGGCGTTTATCGTCGTGTGCGAGGCCTTCCTCCGCATCAAGCCCCATTTCGGCCTGTGGCTGAAGACCTTCAATGTCAAATCGAAGGTGGTGGTCGGCCAGCAAGCAGAGTGCGGAGGCGCCATGGTGGGCAAGATGCCTAGCGTCACCTGGCTCGAAGGCTCCGATGTGGAGACCATAAAGGGGTGGCAATCATGGTGGTTCTACATCACCGAGCCGCGCGACACCAACTGGGCGGCGGCACCCAAATTTCGATCCGGAATCCCCACACGGCTCACTTCCTGGAAAGAGAAGGGCCTGTCCTGGGGTTCTTCGGTAGAGCTGACCGGACTCCAGACCTGCATCAGGAATATGATGAGCAAGAAAATCAAGCTTGTCAACGTGGTCCAGGTCATGCTCTTCCGCCGGATTCTCCCGTGTCAACGACGGGCATTCAATTTGTGGGAGTTCGACCCGGCCAAGCACCAGACGCTGCGAGAGCTCTACAACACGACACACAAGGACGTCTGGAGGGTGCTGTTCAAGGGCGCCGAGGTACCTCCTTCCCTCACCGAGGACCATGGACTCAGCGCAAAGCACCACGCCAATCCTATAAGTTTTGATATCTCACAGGGTATTTATTTGCCCTGGTTAAATCATGTGCGGGATCTAAGCTTCCATGTCATTAACAGGACTGGATAAAGACAATAGAGAAGCTCGATTGCCCAGCCCCCCTTCCTGAAGATCTGGCAGATGCTCTCCTAACGGAGATGATGGCTTCAGCACCTTATGAGGTGCCGGCAAAGAAGGCCAAGAAGAAGGCCACGGGTTGTATCGGACTCATCGTCCGATAACTCTGACGCACACTCCTCCCATGAAAATGAGGAGGAGGAGGAGGAGGAGGAAAGTTCTCCCCCTAGCCGGGGGAGACAAGAAAAGGAAGGCCGACCCAACCGGGGAGGCCGAAGGGTCCAAAAAGGGAAGGACCCTCCCTTCGGACTGCTCCACGACAGCCGCCTACAACGGCGATGAGTGGCTACCCAGGGTCAAGCCCCTGGCGAAGTCGTAAGTATTCGGACACCATAGTGATTCATGGTATGTTTTATTGCACTACTTCTCCTCATGCCGAACATGATTATGCAGTCCGTCCCGAGCCCATCTCGACGTATCTTCATCGAGCGGTTCGTTGGACTCGTCGGATATGAACATCGGTTCTCTTCCGACCACCTCCACTCCTTGTCCTACTGAAAACGTCGAGGTGTTGTCTCAACAGGCACCATACCAAGGGGAGGCAGTCCTGGGGGCGCCTCGAGGCGACCTTCCGGACCTTGGGCGCAAAGGGAGCCGGACTCCCATGGGCTCCAGGCTCGGCCCCCAGCCAAACACTGCACTGGAATCTTTGGTGGTTCCGGACTCCAGCGGGCGACCCCCCGTTAAGGGGGGCAAGCCGCCCGTGCTGGTGTCCTCTGTCTATCCAGAGGCACCGGACAACTTGCTGGAAGCGCTTCGCGGCGCTTCCATCGACGAAGAGCACCGCACTATCATGAGTGCGGTGATCGAGAAAGATCAGTCTGCCAAGAACGGACTGACCGAAGCTTGCGCCAGCCTCCTAACAGGCTTTGAGGTAAGCAATGAAGATATAGGAAAATATGCCCGCATGGATACTAGCCCCTGATGCTCTATTCGGCGTTCGGAAAGAAAGGCCGGATAGAGGATCAAATGATAACTCAGGAGTCTAATCAGAAAAAATGTCTATGTGTATGTGCAAGTTTCACTGCTGGCCGCTGCCGCACGTACTGCGGAGGTCCCTGCGCTGAAGCAGGACCTGGAGCGGTCCAAGGATGAGCTCGGCCTTACCAAGAGGCAGCTCGAGGAGAAAAAAGGTAAGCAATACCCTTGTCTATATATTTAAAAAGAAATTAGGGTGTAAAGTAATAGGATCATCATGGATTTGCCAGGGCCACGACCGAAGTGGCAACCCTGAGGAAGGCGCTGTCCGAGGCTGAAGACAAAGCGGCCAAGGAGCGCATTGAACGAAAGAAGCAAGAAGCCCGAGTAGGCGAGGTGAAGCAAGAGCTCGAGGCTCTCGCCAAAAAGCATGAGTCCTTGGAGCTTAACTCTAAGACGCGAGAGTCCGAGCTCGCACAGGCACTTGAAAGCGTCCGGAGCGCCAAGGCTGAAGCACACAAGGCCCTCCAGGAGATTGATGCGGTGAAGAAGATGGCAGCGGGTAAGGCATTCATTATGCAAAGCAAGCAAGTGAAGGAGACTTTCCTTTTTCTTACCCGAGTTCGGAGCTCTCGAGGAGCGTTTGCGGATCTTCCCCACAGTGTACTGGATGCCGCGGAGTTTTACCGAGCTGAGGACGGGAGCTCGACGGAGAAGTTGTTCTAGTCTCAGTATATTGGGACCGAACACCCCATGCCCTTGAGAGAATAGCTGAAGCAGTTGGTCGAGATTCACAAGGCGGCCGAATAAGCCATGAGGGCCCTTATAGTCCGGATGTGGCCTGTCGAGCCCCTATCCGACAGCTACTTCGCTCTGGCAAGGCGGCTCGTTGATGCCTACCCACGGCTTGAAGTCATAAAGCGGTCTGTCTGCATCGAGGGTGTGCGCAGGGCTTTTGCCCAGGCGAAGGTGCACTGGGCGAAGATGGACGCCATTGATGTCTACTACACAACCTTCTTCTTGTAGACATTGTTGGGCCTCCAAGTGCAGAGGTTTGTAGGACAGTAGCAAATTTCCCCCAAGTGGATGACCTAAGGTCTATCAATCCGTAGGAGGCGTAGGATGAAGATGGTCTCTCTCAAGAAACCCTGCAACCAAATAACAAACAGTCTCTTGTGTCCCCTACACACCCAATACAATGGTAAATTGTATAGGTGCACTAGTTCGGCGAAGAGATGGTGATACAAGTGGTATATGGATAGTAGATAATAGTTTTTGTCATCTGAAAATATAAAAACAGCAAGGTAACTATGATAAAAGTGAGCGTAAACGGTATTGCAATGCGTTGAAACAAGGCCTAGGGTTCATACTTTCGCTAGTGTAAGTTCCCTCAACAATGATAACATAATTGGATCACATAACTATCCCTCAACATGCAACAAAGAGTCACTCCAAAGTCACCAATAGTGGAGAACAAACGAAGAGATTATGGTAGGGTACGAAAACACCTCAAAGTTATTCTTTCCTGTCAATCCGTTGGGCTATTCCTATAAGTGTCACAAACAGCGCTAGAGTTAGTACTAGAATAACAACTTAAGCCACAAATCAAAAAAAAACCTAATGTCACCTAGATACTCCAATGTCACTTCAAGTATCCGTGGGTACGATTATACGATATGCATCACACAATCTCAGATTCATCTATTCAACCAACACAAAGGACCTCAAAGAGTGCCCCAAAGTTCTACCAGAGAATCACGACAAAAACGTGTACCAACCCCTATGCATAGGTTCATGGGCAGAACCCACAAGTTGATCACCAAAACATACATCAAGTGAATCACGTGGTATCCCATTGTCACCACAGATACGCACGACAAGACATACATCAAGTGTTCTCAAATTTTTAAAGACTCAATCTGATAAGATTACTTCAAAGGGGAAACTCAATCCATTACAAGAGCGTAGAGGGGGGGAAGAAACATCATAGGATCCAACTATAATAGCAACGCTCGCGATACATCAAGATCGTGCCAAATCAAGAACACGAGAGAAAGAGAGATCAAACACATAGCTACTGGTACATACCCTCAGCCCCGAGGGAAAACTACTCCCTCCTCGTCATGGAGAGCACCGGGATGATGAAGATGGCCACCGGAGAGGGATTGCCCCCTCCGGCAGGGTGCCGGAACGGGTCTAGATTGGCTTTCGGTGGCTACGGAGGCTTCTGGCGGCGGAACTCCCGATCTATTGTGCTCTCGGATGTTTTTAGGGTATATGGAGATATATAGGCGGAACAAGTACGTCAGGGGGGCCACGAGGGTGGAGGGCGTGCCCAGGGGGGTGGGCGCGCCCCCTGCCTCATGGCCTCCTTGTAGATCCCTTGACGTGCACTTCAAGTCTTCTGGGCTTCTTTCCTTCAAAAAATGGGTTCCGTGAAGTTTCAGGTCAATTGGACTCTGTTTGGTTATCCTTTTCTTTGAAACCCTAAAATAAGGTTAAAACAGAAACTGGCACTGGGCTCTGGGTTAATAGGTTAGTCCCAAAAAATGATATAAAAGTGTATAATAAAGCCCATAAACATCCAAAACAGTAGATAATATAGCATGGAGCAATCAAAAATTATAGATACGTCGGAGAAGCTAGCAAGGATGGAAGGGTGAGAGTGCGTATAATCCATGGACTCAACATTAGTCATAAAGAACTCACATACTTATTGCAAAAATCTACAAGTCATCAAAAACCTCGGTACTACACGCATGCTCCTAGGGGGATAGATTCGTAGGAAAAGACCATCGCTCGTCCCCGTCCGCCACTCATAAGGAAGACAATAAAATAACACCTCATGTTTCAAATTTGTTACATAATGTTTACCATATGTGCATGCTACGGGACTTGCAAACTTCAACACAAGCATTTCTCAAATTCACAACTACACAACCTTCTTCTTGTAGACGTTGTTGGGCCTCCAAGTGCAGAGGTTTGTAGGACAGTAGCAAATTTCCCTCAAGTGGATGACCTAAGGATCATCAATCCGTTGGAGGCGTAGGATGAAGATGGTCTCTCTCAAGCAACCCTGCAACCAAATAACAAAGAGTCTCTTGTGTCCCCAACACACCCAATACAATGGTAAATTGTATAGGTGTACTAGTTCGGCGAAGAGATGGTTTTACAAGTGGTATATGGATAGTAGATAATAGTTTTTGTAATATGAAAATATAAAAAAGCAAGGTAACTAATGATAAAAGTGAGCGTAAACGGTATTGCAATGCGTTGAAACAAGGCCTAGGGTTCATACTTTCGCTAGTGTAAGTTCCCTCAACAATGATAACATAATTGGATCACATAACTATCCCTCAACATGCAACAAAGAGTCACTCCAAAGTCACTAATAGCGGAGAGCAAACGAAGAGATTATGGTAGGGTAAGAAACCACCTCAAAGTTATTCTTTCCTATCAATCCGTTGGGCTATTCCTATAAGTGTCACAAACAGCCCTAGAGTTCGTACTAGAATAACACCTTAAGACACAAATCAACCAAAACCCTAATGTCACCTAGATACTCCAATGTCACCTCAAGTATCCGTGGGTATGATTATATGATATGCATCACACAATCTCAGATTCATCTATTCAACCAACACAAAGAGTGCCCGAAAGTTCTACTGGAGAATCACGATGAAAACTTGTGCGAACCCCTATGCAGAGGTTCACGGGCGGAACCTACAAGTTGATCACCAAAACATACATCAAGTGAATCACGTGGTATCCCATTGTCACCACAGATACGCACGGCAAGACATACATCAAGTGTTCTCAAATCTTTAAAGACTCAATCCAATAAGATTACTTCAAAGGGGAAACTCAATCCATTACAAGAGAGTAGAGGGGGGGAAGAAACATCATAGGATCCAACTATAATAGCAAAGCTCGCGATACATCAAGATCGTGCCAAATTAGAACACGAGAGAGAGAGAGAGAGATCAAACACATAGCTACTGGTACATACCCTCAGCCCCGAGGGAAAACTACTCCCTCCTCATCATGGAGAGCACTGGGATGATCAAGATGGCCACCAGAGAGGGATTGCCCCCTCCGGCAGGATGCCGGAACGGGTCTAGATTGGCTTTCGGTGGCTACGGAGGCTTCTGGCGGCGGAACTCCCGATCTATTATGCTCTCAGATGTTTTTAGGGTATATGGAGATATATAGGCGGAACAAGTACGTCAGGGGGGCCACGAGGGGCCCACAAGGGTGGAGGGCGCGCCTAGGGGAGTGGGCGCACCCCCCTGCCTCGTGGCCTCCTCGTAGATCCCCTGACGTGCACTTCAAGTCTTCTGGGCTTCTTTCCTTCCAAAAATGGGTTCCGTGAAGTTTCATGTCAATTGGACTCTATTTGGTTTTCCTTTTCTTCGAAACCCTAAAATAAGGTAAAAACAGAAACTGGCACTGGGCTCTAGGTTAATAGGTTAGTCCCAAAAAATGATATAAAAGTGTATAATAAAGCCCATAAACATCGAAAACAGTAGATAATATAGCATGTAGCAATCAAAAATTATAGATACGTCGAAGACGTATCTGCCGTGAAGCTGGTGAAGGTGGGGCCGCCGGAGGGCAAGGAGCATCGCTGCCCGAAGATGTACTATGAGAGTGTCCTGAAGGGTTCCCGCCTTGTGGCGGATGAGTGTGACAAGGATGTAATTTTTGAATGAACATGCTCATGTGATCTTGTAATATGAAACGAGTTCATTTGTGCCATGCGACGCTTTTTTAATTTAAAATATAACCTTCTGTGCGGTCGTTCATAAAATCTGAGAGTTGGCCATTCGTCGGCTTCTGCCCCCATGTAACTAGTACTGGGGTGTTCGGGATACATCTGAGCACTCTTACCCCAATTTTGGGTCCTTCAAGGGAGGTGTTCAGTGCAATGAACCACGCAATCGGACTATAAGGCTTTATCACTCTCACTTAGCCATAGAAGTCTATAATTTTAAACTTTGGCGAAGCCCCTAGTGTTTGGAAGGCCGAATTTGGGGCGCTATATTCGCCTAAGCCAAACAAGGCCGACTCCTCGACCGAAGCAGAAAAAGTCTTTAAGGACTTGAGACCTCTCGAACAGCGACCAGTCTCTCGCCTTATCATGACAGTAGTTTTCAGCTTTCTCTACTGAGGTGCTCGTCCGGAAGAACCGGGACACAATCACAGTAGTTCTCCCACCGCTACCTTAGCCGATATAGCGGAACATAAGGTACCAAAGCATGGGAGCCAGGCAAACCCAACATTTGATC